>NC_132935.1:69185391-69922058 GCF_034638445.1 Ciconia boyciana
TTCATAAACAAACCAACAAATTATTGATCCATCATACACTCTAAAAATCCTGTGAAGAATCTAGGTTGCTTTTAAGTTCATGCTGTACCTAAGGGAATGAAAAACTCCAAAATGAAAAATAGATACTTAAAAAGAAGCATAAATAATAGAAGATGTATAGTTACTTTTACTTCTGCTTAACCTTACATTGTAACTCATTCTCTGTTCATCAGAAATATTCTTTGTGAGCTAATAGGTTATGTAATGTGGTAATATGATTCTTTGTGGTGGCTATTAGTTATTAAATTAATTATATATCCCTGCAGATATCCTTTTTGGCAAATGTTGTGATAGTGCATATTTTCTTAAGCAGGAATTGTACAAAATTAAGACAGCCTAGCATCTCGTTGCTGAAAGCAACATTATATTCAGTTTGGATTAAAGATGGATTCTAGTCACATGTCCTGTTGCAAAGGAAATAATGAAGTAGATTGCAGATATTTATTAGTGCTATGTTAATGAACAATGCTATGAAATGTTGGAGCCAGGTAGCTTTTGAGTTATTCAACCTATCTTCCTTACACTGTTTTGAAGACCTGACATGACACACAGAATCACCGGGAGCTTAACCGTTAATGACTTCCCAGCGAGGGATGGCAGTAGGCTAACATTGCCTTTCAGAAAGGAGAGACAATTAATGATATTAGTTACTGGTAAAATAAGCCACTGTTAGTGGCTATTTATTCAGTCACTGATCCATTAACCAAAAAGATGCAATTCTCCTCCGTTAAAGTGTAATAGCAAGGCTGCAGAAGCTAGGACTATTTTTGCAAAACAATTGCCTTGAAATAGCTGAAATTCCTGTACTTAGGCAAATATCAGAAAAAAAAGCTTGGACACCTTGGTACAAAACTGTGGTCTGAAAAAGAGTTCCCTCTCTACAGCCGTCTAATACTGGAGAGGCTTTCCAGTTTGACCTGAAAGTTCCTCATGTTCCAGCTCTTCTTCTTTTTCCTTGCCCTTCTGTACTTGCTCTCACCTGCACAGGTAGATACCTTCTTCTGATGGGGCAGGAAACAGTAACTCTATGAGCAGTGCTTAAGTCCCCTGTTCGATCTTTACCGGTAGGCATGCTATAAACTCACCTATACGCACTCACAGGGCTGGGCATGAACTAGGACATGAATCACTTGTTCCTATCTGCACAATGGCACAACTGCTATAAGAAGAATAGAAAGTGCATACAGTTACTTTCTGCCCCCTCTTCCTTTAATTTCTTCTCTGTGTCAAGCAAGCAATGCCTTACTTTTAAGGCTTTTCTTCTATTTTGTCTATTATGTGAATAAGAGGAAGGCTGAAAAGATCAATCAAACCTTTGCAGAACAATGTAGGAGTTGATTAAAGATGTTTTCAACAGTGAGCGTAAAGAAACCTTAAGCAGCATACAGCGTCCTTATGCTAACCTCCAAAATTAAAAAAAAAAATTAGAAAAATAAAAGTACTAATCTATCAGCACACTGAACTACCTGAAATACAAATCACAGAGTTGATTCATGACATTATACTTGTTAAATCTTTTTTCCCCTCTCTTGCATCACAGTAGGGTAGAGCTGTGCAAGGAAGAAGCCTCTGGAAACATTTACTAACAGCCCTGTGAAATGTGAATGTTTACTGTTTGCGTGCCCTCTGTGTTTTCTTGCAAAGATTGAGTGAGTGCTATGAGTAGGGGAAAAGACAGCTCCTCTGAATGCAACTTTAAGGGTCAAGGGCCTTACCAGAGTTTTCTGAATTCTCATTTGACTTTGCCAGCTTGTATATTGAAGGAAATCTCCAGCCTTTGTGGAGCTTCACTCTACTGTGCTGCTGCTGAGGGGGTTGTAGAGAGGAGTTTCTGAGCTGTGATGTGGAACTGGGAAAAGAAATTGGCTTTTTCTGGGCTTACAGTAAGGCCCAGATGAATTTTTCAGCTAACGGTGGTGGAAAACGTCCTTTAAGCTGGGTACAGGCTCATTTATTGAGGCAATATGAGGAGAGAAGCATAAAGCTTTCCCTCACTTGTCTGAGTGAAGAAAAAAAATCTCAGCACAACAAACGGGGAGAAGTATTATAAGTATTCACTCCATCAGAGGGATATCAGAATGACTCAAGTTGAGCTGCTGCTCTGAAGGCTGCTTTATATTCTCAGCCCACCTGGTCTAAGATCAAGGCTTCCCAAGTAGCAGTACTTTACACTCATAGGCTTAACATACTTTCTACTTGTACTGACTTTTTTAAAAAAATGAACTTAAGTAAAAAAAATTGTGAAGCTATGAATACTACTACCATTGAAATTTAGAAAGATACTTTTGAAATGTATTTGTAGAACAGTTGTTGCATATTCAATGTGCTGAGTATCTAAAGATGCTTGTATGATGTTTATGTACCATGGGCTATCATCTTATTTATATTTATCATATTGCTTTTATGGGACACAATACTTTGAATGGTTAGTTCAGTACACCACACATCGTGTGATAATGTTAGGAAGCTGAGCCCAAGTATTATTTAGGTGTTTTGATTTGGTAAATAAGATGTGAATGGATCATAACTTTGACAGTAAATGTAAAAGTAATATTGTATCAGTCTTCCTTCAAAAACAAAAGACGACTTCTTTGAACAACAAAAACTTGAGGGATACAGATATTTCAAAATATAGAAACATCAAATATTTCTGGTAATTGTTCTGTACGAGATAGTCAGAAAGTATAAACTATTTTTTGCTTAATTACTTTTGAGGAGAAATGTTGCATTTTCCAGAAAAAGATGAACAAAGTATTTTTCATAGTAATAACCATGACAAAGTTTACAATTATTGAAAAATAGTAGCGTAATTCTTTGTGAAAGACTGTCAGATGCAAAAAAATACAAACATAAATCATAAAAGTAATTTTTATATAGTTAACAATGCAATTATTGAAACAGTGTTGCTCCTAAGAAAATGATAAGATGCATGCTAACAGAGTCACTCCTACAGAGGATCTATGTATGAGTACAGTTTAGTGAGTGCTATAAAGCTATGTTTAAGAAGGAGAAAAATCTGTGTATTGTCAATAAAATGCCAGTTCCTCTTTCAGATAAGGAAACAATAATTAACTTGAGTGAAATAGGAACAATAATTAACTTGAGTGAAATAGGAACATTTCTGTATTGCTACTAATACTTCAAAACAATTGAAATATGTAATGTTTCCAACAATACATAAGAATAATCCACTCCTTTTTTTAGACAGCAATCAAATTGCATTAGAAATATTTGATAATGTAATTAGTTTAAGTGAATTAGAGGGGTTTTTTTGCAGTTTTTCATTATTTAGTGCCTACCATGCTACTGTTAATTTGGGGAGGAAAACAGTTCATTATAAATAATGAAAAGAGTTGCTTCTAGCTAATTACTTAGCTCATATACTGCATAATGCAACAAAGTATATTATAGATTAGTCATCATTTGATCATGTAGAAAACATAACAGAAGTTTTCAATTACAATGTATAGCAACGAGTTTTCTAGTTTCTGGAAATATTTAATTTTCCTAACTTTAAATATATGGAAGTGTTGAGCTATTTCACCCTAAGATTATCTTTATGAGATTGAAAGATTCTTGATTATTTCCCAGCTATTAAAAGTTAGATTTCGAATGTCAGATGAGACTGAGATTTTTCAGTTCTCTGAGGATGAAGAAATGGGAATGATGGATTCACATCCGGTGCCTGAATACTAATGATTTCTTTTTCAGAGTATGTTAAAAGATAAGTCAGGAAAAATGTAAAGTGTCTCCATTTAATGATATACAATTGCTCTCAAATATCTGACTTCACTTTTTGATTTGGCAAACAAAACTACCCCTACCTAATCCAGTCACCTTTTGAAAAAAAAAGTCAAGCATTCTTGAAGGCTCAGTAATGAAAAAGACTGGGTATAGAGTGTTTGTCAGAAATATTGTAGTGAGATGCTTAGTAGAGCATGCATACAGCTTCAGAAGTGTTGTGTTAGGAAACAACATTTCAGTCTTCAAATCCTGAGTATCTTAATTACTTAAAACCTCTGGAATTGATGTTCACTCTAATACAACAGTAAGAATAATATTTCCTTGAGTAAACAGGCTTGCTAAGAATAAAGAAATCTGATAAACATGGATTCTGTAGAGACTGTTTAAATTTAAATTTTATTTCACTTACACATGACAAAAGTTTTACGAATTGATTTACAGTGCCTATTTGCATGGAACTGTATTAAGCAGGTATCATTTAAAATTTAAACCTACAATACTGAATTGTATGTCTGAAGTAAAAGAAAATGAATGTGTGCTCACAGACACACACACATCTTTATGAAAAAAATGTTAAACTAAATGGTGTTCCCTAACATATTCCTCGAAACAAACTGTTCAAGGAAAAGTAGTTGTTTTCCAGACACTTTTTGGGGCATGGGAAGTAGGTGTTTTAATCCCTTTAAGTTGCAGAAGGTCTCAGAGACCATTCTACTGCTTCTTGGGTGTGTGCTGCAATTGCCAGGTGAAGAGTCTTTGACTTCTGCAAGGCCTGAGGAAGCCTTTCAAATATCCTTGGTGACTTACAGCTTAACATACAACCCTTGTTTTCCCAGGTCTGGCACCCCTCTGCCACCCCATGCTTGCCGTATGCTCATTTCTCTCTCCTTCTGAAACATGCTCCCACAATGAAGTACTGCATCTTCATGGCTACCTGCAAGTCTGGGGCTTCCTCAGGTAGCCAGTGTTGCCCTATCCCCTCCCACCCCTGGCATACAGAATAGCTAAGGACATTTCAGCAGAGGAGCAGACCGCAAACTGCAGCTGTGTGTTGACATATCTTACTAGAGTGAGAGAGGGATAACGGAGAGAGGGCAGGGTGAGGGGTCCAGGCCAGACCTGGCTTCCTATCCAGTTGTTCCTAATAATTGTTTCTACTTAAAACAGAAGTCCCATATCTTACAACTGGTGGAACTGTAAGTACGTCTGTGAACAGAAAGAAGATTGTTCTTTTATAGAGTACTTTTTCTGAGTAAGGTCTTCCATGGCTTTTTTAAAACTAACCTTCAGATGTCTCTACTAGATATGACAACCTTACTACAGAGAAACTATGCTCCATGTGAGTTTCTTCCCCAAGAGCAGGAAAAGGTATGCATAATGCCTAAGATTTGAGAGGCAAAGCTACAGTTGCATTTCTGGATGGATGTACAATCTCTACCTCTGCTTTGGGCTACGCCTCAAAAATATAACCTTACCTACTAGTGGCATCTGATGTTAATTAGAAGTGCCAAAATACTGGGTTGGACTGAAACTTCTGGAAAATTTAGAACTTGATTTTGAACTGAGTTTAGATCTAGTGACAATTCATTTCCGTATGGTTTTATGATATACTGATACCTCCCTCCCCAAAACCACCTTCTGTTTTGTCTAAATGTTGCACCAGTGAAAAGAAGTTCAGAAAGTACTAGAAACACTAACAGCCTGCCAAATGTCTCTCCTGAAATCTCCTAGGTGGTTTTAAGAATAAATGTTACCCATTATTTGTACAACGCCTTCCAGCTTTGTCTTCCATTCTAGGCTCTTATTTAAAATCCTGTCTAAGCTGATCTCTGTAACCGTACACAAAACATAACACACACCGTGATTGTTTGCAACGTCATCTTGCTGCTTACATAAGAATTCTCAGCTGCCCATTGATGCAGAAGAATCAGTGGCCACCTTTTATCACATTTTCACATTGCTCCATTCATTAGAAACCCTTTTCCTAACACTGTCCTTAGACCTTTACTGATGTGCACTTGACGTGTCTCTTGAATGTTTGCCAACTAGTCTTCTTCCTATTATTGCTGCCTGAACAACAGGACTTTCAGGACCAGACTTTATCTTAAATCCTGTAGCTTTTAGCTCCCACTTCTCTTTTGTTTTAGTGGGTATTTTGTCTCCCTGAAGCATCCATTCAGAATTTGATCTCCCAGTGGTTAATCTCATTACAGATAATCCCATGTACTGAAAATCCTTCCAACAGGATAATCTTGTGAACAGCTTCCCTCTGCTGCCTTCTCACCATTCTTTCAGGGGTGAATCATTTTGATCTATTAAATAAATGGATCTCACCTGTATATACATACTTTTCCCCTAAGACTAATCGGTTGGTACTGAAGTACCAGCCTCATGCTTTGCATCCAGTTCTTTACTAGGCAATAGAGAACCAGGCTGATGTCTTGGTCACCACTGACATATATGAAAGAACTGCAACATGGAAAACTAGGTTCATACTCAAAGACTGGTGACAAAAGGAGGCACAGGCTTCTGAAAAATATTATTACTCAGTTTATTAATACCTATTTATTAGCTGTGGAATATGGAGATAGCAATTATTATAATAATTTCACTGGAAAATAACTACATGTAAATCTAAATGTAATCTTTCAATGAGTGTGTACAAGAGTATGAATTTATACTTGCATCTGTATGTATATATACTGCACAAAGCACATTTAAATCATAACATTTGTTACAATGTTAAAATGCTTTCCATAGGAAAAAAATCACAAAGAGATTGTCACAGTAAAAAAAAAAATCTTATGTTACATCAAAATGTGATTCCTGTTGATAGTTCATAAAAATTAATTTTTCTAACAATTTTTGTATTATATTGATGGTCTGAAATGTAAATCACACAGTTGGATAGAAATCTTAACTGTGGTCTGCAAGATACACAGGTATAGATATGTACACAGCTTCTTTCAGCATATATTTTATGTGTCTTGGTGTGTGTAAATAGCAGTGAAAATATGAGTTTAAAGCTCTGAGCAGTCTGAGTCTGCTTTCCTGTCTGGGTTATCCAAACTTTATCTGGGAACTGGAGAGTTAGTCAAATGCCATAAAGCATGTACAACTTACCAAAGAATAAGGCTAATTTTTGTAAACAGACTTTTAATTATTTTTAATTAGGCAATGTCTTAGATTTTATTGGAATTTAATGGAGCTTGTCAAATACTTGAAAAAATATTCCTCAAATAAATTATTCAACAAATATTGCCATTATACATGAATTAATTTATTCAGTGAATAATATTCAGCCAGCTACAGAATTGGTCAAATGCTGCTAAAAGCTATTTGCTGAAGAACGGTTTTGATGAATAACAGCAGTATTCTTTGAATAATACATTTGGCAAAGACTACCTGATCACTTCTATTTTTATCAGGTTAGAGATTTTGAAGTCTTGGTACTGAAGTACCAGAAACTCTAGGTACACAAGATCCACATGAAACCCAGGTACTTGAGTAGTTCTTGCTAATACAGTGAACTAGGGAATGGTGACTATTTTGCAGTAGTTCACATACCATTAATATCTTCTGAAAATTAAGTTTGCAGGACTGCTGACTCCACAGATTGTTTTGGCTATTTAGTGTAATGCTTAGTAGACTTTTGTTCTCTGATCTTTTTCTTGGCAACCTGGCTACATCCCCCAGGAGATTCAGGACTTCTGCCGTCTATCCAGCAGCTCCAAGAAGACAAGTGGAAGCTACTGAATTCTTTGTGACTTTTGAAAAACAAGGGCATCTCTAGTTGTTTAGATCCAGATCATGGGACTGACTTCAGGCTCTTAAAAAAAAGTGTTATAGATGTGGAAGAGTTAGGACATGCTGCACTGACCTGCTAAATTCAGAAACAGTGAAAAGCAGGCATCAAAGAGAGACACAATCCCTCCAGTCCACTGACCACAAGATTTAGAGGGATTGAAACTGTGTGAACTAGCAGGTTTAGTACTGGCCTTGTTGACAGGTAAATGAGTACAGTCTGAGAAAATGAAGTGGGGGTGCTGTGGGGGGGTGTGTGTGTGTGGGTGTGAAGTAGGATTTACATGATTAAGCCCTGGAGTGCAAAGCTTTGAGCTTCATTCACTACAATACTTATCGACATTAGGTAAACTGCTGCATTCAGAGCAGCAGCAGGGTTAATTAATCCAAGCCAGTTCAGATTGTGATTGCCTGGCTACTTGGCACTGTGCTTTTAATTTAGAAGACCAGGACTCCTCATGTTCTACTTCCTGCTCTGCGCAGAAGATTTGTCCTGACCAATCTTTAGAGAGGGACTGATTGCACTCAGTGCAAGTGATACTGCACAGTCCCTTTGAACTATGGTCAGAGCTTGCGGACATAACCACAGAAACTGGATTTAAAATATAATATAAAATAAATATAATAAAACCCATCTGGGAAGTAGGTTACTTAAACATGGAGCTCTGCCTTGCTGGGCGCCAGCTGGCCAGACTGTCCTGTTGTTACACACTGCTGCTGTAGCCTTGCAAACCTATGCAGTTAAAGCTTAAGCATGTCAAGATGAACTGTCCTCAGAAGTTGGGCCTATAGACACACCTTCACAGGCTATGTCAATATTAACCATTAAGTTAGTCCAGTGTAGTAGGAACAGCCTTCTAGGGCTAAAGGATCCAACATCCCTGCTATACCCATTTCCATGGGGTTTACTTTTGGCTAGTTCTAGTCTGATCCCATGGTCTGAATGCCCAATTTCATCTGATGTGCATTAGGTGTGCTGCTGGGGAATAAGCGTCTTCCAGTTTAATTTCATCCAGATAGACTCTCTGAGACTGCTACATAATGCAAATGAAAACATGGTAACTTGGGTGGATTGAGAGATTTGCTTCAAAAGTGCAGCCCTCAGTTGAACAAAACACTAACATAGACACACTCCTTATTGCTCATGGAAGTAGGCTTGCTGTGTGTGAGATTTTAGATAATCATGGAACCAAATTAGAGTTTTATTATACTTTCTCATTAAAAAAGGCAGAGAGAAAAGCAGCTGCAGCTTACTGAATTCTACCCTTCAGATTTCTTTGAATGAGCTTGCACTGGTGAGTGGGTTGAGCAGAGGGGTGAAGTGAGGTGTTTAGGATTTGAGAAATATATTTATTTGACAAATTAATTAAATCTGGAATTACAAATGTGTTAGTATTTGTCAAAGTCCCACAGCATTGCATATACTGTTAACCAGTAAAATGTATTAATATTAGCATCTCTTCGGAGCTGCAAAACAATGTTATATGAGAAAATCCCAAATGGTATGGTGAGCAAAGACCTTTAAATCTGCACTCTCTCTGGAGTATAATGGTTTTACTGTAACTGCGTCCATGAGTTAGAAATATTATGGGTCAAAAGCAGGTTTAGGAGGCCATCAAGTCTGACCTAATTATCTACAGTACATTTCCACTTTTCTCCAGATACAGTTCTATATCTGGAGGCCAATTAATTTTAATGCTATGTACAGTGCAGCATATTTTTGTGTCTCTTGTAGTCACTCGGGACTTAAGAATACTATAATATTTCAGTATAATAACAGAATATAATTGAGATATTGTGATTTAGTAATATAATGAAGAGCTCAACATCACAGCTAACTACTACATGAACTGCACCAGAAACATACACCTGTATGCCTAACATTTTAGACAGAATTTGGGGTGAGGAACACTAAAAGCCAAACCTCTTCGTCTCAAATCTACTTGTCTCCGTTTTGGCTGTGTCCTATGTAACACAATGGCCATACTGCAATGTGTGAACGTGGTAGCCAGGACTCAGTCTGATCTAAATGCTCTAGAAAACCATTATTTAACTGGTTCTGTGATTATCCTGCTGTGTAAGTCAGAGTGAGTAATTTAAACGTGCTATGCCTCTGTTTCCTGGTGACAACATTCAGTTTGGATTTTACACTGCTTTGACATACCACTATGGACTACCAATGTAGAGGAACTGAAACTTACTAGTCAACCATCCTAGTTATTGCCCTCTGTATTAGAAAATAGGAATCCTTCTAACTAAGTGCATCCTCATCTAATATGAAGCTGTTTCCTTTCCTCTCTCTGTGGAGTGGGTTCAAGAAGGCATACACAGTACTGCTCACCAGGAGTGGGTGACACTGCTTCTGTGCTGGAGCATGTAAGACCTGAGAACCAGAAAAATAATACTTTAGTGAAGGTACAAAAAAAAAAAACAACAAACCAAACAACAACAACAAATTAAGGAATGAAAAAGGGCAATCACATGTAAAAGAAAAGAGGCAGAAAAAACAATGTGATGACACACAAAAAATGCAAGGTGGAATTTCTAAAGCACTGAACATTGGACTGATGCTATTCCATGAGTGGATACTTCCCTAATCCCCACGTAAAGTTTATTCAAGTGCGCTTTATATTAGGTGTTGTCTGCCCTGCCCTCTGTGGTGACCTAAGGCTCTCGAAAGTGTAACATGCGGTTTCTTATGGTTCAGCCCATATACCTTGTCCATTTGTACAGGCAACTCAGTCTGGCATCACACTTGCTCACTATTATTATTTTAAAATTCTTTGAGGAACAGTGTGTTGAATGGTTGAACTATTTATTTTGCTCACTGAATACACATTGTGTGCTCTGTTTTGCTAACAAGCCTGTGGCTGGGCAGCACATTGCGTTCAGGGTCAGGAAAACTCTATAGATGGAGGGGAGATTGTGCCTTTCCTTGTGCCTAATCTTGTGGTGCAGCTGGGAGAGAATTCCAGGCTGTGAGGTCGTGCAGGTTGGGATGGCTGGAGGTGGGGTGGATTTTAGTAATGTGGGCTTTGCATGAAAGAAGGGTAGACATGCAGCCAAGCCTTGAGGTGATGGTGATAAAAGAGGATGCTGTGGAGCTTCAGAGGGTACTGCGAGGTTTGTGCATGTTAGGAGTCTGTTATTAGCTTGAAAATCAGGGCTAAAGGGAAGGGCATCCCTGCAAGGAAGAGTAGGTAAAGGTTTCCAAACCTCTAGTTTCAAGCTGCTTTATTCAGCAGTCCTGAGATGTTACCTTAGAGCTTGTGCTATATTAAGCCTACCTTTAGTGTGTGGGAGCTTCCCGGCATCCTTGCTGTGGGGAGGAGGTTTCTCTTCTGAGTACTGGACTGGGTGCTGTTGCAGGTGGCTTTAATTCTGCATGCAGTTCTTGGGGGTGCTTTGGGGCCAGCTTACGTGATGTTGTGCGACTATGTTTAGTAGGGGACTACTTGCTTATTTTAATGCTGGCTAAGCTTTTAGGTGGTCTTTTTGTTTCTCTAAAATAAAGCTGTTATTGATTCTTTTACCGTATCTATTTCTGCCTATTTTATATTTGCTGAAAGAAACAAAACAGCGAGTGGATGCTACTGTGTAAACACTCTGATGGGTTTCTTCTCCCTAGCTCCATAGATGCCAACATTCTAGAGAGGGATTTTGATGTTTCTTTTGATTTTCAACTTCTGAGTGCCCATCAGAGAAGTAATTGGTGAGGAATTAAAAGCTAAATAAATGAGTATACGGAAAATTATACTTCTGACAATGCACGGGCCTGTAATCTCTGTGGGGGAAAAAAGCTCCTACAGCCAAAAGCCCAAAAGGAGGCAGCTGCTGAACTGAGTCAAACACTGCCTGGAAAGTGGGAGATTACAAACATGTAGGTGACAGCCCTTCACCGAGAAGGCTTTGTTTCAACTGTCCAAATCTAGTCAAAAACCAATAAAATTAGTAACAGCTGAGAAAATAGTGACCAATGTTACGCTCTCAGAGAGTTGGTAAAGTAATAAGTAATACTGAGAAACTGGGGAGTCAATGTTATAAGAACTTCAGGAAGCCCAAAGCAGTGTATTTGTTGCACTGGCGAGACTGAGGCGCCAGGAGCGCTACACACGGTTTTCCCTCTAATGAGAACGAGTAACTGAAACTGGGCAAGTTCAGCTGAAAAAAAAAAGGCACACATCTTAAATGGTGAAATGAACTAAGCTGATGAGTGGTGCAGGCTCATTCTTAGTCTTCAAATCAAGACTGACTACCTTTTGGAGGAAGATGTCTTGTAGATGAATGTAAGCTTCTAGCCAGAGCAGGGCATATCTGAGTAAAACTTCGTGTTAGACTGAGCCTTCTGCTAGTTCCTTCTGGCCTTAATATGTGTAAATTCTCATCTTTTTGACTATCCGGGGTGCAGGTGACCAGGTGCTGGCAGGGGGGGCTGCAGGAGCGGCCTCTGTGAGGAGAGGCTGGGGCTGCCCTGTGCCGGACGCAGCCGGTCCCAGCCGGTTCCAGCCGGCTCCAGCGGCCCCATTGCAGGGCAGGGCTGAGTCCCTCAGCCAGGATGGTGGAGCCCTGGGGAAAGCCTGTGTAAGAAAAGGTGGAAAACACCATACAGGCAGGTTGCTGAAGGACTGCAGGCCATGGGGAGACGCCATGATGGAGCAGCGGAAAAGTGTGAGGGGGAAGGAGCGACAGAGAGCAACCGCTGTGTACTGACCATATGCCCCCCCCCACCCCCTCCGGAGCCGCTCTGGGGTGGGTAGAGGAGTCTGGAGTGAAGGACTTCATGCTGGGCATGGGAAAGCAGGCAGGAAAGGTGTTGTTTTAATGTTTGGCTTTGTTTCTCACTACCTGAATCTGTTTTAATTGGCCATAAAGTAAATGAATTTTCCCCAGGTTGAGTCTCATTTGCCCACAACAGTATTTGGTGAGCAATCTCCCTGTTTTTATCTTGACAGGGAGATTTCTCATCCTATTTTGTCCCCCTGCCCCACTGAGGAGGGTCTGTGAGTGAGCATCTGGGTGGGTGTTTGGCTGTTAGCCACAGCTGACCCACACATTGACACATAGTAGTGACAGTCTGAGTATGCGACACGAATCTAGGCTAAACTTCTAAGCCATCATATTTTCAGGGGTTTGCTGCAAAACCAACATGCATAGTATGCTTAGTTTGGCCAGATTTCCTCTAAATTTGAAACACTTATATATCACCTACTGAAGTAAACAGGATAAAAAATGATGTTGAAATTTTAGCTTCAAGGAGAAGTTATGTAGGCAGAGATCTTAATAAAGGACTTGGATAATTCTGAAACTGGCCTGAAACAGGGAAGGTCTAAAACTTTCCTGTAAGACAATGCCAGAAAAACCATTGCTGTGACTACAAATCAGAGTGGCTGGAGAACATGATATTGCAGGTCAGCATGTGTCTATTTCCCTGTAGGTGGAAGAGTATAACTACAGTCTGTAAACAAGATGGATTAATTTAATTGAGAAATTAAAATGACAAATGTGAAATTGTCCTGCCTGTGTGATATGGAAACAATCACAGAAATTTAAACCTATACATATGTGTGGTTTTGGTCTCTCCACTACCTCTTTGGAAAAGGTATTAATCCACATTGCTATTGTGTTTTATCCAAAACAGCAATGAACCAAAACAGCAATGCAACATGGGGAATTTAGATAAGAAAACCTAACCAGAACACAGCTTAATTGGTAGAGTAGTGATCTTACAAACGATCAACAACAACAACAACAAAATACAAAAACATTCAAGAGAAGTTTGAATGGGATTTTGCTTGGTTAAAGTTAAGGTTGTTTTGTTGGTTAAATCTATACTGCTTTTCTGATAAGTGGCCACAAAAGTGATTGTGACATGATGTGTTCTGCACTCTGTCCACCTCCTGGGCATTGCAAGCATCTGAGGAAAACCTTGCCTGGGTATGCCTGGCAGCGTATTAACCATACAAAGCTTTTGGGAGTCCTTAGGGAAATGGGTTTCTGCATGTTTTGGAGGATGGCCTTCTGCTTTGCCTAGGGCTTCATGTCTGGGGTTGCTACCTAGATAGATGGTGAATCTGGAATTGAACAGAGAGTTCCTTTCAAATGACAGTCTGGATGTACTTGTGGGCACCAGATTTTCATCTGGCAGGGCTGGACCTGGGATCTCTGTAGTAGTTCTGAACAATGAGCAGTATTGGGTATGTGATATTAAAGGATATGGACCTAAAATGCAGCATATTATGTTCCAGTCACAGCTATTCATTTTACAATTTTGTCAGGTTAAGCACTGTAAGATGTCTCCTGTACTTAGTGGCTATTCTAAAGTTATTTTGAGTTTCCTGGCCCCTAAAAGGTGACAGTAATATGGTGGCCAGTTGATATACATGTGCTGCAGAAGCTGTAGAAAAAGACATTAACAGATATTGGAAAAAGCAGGGAAAACAGAAGATGGGATTCCAGGTGCTGGAAACAATATTAAATACAAAAAAAATTATTACTGTGGACACGTAGCAATTTTGCCTCTGGAGATGCATATATATGGCATGCTTCTAGGGCATATGCTCAGTCTCCAACTTTTATGAGTGCTAAAATCCAGCAAATTTTTGATACTATCTCCGTCAGACTTCAGTGGTCTTTGAGGAAGAGAATTCTTTTCAGCACTAGCTCTTAGAAAAGGGATAAAGCAGAAATGTTCAAACAGCTTTAAGTACCTGTCTCAAGAGAGTCGAGCTTAAACCATCATTTAATCTCTGCTATGCTGAGACTAGAGGTCTGAGAAAGAATTTTGTTTAAAGCAAAATTGGTGAATTTGGACTTTTGTTCCTTTTCTGTGAGGACAAAATTAGTCCATGCTTCCAATGCCATTGTGAAAAATAACTCACATATTTTAAGACCGTAAAAGATCAAGATGGTTGCAGATATGAAGTTTAGTTGAAATAAAACCAGTCTATTCTGGTAACGCTAAAAGGAACAGTTTGAAAGGCAGTGTCTCAGGATTCAGGAGCACAAATGTAGTCTTCATGACCCTTGTCTTTGTTAAAAAAGATTTCCTTTTCCCTTCTCCTTCCAAATATTATAGCTTTGTGTCTTACCACTTTCTTGTGTTTATGTAGGTGACTTTCAGTATAGTTGGACCCTGCAGTCAGGTATCATTGAACTAACCTGAAACCCAAGGAGGTGAGGTTTTACTGTTACATTAACCAGAACCCATCTTCCTAGGGAGAACTTCCCAGTTGCAACTTTTTTTTTTTTTTTGAGCAATTTTTTCCAGCTTTCATAAAGTAACAAGAGTATAGCCTTTATTAAAACTCCTCCATGTAGGTACTCTGAAAACATATGTGCAGCAGTATCAATGTGCTAAAACCCTTTGATATAATGGTAATAGATATGTAGATTTCCCCAGCTGTACCCAAAGACAAAGATCACAGATTGCAGAAATCTGCAGCACTTTGTGGCTGACAAGCTACTTGGGTATGCTCTTTAATTGCTAACAGTGAGAAGCAATAGTAGATACTGCCATATAGCGAAGCAATTGGCAACTACTGAACAGCAACAGTTGCACTATAGTGGTTGGTGCTTGTGAAGGTCTACAGCTCTTGTCTGACTGATGGCTCCTGGTTCATTGTGTACCTGGCTGCTAAAAGTTCACATGTGAGAAGGCAGCCAGCTCATGGTATGGAGGCAACACAACTGTTGCTCCATTGCCAGTTTAGGTAGGAATAGGAAACATGAGAGTGTTTGAAACAAGTGATTGTCACCAGCAGAATGGGAAAGGGGCTAAAGATTAAGAGATGGAGAGGGCTGAGAGACTGGCAAGTCATGCAGGCCATGTACTTGCTGAAGTACTCCAAATCACAATGCTCCAAATAAATTTCCTCCCTGACCTTCTGTATGGCCAGGGCAGGTAGTTATGGCAGATAATTTGGGGACATACATTAAGTTTGGCCTGTTTCTTCTGTCTGTTGTGTGTACATCAACTTCTAAAAACTGTGTTGCAGCTAAACATGTTTTAAATCCATCTCCAGACAGTGACAGTTTGCCACAGAGGAGGATTTTTAAAGCTCTGTTCACACTGTCCGCATTACAGGCATGGTAGAATACATAACATAGTGCTTTGTGACCCCCCTTACTCCCCATAAGAACGTGTATGCATGTGTGGTGCAGAACTGGCACTAACTAGTCAAACCAGCTGGACTGCCCTTGTACTCCTCAGGCTCCTTTCTGCCTAACCTGCTCTTAATTTGAAGCTCTTCATGGCTCAGTCACCCTTTTCTAAGTATGGGAGTTGTCACAAAACCAGATCCTCCTCTATAGGATTTTTACAGCTCTGCAGAGTCTCTGCAGTGTGTTTATGCTGGTGTGTGGACAGATCCTCCCGCGCTGGCATGTTATGTGCCAATCAACGAACATGTATTATAACAAAAAGTGAGCAAATGTATTTTATTGTGGTAATTATAGCAGCCCCTGAATTGTCAAAGTTATTTCTTCTAAAATCTGTCTTTACATGCTCTACTTCTGTTTGAAGGAGAGTATGAGTAAGGCATATACTATGAAATTCTAACTGTAAGAGTATAATATTGAACTCTTTGTAACTGAAATATTAAAAGCATTTCTTTGGTGGACTATTTCAGGGAATTTTACTTAAGTAAAGCCTAATGTTTTGGCTTTTTTTTTTTTCCTGAAAGCTTTTCAGGCTTTTCTAGTGTATTCTTTTCTTTGATCTTCTTTTGTAATAACATGATATTCTTACATTTCAATAGAGAAACTGGAACTAAAGTACACATGAAAAAGTCCATAACAGCTCTCTTGCTGTTTATTTCAACAATCTTAATTAAAGAAAAACCTAATCCTACAACAGACTTGTGATTTGCCTTTTCTTTGAAGCACAATTAGTTTTCATTCATGTCCCTTGATGTCAGTGAGGGAAAACTATTGGTGGGTGCATCAGTGCTGATGGGGTTCAATTAATACATTTTTTTTTCTGAAACGTATCTCACAATAAAACCATGCACACAACGCACGTGCACACACACACACACACACAAAAGTAAGTTCTGTATTCATGCTGCCTGCAAAGCCATGTCTAAGTCTCTCTTGGCTGCTAGCCAAGGTCTCTAAAAACCCATTAAGGCTATTAGAGAAATTATTTCTCTTCCTTTGTGAGCTGGGTAAATTTCACAGTTATCATTGCAGGAGAAATGAATTGGGAATATATCTGTCTGGGGATGGTTGGCCCTTCAGTGGGAATTAAGCCAACTCAATGTAAAACAGCAGCTGTGTGTGTCAGTGCACGTACTTGCAGGAGAGAGTCAGTGGATGGCACTGTAATATAACTATTGTGCCAAAAAATATCTTGGAAAATTGTAAGTGCTGTCTGGTATTTGTGAGTAAATTCGTATCTTCTTGCAATTACAGGCTTTATTGGAAATCAGCTTTTGCTTTAAAATTATGTGTAAACCAATATTTCCCATGTGGTGTGCTTTCCAGATGCAGGAGAACTAAGCAATTAATTCCCAAAATGCTGCAGCACCATCATGTATGGCATTGTATGGTGACCTTGTCAGAGCATAATAACAATATAAAAACATGCAGTACAAATTCAGGAGATTTACAAAGATGGCTGGACTTGGCCTGTGTCCTCTCTTATGCTTCACAGTTTTTGCATTTGGGATTACCAGTTCTGGGGAAGTTCTTGATTGGCATAGAAGTTGGAAATGGCAGAATTTCCTTTTGATTTGTGAGCTTTGGTAAGTACAACTTATGCAGTCTGCCATGTCAAAGTTCACAAGAGAATAGAATTGCTTTTCTCATTTTTAAAATCTCGCTTTTCAAATGCTGTGAGCTGAAACTTCGAGTTTCTGGAACCCACATGTCAAATATATGGTAGAACAAGTACAGTAACACAAGATAAACCTTTAGCTTTGTACTTAGTCACACAAAAGGTTTTTATTTATCAAGTGAAACAAGCAAGATACGTTTCCCAACTTCTTGCCGATATTTGTATTAGTGATTTGGGAAAGGAAACATGTTTGCTTCCCCACACCATATACTCTTTCTGAAGGGTTTGTTTATTTATCTTTATTTTATTTTTTCCTCCTTTAAATCCTGGCCTACTTTTTTCATCTGTTTGTCTTCCTGGTTGCTAGCAACTAGCAACGGTCTGTGCAGAACTTTTTTACTGGTCTGCTTTTAGGTGCTGCAGGTAACAGAGTTATGCAGACTGTCTCAAATTATGTTCTTTGTACCCTCTGATCCTGTAAGATTTTTCAAACCTTAAGTATGACAATTTCTTAGAGGTACTTGCATGTTTTCCAAGCTTCTCTCATAGATCCACAACTCCACAGGACTCAAAGAAGTAGGACAATGGCAACTAAGCAGAAGTGAAGCCCTCACGGTTTACATTTTAAAATGTAAATGAACATGGGTCTTTCCAAAGAGCGCATAATTTTTGTAAGCTATATTATAAAACTACCTGTTTCATCTAGCTCTGATAGCAAGATATTATCCCACTATGAAACCTCTCTTTTTCTCCAAAAGGGTAGATATAATAGCTAGAGGAAATGAGATGAAATGTATGAACCGCTTAAAAAAAATAAGTAGCCATAAGTATGGCTTCTGCAGTTACTAAGTTAATCCTTGGTATGATATTTGCCCTGAATATCTTGTATTTTTTCTCTGCTTCTATCTATCTATTCTGTCTGGGTTTTTTTCCCCTTTGTGCTTGGAGTTCACCATTTAACTAATTCAAGAAAGTTTTCTATGCAATTCATGTATCCTTTAACATAGAATATTTGATTATTTACACTTATTTTCTCTCAGTGGTTTGCTGATCTATAAAAGTGCAGGCTGGATTTTCAACCTATACTTTTGAAAGGTGTAGTAAACCAGTGATAATTTCAAAAGAAGTAAGTCACCATGCCCACGTGATATATATCCAAGAGTTACGAAGGAGTTTTAAGTATGACTTGGCTGAATTTCTAACAAAACCAACAGCTTGCTTAAAAATGGGCTAGGTGGCCAGATGATAAGAGGGTAGAAATGCTGACCATATCTTTTAAAAAGGTTCTAGAGGAGCTCTGTGGGACTACTTGCTGATAAACCTTACTGGGTACTTAGCTGGAGTAACGCTGAAATAGAAAAAGGAGTTGGAAGATAATAATCTATAGCTGATCATGTAGTTCTGCAAAGCAAGATCTGGCCGGCTAATGTCATAAAATTCTTTGAACGTGTCAGCAAATGAATAGAGGGGATGTTAAGTATATCTTTCGAAAGGCTTCTGACAGGGTCATAGGTGAGAGACTACTCAGCATTGCTAGCTCTCGGGGTTTTCTCTTAAGCCCCATACTACCTGATTTTGTTTCTTGTAAATTCTTCATTATGGAAGTCAGGAAACGGAATAAGAAGTTTCCGTAAAAAAGAAAAAATTCTAAAAAAAAAAACAACCTAGAAGCTCAGGTATTAAAGCTCATGATCATGAATCAGTCTAGCTCAGAAATCGGACACTAGGAGAAACAGAATTGTTATTATGATTTAATATGTCATAATTCGTAAGCTATCGTGTGATTCTGTGGCTAGTCATGCATGATTTTTTGAAGGTTGTGGATTGATAATATCTCTCCTAAAAGAAACCAAGTAGCCGTGAGGCGATGTAATATCATGGATCAAAAAGTAGCTGAGAGGCAGGAGACAAAGCAGGAACAAATGGCTCATTTTCATCATGGCAAAAGGTTAATAGCCACAAGTTTCTGTACTAGGTCTGTTGTTGTGTAATGTATTTATTAGTTATCTGGAAAGAGGAAGGAGAAATGAGGCAGCAACAGCACGTTATTGGTAGATAACCTCTTTGTAGGTTACTTGTTAATCAAGTCCAGAGAAGCCTTAAGGAATTTCACATGGACTCAGTCAGACTAGGTAACTGTGACGTACATTCTTTTTGAAGAAATATAGAAAAAATTTAAAGTAATTGCATACACAGTCATTGTATCAGCCAGCAGTGTGATGTTATATAAAATTTATTGGGCATGAATAGAAAGTCCATCTTGCAGAATTGGACAGGCCCAGATAAAAGTAGAGAGAAAGACTAGTGACATAAAAGTATCTGAAGTGATTGTTTACCTGAGGAATCAGATGAAAGTGAGAGTGATAAAGTATATGGTTTAAAAAAGAAAAGAAAAAAAAAATGCAGCAGAGAACAAAGATCAGGAGACTACAGTTTACCCTGTCTTAAGAATAAAGAAACACTTACCAAAAGGTGCCTATATAAACTGTGGAACTCATTGACTCTGGATGAAGATGAAATCAAGAATTTTGCAAGCTTCAAAGAGGGAAGGGGCATTTATATGGATAACAAGAATATCCAGAGTTATGATAGTAATGCTAAAAAAGAGTATTTGAAGGGATAAAACCCCTCATGCATCAGGATTTAAGGGAATCTATAACTAAAGGGATTAGGACGAGACCTTCAAGGGAGACAGATTATCCTGCATCTGCGGGGGTTTCTTGTATCTTTCACCAAAGCATCTGGTGCTGGCTACTGCTGGAGACAGTGTTTAGGCCTGGTGGGCGACAAGTTTGAGCCAGAACGGCAAGTCCTGTGTTCATATATGAAAAACACTTAGGGTGCATTGTCTATGTTTGTGTCTTATTTCCACTACAGTGGGCTTTGTCTTCTGTTTATTCGCATCATGATTTTGTACTAGGTCAGGCTCATGTTTGTGATGGTACAATGTACATTTGAAATCATTGCAATGAAGAAGTTGTGTGAGCTACTGGGCTTCTGAGACACAGCTTCTGAGAAACCATTAACATGATATGCAGCCAGAGGGGAGTTCCTCAGTCTTTTTCCCTATTTCACCAGCTGTAAAATGGAAAACAGTAATATTTACTTCCTGAGGGGAATTAGCGAGGGGAATTAATTGTCACTTATTCTTTGAAAGGTATCATGAAGTGGTATAGTCGGTACCATTATGTCCTGACTTCTTTCCTAGGACTGTGTTTTGATTGTATTCATTTTTTGGATGTACTGAGCAAAATACTTAAAGAACAAGAGAGGGAAATGTGTGCTGCTTCTTTCAATTTAGGAGTACAAATTGTAGGAGTGAATATTTCTAGTTATACATGTGGTGGCTGTATCCAGCCCAGTCAAGCTGTTTAGCTTTCGGTAGCTTCCAGGTTTGCAATTTCTTCTCAGTGTCTTAAAGGAAAACAAGTACAACTTCAAAACCCAGTAGCAAAAGAATATTCTAAAAATTTGCCTATGGAAAATCTATCTTTATATTTGATTAATTGGGTTTTTCTGACTACAGAATGTATCTGTCAGAATTCTGTGGCTATGCCCATGTTTCTATCATTTTTATGGCTACTTCATTTGCCAGTGATCCTTTTCCTTTGTTTCTTCCTTTTTTTAAGAGTATTTTGCCATAATTCCTGATTTTTTAAAATTGACCTTTATGTTTAATGTCTTTGACTTAAATGTTAGGACTCCTGTATTTCAAGGGTTTCATTTGGCCCATGTGTCAGTAAGACCTGAACCATGATTTTGGCTGCAGAATCGTAAGAAATTTTTGAAATTCCATGTAAGAGCTAAACAAAGGTGCAACCGTTTATTGCCTCACATTTTTATGCAATCGTATAACAAATAAGTTAGTATTGACCAGGTAAGCTTTCTATTTCCTGGATTTCGTGAGGCTTTGGAGTGTTTACACCCACTGTGTGATGTGAATTAATTCTAAAGGTACCACACCTAATGCACAAGATAACTGTGCTAATTAGGCTTTTCATGAATGACAGATAACATCTCATCCCTACGACATAAGATCTATCGATACTGTAGCATTCTATAAATTCCGAAGCATGTGTTCACATCTAGAAATTCCAGGTGTTCAGTGTGCTTTTTTGTCCTCTCCATAAGATTTTATGGCTCAGATATTCAGTATTAACCATTGTTGACTTAGATTTTATTTTTAATTTTCTTAAATCCCTTTTAATTTTTTTAAATCCATTTGGCTCAGTGGTAAATTCAGGTATTGCAGTCTGCCTGGCAAAAATTGCAGCCTGTCAACTGTTTCACTGGGGTATATGACCTCTAAGCTTTATTAAAATTGAGTTGAACATTGTTCAACTCAGTCAGTAGTTGGTGGTAAGATTTTAGGGTTACGCAGACTGATTTGCAGCCTCTTCTGCTATGGCTTAAACAGTAAGTATTACTTACATTATTGATACAAATAGTCTTTGGAAATACTTGACTGCTTTTGAGAAAATCTGTTCAAACCTCTCTTCTCTTCCTAGGTCTTTCATGTGTTTGATTAAGCCAGATAACATGTCAGTAGATTGTGTTGAAAAATGGCAGAACAGTTTCACCAAAATAGAAGCAACTTCAAAATTTTTACCTTTAACATGATATAAAATAGAGCAACTTTTATCTGATTCTTTTTTTATCTGATTCATTTGTGGAAAACACTGTAGACTGATGAAATGGAAACATCAAAATTATGCAGGCCTAACATCTTATTTTCTTAACCTTATCTTTCTTCTTCCAATGAAATTGATAATATCTGTGATTTAGTCTCTTTCTTTTTTTTTCTTTTATTGCTCTGCAATTTCAGAGCCTCTTGCAGTTTTACAAAGTTGCAAAATAACAATTAAACAAAGGAGTAAAAATACCCATTTATCATTTTTTTAAATTTTATTTTAAATAGGAGAAATAGAAGGGGTAGAAGAATGCCAAACTTTTTTTTTTCCCCTGTCTGTGACATCATTTCAGTTTGAACCTTTGTTGGTAGCTAGTTTAATTTACCATTTGAGAAGTTGAGACATTTATTGCTCTGGCAATATAAGAAAAAAAAATTAAAGACCATTTCTGTAGAGAAGTGTTGAAGCCATCTCAACAACGGGCTTCTTTGGAGGACAGGTATTGTGCAGTAGGTACAGTTATCACATATCCCCCTTGAACACTCTCAGTGCTATGTGCAGTCTCTCTTGTATCATCTGTATGGCAGATAGTATATTTCCCATGTAATTCTTGTAAAAATATGCTCCCCTAGCAGCGAAGTCATAATAATCTTGTAGTGTAGTTGTTTGACTGCTAGTCAACAGTGTTGTAGTTGAAGTGAAGTTAATTTTAACCCCTTCGCTGGAAGCAAACTGAAATAACTTTCTTGCAACAGCTTTTGTTAATTATTTTTATAGATCGTGTAAGTAATAAGTAAACTGATATCACTGAGAACCACAGGGAAAACAATATGGAACCGCTTCCCAAAACCAAAGGTTAGATAAGGAATGACAGCTCTTTTAGACTTAAAATATGTGGGAGGGTGGGCATGTAGAAAGTGACATATGGTGTGTGGATGTTAGATGTTAAAATGTGTGTCTGACAGTAAACAGCAATTAGCTACTATTTCATGCAGTGCATATCCCGGTTTATAAAGTTAGTGTTTGAAGAGGCCTACAGTACAAACCCTGTCATCATTGTCCTTGCTGGGACCATGTTCTAACTTGTGGATTAATCTTGTGATAACAGGGGCTGGCTTATTTTAATAAAGATGTACGTCTCTGTGTTCCCTCAGTGAGGCCAGCTCACCTGTCGGTTACAATAGCATCTGCTTCACTAAACACCAGCTTTGAGTATAGACCAGCAGCTTGGAAAAAGCACAGCTACTTGAGAAAATGCAGGTCAGAAATGCCCCCAGAGATGCCAATACAATAATACTTCTCTTGGCAGACACTTGTTTTGAATATAACCTTCCAACAGCTCTGTGATCCTGGCCCTTGTGGAGTCCAGGAGCTCTGGGCATCCTGAAAGAACTGATAGTCCTTTACTTCATTGTGCACACTGCTGTTATCATGCCTGGTTTTCCCATGCTGACAGGTGATGATTTTTGGCACATACAGTAATCCTAACTACTGTTGTACAGTTCAGTCCTGTCCTCATTGCTCCTGAAGTAAGTGCCAGATTATCTGTGTGTCACTTTGCTGTTTCTGCCTTACGTTTCTCTCCCCTGATTCTTCTGGACTTCAGGAAAAAAAATTCCTGTATTATCACTTTCTTCTTCCTCGGGACCCTATATTGCCCGTCTGTGACTGATTAAAGTTTTCTATGTGTGTTCTTTTTAATCAACACTGCATGTTTAGGTTGATAATGGTCTAACTGACATTTTCCTGTTTTGGAATAGCATTAATGACTCACAGCAGAAAGAACAACCACACACTTCAGGCTTCCAGTGTTGTTAACAACTAAAATACCTTATTCAGAACAAAACCAAGGTTGTTCTGTATGGGATTAGTAGTCCAGCCTTTGGCCTATCTCTACTTCTCATCTTTCTCAGCTGAGAGCCCTTGTTCATAGTTCCTTGCTATAACGAGGACCATCTTTTCAGCTGGCTTCGTCCCCCCAGTGACAGCCAACAAATTTAAACAGCTCTCCAAAGTCAACATGAAGACTTAACTTTCTTGGAAAGATCCAGTCTAAGGGAAGCTCTATTGTAAATCCTGAACTATTTTTACTGTGATGAGCACATTTAAATCATGTCATGGGGCATGGCATGGGTTACCCATTGCTGGTATCAAATGAGTTGGCTGCAGACCAGACCCTGTCAGTAGGACTAAACAGCTTGCACAGTGAGGCATGCTAATTCTTCTGCTATGCTTATGGGGCAGTGCTTTCTTTTATTGCACCAGATACAAACAAATTTGGAGCTTGCTCAGTGCTCTCTAACATGTGCCCAATTGTGCTGTGCGGACATGCTTTTCATCAGTTTGGAAATGTGAACCTTTCTGAACCACGTGTCTTCTCCTTCTATATAAATATCTTTTCTCTTACTGTCTATGGCCTCTTCTGTTATGTGCAGAATTTCCCTGATTTGACTGTGAAATGAAAAGGACCTGTGATTTTTCTTGAGGTGTGGTGCTCTAATTATAAAACCATAAAATAAATGAGAGCCTTAATTATAATGGAAAACAGATTAGAATATTGTCATTTGCCTTGCTGGGGAGCCAAGGGGAGATTAAAAAGCCAGTGGCCTAAATTTATGTTATTTGTATTTCTGAGTCAAACCTCAATCATGTAAAACAGCCAGTAGGCCTGTATTAATGGGAGAGGCCAAGAGAACTGAATCTCAAAGGGCTGTTGCCCTTAGGACATGGTACATTATGATAATGTGATGAAGAATAATTACCAAATGTGAAATATATATTGTCAAACGTAAGAGCAAGCTATTCCCTACTGAAAATGAGGATGTGAGAAAGATGGTGAGTGCCAGTCAGCCAGGGCTAGGTTTCTAAAGGCACCTCCACTAAAACTGGCTGTTGAGGCACTGAATTGGCCTTCAGTTCTCACAGGCTGAGGTAGATCAGTGGAGTGGAATAAGCTTGTGTTGTTTGTACTGAAGCCAGATCTTAAAGCTTACTGCAGAGATTATAGATTTATATTTATGGCAGGGATAATAAGAGCATTCCTGGTGATGACCATTGTTATGATAAAGCCCACTGAATGGCAGTGATGACAGAAGTGTAAGACTTCACCAAATTATATTAAAAAATGATGCAAAAATGGAATGGGAGCATTTATATACATATGTGCTATTGATATTGGTTATTTCTGACAAAATATGTCAGTGCTTCCTTTCTCTTCTTTCTAAATGTGGTAGGATTTTTTTCAATAGCTCTTTTCGTGGCCATTGTGCATGATGTTGTCTGCATTAATATTATGTTTGTGACATGCAGGGTGGGACACAGAGCACGAGCAGTCCTCTGGCAGCTTTTCTTTTCACACTTGGGTGGTGCCAGGCAGCAGTATAGTCTCCGTGCCCTCCTTTCCCCTGACATTTGTCTTCAGAAAAACCATACCGTGTGTGCTGGAAGATTTGTTCTTGGGTCTTCAGTCAAAATAGTAGCCTTCTCCTGGATTAAAGCACAGGGCAACCATGCAAACTTGTGACTTTGGTCAAAGGGCTTATACATAGGTGTAACCTTAAATAAGTAGCCAGCTGGAGTGAGTTCAGTGACATTATTTTCATGCTTCAAGTTATGCATGAATTAAGTGTTTTGCTGGATCAAGCATTTATTATAGATGTGTGTACAAATTCTGAGTAAATCTGCCTAGAAAATCTCAGGTAAGAGTATAGCTCAAAATAAAAGCATGTCCAGCTAAGTTGGTGTGGAGGTCATGGACCAAAACCTACTTGTCATAATGGGGCAAAACGAACTTTTAATGAATTTTCTGTCTTGGGAGAGAAGAGTGATTCAGCATTGGATATAACCAACTATAAACCCAAACTGTTAGCAAATTTTTCAAGTGTATTTTACTTCGTCGTTTGCCAAATACCATACTTGTGAAATAATTTCCCTTGAGATAATATCTGGTTTATGTGTTATATTGTTGGTATCATCACAGCTCTCAAAGCTGCTAGCTGTGTGCCTCATGTTCTATAATATCTGTATCTACACACTGCTACTGCATTGTAGCGTGGAATTGTTGGCCAGTTTTAAAGATGGAGAGCTAGTGTTCAGATTAGCTCGCTGAAGATCAAATAGGAAATTTGTAGCAGAGAAGACCACTGACCCTATGCTTCAGAAGAGCATTCAAAGTACTGCTTTTTCTGTTTCTTTGCCTATCTGGCAAATAAATATCATCAATAAGTCACTAGGAAGAGCTTCTTTCTGTTGTTAAACTAAATAGCTTCTCACTGGCCCTAATGAAAAGTAAGAGTTTTTGCATGTCACTGAAGGAAACATTTTAATAGTTTTGGGAACCTTACCACTAAAGAAAAAAACACAAATACGTATCAGTACTTTTAAAATCTAATGATCACTAATCTTGGCTTGCCCAAATGTATGGATCACAGGCTAGACATGTAAAATAATGGAGCAATCAAAGTAAATGGGCACTTCTGAAAAATACTGCCTTTTTATAAGCAAGAGATAGAAATATTTAGTGTAAAGAAATATGGATAAGCTTTAAATTTGCACTTTGTATTTTGTATACTATAGGCAAACACAACAAACAAATGAGATTTTTAAAGTCTGTATCAAGTATCCACATCTTTTGCCCCCACTCACTTTTCTGCATTTCTGTTACAAATCACAACTACATGATTTGTGGCTAAAAGGTTAAACAGTAAATAGTGAAACATTTTCCTCTTTTTCTCTTGAATTTTGTAATGGTTTAAAGATGAGGGAGGGGTAAATCATTGACTATATCCAGTCTTCACCTGCTTCCGGGATATAGGTCCATTTCTAGAATCATGTTGTTGATACAGTATTTCATTTTGTCTCTCCTGAGTTAAATGAGAAATAGAGCTTTCCTGTTACAAAGTCTTCCAAATGTTACCATACAGCTGAGAGAGGTAGATGTTGAACGAAAACATCAGGAATCATGAAATTCTGTCCACAACCCTCTTCCTTGGCAAGGAAGAGTGGTAAAGCAACAGCTGTAGTATATGCTTTGGTCTGAAACCATCTCTCTCTCAATTTGCCCTTAGGCCAATGTTAATTGCTGAAAAGCCAAATGGTATGAGCAGGTTTTCAGAGTACAGTACTGCTGAAAAATAAATGCGATAAGAAAACAAGATAAATACCCAGTGCTAAGAAATGATGATTCTCTAGATTTCCTCAGTCAAGCAATATTTATCAGGTGCATTGATTTAACTAGCGGCTATTGGCAGTTACAAATGGATGATGACAGGAAACAAAAAACCACCTTCATTTGCCATAAGGGGGCTTTTCATTTTAATGTAATGCCTCTTGGAATTACCAGTGTCCCGACTACATTTCAAAGATTAATGAACATCATCCTGTCAGGTTTAATATATCATACTTCTGTAGTACAGTTGGACAGGATACTGTTCTCATAGATTCCCAGAGTTTTCAACAACACTTATGAGATTTTTTTTTAAGACATAAGTTCTGAGAGGAACTAAATATTTAGGAGTTTAAAAGAGAGCTTTCATTCCAGTCTGGATACACAGTAAATACTATAAAATTAATTTATGTCTGTGGAAAACAAAAGCGGCTTAAAATGCTTCAGGATCATGCAGAAAGTTGCATATAGCTGTGTCCTGTTATCCTGGAGGTAGTACTCTTCTGTAAGTGGAAGGAAGCAAAAAAATTACTCTCAGACATCAGGAATCATTTGACAACCTCAATAAGTCTCATGGGTCTCTTACAAAAGTGGGATTGAACCAGGAAAATGTGTTCTTCATTTTTTGTAATTTGAATAGAGCACAGTAGATTCAAAACCTGATATTAAAACTGATATTACTAAACAAATTCCAGTTGGAAAGTTAGTATTCCAAAGTTATCATGAGTTAAGCTTAAAATTATTTTGTTTCAGTGAGTTTATTTGATTGTCCCATAAGCTCAGAAAGCACACAACCACAATTTTCTGATATAAACAGCACTATTTATGCTGTTATGATGAAATAGCATCAAGCATGCCTTCCTACAAAAGAGAATAATTTTCTTTTTCTTGAATAAATACCTTGAATGATAGTCTAAATACCATTAACCATTACTTATTTTTTGACACATATGAAAGCATATTCCAAAATGATAAAAATTGAATCAAAAATATTTGTTACACTTCACCAGCAAATATTTTTTTCTTCTTTTACACTGGGGAACATCTTCATTTCTGAAGTGAAACAGAGAGATTTTTCCTGACTTGTTAGGTCTCACAGGCCTCATTCATAAATGTGGTATTGAATAGAGAAAATGTGTTTTACCAGTGGAGTACCTCACAGTGTACACTAAATTTGATCTTAGAAAAACAATTTCCAGTGAATGGATAGTTTTCCAGAATTATTATAATAAATATAAAATTAATTGTGTTATATATGTGTTTATTTAATTCACGTGTCATTTAGCTATTTCTATAACATAGAATGTTCCATTAGGTTCCTGTAACCCATGAACAAAATATTATATGGAAAACAGGAAATGCATATGCAACTTGATATTAAAATTAGTCTTTACATTAATGTTAAGATTTTGTTTCAGGGTAGATTTTAATGTCAAAGGTGCACAGAGCACCTCTGATGCTATCTTCTTTTGATTTGCATAGATATATACATACTGGTCTTTTAAAATTATTAAATCCTAACAAATTCCACAAGGTAGAAATTCTGGTCCATGTGGGTAAGGGCAAAAATAGAAACTAAGTCCATAGTTTTAGGAAAAATGAAACACTAGCAAATACCAATAAATGTGGTGGAATTTTTGTCACTAGGTTTTTAAATTAAGGTCAGATATCTTATTAAAACCAGCTTTCGTTCAACCACAAGTTACTAGTCTTGATGCAGACATGATTCTGTGACGTTGTACAGCCTGTCTTATGCAGGAAGTTGAAATACAAGATCATGATGACTCCTGATCTTAAATCTCTGAATAATTCCTTTGCTTTGATTAGCAGAATATAAATGCCCAGATGCATGAGTAGTTTGCCTCTCTAGTTTTTTGTGGTGTTTTTTGGGAGAGCTGCATGTTAAGTAGTGATATACTTGGGCTGATTGGTTAATTTTGGCATCTAAAATTTTTGTGTAAAAATAAAAAATCAGAAAAACTGTTTATCAGCTGGGAGTAATTTTTTTTTAAAGTCTAAATGTGTTTTTTTGTTTTTGTTAAACATTTTGTTAACATTGTGTCATCAGTAAACAAAAATAATCTGTGATCAGAACATCTAATGCAGCTGAAACTAAACAGTCTGCTGTGTTTCACTTCAAAATTCTGGAAACCGTTACTTTGTTTTAGAGTTTTGAAATTGCTAAGGAAATGCTGGAGTTAACAAAAATGCCTGGCAGAGAATTCTTACCCTAAGCAAGCTGCTTTGTGAGCTGTATGAGAAACAAGCTTTGTGTCTTTGGCCACAGCACCCTGCCTTAAATAAGCAGCAATGCAAACTGTGATAAGACTGATCCACAGGTGTGCAGGGTGGCTAGGACACAGCACTACTCACCTTTTCTGGGTGAAAAAACACTTGGTCCTTATTCCTCTTTAAAAGCACTGATTTTTGAGAAGGCTCCTTAGAATTTTCACATTTTTCACATTGAATTCCACTTCCAGATTGTCTGTTGGAAATTTAATGTGGAAAGATGGATGGGAAAGAGGAATCTGATAGTGAGTACTCATAAATTTGGTTTATTTAGGTTAGGGAAAAGCCTGATGCATCAAAATGTGCTTTTATTTGTGCAGTAATTTTTGAAAAAAAAAACCCAAACCCAAAACAGTGCAGCTTTTTATTAGACATACTGTGATATCTGGGGTCATTCTTTGGGTGTTTCAGAATCTTCACAAATTGCTGGAAATAGCTCTTAAATGCCATGTATTACTTCTGCTGTGCAAGGCTTGCTTTGCCCTTCAAGGTGGAAATACCAATTATTTCTTCCATTCCAGAGTTGTCCAGGAGATTCTCCACAACCTTGTGCTCTCTGAGAAGTACATCACCTCTGGCCTTCTTCCTTAGCTATACCTCGTTCACCTCGAGTCTGCATATGTAGTGTTAATGACTGATATTAGTGATGAGTGCCCTTCCTATGCTGTGATGCTGTGGTATTTCTTGAACTTGTGGTACTTAGCATGCTAGCCGCAGAAATCTCTGCATACTGTGATTGGGTAATATTGCCTCCAGGAGGTTTTAAGTCCTGCTCTCAGCCCTTCCTTAGTTTTCCTACATGACCACAGGCAAATCTGCTGTCTCTGAACTGTGAAAAAGGGGTGAATCTTTAGATATCTATCAACTCATAAACATAATCAAGCAGAGCAGGAAATTGAGTCTTCTGCTTGTTCCACTATTTCCTCCTCTCTTTTGCTGGAAAGTATTTGTTCTTTTTACCCAGAAAGCTGAGGTCATCTGCTCATGTTTCTCAACTAAATTGTTAAAAACCTCCTGTGTAGATAAGTGACTGTTTCTAACTTTTGTGCCTTGAGCTAGTGTACTGTAAATTCTTCTGGTGTCTTATGGAGCCCTTTACAGCTTTAGTCATTATTGTCACCACTCTCAGTGGTGCACTGAGATGTTGAAGACCTAATTTTACCAAACTGAAGTGACTTTATTATGTTCCCTAGTTTCTTATTAAAGAAAAAAAACTTGAAAAATATTAAACTACAAGTGTGTTCTGTTTCCTGGACTGATTTTGAAGCTGTCATTCTCTTCTGCAGAGTTCTTTGAGATTTCTATTTTAGGCTACAGTAAAACCTTCTGAAGTTTTATGTATGGCTTTTTAAAGCTGAGAGACTTTTTTTTGAATACCAGTAGAGCCAGTAGACTGGACTGGGGGAGGACCACTTTCAAATCCTTTTCTTGATATTGCCGTACTTTCATGTGGGTTGTATGTTCGTTGAACTGTTGCACTCTGTCTATGCAATTAAACAGTGTTTAGAACAAGGGCTTTCATTGGAAGATGAATGGGAGGCATGGTGGGAGGACAAGAGGCAACAAACCCGAGTTGAAACATGAGAAGGTCCAAGTAGATGTAAGGAAAATTTTTTTCACCATGATGATAGTCAAGCACTGGAACAAGTTGCTTGGAGACGTTGAACAAACTCTGTCCTTGGCATTTTCAAAACCCAACTGGATAACGTCCTGAGTAACCTGTTCTGATCTCAGAGCTGACCCTGCTTTGAGCAGAAGGTTGAGCTAGAGACCTCCTCAGGTCCCTTCTGACAGAAATGACTATCAAGTTCATTCATACATATAGTTCCTACAGAAGTGGGAACTGTTAACAGTCCTGTAAGTTCTCCTACTGTTTCATCATGTAGTAATTAATTTAAACATTTAACTACTCACTTAGAAATTCTATAAAGTTTTGAAAATATACTAGCAAAGTGCCTTTTCCTCTGAGCCCCCTTTTACAACTGGGGTTGTTTAGCTTGGAGAAAAGGAGGCTGAGGGGAGACCTTATTGCTCTCTACAACTACGTGAAAGAGGTTGTAGTGAGGTGGGTGTCAGTCTCTTCTCCCAAGTTACAAGTGATAGGACAAGAGGAAATGGCCTCAAGTTGCGCCAGGGGAGGTTTAGACTGGATATTAGGAAAAATTTATTCACTGAAAGGGTTGTCAAGCATTGGAACAGGCTGCCCAGGGAAGTGCTGGAGTCACCATCCCTGGAGGTATTTAAAAGACACATAAATGTGACACTTAGGGACAGGGTTTAGTGGTGGACTTGGCAGTGTTACGTTAACGTTTGGACTCGATAACGTTAAAGGTCTTTTCCAACCTAAATGATTCTATGATTCTATGATTAAAAACCAAAACAGAACTAAACATAACAGAAAATACTTTGTTTGGTGTCTTGGCCCATATAAGGCAAACTGAATGTTCTCAGATTTAGCTCAGAATAGTCACCAATATTTTTATGCAAGTTCAGACATTGCAGTAAATAATCTGTGGGTAAGAGGTCAGTATATCAATTACTTATATCGATACTGTGCACATTGCTCTGTGCCTAATATTAACAGTGATTGGAGTGAATACACATGTGTATATGTAAGTTTCTTGCATAGCTCTAATGAATTTGGAATATGTGACTGTGTCACTCCAGTAAGGTGATACATTTGGTTACTATATGCCTGTTCAGTGAGCAGCCTCATTTGCTCATGGAATTGACATTACAGCATTCTGCTTTCAAATGCATTATCCATCCTGAACAGAACACGAACAACATAAAAACCTAAGAAAATGATTCTTCCCCAAAAGATAATGCCACATAATTGAGTGTCTGTATAGGTTGTTTGGAGACAGTAACAAAGAAATGTAAAACAGGATCCCTGAAACTGGTACAGCTTGTAAAATCTTGTTAAGCCATGTTAAAAAAAATACATTAATGCCCCCATTAGAAGCTGCAGTTTATTTATTGCATCCTATTCTTTAGCCCTAGTAGGCATAGGCTTTTTTTAATCTTCCATCCGTCCTTCCCCCTCCCCTTTGAAAGTGCACTCATTGAACTCTTGGCAATTAGTGTAATTGAAATTTATTGACAATGCGGCCGTCTGCTGAAGCTTCATTGTTCCGAGTGCTTAGTGCAGAGCGCTATTGAGCAATGCCATGGCAGTGTCAGACAGCTCATACCTTGCTCAATTATATCAATGGACCAGTGACTGCCAAAGGTTCCTTTGGGGGTACGAATGTTACTTAGTGATAAGAGCCTTTCGAAACAGAATCCCTGGGCCCCATCTCTAGTGGGAGATGGAAATGAAATATGTATTTCTCTGCTGTGGAAAATTAATGTAATTGGCTCCCTTAAAAAGCTTTGACAAGTTGACCTGTTTGAAATCTGAGGAGGGCTTATACTGCGGTATCATATTATCTCCAACATAAAACCCCTCCTTTGGTGGCGGTGACAGTGTGATAAAATGGAATTTGGATAGTAATATTAAACTTCAGCTCCATTGAACATGTTCATATGTTTTTCCATTTATAGCTGCAAGCTGGGGTCTTACAGAAATCCTACCTTTTTTGTATTGCCATCTAATCTTTTTTTGTTTTGATTTACAGTAGTGCAGGAGAGAAAACTGTGTGTGTGAGTAATATCTCTATACTTAGCTTTTCTTCTAAAAAGTATATTGATGGAAATTTAAATGATATGTCAATGAGAATATTTGATTCAGGCTAATTCTGAAATCAAAGTTAAACTCTCAGACAAATTAATCAATATGTTCCTTACACATGTAAAGGTTTACACACCAAAAATAAATAAGAGCTTGGCACAGCAGTCAAAGAACAAATCTGAATATCCAAATATGCATTTTATCTTGTGTTTGAATATAGATGCATACAACAGTTTTGTGTTTTATTGGAATTAAACTACCATGATAGAAACAGGAGGCATTTACAATGGACCATATTCTGACCAGGCTTAAACATCATGCATTTCTACTAAATTCACTGCAACAGTGTCTTTGAAAATTAGGCAGAGTTGAACTAGTGTTTTTTTATTTCAGATAATATAATGACTTGACAATTTATTTAAAAGAATATTAAAAAAGAAAGGAATTTGAATGGAAACCTCCACATATGAGTCCAGAGTTTTATTAAATTATTATTTATTTGCCTTTCGATTTGCCTTCTTTTCAAAATCAGAGCAAAATCTTTTGTTAGTAAGAGATGGTGGAGTAATTATTCACATTGTAAATTTTTGCATTAGAGTTGTCTTTGGCCTTCAGCACATGGATGAAGATCTACTTCTCTTATTCATGGGAGTTCAGGGAATATAGGATTCTGGTTCTCATCTGTGGGGTTTTGGGGCTGTAAAATCCCCTTTTGTCACCTAAAAAGATTTTCCAGCAATGAGAAGGGGCATCTCTGGAAGACTGAGGCACCTGCAGTGGCAGAATCTTGGGTGAGAAAAGTGTAAGACAGCAGGGAAGCGGGAGTTTACTTATTTGAGGTAACGAAAAACTGCAGCAGAGAAGAGAAAGAGATAGTTTTTATTGCTCTTTAAAATAAAAAAAAAAAAAGAAAAAGGAAACCAACAACCAAAAATCAGATAAAACAAAGCAAACAAGTCTCTTTTGAATTGTGTGGAGGCAGAGCTTGGTGATTACTTTGTGATTTGAACTGCTTCATCTGAATCTACCCCTGCTTCTTTGCTTACCATTGCCTCCTAAATTGGAAGAGCTCCTTTCCTGGTTTCAGTTTGGATGCTGCCAAAATCTCTTGAGAATATGTTTCAAGATGTAGAGTACTGTTAAATCAGAATTAAAACTCTAGCCAGGATTTGGCCTCAGGCCTAGAATAATCCTGCTTTTCTTGCAAGTGACTTGTCCTCAGCTTGTCGCTACTCAGAATTTAGCAACATTTGAACTCATTGATACATTTCTAATCCTAAAAGCTTTAGGGAGAACTCTAGACCTAAGTAGCCTAAAATTTAGCCCACCAGATAATAAAACAGTTCAAGAAATACCCTTCAGTTTTGAGAGTCAGCCACCTCTTATTTTTTGAAAAAATCATGGGGAAGCAATGTAAGAATTTGAAGAATTAAAGTGTCAATACTTGAATGAAAATACTTTAAGTAAATTATTTTAAATAAGGAAATAATTATTTAAAATAATTTAATTATTTATTTAGTATTATCAGTATTATTAGTATTCAGTATTACCACAAAATATATTTGTATTTAGTTAACTGGAAGTCTACCTTGATAAGCTAGAGTTTTGTATAGAGTCTCTCTGAATCTTGCACTGAGTGATTTCTTTATGTAGTTATCACCCCTTGATTGCTGGGTGGCAAACTAGTTAGTAAAGGATTAATCCTTTATCTCTCAAACACAAGACGTAATCAAAGCTCAATCATCAAACCTATCCTCCTAGAGATCTTCCTAGAAACCTGTCTCCTAGAGATCTTTCTCCTGTTTCTCCACAAGGGAATCTTACAGAAGATAAATATATATGATACTGGATTATTTCTATAACTTTCAATAATTTCCTTTGATTGCATTAGACTTCAGTGAATCTTGTGCATGTGATGGGTTTAAAGCTTTCATCCTAACTTCATAAAAGTTCTTTCAGAGCCTGTACTAGAGAACGATCATTCTGAATTGCTACTAAGTAATGTAAGCATGCAATTATTTTAAATGTTCCTCCCAGGGATTCTCTTGGTAAAGTATTTTAAATTCATATATAAAAAATTAATGACAATGTGAGTTTAACTTCCTCTGAATCTGGGCTGACTGCAGTCATTACATACAGAAAATTATTCAAATATCTGTATTAAAAGTGTAGTACTGAGATGCACACTTTTTTTGCTTAATAAATTGCTCTTCTAAACTTCATAGTATTGCCATACAGTGAAATATACTTTACCTTTCAAATCAATAGGTTACCTAATACTTGTTTGAATAATCTGTATTTAGTCTTAGGAATATATATGGCTGCTTTCCTTCCATGCATTCTGCATACATACAGCAGATACAAAGATTAGGCAACTTGTTAGCAGCATTAGAGGATAACTATGGTCTGAAACAATATGTAGTAGGGCTGAAAGTATTTTAAAATACTATTAATTTTTTTAATTTCCCCACTGCTGCAAACATAGTATATTATTTTAGGCATTTTGTGGATTAATTAAAATGTCCATGGCATTCTCAGCTCAAGAAATGGGGGGGGGGATAAGAGAGAGAGAGCTGAAACTAAATATGAAACTCTTGTACATGAGTACATGTACATCTGGAGGAAGAAAAGGATCCCCATAGCTCTAAACCTGGTTACATCTGTTCTAAAACCTCATAAATTTCTGCTTAGCAGTCCAGCTGGGCAGAATCTTAAAAGAACATCAAATAGATACTCATCTTGATAAAGCAATTATGTTGTCAGTTCCCTTAATCAGCACGAGCTTGACAAAGCATGCTCCAAACTTGTAATTTTAGCCTACAGCTCACGAAACTTGAAGAGGTGATCTATGGGAAGGAATAAATTATCTGAAGATATGGGTTTTCATTAATTGATCCTTAAGCACCAAATCTTGGCCTGCAGTTATTCAAAAGTTGGGCGGTACCAGCCCTGGGGTGGAGAGAGAGAAGAATATTTAGGCAGTGAATGTATTGTCACTCCCAGCTGACAGCTCCATACCATAACTGTCAGCCGTGACATCTATCTTAAGAGCATAGCACTTTTCAAGTTCTTTTGTGTGTGTCATTCAACTATGGACATGCTGTGTGAAATCCTGGCCTTGCAGTCAAAACTCTTGCTGATGGCCCAGATTTCATGCTCTCCATGTGGAGGAGGGGAGAGGCTATTTCTGCCTTGCGTATTCCTGAAGTTGCACCCCAGGACTGAAAGGTCGGAGTCGAAGACTCCAACCAAGATGAACAGAGACATGAGTTAAGGAGTTGCGCAGTAAAGAGGAAAAGAAAACTTTGTAGGAGCCTTCCCTTTTGTGCTTGGACCAGGGCTGGGCAACTACGCAGTGCTCTATGAAAGAGAAAGGAAAACTACAGGAAACACTGTGCATGAAAAGGGTAATGTAATCATGAGAGGTGTGTGTAAAACAGCAAGAATTTGAGGGGAGTTTTGGAATAGGAGTCCAAAACCTAGCCTATGGACTTCTTAGGCTAGGTTTTGTGTCTCAAAGTATCTATGACAGTTATCATTGTGGAGGTTTTATTGTTTTGTTTTGGCTTATCTTCCTCCTGGAATTAGAAAATAAATTCCTAACAGATTTCAAGTTAAAAAAAAAATTTCAAATTCTATTTTTGAGGCTGACATAATTGAAATATAAGTTTCTAATTTTTACCCAAGTCTTATTTAAACATCATGAAGTTAAAAATATTTATGGAGCCACTGTAGTATGTTCTGGATTTTGTGACACATAATGTTCCGTTGAACCAATAAAGGATGGCAACTTGACAGAGATACATGTATTAGGTCAGAACAGTACTGTGCATTTTCCTTGAAGTTTTGCTAGTTCACTGCCTGGTGCTTTTTAATTCATGCTAGCACATAAATTTGACACATTGAAGTATTGAGTATTCAGCATTAGGTTTCTGATAGAGTAAATGCAGTCCCTTGGCTGTCCAAGAGTATAAGTGGTTTGAAACATGATCACAACGCCTGGGAGAAATCCTTCTAATAGGCACTAGAGAGGGTCGACATTTTTAAAGGATAAAAGCATATGGTAGTCATACAAGAAGGTGCTCCTTTGAGACAGAATTAACATGAGATATTGATAGTCGTTCTTTCAGATTAACATGTTGCATAGTCATTACTAGTTTCGTTTGCATTTACTTAATGCATTTCTTCCTAGGTACTTACTTTCTCAATAGGGATTGTCTTCTAATACGCACTGTGAACAAGTGATGTGTGATGTAAGGTATGTTCCAGCATATTCTCTGAAAAACATGCTGGAAGGGCTGAAATACTATGGCTTGTTATGAAAGTGCAGAAATAACCTGTTGAAAGATTAAAAAGTCTGTAGAGCTCTTTGTAAAGGCTTATTTAAAAAACTATAGTAAAGCTGAATAGTAGGATTTAAAAGAGCTCTTATCTTTTGGCCTCCCATCATTGAAGTAGATTGGAGTCTAGGACAACATTTGCCAATTAATTGAACTTGCACAAGACAGGTTATTAATAATCTGAATATCAGTAAGGTTTAGTATAGCTCTGCTTCATATTGAACCCTTATTCTTCATACAGCTATTTAAGAAATATTGCAGGAGCCGGAAAAACGTACTGATGGCTTTATGACAAACTAGAAATGGAAAAGATGCATGTAAATGAGTTTAAACAACATATTGCTATAAAAATAAAAACACTACTTTAGAGCTAGGCCATATTCCAGCTGTATCAAAACACTAAGTTATCTTATAGGACCTACTTGAGCTTTAAAAAAAAAACATTCAAGAGCCTCAAAAATATTCCTGAAAAAGGTGTATTATATTTAGTCAGCCAACTATTAGAAAAATTGTTGTTAATGTCTGGCCAACATATTTAATCTGAAATGTTTGGTTGACTGAAATGGAGTAAATGATTCTATAACCTCCTGCTAGTGAGAAGGTTTGTGTTTTATTTGTTTCTTTTGTGCCTCATGCTACAGATCCTTTGCAAATCTATCTCCTTGGTTCATCTCTTCTACCCTGTTTTGGACAATCAGTCCTAAAACCCTATTAGGACAGGATCCTGAACCCTTATGTCTTCTCACAGGGCAAAAGGAATAGGAATTGCATTCCAGACAGGGAGTATTATGCATTATGCTTAAATATGGAAGGGTAATATTAAAAACTGGAAAAGCAAACAAACAAACAACCTCCCTAATATTCATAAATCCTCCTAAAACTAAGCCAAAACAAAACAAGCCTGAAATCAGCCAATCAAATAAAAAACAGAAAGTAAACCAGAAAGATTTACAACAAAAAGTGCTTGGCATGTTTCCTTTTTAGGATGTACAGGGAAGTTGTGTCATAACTGATATTTTGGTCAGTCACCATCTGTGCTAAACAAGTGTAGTGTGAAAAACAAACATAATGGCATGGGTTTTTTTGAGTTCTGTCTTTTTTTTTTTTGCTAACTCTGACAGACCCTGAAATAGTTTTCTTTCCAGTTCTGTGTTGAGAACAAGAAAGCTGTTCAGATTTGCCAGACAACTACATCATCACTTTCTCTATAACTTCCTGCCATAATTAGAAAAAGTCTACAGGGTGTGTTGGTTGCCATCATGTAAGTAATAAAAACCAGTGGTTTCTTTTGTGTGTGTCTGTATTTGCTATTACATGATTTACAAGAGGTATTAGCAGCATAAGCAATATTGTATGTTTTCTAGTATATGAAGCAACTAATGGAGTTTTTTGGTGTTTCTCTGATTTAAGAAAAAGGAAAATCTGACTTGTGTTTGGAGTTCTGTCATCCAGACACTTTTTTTTTAAACATTTTGTAGGGGAAGTCAGAGGAAAGCGTTAAGTGATTAGTCTTGATTTGTAAATTTCATTCAGTTGAAAAGGTTTTACCTAGTCCTACTCTCACTAAAGTAAGTCACAATGCTGATCGTGTTGAGGGGAGTAGAAATAGTCCATTATATTTTCAGTGTGTTTTCTCTCCAGAATCACTAGAGAAACGGGAATAGTTTTGAAAGAGGCAGGTGTATTTAGAAATCCCAAAGAGAATATTTATAGCCGTTTCTTAGTGTACGGGATTTTTGTATGAATTAGTATAAACAGTGCTGGCTTGCTGAGATGTGGATTACAGTAAATTTACTGATTTTATGTATAAGCAGTCTCACTTATGTACAAAAACAAATGCATATCAGTGTGACTAACCTACTCTGAAAGTTCTCCATGTCATTCTATAGGAACTATAAATATGAAGCAGAATGACGTTAACCTGATTTTTTTAGTACCAAAGCCATCAAGTGGAAAAATGTCATAAAATCAGATTTTGTATGACTGTCATGACTTGTCACCTACGTAATTTATGCTGTAAAAATATGAATACAGGAGGATGCTATACATGATTTATAATTATATAAATAGTAAATAGTGCTTGAAATATATATATTTTTTATTGCTAGCTATTCTCTAACCCCATTGTGTAATGTTGAAAATTGAACTTGTTTCACAATTTTTAACTTTTTGTCTCCAGCAAATCATTCACATTGGAGGGGGCATGCTGAACTGGCAGGCAATTGTGAGACCAGCTAGATTTCTGAAACCTAACAATCAGGGAAATTTAAAGGGTCATGTAAATACAGCCTCAGACTATTAGTAGGTGGCATTGTTGCCATATTTTTAACCATAAAAATCTACAAAATGTAGGGGCTTTTTGACAGGTGATATTTTGTCTGTGTTGAAGAACTCTTTGGCTATACTATTGAACAGTGTGAATTTCCTAAGTCTTGGGAAGAAATAGAAAATAGTGTGTTTTGGGGGGGAGGGGATAGGGGAAGAAAACTGCTATAATTTTTAGAGGTGCAAAACTTTGTTTATAACCTATGAATGTCATTAGTGAGTTGTGAATGTGCTTTTCTGGATATTAATTGAGAATATTGGCATATATAATACTAGATTGTGTGTCTGTAGACTGATATACAGCTACTGATATGGTATTGATCATGGGATCTTTCATATCAGGGATAGGTAGGCATGTCAGTAAGTAAAGTTCATTCACTATGGTTCCCATGTGAGTCTCATTACTGATTTCTGCCCAACCTTTATATGGCTTTGTTAGGCATTAAGACCAGATCTTGGTCTTAGACATAGAGTCATTTCACTAGCTTTTTTCCCCATGTTTTATTTTAACCCCTCTTTAACCAGGCTGCCTGTGTTGCCTCCCAAGTCAGTCTGAATTACTATATTATTATTATTATTATTATTATTATTATTATTATTATTATTATTATTTTGGAGTAGGTTTCTTGAGCTAGGGTATCAAATGCTGTATGTCTTGGGGAATATTTTAATGTCACATTATTTCCATCTCTGAGTAATCATCTGTCACTTTAAATACCAGTGGGAAGTAAAGACTCCAAGTCCCTCAGGCCAAAAAGCTCATGCTTTCCTCCACCTTAAATTAGGGCACATTGGGACTTACCTTCTCTTACAGTTTGTAGTTTATCCCATTGCTGCTGATGATGACCACCTGAACAGAAGTTCTTCCTTGAGGTACCTAATATTTAGTCGTCGTCTAATTTGTGGAGGAGAAAAAGGAGGCTTGGATACCCTGGTATTTGGAAGAGGGCTTAAGAAAACCTCCTGTTGTCTGTCCCACAGCTGCTTCTGAAAGCTCAGGTCACTGCATTGCTACCCTCTGGACTGCTTGTTCCTTTCTAAGGAGAGCCTCCTAACGCAGATGGGCTTATTGCCAGGTGCCAAGAGAGAGGTGACGCTACTAAGGGGATCACTCACCTGCATAGAGGACACTTGCTGTATGAAGGGGATCCCAAGGTCTCTCTTTTCAGACATCTCTCTCATTTTCATAATCTCATGTTGAGAAACCATGCAAGAGTCATTGTGAAGATAGGCTGGAGATGTTACTGGATAATCAGTGTCAGGGTCAATCAGTTATTGCAGGTTAGTGGAGGTACTAAAATTTTGTCAAGTGCGTAGACAGCAAACCTTGTGAACCTTGTTCAAAGCTGCTTGTAGAGGAGACATGTTTTTACCACATCAGAACAAATCCATCTCTGCAAAGTTCAAATGAGCTGAAGACAATGATTTATGTAGCAGCATAGAACTGCCCATCCTTCTGAGGCAGACTCTTTGTGTTTGCTAACATAACATCTCTCTCATCTTGCAGGAAGTCTGTCAGAGCTGACATGTTGCATAACTTTGGTTTTGGCCTCTGCTGCAGGCACCATCAGAGGAGATGCCAGCAGCAGCCTCCATGCCAGCCTCCATGCCCATAAAGACCCTTCATCTGATTGCCTGACACCCCTAGTTCCCCAGTTTTTATGGAAGGAACGGGTAGTGAAGGTCTTTGTAAAATGCAAGTATAGGTCATCCTTTCTCTCCTTCCCATTCATGCCAAGCCAAGCCTGGGGAGGAAAAGAGGATAAGAGAGAACCCCTGAAAGTGCAGAAGGAGCGAGTACCTTGCTCCCAGGGAGGGGTGCAAAGCCATGTAGGAACTGTGAAGGTTGTATTAATTATGGATCTTTGATGGGCGTATGAAGAGCAGAGAAGCTTCATGCAGTTGGTAATTAGTTAATTAGTAGTTGAGATTTGATAAGAAGTTGTAAGTTCTATACTACCTGTTAATCAGCAGGAGCTTCTAAAGCAGGGGCCAGGTTTATCTTTGTATGTCAGGCAAAGTTGGCACAGTAACTTGCACATGCCTTCCTTAATGGGAGGTCAGAAGACTTGCCAAATGTGTAATAGAAATACAGTTTTTTCAATGGGATTTTGGGATCGAGGTCATGATTTTTTCTTTTGTTTGACTCATGATATCTGAATGTTTGAGACTGGTAATAGTAGTATCAAGTGAGAAATGTTAAGGCCTCAAAATTTAAGAGGTCTCCTCACATCTCAGGAGGAGCTAAAGCAATACACCAATTAGGCAAAGGATATTCTTTAGCTAAACATGTCATTTTGTACAATAACACAGGAGAACTGAATGTAATTGGAAGGCCTGGGACATGAACTAAAATATCTGGTGGTTCTTTCTGGTTTCCAACTGTTCAAACTGGTGTAGATTACGCTTTGTGACCATGGTTCTTCCTCTTATGAATGTGTATCAAGAGAGGTCTCCTTTGCTACATTTCTCTAGTTGGATATTTAAAGTAATAACATTGGTTTTAGGCTTTGCTCTGTGAAATACTCTGTCCTGAAGCAAAATGAACTGCTTTAATGAGTATGACTGAGAACTTCACAGCAGAATAAGCCAAACAGCTAGATCATTAGGAAGCATTAAGACCTGGATTCATCCTTGCCCACTTCTCTGCTTTACTTTTTGGCAGCTCCATAGCAGAATACTGAGTCTGGAGTTCCTGAAGTGCTGGATAGATATAAGCACAGGATGTGTTGAAAAGATCAACATTGTTGCAGTATATTATTTATGCTATTAGCCAAAATTATTTGTTGGTGTTTAAGAAAAGTTTTACATCAGTGTATTAAGAATGAAGGCTACTTCTGTGCTGACTGAATACAGTGTACAGAGTTACTTAATCTACCATTCCACACAATTACACAGCGACATACTGCATGTGCATGAATGAGTTTTGTTGTTACATGAGTATGCTAATATGTTTGTCTTGAGATGCCACAATTTTTTCAGCATGGTGCTTAGTGTACGACAACCTTTCTTCATGCTGTCTTTACCTGATCTGTGACTTTTCCATGGAAGTTCTCACAGGTCTGGATCTCAGGCCTCTAAGGTTTTCATTAATGCTGCCAGAAGACAAGTGAAGACAAATAAGGCGATAATGTACTTATATTGCCTCCAGAGAGTATTTATACCATATTTGTGTGGTCTGGAGAGGTATACTTTCAAAAATATTGCTGGTGTCAAGAGCAAGTTGTCCAAGTGGCAATTTATTAGCCATTCTTCTCCTGATGTCTCCAGCTAAGTCATTGGAAGGGTCTGATAAAAATTTCTCTTTCAGGGCAACAGTGAAATTGCTTCTTGACTCCTCAAACCCCTGAGGCACAAGACAAGTCTTAGAGCCACCATCTAAAAGCATACTAATGTGTCAGAGATGCATATTCCATCACGGGAAGCAGCACTGGAAGCACTGCAACTGGGATGAGGAGGTCCTGAATCGGTATGTTTTTGGTCCCATGTAGACCAGTTGTTTTCTCCACTGATGGTGAAGTTTTGGTGCGTATAGCAAGGAAGACAAAATTAGTGATTCCAGCTGAGCTGATGGACAGGACTTTCATCCCTAGATCCCATTTTTTAGCTATCAGTAGACAGATTGTTTCTGTGGTCCATGATTTACCTGCACAGGCCAGCTGGCTGAGATAAAAACTTGCTGCCAGCTAGGCAAGTTGTCTCCATATAGACAAGTTGAAGGCTACTGTATTTACAACATGAGCACAGAAGGCACTATACATGCAAATGACAACAACCATACTTTTGTACATTGTCTTTTCTAGGGCTTATACTACAGTCCACTAATACTATAATAAAAATCAGCTTTGTCTTCTAGCATGGAGATAAGCTTGGGAAGCCATAAAGAACTCAGCGTTCAGGTTTTCTATAACTGTCTGTGGCTAATAAGTACAGTAGTGCTGTGGAACTCCATTAGCCCATATTTTCGCTGATTGTATAAACAGCATAATAGTTTAAAAAAATGTTTAATATAGATTAAGCATAGAAAATTTTTTGAGATCTTCTGGAGTAAATATTTAAATATATATTTAAATTATTTTTTTCCCTAGATCTGTGTGTGTTTTAGACAGTTGGTTCTCTTTAGTAGATAATTATAAGTCAGTTTGAATTTTTCCCTTGGGGGGTTTAAAAATGCTAACACCTACTGAAACTGTATTAAGAACAATTGTCTTCATTGTCTGAATATTTTGTAATCTGTCTGAGCCAATCTTAGAGGTGGTTTATTCTGTACATCTAACATCAAAAGAGGTTTCTTTGGTAATATTTAAAATATGTGCATTGCTTTTTGCTTTTTTTTTCTTTCCCACTGGTACAGTGTTTTGTATGCTAAAATTATTTCAAGGGAAGATCTTCCCGTTAGAAACTCACTCTTTATACGTATGACTGAAATAAAGAAAAGCATGCTACTGTTTATTCCATTAGATCACACAGCCAATTAATCAAGATTTGAATAAGTATCAAGATGTAGCCTTCATTCTGTCTGCTTATTAACTTTCATTATGTGTAAACCTAAGGTGTAATTTTTAACAGGATGGATTATGCTGTAAAGTTTTTTTTCCTGTAACAGCATTCCTTCACAGATCCCCTTATTAAAGCATACCCAGGGTGATATATTATGTTAAGAAGGTTTAAAACATAAGGTGACAATGACCTTCCCTTTAATTAACTATGATGGAAATAAAGGTGAGAACAATGATGATGAAGCTCTGCTGGAGACCATAAATCATCTGCTGCACTGGTTAGACAGGACACAGCTACAAAAATAACCTTGCAATTCACAGGTTAAATGGCTTTTCCATTGTGCTGCCTTCACTGTTGTTTTTATTTACATACATACAGATAAGTTTCATTTTGTGGCAGTGTAAAAAATGTCTTTGATCAAACAGACATTTTTTACTGAAAATACTTGAAAATACTGAATATACTTGAAAATACTGAAGGATTTTGTTTGTTAAAATATTACTCAATATTCCAGCTTTTAAAAAGCTAAGTGTTATATGCAGCAACAGAAAGTTGGGATACTTCTGTATTTTCCTCTAGAAACCTGTGCTGTAAAGGACAGAAGGGAGTCTCATGTTTTATTGTAAAATAGTTCTTCGTTCCTCCCAATGATTCTGGGCTTTCACCATACTATGTGAGATGAGATTGCTAATTATATTTTTTAAGATCTGAAAATGGTCTCTAACTTATTTAACTAGGCTTAAGACCATATCACATGTTCTTAGCAATAAAACTACTTCTTTTTCTAAATACATCACTTTATCTGAGAGTTATAGTCCTGTACCATTTAGTATACCAAACAGAGTTTGCAATGTAATGGGAACACTTAAATTTGAATTACAGTTCAACAGAAGTCATAAATACATTGACTAGTGTTAACTGCTGCACAATAAAGTAAGCAAGACTTTTGTCACCTTGACTATCAACATTGCAGAAAGGACATTAAGGGTTTCCTGTTCAGACTGGTATGTGTTGAATAATCCTGTAAGATCAGAATAGATTCAGAAGCCTTCCTATTAGATTAAAAAAAACCCCAACAGAACAAACTAGTGAAAGTCTACAGAATATTTTATGATTCCTTTATGTTTTATATCTCTTGATTTCTCCAGGAAGATGTGCTCTTAGTCTTTGAGACTGGTAAATCTAAACTTGGAAAACAGAAAGTCTGGTAAAAAAAAAAGTGCTAGAAGATTTCAAAGTGGATGTTAACAGGCATTAAGCAACAGAATTTTGGGATATTTTTGCAACTGGTAGGTTGGTAGAAGAGGTAGGTCTTGTAGAACTGAAAACACCTGAAAGAAATGAGTATAACAGCAGAAAGCCCAGAATTAACTGGCCGTTCTTTTCTGTGTTGTAATGCCAGCTGGGGTAAGTTTTGGGTGGTAACTTTTTTTTTAAATTTCAAGATAGGAGCATGGAGTTTTATCTTAGGCTACTTCCCAGCTGCCTGAATTTAGCGTGTTAAGATAAATCATCAGAGCAGTTTTGGCTTTTTGAAGTGCTGAAGCACAAATGAAGGGATCATGGATGAAGAATGAGCAGTCTGGGAATTATTTTTGAGTAGATGGACTTCCTAGGGCACTAAAATGTTATATAGTTAAGTAACAGTGGTATATTTGATTGTCCCTTTATGTGTTTAAACAGAGTGGGTAAGAAGGGGAATAATAATTCTTATTGCTTCAGTATATCTTGTACGTAACACTTCAGCAGAACATTTTTTTTTAAAGTATGCAATCTGTATTAGTCCTTGCTCTATGTTTGCATGTCGGTGGCAATGTGCATAGGTCTTGAAATGCAGGAAACATTACTGAGTTTGAAATCAAGTTTCTTTGTGTGCTGGGAAATGTGCAAGTGATGCACTCAGCATCCTGCAGTCATCTTTCCCTGCGTATCCAGTCCACAATACAGTGGGAATGTTACTGTAATATTGGTTTCTCTGGTGCCTTCCTGTTGAGCAAGTAACAGGAGTGATTGGGACATCGTCGGTTCCAAATGCCTCAGCGATATTAGGGAAGCAATGAGGCAAGATATCTCCAAATGATCCCAGTATTAGTCTGTATTGGGTAGTGCTGTAAGTCAGATGATAATGATGATAATCGCTTCTCAGCACACCTTTAATGCTCTGTGTGATGCTTTCTATTTAAGCAAGAAATATCGCACCGATGTGGGGAATGATGCTCAGCATTCTCCGCAGCTCATGCTCTTTCACGCTGCTCAATACCCTGCCTCGGTCAGTAGGTGGTCTCTGATGCTTCTAACCTGTCCTGACCTCAATAGAGACAATGAAGGAGGAGAAAAGTCCTTTCCAGCTCTACAGGCAGTTGACTCTGGAACAGAAGACTTGTTTTCATGCTTTAACGTAGCATAGAACAACAAATGTTCAGAGCATCTTCTGGACAGACAAATAATACAAGAACATATATTTAGGTTAGGCAGAAAGGCCCAACTATTGTCCAGTTCCAGTCTGTTGACTAACCTCTTTCTAAAATTATTTGCACACTTAATGCGGCCCAACCCCTTTGGATGTCATTGATCCTGTTGAAAGTCTGAAGACTTTTTTTGAATGAGTTACTCCAGCATTTCTATGAGAAGAACTGCAGTCTCAATCTGCTTTTCAGTCTTTGGATCTTATTTTATATCTCAATAAAAGTTTCCAATGGAGAATATTGTTACCATACAAATGTAAAACAAGATTTCTAAAGACTAACACTCTGGTGCTGGTGCGACACAATCACATATTCTACCAAAACTACTATTTTTGAGTCAGTGGAGAAAAATGCTGATGTCAGAGTGCTGGTGAGTTGGTGATGGGGTAAAATGCTGTAGTGGGATAGCAGAAGTGATAGCATTAAGGGCAGAGCTGGCGAGAGCCAGAGGCAGATCCTAGCTTGGCTTCTTCCTGCAAGAATGGCAACAGACTCCACAGTTTCAGGCCAGAATGCAAAATTCATTTCCTCAGTTTAATTTTCTCTGAAGTAGCTGGTCAATCGTCAGTCCCCCATAAATTATAATAAGAGGAAGACTTTGAGCAAAAATGAGAAATTACTTTGCTGCTGCTGCTGTCACCTCTTCTTCTCTGGGTCTGTAAACCTTTTGACTGTTGTGACTCAATTTGACCCAATCTTTTTAGGAAAGAATGAATTTTTTACCATTGGTGTTAATTCATAAAATAGTGCTTAGGTGTAATTCCCTCCTACTACCTTATCGCCTTTTTGGTTGGCCTTTCTATTAGAAGGGATAGCTTTCTACAAGATGATTTAATTACCTGGTTTTCATAATCTTGCATTCATGCCCTGACCTAATTAAGTGGTGAAGTTCCACAACAATTGCTTGGTATTTCATAGGCCTCCCACAATTCCTTACTATTTTTTTCTTGTCTGTACGTTGTCTCCACCTGGTCCCCAAGTTTTTTTCAGCATTTTATTTTCCCATTCTAATAAGCGCTCCAAGACTCACACCCACATCGGAGCCAAAAGTCATTTGTAATTAATATGGTGAAGCTGAAAACTGGTTTTTCTCAGCACTTGTTTTGACTTTTGACTTTGACTTTCATGTTTTTAATATAAAGGGAGATTGTTAACTTCTATTGAACAAATGATAAATAAGGTAAAGAAGAGACATAAACAAGGGACAAAGATCAGAAATGAGGGACTGAGCGTAAGTGAGGCTACTTTTTAAAATATCAGGCTGGCTTGTTCATGACAAGGAGCGGGTAAGGAAAGAGAGAAAGAAATTGTTGCAGGTTTACTTGTCTAATGACTGTTAGAGACCTAGGAAAAGTTCCCATGAAGATGCATAGGTATACAGTTAAGAAATGTGGTTCGACTTGTTAAATCTAAAATAAATATTGCTTATTGCTTCTCTGTCAAAGGAGAATAATTTCTTTTTGATGACTGGGTTTTTGTTTATTTAGCGTCTGATTTTTTTTTAATGGATTTGAAAGGAATTCTCTTGTCTTACACTGGAATCCCAACTTATTAAAACACTTCAAGTTTTCAGCAGCCAAACTGAATACATATTTATAGGCACATTGAACTTCCAGAAGGTTTTAAGGAAAAATACCTTGGCTGAGAATCTGATTTGGATCATGTAATAATTTCTTCCCATAGAATCTATGAAAAGACATGAGCTGCATATGCAGTTCAGTGGCAGAAGTCTGGTTTTGTAGTAGTTTTAATGAAAGCAGTAACATCTTTTGCATTTTTATAAGGGTCTAAAAATTGTAAACAAACTTTTCAATGCTATGCAATGGCCAGTTGCATAATGTTGTTGAGCATATCTCAGTGTGTTGAGTTCCCTCTGTAAAGGGAGTCTCAGCCAGTGAGCTGAGGACCCAGTACATGCATTGTGTGCTTGATCTGCACATCTGTGGGGGACTATACATTGCATACCAATTGAGAGTAGATTCTCGGTACATTATATGCATATACTGTACCTATATCCTCCTGATTACTTAAGATGAATTAGATGCAACCACTGTTTTAGTGCTGGACTAGGTTCAAGTACATTTTTTCGGGTAAAATGTTACTGTCTAAGAAATGACATTCACCTTACAGAATTCTGTAATGTAGACTCATATTTAGGATTCGTAATGAAATGAAAAGTTGGTTTTCAATACTGTGGAGGGAGGGAGATAGCTATGCAGGTTTGATGCTGGTTTTTTTGGCTTCTGTTGAGTCCTATTTAGGACAGAGGGCAAGAGGAATTAGTTTTGTAGTTTAAATTCTAGATATTATTGTAAGAGAACTTTTAGGTAAATGGTGATGTTTTAACACAACTTTTCTTAGGTTGTACTTAAAAATAAAAAATTGAGGGTTAGGATTTAAATCAACAGATGCATCCTGTCTCCTTGAGCTTTCTGAAATATGATTGAATTTAGTTGTAACTTTTTGCTTTGATTCCACACTAAGATGAGAAGAAGGCTTTATGGGTTGTTAGTAAAATGGAAAACACTTGAAATCACTGACTTTTGATCAATCTCAGATTTTGAAATCAGGAATTTTGGCAAGTTGTCAACAAAAGCTCTTTTCTTTAGTTAAGGAAGTGGGAAAATGGGAAAGCCCCACTGACTATTACAGTGTAGGAAAAGGTTACCCTTACAGGACATCTCGTGTCAAAGTTTCATCCAGTTTCCTGACTTTGGGATGAAAAATGTTCTAGACCCTCTCTCCAGAAGAGTTTGCAAGAGTCTTCGAGTTTTTCTAGGGAATTTTGAGGTGTGGTTGAAAAAGTGCTTAGCAAGCTTAGTTGTCACCCAATATAATGGCTGAAGATTTTCATTTACATGCTCTTTTTTTCAGTCACGAGCTGGTAGGAGAATTAGTCAAGTGGCTTAGAATGAGAGAAGCAAAGGGTAAAATAACACCATGATTAGAGAGTTCAGTAAATCAAAACCTCCCACCCAAATACTCAGTAAAATTATCTGCCCTATAGTGTTAATAGCTGTCATGGTACCAGTGGGATGGTAAGAAATTCTATTGTGAATCATTAATTAAAAAAATGAAACAAAACAAAACAAAGCTGGAAGGAACTAGAATTTGTAGTTGAGCAAGTGAAAGTCAAATCAATTTGACTGGATCTTTTTAAAAACAGATTTTGCTTGGTTTGTTACCATTTTAATTTTTTCCCATACTTGGTGCTAATCAGGCATGACAAATAGGCTCACCTTTGAACACATTTTGCACTAATAATGTCATAAAGTAACTCCCTTTAATTGGTACCTCAGGCCACTGTCATCAAACAAGCTCATAAAAAGAAACTAGTGACAGCTTTCACTTCTGCTGGATTTATGAAAGACTTCTCACCTATGCCCAGCTGGTGTGTGTTTACATTACTATTCTAGGTTTGACCTTTCATCAAAGAAGCAATATATTTTGTGTTACACAACAAACTCCTACCATTGCTTCAATTCAGACATTTATTCTTGCAGTGCATGGCTATTGTGAAAACTTTGCACTTAAAAAATACAAAGGGCAGTCAGTTTAGAGTCAGGCTTACAGTTCACTATAATGTAGTAAATATGTCTTGGAGTCAGATACATAATTTTAAATTAATAATTTATTCCACAATCGATATTTTTTTCTTCACAGACTGTATAAGCAAAGACTCGTATGTGCTCATTATTCAAAACTATTCACCCGGTAACTTCTGTGAATAATTCTTGGTCTTGGTCTGTAGCTCATTCTCAAGGATCTCATTGTGAATATTTGATCATCGAAATTCCAGCTCAGTGACTCATCACCTAAATCATATGGTATGCTTCTGCCAGGATGGAGGAACACAGCCCTTAATTTTCTACTTAATGATTCAGAAAGTGGTGAGCACTTGTCCTCTGAAAGTCAAGGCCCTTTATCAAATATCCAGAACTTGAGATCTTATCTTAGTCATTGGTTTTAGCAGATGTTGGAGGTAATAACCAGTAAATGCAGATTCTAAATTCTTTTTTTTTTTTAACTATTGAATTTTAAATTAGATGCTTTGATGGATGCTCCTACTTTTATGTTCTTCTTTTCCTGCAAGTATTACAGGCAACTAACAGATAAGAGTGAAATTATTCAAAGTGTGTTTCTGCAAAACATAGGATTTATAGTAGCAGAAATTCCTGGTAATGTCCAGTAATACATGCTCACGAATTGTATTATGAAAGTAAGAGTTTATTTTCAGCTTTACAGTATAATTCTGTCTATCTTTATTTGGGATGGTTCATAGTAGAATTTCTGATCTTGATTCATACCAAATTTAGAGACTATTTAGATTTTAATTTCTGGATTCTACAGGCACACACTTGTCATTATGATTCCTTTAATTTTAGAAAGCCAAAAAAAGGTTTTTATTTCAATTCTAGTTTAGCTGTGGTTTTCCTCTTTAAAGAACACTAATTCTTCCAGTGATAATTTGTTTTATGATGTAAATTTTGTGTGAACTGCATTGTGCCTGCACAAGTGCTTTCTCTTAGTAATGAATACTGTTAAACTAGAAATAGATTTATTAGTTTTAAATGAAGGTGGTTTATTTGATCTATTCATAATGCCTTGGTATTGGATCAATTTGCCCTCTTTCAAACAACTTTATTTCAGAGGTTTTCAGTACAGCATAGCATTTAGAATGAACAAGTTCAGCAATTAGTGATATTTATGGTTCATCAAAATGTGCATTAAGAGTTAGCAGTGTATTTGGAGTATAACTGTGCATCACTTTAAAATTTGCTCTATGCCCAGGTCTTGATAGTTGATTTTCCTGTGTTTCAGGCTCTTGGGGTTGATAGGGACCTAAGTTAGTACACTATGAGCGATACCAGAAAGGAATTAATGATTCTCAGAGTCCTAGTTCTTTTCCCCCCTTGTTACAGCAGTGAGAAAGTTATTTCAGTATTTTCTAATTTACCTATCCATCTGCCCTTCTCTTGACAGTCTGTATGGATCAGTTCAACTTTGGTGATACATAAGTTGTGACTCTATTAACCTCTTTAAGAGAAGACGCTCCCTGTCAAGTGCATAAATGTACTATCAAAATGACAGGTTGGATGCTGTTCTGAATGTTGTTTATAGCATTTTATTCACCATCAGTGACTTCTGTTTTATAAAATACCTGAAGCTGCTGTATATTCTTATTTACTATATGGGTAAACTGTACATCCATCAAACTTAGACCTAATTTTAAGGAGAATACATGTCTCTCATAAAACTATGCTAAGGAATTAAAGCATTCTAGACATGTTTTGCAATCATGTAAAAACATTTATCTACTCATTATGAGGAACATGCATATTTGAAGAGATATATTTGGAACATTCTGCAGCCCACAGTGTTCAGGAATAATAATATTAAAAGATTTTTCTCCAATTTGAAACATTTCTAGTTGGATTTTAATGGTGTTTGGAGAAAAGATGACATAGTGACTTTAAATGAATGTTGTAAAAGTAGCTTGTAAGTTACTAGATATTCAACATTAATATAGGTTTTATTATTCTTTTTTTCCCTGTGAGTAAAACTTTTATGTAAAATGCTATCACTTGCATAGTTTATACTTGATAAAAGTTTCAAGCAATACTTCTCCATTCTTGGGCTGTGTGCAAAAATTTGCAAACCAGTCAGGTACTGATACTAGATATGGCAGTAGACACATTTGGGAAAAAAACCGTCTCAATAATGCCACAAAATATTATTTCCTAATGTGCTCTGAGGTTTCAAAATTCAGCCTTCCAAATATGTGAAAAGTCAGTATGGAATAGAAATAGCTAGTTTTTCATACTGAAATATTCAAAATATGCAGTTAAATAACAGTTGCATTTAGCTAGATGAATCAATTTGAATAAGTTCTTTCTCAGATCCAGTAATTCCCAAGTGGGGTTTTGATCTGTTTGATTTATGATAGATTTAGTGAAAAGACTGGAATAGCTTAAGAAATTCTGTCTTCCTTTTTCTAATAAATTTCCGTGTTCAGTGTTAGATGAGATGATTGACCGTTTTCTGTTGATCAGCACTGTTTTCAAACATGGGGCCTGTCTTCACCTTCTAGCAAATAGATAAGAGCCAGTGAGGAGAGGATGGTGCAAAGCTTCTGCTTTGGGTTGGGGGAGAGGAAGATTAGAATGAAAAAAATTTAAGTTTAAATTCTCATCACAGGAAGCAGTAACTGTACCTATCAATATAGAAGGTGTATAGCAAGCAGCTTGAAAGTGACCTTAGTGCTTACTTCCATTTGCAAATTTCATTTACCTTGCAGGGCTTCTTTCTAGAGAAAGAGAGGACGGGAAGGGACTGCTAAACATGAAGAAAAAAAGGTGCTAACTTCCTACAAAGCCACCAGACTGGAAAAGAGGTAATTTTGCCTGAATCTATCCTGCTTCACTAAGCCAAATGGTTTGAAAAGGTACATTGTACTCTGATGTTTTCCTGTTCTAATTTATTCACTTGACATTGGAAATATGATAAAGAAACCAGTCAAGGATGCCTTGCTTTGTAAACAACGCAATAACAAAGTGCCATTAAGGATTTAGAATTAGAAGGTAGTGCACTAGTTTCTTGTGTCAATTAACAGGCACAGTTCATACAGTGAAATCTCAGTCTTTATTAGATACACGAAGAACTAAGTTTGTGCTAGTTAAAAGGATTTCTCTGAATTGCTCCAGGTGAAAAGGGATGTTCTAAAGCTAATATATTAAAAACCTGTTTTTCAGATATAATTCAGTGGAGATTTATCATGAATGTAGGATATTTTGGGTGTGAAGTTAAATTGAGGTAAAATCTCTCCCATTTCCTCCCCTTATTGAATCTTTCCAGAATCAGTTTTTCTGCTGGGGCAAGTGGCTCCTTAAGTGCAGGGCTGATGCAGCTTCAGGTCACAGGGGGAAAGATTTTTGGTGGAATAAAACATCAAACAGATGGTGAGCATTGGAAAAAAAAAACGTTTTCAAACATCCTGATGTGTCTGCAGGACAGCAACAGAGAAAGAGGTAGGTATGGTTGGGGCTGGCCTTACTCCTCTTACTGGGAAGGAAGGAGCTGGTACAATGGTTCATGGATTTCCATCCTTCCCTCTTTGATGGTAGTGTGCAACTACAGGTGTGGCTTATGCAGCCTTAGTAGCTGCAAAAACTACCTGAAGGAGAAATTCCTTTCTTGCAAAACTAATGTGATCTAGTTTTCTGGTGGCGTCCAGAAAAAGAATATTTGCCCTTTGATGTTTTTAATTACACGTACTTAGAGTAATGCTTTCAAACTCCTTAATTATAAGAATTCCCGCCTTAAGTACCTAAAAATTGTTTGCCTTTGATGAATGAAAATATGATAAAACACTTAAAAGTATGTTAGCATTCAGAACTGCCATAAACTTGCTTAAATATTGTTTGCCGTGAATATGAATAATTTTTAATATATCTAAATTTATAGTGCGCTTTTTAAAAGGGTGGTCTCAGTATAGTCTCCACATAATAGTTTAAGCACAGTCTGCATCCCCACACTTGTTCGTACAAGTGACATAATTTACACAATTAAACCCATTTATTCCACTGCAGTGCTGTGAGAGTTCTGTATCAAAACTACTACTTCATATCCATTATTTATAACTACTTTTTTGCCTTTTCTCTATTTGTGCTGTGTCATAAAGAAACTCAAAATACAGCTCCAAGTGCACATAATTAAACACTGAAATGAAATCTCATTGTTAAAAATGTTTTGTTTTTCTTTTTTTCCCCTCCTGCTAATGACAGATACTTCGGATTGTTTTTCATGTTTTCCATCTCTGGTTGCCTACCTATGTTGAGGGAAGTGCCTTTGTCCAAAATTTAACTCTTTTCTTTCTGAATATGTTTCTAGATTTATGAAAAATACATGTTTTAAAAAAAACCCACACAAAACACCAAAACCCCTCAGAGTAAGCAAAATAATTGCCAGTAACTTGTCAGGATTTTTTTTTTAAATCTGCAACCCCAATAATCAGTAATGAAGGAACAGTTTTAAGTGGGTTTAGTGTTTTTACTCGAAGCTTGTAGAAATTATTACCTTTGTCTCGGCAAGTGTCAAAACATTAATTTGTGTCAAGAACATATGCTTTCAGTACTTAAAACAAGCTTGTTTTTGTGCTGTTGCTCTGCCTTGTTAGTTCTTACACTTCGATTGTCTGGAAAGGTTGCCCCTCTCTACTATACAAAAAAAGGGCCAGGCATAATTTCACCACTGATTGAATGCATGTAGCGAACAGTCATTCCTGGCGGAGAAAGGCTGAGCCTCCTGCCATTGTCCTCTTGACAAATAGTGAGTGTCCTCCCTTTCCACTGTCTGACCTTGACTAATTGTGCAGAATTGGTGCAGCTGTCCCTGGCTCATTCAGCGCTGCAACACAAGGGCATGTAAGAAACTTTAAGCTGCCATCATAAAACTCCAGTTTGAGGACTTCATCACAATGTGCGGTGCTCACCTTTTTGTTTGCTGTTTAGTTTGTTGCTGTTTACTTCCTCCGATAGCGCATTTTATAGTCACGCTGTGCTTTCTTCTCACTTGCTTTTGTACATATTTCAGAAATCTGTAGAGAGTGGTAAGAGAGTATTTCTAAAATAGCTAGATAAAGTCACATAGAAAAATACTTATAAAACCATCAATTAAAAAATGATATGGGAAATTAAGCTTATCTAGAAAGTGAGTGGAAAAGCATGTTTGTACTTTCCTTCTTCCTTATTACTGGCACAATCTATTGTTGGAAATTCTTTTGGTAGAAAGCTTCAGTATATTAACTTGGAAACTGAAGAACATAATCAGAAAAAGAAGTACCGTGTGCATATTAATATAGGGATAAAATATTCTGGTGCTGCTTTTAAATATTAAGCCTAACTGAATATTTTCATTATTGTGTGTACCAAAACACGCAAAATATTTTTCCTGCACATAGTACAGGTACATAGTACCTGTAGTGGTTAGTGGTTAGTCATAGTACAGGTAGTGGTTAAATACATTTTAATGATAATATAATATACAGGTAATGTAACCTGGAAATTTTACTAGAAATCTCTTGAGAATTTTTATTATTCTATTTGCTTAATTAGGGTGAAAAATTGCCTTGTGAAGAGGGAAAATTCAGTGTGTCTACACTACTATTAAGTCACACTTAGCTCTTAGTGTTAGGGTTAAATGGACTTGTGTTTGAATGGTAAACAGGTCTTGTATTTGGGTAAATTCCATTCATATAGAAAGAACCATTGGCTTGCTTTATTTAAGGTTGAACCTAGTTCGGTAAAGTTCAGTTTGTCATCTACTGTTTCTTTTTCAGTCACACTGCTCCTCAGTGACAGATTCTTTTGACAGAGTAAACAGATTTCTATAAAAACATCATACAAAAGTGAAGGGCGTTATTTGTCTGCCCAACTTATATTGTAAGTGTCTCCAGAATAAAGAGAACTTCTGGGTCCTTGGATTGTGTTCCTGCCAACAGGATGAGTCCTCAACTTAGGCACATGAAATAAATTAAGAAAACCAAATAAAACCTCCACAAGAAGTATCTGCAGAAACACAAATCTCAGATTAGGTGTCAAAATACTTCTTGAAGGAACGCAAGTAGTAGATGAGTTTTCAGAAGTGAGGAGTATTTAGTGGCTTATATTGACCTGGGCATGTCTAAATCAGATGAGGTTGGTAATATAACACTTTACCCCATGGACTATTTTCCTGGATCTGCTCCAAGGAGTGTGACTTGCCACAGTGAGTAGAAAGACTTACATAACTGTGTTCACGAGATCTTTATTCCACAAATACTCTGCCATTGTTACCTGTGTTGACTGGCAAATCAGGTGTTCTGCCTGGCATGTTGCTTACTGCAAGGAAAGAGTGGCAACATGTGGCCTGAAGTACTGCAGGCAGACATTTCAAATATGATTGGTTTGGGTTCCTGGTATTGCAATATGTTAGCAAAGAGAATTCTCTTTAAAAAACCTCCCCCCGTCCCTGCTACTCAGACCTGTGCTGGGAAAGCATTTAACGGCAGCTTGTGACCTGTTTGAAACATTTCCCGTGAAATAAAAATTTAGGAAATGTGTTGGCTGGCTGAAAAGTCCAGCCTGAATGAGACTTGGTAGTCTCACAGTGATGTTGCTCACCTGTGATGTGCAAGTCCCTCCTTGGTTTGACTTGAAGGCACGTGATAGCCACTTCTCCCCTCTCAGCCTTTAAGAGTTTTCTAACAGACCTTGATCTAACTTCTTGTGTAATGGAGATAGAAACCTCGTATTACCTGATGGCTTATTGTTGACATATGAAAATTATTAGCTCTTATTTGAAACTTGGAGCAAGCCATATTGAGAAGTACATTGCCAGATGTCGAAGGTTGTAGAGTCCTATTTTAATAGCTCATACGTAGAAAACAAAGCTTGCTTTAATTCATATAACAGCAACAAAGTAAAATACACATAAAGAGAATTGTTGTTATTAATGACTATCTATGGTATCCCTTAAGAGACAGCGTGACATCAGGGCCCTGGTGTACCCATGCTGCTGGAGGTGAACTGACCACCTAGGGCCACACTGAGAAGTGGAGCCCAATTTCTTGGACTCCCACCTAGCGTCCTACCAGGCAGATGAGCAGTATGGCCCTGCTTGCAGATCCATGCTATGTAGTCCTTCAGCACCAATGCCAGTTTAAGTCCTACTTGAAGCTGCAGGTTTTTGTTTTTGCATGGCAGTGTGCTGCCTTCCTGCTTGTGCCAGCACAGATGTTGCAGGCAGTGAGCTGGCTCAGGGACATATCAGAAGCCAGTCAGTGAGGCTTACGCTTATTATTCTCCCATTTTATAGGGAGTTAACAAAGATAAAAGGCTGGAATATGCCCAAAGACGAGAGATATTTTCAACCCTGGTCACACTGAGAGTCTGGCAGTTGCAAAGGCACTGGTGGGGCACGTGAGTATGTTGCATGTGGATAGTAATTAGAAGGTGTATTGAAGAAGAAATCTTTAATCTGACTTTGTTGCCAAGCACTTTGTTCTGTGGAAATGCACACATTGGATGATTTTAACTGTTGGTGTTTTAGATTTTCTATTGTGAGTAGATTAGAATATGATTAGTAAGATGCCACCCTTGTGCTGCCTGTCTTCAAGTCCTGCGTGGTTCTTGATTTCAGGCACAGAGAAACAAGCTTATTCTCTGGAGGGGGTGTGAAGGGATGAAACACAGAGCTTGCCAGTTTTTTTTGCCTTTTCCACTTCTGTCTGCCCAGCAGCAAACCAACATGTTTGGGAGAAACAAGGAAACAGAGTGATAGTATTTCAGGGCTGTGTTTAGGTATGCCTTTGCACACTTCTCAGCTGTGCCCGGCAGTGTAGTGCTGGCTGAGTGGTATCTGATTCAGGCTCTCCTACTTTGTTTCCCAGCAGTCTTAGCGATGTAAACCATAAAATGGGGCTTGCTGGCTTGTGGCTTGGAAACGGGACTCCTTGAGATACTTATCTCTTTTTTTCTCCATAGAGCATATGAAAACTTAAGAGAAGTAGTGCTTCCAAGAAAACTTGCAGGTCTAAAATAAGTGGGACAAGAATACAGAGGAAGAGACAGGGTAACCATGTTATTCAAGAGAAGATGGGATAGGGATGGCTTTTGAACATGTGCACACAGGATCTTTCTTTCTCCAATGTCTCTTCTGCTTCTTTTCCCTTGGGTATCTATTTACTAGTTCTTTTCATTCCTTCCTTTTCTGATTTCCCCTCCCAGCCTCAGTCAGAGGGGTCAGCGAGTCCTATTTCAGCTTCTCTAAACTCTCCCTGCCACAGGAGGGAAGAGAGAATCACTGGAGACCTAAATCAGAGCAGCAGTGAATGCAGGTTGTGGGCAACAGTGGAACAGCTACCATGTTTTACAGCTTGGCACAATGTAAATAAAAAAGTGTAATGCTTTAAAAAAAATAAAACCAATTCAAATACATGTTTTCTATTGCATGACTCAGAGAAACTTGTTTATCGTACTAGTAACTCGCCTGCTTCTGGTTCTGAGTGCCTGGCTTCACTCCTCAGGAAGAGCAGGGCTGCAATCTTTGCATAGCAAGACTTCAGATGGGCTCCCCAAACTCTCTAGTTATGCTTGGGAGTATTGGTGGGCAATATTCCACGGCTGAATTCTGATTCATCCTCAGTGGGTTGAATAACCTTCCTGAATGCTGACTGTCTGCCATACATATGCATGTCTTCTTTATGTTTGAAAGGAAACCCAGCCAGAATGGCTTTCAGAACACAGCACAGAAAGTTGCAAACTGAAGAGCTTAATTTTTTATTTAGGAATGAACACTAGCATTAATTAATTAGGCCGTGAATAAAATAACAGGTTTTGTGAGCTTATTGTGGAGCTGGGCACACCTAAACTCTCCTATCCTAAGTGTTTTAGAGCAGCTTTATTTATCAAGCAGAAGTAAAAATCAGGAAGACCACATTTTTTCTTGGCATTATACTGCCTGCAGTATTTATGGCATCCCATGCACAAAGGCAGAGATGCATACAATAGTAGGGATAACATGCAAAGGATTACAGAAGAGCTAGCTAAACTATTTGATTTTCATATGTACAGGCACATGACAGGACATGACTTTAGTACAATGAATCTGTTCCTTAAAATCCTATGCACCATATTAACTAGAAATTCAAATAAAGCCTTGCTTTTGCTTTCAAATAGAAGAGGGATTGTCATATTTAGATTTAATGCTCCTAAGTTCTCTTCAGGAAAACAAAGCATCAAACAGGGTTGGAGTGCAATTTTCTGAGTAGGAAGATAGTGCTGCTCAGAGACAGAAGACAAATTATTATGTGTCTGATTTCTGCAAATCTTGCTTCACAGGAATTGTAAAAGCCAAGTGCCGAGGAAGACATGCAAGGGTTAATATGATTTCCATTCCAGCGAGTTTTGCTTGCCATTATTTTCTTTTTCTTTTCTCCCTTTTAACTGATTCATAGCATAAAATCTTCCTGGACACCTAATTATCAAGCCAGCTCACAGTCACAGCTGTCTGCTTGGAGAACCCATTAGATGCAGCAGTTGAAGCCTCCATAATTCCCCAAACTTCCCGGTTGTGAATATTAAGAAAAGATTTTTACATGTCATATGCAATTCGGAGGTGGTGTGAATGGCGTTGGAAATGACGAGCTCTGAATGCTTGTCCATCACTCCATTCACTGGTTACAGGTGGTCTCATTTTCCACTTTCAGATATCGGCTAGCTATGACAGCAGGCACTTAATTTGCATGTTCGACAGACAACAAACGGCCCTGTGCATGTCAAAATAGGTGGTGATGCGTGACAGTTCCTACACAATACTGTCTCCTCTTTGCTTGACCTTTGACCTCCCTGCATGTCTTCTTTCACAATCAGAAAAAATGCACTTTTCGGCTTTGGAATAAATTTGATACCAAATTGATTATTTTCCTTTCTTCTTTTTACTCTTCTTTTTCCTCCTCCTCCACTTTTAAAGTATGCATGCATCCAGGCTTTCATCTCAACGGCTACAAAACTCTGCCAGAAGAGTCCCATAAAATTAAAAAATAGGTAAGCAGTGAGGACAGGAAGCCACCTTGTTAAAATTCATTGTAGTTAAATTGCTTGAAAGTTCTTTGTAAATGCAAATGTAACCTTTAAAAGAGACCTTAAGTTGGGTTAATATTTGTTAAAAATAAAATTAAGTTTTTTAAAAAAATCACAAAAGTGCTTTATGTTCATTTTTCCTCGGGCCGTATATCCATCTTTATATTTGCAAGTTGAGCAGTTTAATAAACATTTCTTCAAGACTTTCCTCCAGTGTTTTTATAGCTGCTATGACTTGTACTAATGCTTAGTAACAAGAATCAGTCTTTTAGCATCATTAGAAGCACCCTTAAAGTTTACAGTTTCATTTCAGTCAAAATGCTGAGAAGTGATTAAAGTGCAAAAATGTTTGAATGATGGCAGCTCTGTGCAGTTTATTGGGTTATTCAGTGTGTTTGGTTCCTGGGGACTGCAGCTTTCTGTGTGTGCTGCCTCCTGGTTAAATCATATCAAAGGGAAGACTAAGACGAGATGGATTCGAGCACGGCTCAGCATCGCAGAGTTCACCCAGGCACCTGAATTTTAATTCCAAAGATACATGTTCCCCCTTGTCTAACCAAGAATGACCATAATCCTCTCACAGATCTTATCTGAGCTGCAGCTCTTGTTTTAATTAAGAATTAAAGCATGACAGCAGATAATCACACCTCTGGGGTGTTACAAGACTTGAGATGTGGTTGCGTACCCAATACCCAAGGGTGTGATTATTCTCTGATAACCCCACCCCTACCGAGTCGTCCTGTCCAGGACCTGAGTAATGGGCAAAACACATTGTTGTTGGCTTCAAACATTGAGCTGGATCGGCAATGCACAGTGGGCTGATCATAGGCAATAATGCACTAGCATATTTTTTCTGTTGTTTTTTAATACATCTCACCTTTTTCTTTAGGCTTTTTAGACCATTAGAAGACTTGGCAAGTTGTAGGCATTTCCCCTCCCCCCTCCCCCCCCCAAGTAAAATCTCCTTCATGAAGCAGCACCTGGTGAAATTTGACAGATATGGAACTTCAGTATTAATTTAAGATATGAGATGGTCTCTGACGTTTAGCTGAAGTGCTTATGGCGTTACCTTGGAGAGCTTGTTCTGGCTTTCTTGTTGTTCTACACCACCTCGCTGTGAGTTTGAATGGTGGCTGAAGCCAGCTGACCAGACCTGGCTCCTCAGGAGCACTGAAATATTTGAACATAATTGATCAGTTAAGAGCTCAGACACATAAATGCAATTTAGGTATAAAGTTAGTTATAATATAAAGCAGGACAATTATCTTACCAAAATCCATTCCTATTGCTAGCGTCAATCACGCTATTGACAGGTGGACTCTCAGAGCCCTGTTTTAGGTATCAACTTGCCTAAACCCTAGTTTTGTAAGGGATGGGGAAGGAAGGAACTGCTCCTGAGAAATGAGGCAGTCCCAGCTTTTAGCTCCAAGTGATGCTGGGACAGAGCTGCAACAGAGTGGCTGCTCTGTGTGGCTCAGTGAACGTGTACAAATGCTGGTTTCCTTTCAACAGGAAAGTATGTCAGGAAGAGTAAGATGAAAGGGAAGAGGGGATGGTCATATCTCCTGTCAGTCAGATTGTCCACTGACAGCTCAGGAAGGCATTTTAATCTTTACCTTGCTTCTGTCTACTGGCATTAGCAAAGATGCTGATTGCGGGAACAACTGTTTTGCTTTGAGGGAAACAGTTATTCAAGCTGGACTACTCTTCAGCAACACTAAAGACTTGACTGAACTGCTAGGTCTGCTTTAGCCCGGGCAGAGACTTATTTCTGAGGGTAGACCTTAGACTTTGAGACTAGATGACCAGTGAGGCTGCAGTAACTTATGATGGGGAAAGTTTTGTGGAGGAACCAGGTCTGAGGCACCTGGAGTAGCTTGCTTTACTGGTCACTAAGAATAGAAAGGCCTGAATTATAGTAGAGTTGAATGTAAGCTCTCACTTTCAAATCGTTTATATAAATTTTATTCTTCATATGTCAAGGCATTGTTAAATAGTAAGGTGGTTTATCTGATGTATTTACTGCTGATCATGGATTTCAGAACAGCAATTTCATAGGTGCCAATATCAGTTTAACAGGCTGTACAAGAGCAGCTGATGCACAGAATATTGTAGACTGGGGCAGAGCTGAAGTATCTGCCTGTGTGGACATGAGCCAGCAGCCATTAGTCTCTCAGTGGGACTTACCAACTGAGGCTCAGTGCTCTGCTAATGGCTATCCAGCTTCTGGATCTGACTTGTTTGTGTCCAGCCAGCTCAGAGCACAGGCAGAGGAAGGAGGCAAGCACATGCTGTGCAGTGGTCTGTCCAAAGTGGATAGATTAGAGAACTATATCCTTGGAGAGGGCAAGGTGTATTAAGAGAAATAAGGAAGGGAAGAGGGATGCAGCTAGCCCTGTAACCATGACAGATAGCTTATTTTTCTCCCCCACCCCATAGTAACCCAGCCAAAGGTGAACTAGGTGGAGCATCAATGGTGAAATAAAACCTACAGTGATGTGCAAAAAGCCTGTGCTCTATCAGCTATGTTTTCTTATGCATTTGCTTTGGTATGCATCCTGAGGTGCTCTGGATGGGTAGTCTGCTTTCCCAGTAGAAATTCACACCTGTATTCAGGAAGAATTCATAATGAAATGTCAAAGTCTGAGTGAAGTCCCAAAGAAGAGGGGAATTGCTTTTCCAGAAATCCCTTCCAAAGCGGTGTGACAACCAGCTTCTTTGTTTATGAAATTGTATTTCTTCCTTGATTCTTGTGAATTAAAGAGGGATGCAGGCCCAACACTCAGCTGTCTAACTCTTACTTGGGTGACCATTGCTTGAGGATCTGCCTTTACATATAATTTCCAGGCTTGTCATTTCTCAGCCTTAGTTGGGTATAACTCACTCATGAAGGCCCAGGTTTTTAAAGCTTTTTAGCATTGGAGTTGTGGTGAGTTGTGCAAGGCTTTCAAGATGTCTGAGGCTGTAAGGTAATTAATTTTTCAAAACTATGGGGGACCTAGGTACTATCACTTTAAATGGAAACAAAGCTGGGAAGATAAACTTACTGTTGTTAATTCAATTAGTAGAAAGTGATACATTAAAGCAATAGGAATCAAAATTTGTCTAGTTTATTTTCTCTTCAGATCTCAGGATTGTGGATAGAAGGCTTAAAAGTTCTTGGCAATCTTTGTGTTAAAAAGAGACACCCTTATTGTGACATTGTATTTGTTACCACCTAGTGCACTGAAATACAGCATTTAGTAGCATTCCATTGCTCCTGGATATATTTGTATGTGATTGCTTTTCATTGTGCAGTTTTGATGCTCATTAAAAGAGGGTACATTTTATGGTCTGCTTACCACAAATATTTTTTTTTCTTTCCTGTGTAACCTTTCTGGGTAAATAAAGAGGAAGGGAAAACAGTGTGACAATTCCGGTTGGATCCATGGATGACATAGTTCCATCTACTTGTCTTCCTCCTTTCACTTCAAGGATGAACACCAATTCATGATTAATTGCTAAAAGCTCATTAAAATGTCTTTTGCCCTAAGTTTGACATCTTTCTTTTTGATTTATTTTTAATTGTAATTGAAGAATAAATTTAAATTAGTAAATAGTAAATGTACAGTCTACTTACATATTAAATAAATTGACAGTGCACATACTGCTCAAAATGAAAGAGGACTAAAACAAGAGAGGTAACAACTACAGCATTCAAAAAGGACGTACAAAAAAGTTTTTGTTTTTATTCTGTTTGGTGAAAGCTGGTAAAACACAATTGTAACACAACTGCATCTCATTTGAGGTTAGACTCTATGTTGCCTTTTCTGAGACCTGGAGTAGGCAGCATCTGTCCAGCACCTAGCTCAATGGAGCCCAAGATCTTGAAAAACGTTTCATCAGTGAGAACAATCTAAAAAGTTTCAACTTGCCCTCAAAAACTGGCCTAAAGCATATTGCTGCATCAAAAGGAAAGACTGGTTTCTTAAATTGCTCTAGCATAGTTGAGGTCTGTTTTCACTTCTTAAAATGATAAGATCATCTCCACTTGTCTTTATTTGTACATATGGTGTGAATGAAGGAAGCACTTCTGTTCCTCTTTCTTCTCTTCTCAACGTGTTTGACATAGAAGCCCTGGAGCATCATGCTCAGGATACCAAATCTTCTGTGTAACAGTTTTGGGAAACTGAATCTGGAACAAGATCCAGAATTTGAGTAAGAAAACTGAACTGTGCATGGGTAGGACTTACCTAACACATTTTAAAGTCCTGTGTTAAATTTAAGTTCATTAAGGTCCTTCTGTAATCAAGAGACAGAATGTGATTTCTTTCAGGAAAGGGTCAAAGATACCTGAGATAAATCTGCCATTGCCTAGTGAGCGAGTGTAGACTGTCTCAGACACCGTCTCAGGCTAGATGCAAAACATTCAGATGGATGTTAGGTCATACAAGTTCTCTTGCACATATTTATTTTCAGCGTAAACAGTTGGTACTACTCTGTAACAAGGAAGTCCTGAACAGAGTATGTGAGATAGATAGATAGTTTGTGATCATGGAATCACAATAATTTGTTGGGCTCCTATGGCTTAAGTTAGAGAGTTATATGAGGGGCATGGGAGATGCAATCACAAAATGGTTGGGAAAGGGCGAGCATCAGACTGTTGTAAGTTGTATTGTTAAAACACACCTTCTAGGGTTGTTATGGTGTCAGAAGGTCTGATGATGTCCTTATTGTAATTCCCAAAAAGAGATGGAGACAAAGGACTTCTCCCTCTTCAGGTATGCTCCTTTCATGAATGGAAAAAGATGCAAGTTTTGCAGGCTGCTCTTCCCAACTTGAGGTGTAGCTTTATCAGTGTTTACTCCTGCAGCACTGTCTGGCTCACTGAATTAACAATATGTAACTATAAGAGACTTTCACCAGGGTAGTGGTTCATATACATGAGCAATAAAGTCAGCTCCCAGATCAGCCCAGTTCAGTGGAGCACTTCTGAACCTTCACCTAAAAAGCACCACGAGTTCACCAATGGTGTTGTCAATTTGGGGTTTCTTTTTGTTTGTTTGTTTGTTTGCTTGCTTTTTGAAGCAGGGCTCCCCTACCCATTTGGACAGTACATGTAAATTACAGCAGCCCTAGAGCTTGTCCAAACTTTTTGCAGATATTCTGCTTTTTCTTTGTTTACTGTTTCTTGGCTGTTGATGTTTCAGCTGTCAGCATGCACATAGCATGAATATATTTTTGTTTTTAAAAATTTGAAAAGGAGATAGAAGCCTACTTCTGACTTTATTTTTTTTCTTAAGTGTGATATGTGATGACAAGTAGATCAAGTAAAAGTCAGTCTGTGGTCAGCCACATCTAAACTCAAAACCTTACGGCTTCACGTTACAGGAGACCATGATAATCCTCCTGCAATCATTTTTAAATGCATACTGTGTGTATGAACTCTCAGGAGTTCTCTTCTGTGAGTATAGCATTGCAGCATGTTTTCCATGTGGTCATAGAATAGTAGAAAATTGTTGTAGATAAACATATGCACTGGGGCTACCCACTCTTAATCCTTTTGCAAGACACATACAGCCTTTGTGCTTTAGGGACAGCAGTGATTCTAGTTGTGCTCCATCGCTGTATGAAGCCTGTATGAAGGCTTTACTTTAAAGCCTTGTATGAAGACTTAAAAGGGAATTAGAGAAGGGGGCTTGGCCTAGAGCACTGCCCCCTTTGCTCCAGCTAGGACCATAGGTTGTAGCTGAGCCATTTTGATTGAAAAGACAGCATGACACTTCTTTATATTTCCTTTGCCCCTTAATATCTTTTTGTAAGGGAGACAGAAGAAAACCTTCTGACTCTGTAAACAGCTAGTTCTCACTAAACCTACACTACGATATTGCTGAGTTTTGTACTAATTTATATCACATCAACCCAGTTGGTTTTGGTAGGGTCACAATTTGTTTCAACCAAAGTATGTCCTACAGGGAAGTGGAAAACATTCAAGTCTGTAGTACCGTTCTGTAGTACATGAATATTAGTAACTCTGTACTACAAGTAGTGACTATACTATTGCTATTACTATTCCTATACTACTAGTGACTATACTAGTGACATGAATATAGCAACTCTAGTCCCTAAATTTGGTCACCCATTTGATAAAATCTGCATGGAAATTGAGAGCATGTGCTCTCTTAAAACGAACAAAAAAAAGATCTCTTTCTCATATTCAGTGCTCTAAAATGTACATTTGGAAATTACAGCCACTTTTTAAAAAATCTCGCCCTTACTATCTTGCCTGACACATTTCATTATGGAATGTTACTCAATGAGTGTAGTGGGTCTTTCATTTAAACTTAAGAATGCTATCTAAAAAGAGAAGTTGATTTTTATATAAAATTCTTTACTTGTAATTTGACCAATTCTTTCCTGAATTTCTAAAAGTTGGAAAAAAAAAAGAGTACACATTTCCCAGTGTTTCAGTGGAAAAAAAAGGAGAAACTGAGACATATAAAGTTTTTCCTTTTTTTTTTTTTTAAATTTTTTTTTTTTGAGCCTCTTTATGCCAAGACATGGAACCATAACTATCCAAAAGGCAATTTTTTTCTGATGACCATTTTACCTTGGTGTAAATTTTAATATGAATTAGAAGTTCCCTCTTTACGTTACATCAACCAAGTTATGAATTTCCTTTTTTCCATAATATGTCAGACTTTACATGTATGACCCAAGGCAGAATTTGAGCATCTGAGACCGCATCTATGTACAAATTGTCTGTCGCACCATGCCACCTCAGATTTAGGCTTTCTCTGCTATGTGTCCACTTGTGTACAGCATGGAGTTCTTGACATTGCCAGTATACTCTTACTGGCATAGATGGGGCCTAAACTAGATTCCTAAATCTCTGAGGTGATCATATGGCTGATGAAAAATCATTCGCTATTTAATGATCTTCCTCATATAGGCTCTAATTATAGGAAATCTGATAAGGAAAAAATAAACGAACTAATTGTTTAGAAGTCAAACAAAACCAGAGGAAAAAAATCTTGCAACTCTCCTCTAGAACTTCTATTGTGATTTATTGCCCTTCTCCTGAGCAGTAAAACTATATCACCAACAATTAATAGTTCTTCCATTCCTGTTTCCAACTTCTACTGCAATTCCAGGATTAATTTTAACCTTCAGAAACTATTGTGATACAAAATGATTTTTAGTTGTATTTCATTTTTAAAAGAGTAAGTAATTCCCAAGGGGAAAGTTAAAATCTCATAATACTGTGCAATGTAAATATGAAATAGAGATCTTAAAACACAAGATATTTTATACCACTGGCAGCTAACTCCTGTATCATATTTGAAGCAGAAAAAGAACACTTTTACTGAATCTCAGGTTTTACTTTTTTGTTTCTCTTTTATTTTCACATCAAGTGCTGCTTTTCCTATCAGAAATTTGCCATCTTGTCTTATGGAGTGAATGCAGTAAATAGATATCATTGTATCTCCCTTCCCCCTCCCCCATCTCTAGCCTCCTTTCTCCAAACCTAAAGGATGCATCTTTTATTGGAAAATATCAGTTGCAAATGCTGATATTAAAGTAATAAAGATAATTGCTCTTATTTTCACTGAAAATTTTAATGAAATACCCAGAAGCTCTAAGTAGGGCTACAGTGTTCAGGGCATTTTCAATAATTAATGGCTGTGTGATAACACAGACTGTAGTGTTACAGACATGTCCATGGTCTGTGCTTATAAAAGTGTTTTCTGTAGCAATACTGAAGCATTCTTAAGTTGGACTCTTGAAATGATTGTAGAAATTTTTATTGCATACCAAACATAGAAACAGAAAGATGAATGAAAAATTTAAAGGCAGCATAAACATGTCCCAGTCATAATTCCTGCAGTTTATAAGTCATTGTGTTCAACAGCAGAAAAAGCAAAAGAGATGGTACACTGTTAAACTACTCTAAATATCATAAACATTAGTAGGTTAAAGTGCTATCCCTTATACATATTATAGATAGCTTTGTAGCCATACTTTTTTTAGTTTTCATTTGTGCTTTGTGCTTCTCATTTTTATCAGACCAAGCTGGGCCTTTTGTGTCTGCTATTAGCAAAATTCACACTGACAATATATGGGTTTTTTGGGATGGAGAATCTTGATTTAGACAGAGGTGCCAGGTTAAACCACATGTAGCATTTCCTTGAAGTGAAAATGCCAAAAACACCAGAAAGGACAAAACTCAACTGCTTTTGTTTTGTTACGACACAAATTGAAAAAGTATCTTTTGAAATAGAGGAATTCACATCTGGAGAATGGATATGCAGATAAAATCCCAAACCATTTCCAAAATTAGATTTTGGTGAAAAGAACAAGGAAAATCTTTGTTTCAATCCTTTTCTTTTCTGTGCTTCCCATCTGCAGCTTTTCCAAAGTCTTAGTTTAGCTTTTACACCTCAGACTGAGATTGTACTGATTGCATTAAAAAGCATAAATTAAAGCAAGACCATAAACTTAGCTAATTACAAGTCCTTAAATTACTGTCAGTCTATAAAAATGTAAGGACATACATGATTTTTTGTTCAGTGCTAACTTTGCTAAGCTTTGAGTGTAGCTACAGAATATTTGGAGTTGAAGAAAATTGCAGTGCATGCATTTAAAGTTATGAAATTATTGAAAAATGTTTTGTAACAAAATCATCTGTATAAGTGGCAGCATTACTTGTTACATATTTTTCAAGAAATTCAGTTCTCCTGCTCATGAAATTGTATTATTTGAACTGAATGATATATATAATATTATGCACACTAAAAATAATTTTAAATATGGTTTTGGCTGGAAGCTAAGCAGTCATAAGTTTGGAAATGACAGAATTAATGAATGAAACTCAAAATTAGCATTTTGGATCTCAGAGCAGCTAAATGAACATGCAAATATGTTTTCCTAAATATGTGTGTAACAATAAATTGGAAGAGTTTGCTGTAAAGCCGTGCAAAAAGATCACTTAACAGGTAGATTGATCTAGTCTGAGATCACTAAAAATGCTAGGAATTGCCAACACAACTGAATCAATCTGCAGTTGGAAATGCATGTGAGCTTTTATCAAGAATATTTTGTACTATTACTGGGCAATGCAGTGGTATTCTTAAACCTGTAGCGTATGAAATGGTGGGATTAAATGTGGAATTTACCACACACTAGGATCTCTTCAGCAATACTCTTGACCAGTAACTGGGGAGATGGGCTGAAGGGATTTTATCTTAGAAAACCTTTATTTTTTTCAGGCAAGTGAAATATCACCTGGAGAGTGTGTGTGTGGGGCGAATGCCAGGATGGGATGGGAGAGGAGTTCAAGTAGTTACAGCGATGTGAAAACAAGAAGTTACCAAATATTTGCAGCCTTGACTCCAGCAGGTACTTCCAGACACCTGGAGGGAGCCTGAGTTATTATATTTGTCTTGTTAGCTCCTGGAGTGAAAAGAGGCCAGATAAGTTCTGGAGGCCAAATAGTTCTCAGCAATTTACATGGCAACCCATGTGTCTCAAGTGAAAATAACCTCAGGCTTGGTTTCCATTTCTGTGTCATGTTGTTACCTGCATTTTGATTATAGTAAACCATGACAAGGCTGAAATCTGAAGTATCAGAAGATACAACACATTAGAGCATTGCTCTTCCCAATATCTTTTTATCAAGTGATCTTTATCATTTTCTCATCTCCTGAACTACTCCCTTGCAGGAGCTGGTTACCTGCTGTTGTTTCCCAGTGGTAGCTGTGGTTTTCATTACCCTTTGTTGGATATGTCAAAACTACATAAACTTAGTTTGTTTGTGTAGCTCACCTCTTAATATACCTTTTCATAAATCCAGTGAAACAAACATAATTTCAGCCTTTTGATCTTTTATCTTCTCTAATCCTAAATACTTTGTCTTCATATAAATTTGGCTATAAATGGGAAGGATTTCTTTCAGTGCCTTAGTCTTGAATATCCCACTCCTTTGCTGTTGCTGTTATTCACTGTGATTTTTTTTTAATCTCGTTGAATACTATTTCATGACCCCCCTGTTCTTCCTTTTTTCCTATTTGTACTTCTGTGTGCACAAATATTCAGTATTGGGTTCTGAGATAGTGCTACCTCTTAGGAACTTGCTTTTCACATTATGCTATTTCTTCTGTGCTTGAAACTCTGCAATGCGGTGCCCTGAAGGAGGGATTGTTTTCTTGTCTGCCCAGGCTCAGTGATATGCTTTTTGCTGAGAAGGTACAATATTATATAAGAAACACATTTATTTCTCATATCTGGTATGGGATTGGGGTAGCAGATAGCAAATATGTATGTAGTCTGTCTGATCTGCTTTGTAAGAAGCTTATTCCTTGTTTACTGTAAATTATATGAATGGGTTAACTTTGTACTAAATGAATGGTGAAGTTAACACAATACTTAAAGGTGGTTCCTAGACACATAAAAAAAGCTCTTTTAAAGTTCCGGTGATTGTCGCTTAATTGGTTATATTTGGTAAGGCTCTTTTGGTGTTTCTCACCTATGGATCCTGGCTGCCAAATGCACAAAGCTATTTTTACAGCAATTCACGTGATTTCAGCACAGAAGGTTTCTCCAACAAGACCTGTTGCATTCAGGTCAGGCACTAAATCTGACCTTCCTTCCTTCAAACCGTGAACGCAGAATTTCCTGTGTAAGAGGAAGAGGTGTATTGTCCCTAGAGCAAGGCTGCCCTGATACCGGACCGAGAGCCCTCCCTGGTTCCTCAGCAGTTCGCCTCTCTGTACCTCATTTGTTAATGTTTGCACAAAACTTTGGCTCTGCCAGTATGTGACTGCTAGAAAGAAAAGTAGAGACACTTCAGATATCTCGTTGACATTATTAATTAAACAACGCTTGGCTATGGCTTCCTCCTCCCGGCTCCATCCAAGGCTGCCTGTCAGGGTTGTAGGAACAGTAGCTATATTTCTGCTTTGGCAGGTGTATTGTTGGGCTGTAGCATCCATTCAAGTTGTTTCTCCCACTCCTCTGAGCCTGTTGTGACTGCACCTTGCCAGTCCTTGGACACAGCCATATGCAGAGCTAGGCTGATTTATGATTTTGGCTTGGCTGCCTATTAACAAAGCCGTAGGGAAGAGGTGTATACAGCAGACTGTTGCTGTAGCCTTGCAGTTTCTTTCACTGCATGCTCAGCTTCAGGACTTTTACATGCCAGCAGTGGCTGAGAGTGCCACTTCTTAATTTTGATTCAGAGCTTTTTGTTCTTTAGAAAAGCCGGTGAGATGCATCTAGGCAAGATTTAAGAAAAAAATATCTAAAGACTTGTTGCTTATGAATGTTTCTTATCAAAGATATTCAGTGCAGAAGGATTTTTGTTGCAAGGATGAGGCACCCGTTTTTCTGCTGCCCTGCATTAAATCAGAGTAGTGCAGAGTTCTGTTCTGATAATGTTTTTGTGCACTGGGGTCTGATATGAAAGAAATATCAGGCACTCAGGCAGCTGTTTTGAGATGCCCTGCAGCACATAAATCTTGCCTTACCAGTTCTTTGCCCTTGTTGCTAATTAAGACGTTGCTGAAGAAATTCTAGAGAAATAACTCTTTGTAATAAATTATATTCTTAATTTGATCATTCTAAACCAAAAGTGTCTTTATATACATTGTATCTGCAGAAAGGAGCAAGGAAATAGAGGGAGTGTCAGCTAAAAGAAATAAATGTGGAAAAAAATAGAAAAGTACGTAAAGAAAAAAAGGTTAGGTAATGCTTACTTTCCTAGGAGAATAAAATCCTAAAGAGATCCTAAAAAGAAGAAAGAGAGGCATTGTAAAATGAGAAGTTGTGACAACTAGCCCTGCCTTCATTGTTTCTGCAGAGAACAAGAATTTCAGAAGGAATGTGTGGATTGCTCAGTGTGTAGTTAGATTTGGAGGCTAGTATATGAATCAGACCTTTTCCATTTTTTCTTGCAAAAAAATTATTTTTTCCGATTCGATCATGGCAGCAATGTAAAAGTTGTGCCAAATGTAGGAGGCATGTTTCTGGGAAGAATGAAACATAGTGCAGAGATACATTTCTAATAATTATAATTTTAGGAGGAAAAAATTAACTTATATAGTAAATGTTGACAGCTAAAATACTGTTGTCTGCTTTCTATCCAGTTGTGCTGACAGTGAATACGAGGAGATGAACCTCTATTGTAAAACCAAGAAACTGGGAAACATCTTCCCCCCTGCATTTTGAAGGAAACACTACATTGCCATAAATGAAAGCTGGTATAAGGGTATTTTGGTTGAAGATGAGGTCTTGGGAGTTGTTTGCTTGGAGATATCAAGTACCTGCTGATGATCTGTTTGTTTTTATATTTATGTTGCACAATGAGTCACGTTTCACACTTTGTTAGTTGTGGCTCTGCACAAGAAAATTATTTGATCCTCATTTGCCATTGATTAACAGTTGTGCATACATTCCTTGAAAAGATATTTTTGTGTTAATGTGTATTTTATGTCGTCTAATTCTTTGATATTTTGTAGAATGTCAGTCTTTATTTTGTTAAGCCTTAGTTGCTTTGTGATTGGATTTTAGTTTTTAAAGTATCTCCTAACAGTAGATTACTTTGCCATATTTTTAAATGCTTTTCTTTAAATGTTTACACTTCTAAAAATATTTTGGAAGCAACTCCAGAAATGTTCCTAGGAAATGGTTTGAACACAGTGCTATCCAAATAAATAAATCTATTTTATTGTGTTCACTTAACAGGCGTGTGTGTGTATAACATGTACTTTAAGTTTGGCTGTTTCTGTTTCAGACCTGAAGAAGGGCTTGTGTGCTTAAAAACCTGTCTGCTTTTTCAATTGCATCAGTTAGTGTAATAAAAGAGATTAAAATAGAGCCTATGATTACTATGTCCTTTACTGCAGATGATACAAAGGTGGTGAAAACTACAGAACAACTTGTTTAAAAGGAAAGCAATAAAACAAAACTACTGAATGCACTTCCAGCTTATTTTAATAGTGTGCAACAGTGGGAACAATGAAGAGGCCAGCATGATATAATTGTAAAGCATAAGTAAGTGCTTCATAAGAGTAGTAATTGATAATAGGCAGTACTTTAGAAATAAATTGTACAAGACATTGCAAAAATAAAGGCAGCTTGGAATCTTCTCACTGAAGTTTATTTAGGAAGGGTTCTTTATAAAATTTGAGACTGCCTTTTAAACTTTACCCTTTCTACAGAGAACCACATCCTGAACTATCTGTACTATTTAGACACTTTCTGTATGCATTGACCATTGAATTAACATCTGCTTTAATCAAAGCAGAAAACAAGAAAAACTAGTAAGATCTCTTTGGATATAAGATCTCACTGAAAAACCTTTCTTTGGCAAGTGTGCTTTCTTTAGCAACACCTGCAAATATGATGCAGACTGTATCTCTCGCAGCATCAAACTCTCATCAGATAGAGTCACATGTGTATAATGGACATCAGAAGCAAATCAGTAGTAATACAATGCAGCAGGCGAGGTGATTCAGCAGTATTCTTGAAAACAAAGTACTCGGGACTTTTAAATCCTCAAGGCTAGTCATTTTGCCTAACTTTATATGGACAACATCCAGCCCTGATCTCAACTTGAGGTTTCTCAGGGGACCAAACAGACAAGTAATATTCATTATCTCTCAAAGAAAGATGTAGATTCCACCTTGAAAATATATACAGTGGGTTACAGGTGTCACAAAAAACCAGATTTTCTGCAGCTTCTAGTGTACAGAAGTCTGGATTTTTTTTCATTGAACTGGCCCCTTAGCTAGTAAAGAAAAGCAGTTTAAAATGTACTTTGGCAGCTTTAGTATGCTCAAAATGTACACTTATTGCCATATCATATCAAACACATTTGTAGCCTCTTTCACGCTAAACTTTTCTTAATGTGCTTTACAGAAACAGATCAACATATTAAAGGGACACTGTCAAGGCTGTTAGTCCTAAAAATTGACCTACTTTGACACTGGTCACATACTGAAGCTTTTACCTCTGCGATTTGTTCTGTGTACTTCTTCCTGGATAAGACTTCTACACAAGGACTAGACATATAAATATACATTCAGATTAATTTTGTATTAAAAGGGGAATTTGAGAAAAGACGGTGTTATGGGCAAAGTTTAATTTTGGGATCTTCAGCAGTGTTTTTTCTTAAGGTTCAGACGTAACTGCTGTTGCTATCAATATGAGATTTCTGAGGAGATCCAGTGCAAATATAATGTGTGACTCAGAGGGCTGAATGTTTATGTGTTGGCAGGTTGATACATAGAGAAGCAACCAAGATCTGTGGAATGGCTGCATGGAGTAAGATGTCCATTCAGACAATAAGTTTTTTCTGGCTTCTCAAACTTAATAGCTGTCTTCCAAAACACGACTTAGTTGCATTTGCTTGGAGCAGGTATTTTCTGCTTTCCCACAGATTAGGCACTATATTAGAAATGAGGTACTAATTAACCACTTAAAGGCTTGGACCTGCCAGGAGCTTAGTTTATGTGTACTGATTCAGTAAAGCATTCATGCAGCTCATTGCTTGCCAGACTGGTGAAAATAATATCACAGACTACTGAATTTATTGCCATGACTATCTTGTTCAAATCCTAACTTTTCTCTAGTGCTTTATATTCTTAGGGAACAATCATTTGAAAAAAATAATAAATCCAAACTGTTCAGAGACAAATATCTGTAAAGAAAATGAAATAGAGTGACACCCCAGCAACTCTGGATTGAACATGAGTACCTAGCTCATACTCTTTGCTGTTTCCCTCCTAATTGTCAGTTATTTCATAATGACAGGTATTCTGAAGTACAGGGCAGATATACTTTTAAATACAATATGTACTGATCCAAAGTGTGGACGTCCATTTCAAAATCCAAAATTCATATTTCTATTCTGGACAATTATGTTACAAAAATCCAGTTCTGAGTGCATGGCTGCACATGACTGACATCTCATACCCTCTCTATTTGTATTGGCTAGTAATATTAAGAAAAGAAATTACTCATAACTGATGTTTTCATGACAACAGACCTGATGTTTTTACAGGAAAGCTGACATTTGTAAAGCCTTGTGCCAAATCCCATGCCAAGTCCCGCATTTCCCAGGAGGTGTGATCTGGCAGTAATTTTGCTGGATCTATACCAAAGAGAGAATTTAGCATCCTCTCGCAAGTAATTTGCAAGCCAATGCTACTGGAAAGCAAGTGAGCAGTACCTATTCATCTGCATTAACTGGTTTAATGTATTTAATAAAGAAACATTTTATTTCATTATTCAGTCATACTGCTTCTCTGTCACACCTGTGTAGCTAGCAGAAAGATGCACACTTTGTTTCAAAAATCTAGTTCAAAGAAATAGAACAGCATCGCTATTTATTCTGCTACTGTATTTCTTCAGTGGTTCAATATCTAATAAAGTTTCATGGTACTAATATTTGGGGATTTGGCTGTCATCAGAAATGAACTGCCAAGGAAGTAGTTATTTTAACAGAGATAGTATATTGAGAAGGGTGTAGACTCGCACTTCATCTTGTAATGTCAGAAAAAATTGCTACGTTTGATTTTTTTCCTTTGCTCTCTTCTTTGGGGAATTAATTTCTACAACAAATGGACATTACAGTTGGATTTTAGAGCAGATTCTGTGCAGTTTTCATGGACGCCTCTGGCTAGCTGAAGGCTGCCATCGCACAACTGTTGCTACCAGGCAGGCTACTTGGTTGGTCTTAACTCCCATTTTTCCCCCTTCCCCTCAGGAAAATTCACCGAAGTTTGTATACCTCCTGGCTAACCCTGGAGCTGTCTTAATAACCTGAAGCCTGTCCCCAGGCTAGTTGTCTTGGTACTATCTCATCCTCTGTCTTGCAAGCCCAAATGTACTTAATGTGACTTCAGCAGAGGGTCAGGATTATGCTGGGTCTGCTGTTGACTCTCTTCTGAATTTCTGAGCTGCTTCGTGTCCTAACACGGGGCTCCAGCAAGAGACATGCACTAATCTCTACATGCCATTTCTGACAGCTCTTCTCTGTCCACCTGGAGAGTGAATGATTGCTTAGCACAGGGAAAGAGGAAAAAGATCAATACAGGGTTCGAATACAGTTATGGGCCAAATATGTAATGTGAACCTAGCACTTCACTTGGAGTTTCTCTTAGGATGAACGGAGTTGTGTGGCTATGTTTATGGCACAGATGAGAATCAACATGCTATTTAGCTCTCTTTACCACTTCTTTAAAACCCTGGTGTACAGTCTCCATAATTTTGAGCACTTTATCCCTATAATAAACCAGTAACTGAATAAACTTGATTTGAAACCCAAACATAAATACATTGAAGGGCATTTTTTTGAGATCTGTTTTCAGTTCTTTCTGTTTACCATCCTTAATTTTTGTAACTTCGTCCAAGCGCTGTGGCCATTATAATTTCTATCTGTACTCTGATTTCTCCTGCTTTTTTCAACACTTGCCAGAAAAAACCTTTCTTCAAAAAAGCCTTACTTCAGAGTCTCTGTAAACTGTCTTGTAGCCCCAATACTGCACACACAAACTTTTATGTATCTGTCTCATTTGTATTATATTTCTCAAGAGCTTAAATCATGTCTGCAATTTATAGTTCCAGTCTTTTTTTACCTTTTCTGACTGTTTTGGTTCGATAAAAATTGCAAAAGCTAAAGATTTTGTAAAACATTATATCTAAGAAATCTGTGGTAGGGCAGAAGGCAGTACATATTCAAGCTTCAGATGCTAGGTGTTGGGAATATCATGACTGCCACCAGCCCCACAACTGTAAGAACATATGGGACCCTGTTACGCCAACTTCCCTCAGCTACTGGTTCCCAACGCTGCTCTCCAGTGGTGAACCACAAGGCGAGGTGTTTGATTGTAGTTTATAGAAAAAAAACACACTGTAGAATCAGAGGGTAGTTGAGGTTGGAAGGGAACTTTGGGAATTGTGTGGTCTAACCTTCTGTTCAGAGCAGATCTAACTTCAAAGTTAGGTCATGTCACTTTTTATTGTTCTTCATATTTCTTGTTTATATACTGTTTCTATGTATAGATTTTATGTATATAATGTTCATTACACAGGTCCTTGGTCCAGAAAAGTGTAAGAATGTCACCATACATTTTTAGCGTATGTGCATACATTGACACACCTTTCAAACTGTGGTGTAGCCCTATAAAACTATACAGTATAATATAAATAAATGATTGGTTTACTACTGTGAAAAATGAATATTACAGTAGTCCTGGACTTTACTGTTTTAACTAAGACTTTTCAGTTTATTTAGCACATTTCCTTTCTAATTTCATGGCCTTAATGGCTGAGGTCAATGGCCTTCACCTATAAAAGGATTTCCAAAATGCAGGAAGCTGCATTTCGTTACTTGCATGTTATTTTTTCCTGATGCTTTCTGAAGTTCATCAGTTATTAAGGATATTTCTCTTATATTCTGTTATTAATTTCTTATTCTAACTTGTCTTTGAGTTCCAGGCTGATCTCTGCCTTGCTGCTAGAACATATATACCTGTCCCTTGTGAAACTAGAGCACAAGCCATCTTATTTGTGTCTGTTATTTTTGGCTTATGGAATGTCTGCTCTTCCTCTGAGTTTTTGTCTTAATGTAGGACACTTTCCTGATCTAATTTCATTTTTCCCTGTCTATCATATTTAATTATTCATTTGTTTCAGTTTTAATTGGAAATTAAATGGAGAGCACAACTGGAATTTGTGCTCTCCTGAAGTAGTCAGAGTGCACAATGCTGTGTCTCCACTACCAACATATCCAGAGGGATTCCTAGGAAAAGGGAAAGCATTCTCCATGGTAAAAGAGAAAGAAATGGCAATATATTTTCAGTGATCCTAGCTGAAGTATGCTTGCTTCTGTTCATGTATTTCTAGTAGAGAGGATTTTTGTTTATGTTCCAATGCAAAGAGTAAAAGATGTTGTTCCAAGCATGCCATTCAAAGACAGATGTTTCTCTCTCAGTAAAAGGGGTCTGGTGGCTCTCTGTGATAATATAAAAATGCCATTTACTTGATTTTTAATGAAAGCATCAAGTACATATTTCCCATCCACTCAAAGAGAAGAGCTGTCTTGGTTTTTCTATCCTGTATATTCACAAGGAAATACAACTGCATTGTTCTGAGGTCTGACTTTGCACTTTTGTCTAATCAGAGCAATTTTCCTGCTTGTCATGCATAACATTACTACAGCTTTAAGCAATTAATTGGATAGTTCTGTACTAAGATATCCCCAAACTGAAGACTTGTGGAGCATAATAAATGAGCTGTCTGCATCAGAACTGCAGCCTTAAAGATGACAACCTGCAAAGTCCAGCAAAATTTCTTTCTTGAGTGGCAGTCCTTATTGCTGACATATATTTGATGTATGCTAAACATTATCCATTGCGTGTCAGTTTATAGACCTTTAATTCTGCAGACTTTTCAAATTTGTTTTGAAACTCTCAGTACGAGTTTTAGGATAAAGCTTCATAGACTGAGATTCCTGCACAGCTCTGCTTGAAGATTACAACCTTATTCTAAAGCTCATTTTGTAAAAAGTAGAATCTGGGTGTCTTTGACCAAGTTTTCTTGTCTTACCATGAAATGTACTATGCACTGACTGTCATTCTCAGCTTGAAGAAGCTGAGTTTGTTTAAAGCACATTGTAATAGTTTTGGTGGGAAGTGGTAACAGATGGCACATCAGTAATGATGAAAAATGTGATATAAAATGATCCAAAGTGTAAGGGTTAATTTCTCCTATAGCTCAGAGTTTTTACATAAGTAGCTTATGACAAAAAAATTACTTCTAAAAATTTCTGCAGCTATTGAACAGAGAACGGTGCATCGCTGTAGTGCCTGTTTGTATATCACTGGCCTTTCCACTACAGATAGGAATGAAAAGCTGTCAGAAAGTAAGAGCAGCCAATCCCCCAAACTGTTGGTGTGTAAACCCCTTATTCCAAAGCTGCCAAAAACAAGTGTGGGGCATACTTAAACTGGATAACAAAATTACTAATACAGATTATGCACAATTGTTATTATTTGAATAATTTTTGTTACTAAAACTTCTCTTTTGAAAGTCAACTACTCTTATTCATTTCATGAGAAAAATACATGTTCCGAAGATGGTAAAGAAGTGAGATGACCAACTTAAAAATCAAGGATGGTCAAAATTAGGGGTTTATTTGTATGCATTACTGCCCAGACTTTAATTGCGTTTGATTATATGGATTAAGATTCTGTATTTCCATTATAATGAGTGGTAGCTTTCTCTATGTATTCTCACGAGTTACACAAAATAGGTAAGAGTGATAGAATACCTGTAACTTGTCTATGAGTATTACAAAATCTGTTTATCTGCTTTTGTTTTCAGGCTTAGATGTCCATTTATGCTGGATTGCACTCATGTTCTCCCATTAACTTTTCTTGTCATAATAGCATGCCTTTTTTATTTTAAACCATTTATATAATAACTGTTGTATTTTTCTTAATTAATACAGTGATCTGATGATAGCATCTTTTAAATGTACTAGTTATTTCAGCTTTAGGATGAAAATAGACTAAAACAGTTAAATAGCCACAAATATATTTTGGATGCATATACTAGGACTTTCCCCTTTAATTATCAGATCTGTGGTGTGTCATACAGTCGTAGATTCCTGTGAACTTTCTGTCCACATGCTTCACACATTTGATTCAAATCACATTCAGGACAGGCTACAGCAATTTAAGGAGCTAGATGCACTTAGGGTAGTTAGCTCACGATTTTCTCCCCTTTTGTCTGGACTGGTCCTAGCTTAGGCTGGTTCTGATGTACCAGGATAAATGGGATTGTGTTGTGGCCAAGTAGATGCTGAGAGTGTAGAAAAGGTTGTAGCTGGACTACTGAAGTCCTGCCCAGAGAACTTAAAGCTTGCCAACATCCTGCTGTAATTTCCTAGTCAGGTAATATCCTTTCCAAAACAGCCATTTAGGAACACAAAATCTTTTGAAACTCTTGATTGAGGGCAGACATTGTCACATTAAGTCCAGTTCCTCTCAGCAATTAACAAATTGACTGGTTTCAGTGGAGCTCATCCCTGGCTTTACAGTCCTGTTTTTAGGAATTACAGTGGTATTTGCTGTCAGCCAGGATTCATCAGCTACGGGTAGAGGAGCAAAAATTAGAAAGTGTTAAGAAAAATTGCTTTTTCTTTGTTTTGTGAATTAGATAAGTGATCAAACAAAAAAAAAGGTATAAAAAAAGCAAAAATAAAAAAATAAAAACATAAAAAGTAAAAGGAGTTAAAGATAAGACCTGAATGTGTTACTTGCCTTGGAATATTAATTTTTATTAAAATTATTTTTTTAATTGAAGCCCAGTGACTATGGGGAGGCTGTCCAGTGTGGGGTTTGAAATGCAAGATGCTAGTATTCTTCAAACTAATGGATTTGTTTTGTTTGGCAGCTTAACTGGAATTTGTGCTCTCCTGTGCCTTCCTGGTATCTCTGGGGGTTGTGCTTCAGGATCTTCCTACCCCATCTTTCCCTTAGTAGGAGCTGCTTCTTCAAGCTGCATCGCACAGCAAAGTATTTCCTGCCACTTGTTAGAATTCGCTGAATAATTCCCTCAGAATATAATTTCTGACAGGGAAAAGAAAAGAAAGTGGTATAAGACAGTTACCCTCAGTTAGGAGTTTAGGAGTGAACTTCTCACCTTCAGGAGAAGCCAGACAGCAGACCAACCATGCGGGCAGAGGTTTATTTACAAATAAGAATGAAGCGTGAGCAACCAGTGCCATAATAATCTAAGTGGGTAGTCTATCAGTTAGAATTGCCCTTGGACAGAGGCACTTACTGTTCTTGCATAATTGGCACTTGCAAAGTTATTTTCTTGCAGGGTCTTCCTACTGCAGGTCAGACTACTCAAAAGATCATAAATGGCACTTCTTCTCTTATAAACTCTACTGCATAGCCAGACTGATGCATCTATGTTGTTTAGCCATCTAGTTGCTGACCTGGTTTGCTAATTTTGCTAAATAAATGGTTAAAGATAAGCTGGAGCAATGTAATCACTAAACTCCATCCAAAAAAAAGAAAAATACATAATTAATCTCTTCCTTATGGCACATCCTGATGGACAAGGACAACACTTCCATTCTACATATATGCCATTTTTCTACAAGTTTCAGATTTCTGTGACTGAAAGAAAACTTTATGCCAGCAAGACTCAGGATTAGGCCTACACTGCAATCTCTTTTCTTTACAGGTTTGTTCTGCATAGTTGCTGCTTCTCTTCCAGGAGGAGTTTAATTTATAGGGTCAGTGTGAGTCTATTTTGTCTTGTCCACAAGTGAATAGGAGAAAGCTAGTAGTGGCAAGGAATGAACAGAGACATTTGCTTAGTAATTAGCTAAGCGGGGGTATCAATGAGCTTACCTACTTGTATTCGCTCCTTGTCCAGATCAGCAAGAAAGCTGAAAGACAATCTAGAGAGATGCCACATTAGTGACATTACCAAACATTTTAAGAACTAGAGGAAAAAATTAAGAGTACAGCATGTCTTGCAGCATGCAAGAGATTTTATGTGATAAAAGGGGTAAATGTGTGGTACTGACATCCAGTACCACACAAACAATTCTAGTAAGATTCTGAATATTATCAATTCTAGTAAAAAAAGCATTAAAATACCTTGTAAAAATAGTTATGAGGTATTTTAAAATAAGTATTTTAATAACTTTTTATTGTAATAAGTATGTTAAGTTTTAAAATTGAGAAATCTTTTTAAGAGCTGAAGGACAATAGGCTCTTTACAGATGCACTAAAAATTCATGCAACATGAGTGCAAAGTTGTTTCTTTGCTTTCAGCCTTTTTATTATAAATTCTGTTAGTTACGTGGAAATTACCTTTCAATTTTCTTTTTTCTTAAGAAAGGTAACTCGATAAAGTAATGGAGGAATTAAGTGCTTAAGGAAGTGCTTAAGGTGACCCAGGCAATTCAAATAACTTGGACTTCTTCCTGTGGCACAAGGAACCCATACTTGCAGATGCCTCACATTCCCATGAACAGTCAGTTGATAGGTTGGCTGGTCAGCATGCACGTTTTAGTAGAGGCTGTTGGGCAGTATTACAGTAGAACAAGTTTTGTTGTGTATCACACTCCAGAATCTGTGTATTCAAGTAATTACTGGCATACTGGTTTACTTAAGTAACAACTGACATCTAAACAAAAGTACCGTAACATAGAAAGAAAAGCAGAAAATGGAAAAAACATAAATTAGAAGCAAATTAGCTACATCTTGGCAGAAGGTACTAATGAAATCTGTTTTATATTAACTTCTTGCAAATGAAAGCTCTTGTGAATTGGTTAGCTGTCATTAATCATGTTTTATTTGTGACTGTAAACATTGCCATGAACAGTCCTTATATTAATTTAAGGGGAAACAAGTAAAATGTTCTTTTTGGTAAAAAGAGTATTACAAACCTTTGTCTCTCATTTTTTATTTGCTTCAGAAATTGAGAGGAAAATCATTAAAATACACTAAAGTGATGAAAAATGTGGGTTTTTTATCTCTCTCTAAATGAATGGTGTGTTTCAGTGCTTAATGTTAGAAACTATTAGTGTCAAATCATAACAAACTGCTGACTTGCATAAAAGACTATGTATCATACATCGTGCTGTTAATATTTTCAAAATGCCCAATGAAATAACAGATATTTGACCTATTAATGGGATCTGTTAATAAAGGAGTGAGTATTCATTCATTCCTCAGCACAAATATTTTAAATGTGTCAAGTTCATGAGCAGGCTAACAATTTGTGAAATAGAATAGAAGAAAATCTGCAAACCCCACATACAAGGGCATTTTTTGTGGGGGGAAGAGGTGTGGACAACCTGAATATTTAAGGGGATTTCCTGACATGCAGTTTAAGAGAAAAGCACAAGAAAGGGAAAAAAGTTATTGTACTTTGCTAATACAATAACAAGCAGCAGTTGTTGCCATTACTGTAAATTTCCGTAGTTAATATGCAGCTAATAGTAAAGCAGAAGCTTCCCGTGTCAGTATTAAATAATTGTAGAACTAGTGCATTTTTTGGGGGGGGTGACCTCTCCCTTGCTGGTGTCACCTAATCCTCTGCCTTCATACATTGTCATAATCTACATTGTGCTCTTCCTGCTTTGCTCTGGCAGTAAGTATTTGTCATGTATCATTTCTTTCTGGCCCTGCTTCGCAGGAACAGGAGTTCAATCAATTTGTTATTTTTATTTGTGCACGTTGTTCTCGTCCAGTCGCTCTGTAGCACCTGACACTTTGCTTTTCCCTTTCGCCTTCTCTGTCTCCCTTTTGTAAAGGATCGAGTTGTGTTTTATCCCCTAATCCTTTCAAAATGCTGTGTACCTTGCTAGATGATGGCAACCTCCTGACAAGGCAAGAAGATGAGAAAGCTGGAAGCCACATCAGGAGGACCTGCTAAGTCTGTTGTGACAACAGGGGAGGAATGCTCTGACTTGCTCCATTTGGGTCTGAAAACACCTGTGCCATGTTTCTGACAGAGAGGGAGAGAGGGCTGGGACCCGACCTGCTGGTCCTGTTCTGTGCTGCCACTCAGTCCAGCCCTCATCGCTCTCCCTCCCTCCCCTCCTTCCCATCTCTCTCTTCCTCCTCCCTTCCTAACAGCTGAAGAAAGGGTAAAATAGCAGAAGGCTTTGCTAAGAATTATGAAACTCATATCAAAATAGACAAATTACCCTTTCCTGACCAAAAAGCAGAGAGAGTGAGAGAAGCTAATTTGTGCTTGTGTGTGTCACAGGCACTGTATTCCTGGGTTCCAGCCTGCATCAGTTGTTATTTTAGTCTTGAATTCACTTTAAAGAAAAAGCTGCATTCATTCTTTTTTGCCTAGTAAGGTCCTCATTTACATGAAGCTGTCAAGTGTTATGACATTTAATGCTAATAATGCCACTTTCATTATTTTACTGTGTCTGGTGCACCCTTATAAGAACCACAGGTATGAAACACATTTCGATGGTACTGTCATAACCAGAGACACTGAAAGAAACTCAGCTAAGATGCCTGTTACAGGTACCACAAGAAGGGCAGATGCCTTGCTATCTCTGTCACTCCATTCTTGTGGGGCGATACTCAGACCATTTGTTCTTGCATTGCAATAATATTCTCTAATGCCATTCTCAGAATCATACCTTTGCCAACAGTGATAACCATAGAAAAGAAAGCTTAAACTGAAGTGCTCAGCCAGTCTATCGATGCTATTGCTGAGGAATAGGACAGCTTCAGACTAAAAGGCATAATCATAATCCCAAAGATTTTGGTCAACCTGCAAAGTCATAAAGGGAAATTTGAATGTCATTTTATGGTGCCAGAACTTAAATGATGAGCCAAATGGAATATATGAAATATATGCAAACCCAGATACTGACAAACTTAAACACAGTTTTTGCTACTATTATCAATCATAAGCAAAAAAGTTTATTTGACATAGTTTTTCTTGTTTCTGCACTAGCCAGTCTGGAACTTCTGGTGCTGAAATGCATTAAGAGGCAACAGCATTATCATGTTCATTTTGTGCAGTAAAGCACAGGCAATGGGTTATGAATTAAAAGTCCCAACAGCTTTTTTGTGATGGGTAGGTAATTTTGTTTGTTTCATCTTACAGAAAGATAAGATGAGACAGGAGGATGGTCAGAAAACTTTTCAAAAAGCAGTAGTAACTCCAGGATTATAAATCAGTGTTTTTCTATTCTTATTCTGTGTTCACTTTAGTACGTGTACTACCCCGTGAGAGAGAGACTCTGCTCATAAAATTCCAGCTCAGGTTTGAAAATCCAGGTGTCCTGGATAAGCATAAAATTTTGCGTGCTCCCTTCTAAGGGAAAGTTCAAAAGACTTAGAGGTTTTGTGTAATTGGGATAAGCAACTAGAATTTCATGCTTATCCAAATAGTGCCAAACCTCTCAGTCTTTGAACTTTTCCTTAGAAGGGAGCACCAGAAGAAAGTTAAAGGCATGGGAAGGGGCGTAAATAGAGGAGTTCAAGGAAAGAGAAAGTACAGAAAAAAGAGAAGGGGTAACTATGTGTGTGTGTGTGCTTGTCTGTGTGTGTGAACATGGAATTGTATTTTGCAGTGATAGGGACTATTTACTTTGAATGCAGCAGAAAAGAAAAAGATCATGGAAATATTGCATGTATAGTCCAACATTGTACAGGTTTAAGCCTTTAAAAAGGAGCTGAACTTGTATTTAAGCACATAAGTATACTTGGTAAGTTTATAAAAGTGTTTGAAAATCAGTCCATGTATAGTACAATAGATTGGGACCAGGCTTCAAATTCTGCTCTGAAAATAGAGATTATAATTATGAAGAGGTAAACTAATTTTATTCCTTGCCTTGAAAACAACAAAGTAATTATGCTAAGACGTGCTAGTAAAATAACTGCAGTTAAGCACTGCTTGTCTTTTAGCATGTTTCTCACAAATGCAGATTGTTTGCAGTGAAATATGAGCTTGATGATTATTAATCAGAACAGAAATTCTAATAAAGTGGTTATATACTCATGTTTACAATGGCTAAATGAATGATTTCAAGACAGGATGTAACAAGAAATAATAAATCAAAGTAATAGAGTCAAAATTATTTTAAAAAGGCAAACATATTCAAATCCCATATCAAAATGAACCATGGCTGCTTTATTGAGCTGTTTATTGGTTTGCCAGTCAAACTGGAAGGTCTAATGGAAACTCTGTATCTGCTACTGGCTGAATGAAAGTAGTGAAAGTAATTCAGAAGTTTGAAACTATTATTTAACTGAATACCCGTTTAACTGAAACTAATTCAATTTAGTTGAAAACTGTTTTCCCAAGTAGTGTTTGTTCACAGCTAACTCTATTAGTGCCATCCATTCAATATTCATTGAGAACCTGATTCTGATTTTCTTCATGTTGATAACAAGGTTTTTATTGAATTCAGTGATAAGAAACTTACGTACCTTTAATGTTCAAATCAGTTTATAACTCCCAGAAATTAAGCAGTTGAAAATCAGCACAGAAGTAATAACTCACATTTTTGAGGATATACATAAAGCGTGCTAGGTGTTATTAAGTCTAACTATATGTTAAATCAGTGAACTCTTTAAGTTAAAACTCACAAATGTAAACTTATATCTTGAGAGGCTGACAGAGTCATGTGACATAATAAATCACCACCATGGGAAAAGCCTCTGGCTTCAAACTACTTTTAAGCATGGATGCTCTAAGTTATCTTTTTTTGTATTGCTATGGTGAAATATTTAACTGACTCTGTACTTGCAACTCTGGTACTTACTGATTTAAAAATTTTAAGGTTTATGAGTTGAAACTTGTTACTGAAATTTAAGAGTGTATTATACATAAGTTAAAATAACTGTGCCATCAACTCAGTAAATTAGTTTAGGTAACATAATTTCTGTTGCCTTGAGCATCGCAGGCTCAAAATGTGCCTGAGAAACTCAGGAAATCAGTTGCAAACAACCTCAAGATGCTGTGTCCAGACTTCTTCTGGTATTGGTGTTAGCTAGTGCAACATTTACTTACATCTCTCTTCAGTAGTCACTGCAACTGCAGGGGAGGTATGCTCTTATCCATGGATTTTTACAGTAGCTTAAGGTATTTAGGCTCCCAAATGTTATGAGAAATCAATAGTTTGGATGCTTATCTGCACAAGGCTTTAAAAAAAATTATTTTTTTAAAAATATCTGCAAGTAGGGCATCTAGTTGCATCTTAAGTGGCCATTGTTGGTCAGCCAAAGTATCAGTGTCTTTTCCATCATGATGCTTGGTTGTGGTGGTTTGAAAATCTGATGAGTCAGTCAGAATATCAGGTAAGCTTCATGTCAAGAGACTGGACACCAATCTCAATACACGAAGTAATTTATGTTCCAGCTAAGAAGCAGGAAAACTTTTCATCCTCTTTCTGCCTGCACAGTGTTGCTATAAGAATTACTCCAAATCCTGTAATAACTGAATATCATGTGACATCCTGCTTTGCTCTCAAAATTTCAGCAATTTAAGAAAAGGAGAAAATTGTTCTGAACATTCCCTACTGGGATGTTGTATTTTGCACTCACTGGGTCTCTGTTTGTCACAAAATTTAAGTGTTTTTTACTGGACCAGTGATGAAAACTTGCTGTAAATTCCCTCTATTTGGTAGGTTCTCCACCACCAAGGGTGGACTTAATTCAGTTACCTAAAAACAGGCCTCTGTTGTCATTGTAGACACGCTAAGGTATCCCAACCTGGTTTTTGCTGCTATCCCAGAAAGTTTCAGCTCTCCCATAGGACCTGTGTGATATCTGCCTTATAAATATCTCAGATAACCCAAACAGCTCTAGATGCCTACGTTTAGACAACTGAATTGAGACATAGGTCCCCAGTGACAGAAGCTCAGATGCCCATCTTACTTGTAGACTCTTAAATGCAGACTCCTCAATTTAAACCAACAAATGAATCCCACCCAAAATGTCATGGTGATAACTGTTTACTTCAGCTGTTAAATGGTTAATGAAAATCTGTGACAGATAATCAGCAAAGTTGCTGTCTTACAAAGCAAGTGACATATTGAATCCATACATTGAAAGACTTCTAACGTAAAGCAAAACAGGTCTTGGTAGACAGGTCAAATATGTCACCCCTGTTGAACCAAGGCTCAGGTACCACAGACTCAAATTCTGTACTGCTGCACAACTCACAAAATAAGATAAACAATAATCTGCAGATACTTTATATGTATAAGAAAGCTTACCCTTTGGGTAATTCTTTCACTTTCTTAAATTGCTGAAATTTTGAGAGCAAAGCAAGATATCACATGATATTGAATTATTACAGGATTTGTGGTGAAATTAATTTGGGGATTTATCTATTTCTTGAATCCCATTTTTTTCTTTATAAAAAACTTTCTTCTTAAGATGATCTTCTGGGAAGAGGGTAAAAGTTCTTGTCCAGGTGCAACAGGTCTTGCGTCATTTCACTTAGATAGTCTAACTGCACAGTAAATACCATAGGAGTGAGGGGAGAATAGTACCAGATATTTCACCTTCTCTTCATTGTTCATCCCAGACTGTACTGAGTGAAGACAAACCTTTCAGCTAAAAGAAGTTAAGTGTGTTGCTTCCCGATTTTATTTAGCATACAGTTGGGTGTCATTTCTAGTTGTTTGTTGTTTGGTATGGTAAGAGGAGCCAGCCAAACCTGAGGTTGTTCTAGACACCATGGAATGAATATCGTTCTCTACCTAAAGAAGGCACAATCTTAGGACAAAAGATAAGACAAATAATGGCAAGAAGGATAGGGCACCCACTTGGTGGTAGTGTTTGAGCATCATTCCAGCTCCACAATAGGAAAAAGCATTATTTTCTTTTGTTTCATTTTCAGGGCTGATTAGCTGAAGGGAAAGCAGTAGAATGAGAAAGGAGGCAGGGAGGGGAATAGGTTAGAAGAGAAGAGGGAAGGGAGTTTTCATCGCAGTTCCCTTCAGGCTGCTTGGCAGTCTTTGTTTTTTTGCAGATTTGACACTGAGGCAAAAAGTACTTTGCAGGAGGGTGCTTGTTTCATAACAGTATCAGGAAACTTTGAACATCTCCCTCCCTCAGCTTGCCATTCGCTCCTCATACTTCCCTGTAGTTGTTTGCCTGAGCATCAAAGAAGTGGTTGCAGTATTGCTTACACTTTTCTCCATGGTGCTTCAGACAGAAGTCCTCTGGCTTTCTCCCTATCTCATTTTGGAAAGGAGTGTGCGACTGGGGCAAAGGTTATTAGTAGTAACAGTGCAGTGGTCCATTTTGCTTAGGGTACCTTTTGTCCCCCTTTTTTTCAAAAGCTTAAAGACCTGGCTAAGTTACTGCAGTGACTGGAGGTACTACAGCTTGGAGGTTTATCACTGAAGGTCTGTGTGCTGCAGCCCTGTGGGCTGACACCTGCCTGTGTTTCAGTATTGGCCTCCCCTCTCACAAGACAGCACTTGCATGCTAAGCTGCTGTGAGACATCTGCTGTGATACAGATAACGTATCAAAATAACATAGATGTAGATATTTCCAATCAGCCAGGAATACTTTACTTCCACGGTTAAATTGCACATCTTCTAAATAAGACAGCCACATCAAATTCCACTATCTTGCTGAAAATATATTCCTATAGGAATAGCAGCTCTTTGCAATACTTTTAGCAATAGATGCTTATTTAATTGAATTTCATACTTTGGTGGGGTTTGCAGCCAACAATGTCAGTAGCAGTCTATTTAGAGAAAAAAATAATATAGAGGGTGATAAGGTGTAGGAAGGGTAAATTTATAGTCAGATTAGGATATTTGAGAGTTGGCATGAGTTTAGTCCCCTGAGAAACAAAGATTTACTTCTTTGTTATTAAGATGTGTTGGACACTGCCATACTTTTGTTTCACCTCTATTTCATCTATTTTTCTTTCTGGATGTGTGAGGGTACTTACTGTGAGAAGACAAAAAAAAATATTGATGCATTGATCTCCTATCATTGCTTGTCTTCTGTGAATTCTACTAATCTTGCAATTTTTCCCTCAGTGAAATGATACTGAATTATAATGTGTTTTGCTGAGATGAGGCTGTATCATATGTACTGATGGAAGGGGTAATATCTAGCTGGATCAGAAGGATATTCAAGATGGAAGACTATCACTACTAAATAATATTAAACTATAAGCATATGGATATATGAAGAATATTGAACCTACCACTAGTACTTACTAATACCTAAACATTTTTGCATGCATTGAAAAAGTCATTGCACACATGCTGAACAGGACACAAAGACATTGAAAAAAGGAAATGAAAAGCTAAGTTATCTCCAGTATTGCATGCAGAAACATATTTTATATTTATTGTATTATGTGTATGCCCCCCCACTATGATCTTCAGACTCCAGGAACATGTTAGTCTTCAATGATCCTCTCACACTACTTGTACATTCCATTTTATAAACATCTTTATAACTGCTTTTCATCACCGTGCTATCTAAGTAGCTACTAATCAATTTTTACTTCAGGTAATGTTTTTGTGCTGCTATTTTTATTATTTTATTTCTCTCACTGTCATATTTCCATTTTCTCTTTTATTCTTTTTTGCTTCCATTTAGGGTGCCAAAAATCAACTCCAAGATAACAACAAAACCAATCAAATATGATCTCCTGTTTTTCCCTGATGAAATTAGCTTTACTGATATTTTTATATGGGTGGTCCAGATTTAGAGGTTCCTGAACAGTGTTAGTTCAGCCAGACTCCATACTTGCATACTGTACAGTTCATCAAGGGCTGAAGTACCTCATTCTTAGAAAAGGTACTGTCATCAAAATGAAATCTTTCTTGTTTTTAAAAAGTGTATAAAATAATGGCAATTTCATCAAGTCCAAAGCTTTAATTTCATAAACAGCTCCATTTTTTTAAACCAGCAAAACGAAGGCTGGAAGGAAGAATAATTGATCTGCCTCTGTTGCTTATGAAGGGAAGACGAGGGAGCAACAGCTGACACTGAGGGGACAAAGAGCTTTTAGCATACAGTGGTAGCTAAAAACCAGTGCTTATAAGTTTGCTTGGAACATCTTAAGATTGAAAATGAGGTTTTTAACCTTTGGATGAGTAAGATTTTGTAAGGGTAGTGGAGACTAGCCATCAGACCCATTTCAAAGTAGAACTTGTTCAGCTTTTGCAATAAATGGTATGAAGTCATTTACGTAGATTTGATAAGCTTTGATAGCCAGACCTGTTTTTTTTCAAGTCCTCTATTTTGCTTTAGCTCTATGGCTTTACTTATTTTGTTCTAACTTGAGAATGTAAGTTCACAACAGACAGAGCATAAGTAACAGCATAAGAACAGTACATGTGGTATTATTTATTAGGTATATTCTTCCATCATCCAACAAATTATGGCACAGGGCCTTTCTAATTGCATCAGTGATTGGCTCTGTAATGGTGTGTGGTAGCCTTATCTTCCATGGATCGTTTTTGTAATTTCTTGCATCCACGTGAATTTTAGCAGCCACAAGGTCTTCTGGCACACAACATGGGCTGTATGAAGCAATTACTTTTGCTGTTGTTGTTGCTGTACTGAATATGCAATCTACTAATCTTAGTTCTTGCCCCTAGCTCCTGTATTGATGAGAAATGATGAACAACTGTTCTCAGTTCATTGTCTTCCGCCACTTTTGATTTTATAGACCTCTGTTATATCCCTTTTAGTCATTGCTTTTTCAAGCTAAAGAGTCCTAGTCTGTGTATTTGTTTTTCTTCACTATCTGCTTTTTACCACTGAGTTGACATTTTCGTAAAGTTCCCAATATATCCTCAATATTTTTTTATCTTGAGGTAACAGTAAGGCAAGAGAACATCCCTGTGTCTGTAAATAAGGAAAGTTCTTTCCCCCCCTTTTTTTATGTTATTCTATCTTGAAGTTCATCTGACATTCTATCGCTAATATAATGAGGTTAGTCTGTAGTTCTTAGCAGTCAACCCTGATGAGCAACAATAAATTTTGTGCTCAAATACAACAATCACCTCATCCCCTTTCAAGAATCTTTACATTGCGTAACACTCTCCATGACATAGCCCTTTGTCAGACTTCAGTTACAACCACCTGAGACATTCAAAACTGCTCACCATTTCCTGCCTTTTAATCAGTTCTTGGTTCTGTGTGCAGATGCATATTGTCCCACTGAATTTTAGGTTCTTTAAAAGCCTTTAGTGAAGGGAATCATCAAATGAACCTATATAAATGTCTAACTGTATTAACATTCTCCTTCATCCACGTGCTTGTTCTAATGATAAATGTAAACATTATTTTATTTTGTATGCAATATGTATCTGTTACAATTTATCTCATGTATTTCAGTATTACCAAGATTAATGCTTTCTCCTTTATTGAATAAAGCTGAACCATATTCTGCCTAAGTTAATGCTTATCTATCCTATGAAAAGGATTGAGTTCTGCTTTTGTTCCAAGTCCAGTAGACCTAGTAAGAAGCTGAGCCATATTCTGCACCCTGCAGGTTCATAGTGGCTCCTGCAGATTTGCAAAACATAAAGAAAGGGACATCTGGGCCTGGAAGTTGGGTTGGTAGGATGTAGCAAGTCGTCGGAATTTCAGATGTAGAGGTGGTTGCCAAGGGATTTGCAAAGTTTGCAAGAGTTTACCCTCTTAAAAACACCTCATTTTTTCTTGTTTGTTTGGTTGTTTTTATTAACTTTTCAATCTCCTGGCTCCCAAGTACAAAGCTGTTTAGTGACTTGCCCTTAATCACAGAATCACAGAATTGTATAGGTTGGAAAAGACCTTTAAGATCATCGAGTCCAACCGTAAACCTAACACTACCAAGACCACCGCTATACCATGTCCATAAGCACCTCATCCAAACGTCTTTTAAATACCTCCAGGAATGGCGACTCAACCACTACCCTGGGCAGCCTCTTCTAATGCTTGATAACCCTTTCAGTGAAGTAAAATTTCCTAATATCCAATCTAAATCTCCCCTGGCGCAACTTGAGGCCATTTCCTCTCATCCTATCACTTCTTACCTGGGAGAAGAGACTGACCCCCACCTCGCTACAACCTCCTTTCAGGCAGTTGTAGAGAGCGATAAGGTCTCCCCTCAGCCTCCTTTTTTCCAGGCTAAACAACCCCAGTTCCCTCAGCCGCTCTTCATAAGACTTCTGCTCTAGACCCTTCACCAGCTTCGTTGCTCTTCTTTGGACACACTCCAGCACCTCAATGTCTCTCTTGTAGTGAGGGGCCCAAAACTGAACACAGTATTCGAGGTGCGGCCTCACCAGTGCCGAGTACAGGGGCACGATCACTGCCCTAGTCCTGCTGGCCACACTATTTTTGATACAAGCCAGGATGCCATTGGCTTTCTTGGCCACCTGGGCACGCTGCTGGCTCATATTCAGGCGGCTGTCAACCAACACCCCCATGTCCTTTTCTGCCTGGCAGCTTTCCAGCCACTCTTCCCCAAGCCTGTAGAGTTGCATGGGGTTGTTGTGACCCAAGTGCAGGACCCAGCACTTGGCCTTGTTGAACCTCATACAATTGGCCTTGGCCCATTGATCCAGCCTGTCCAGGTCCCTCTGTAGAGCCTTCCTACCCTTAAGCAGATCAACACTCCTGCCCAACTTGGTGTCATCTGCAAACTTACTGAGGGTGCACTCGATCCCTTCGTCCAGATCATTGATAAAGATATTAAACAGGACTGGGCCCAACACAGAGCCCTGGGGAACACTGTGACCAGCTGCCAACTGGAGTAAACTCCATTCACTACCACTCTTTGAGCTCGGCCATCCAGCCAGTTCTTTACCCAGCAAAGCGTACGCCCATCCAAGCCATGAGCAGCCAGTTTCTCCAGGAGAATGCTGTGGGAAACAGTGTCAAAGGTTTTACTGAAGTCTAGATAGACAACGTCCACAGCCTTCCCCTCATCCATTAGGCGGGTCACCTTGTCATAGAAAGGAGATCAGGTTGGTCAAGCAGGACCTGCCTTTCCTAAACCCATGCCTGCTGGGCTTGATCCCTTGGTTATCCTCTGCATTCTGTGTGATGGCACTCAAGATTATCTGCTCCAACAGCTTCCCCGGTACCAAGGTCAGGCTGACAGGCCTGTAGTTCCCTGGATCCTCCTTCCGGCCCTTCTTGTAGATGGGTGTCACATTAGCAAATCTCCAGTCAGCTGGGACCTCCCCAGTTAGCCAGAACTGCTGGTAAATGATGGAAAGGGGCTTGGTGAACATTTCTGCCAGTTCCTTCGGTACTCTTGGGTGGATGTCATCAGGCCCCATAGACTTTTGAGTGTCTAAGTGGTGCAGCAGGTCACTAACCATTTCCCCCTGGATTATGGGGGCTCCATTCTGGTCCCCGTCCCTATCTTCCGACTTGGGGGCTGGGTATCCAGGGAACAATTGGCCCTGCTATTAAAGACTGAGGTAAAGAAGGCATTAAGTACCTCAGCCTTTTCCTCATCCTTGGTCACTGTGTTCCCTCCCCCGTCTACTAGGGGCTGGAGATTCTCCTTAGCTCTCCTTTTGCTGCTAATGTATTTGAAGATGCATTTTTTGTTGTGTTTTACGGCAGTAACCAGATTGAGCTCTAGTTTGGCTTTGGCCCTTCTAATTTTCTCCCTGCAAGACAGCACTTCCAGTAACACAGAACTGTTAGTACTTTCTAGCAAGCCTCACTGTTAGCTTTATATTAATTTTCATGAAGTCAAAAGCCACAAATCCAAAATTCTTTGCTTCTGTTTTATTTTATATCTGAATCTCCTTGAGAATATTTTTTTTTGTTTGCTGCCATTGGCAGATGAGCTAATATCCCTTCGAAGCAAGCAAAGCACATAATTACTTACATGAAAAGCAAGCTCTTTGGGAGAATTCTCAACTAAACCCACCCCTTAGAGGAAAATAAGAGGGCACTGGCAATTAGATAAGCTGCACTTCAGACATGAACAAACACATTTATCAGATAATTAGTAGATACTTTTCTAGGTATTTCTGGCACTGAGATCCAAAAGCAGTGCTAAGGCAGGTAAGCTCATCTGATGAGAAAGAAAAGCCCTGTGGCTGCAACAGACTGCTAACTTGAGAGGGAGAAATGCCCTCTGTAACTCCTTGCCTACTTCAGACATTCAGTGTTCTTTGTCTTGAGTCTTCAGCCAGTGTTGCCTATTGTCCTCTCACAAGCTGGAAGGCAAGAAATGTCACTTTTAGAGAAAGAGCAGCCTCCTGTGAAGTATCTGCTCCTTGCAGGGGAGAAAATGCACCTTGAAAAACCTGAGAGGTATTTTGGGCAGAGTAAGGTGTGGGAGCAGACACACTGAACAAAATTACCCAGAAATAACTTCTAGTTCACATTTCTTCTTGGAAATGGGGACTGGGTTACTATGCTACAAACACATTCAACAGTATTATTTTGGTAGAAGCTGGCCTATCAGGGAATTTACTACTAAGATGGATGGTTCCAAACAGTTGACATTGATCTCTGGAGGCCCCTGGATTTCTGTCTGGACCACAAGGGACCTTTAGAAGCAAATCCTGTAATGCTTTTGTATGGAGAGAGGACAGTTAATGTGTGTGTAAGGATGGGAATGTTCTGACAGTTGGAGTAGATAATGATGGAGATACTCATTGTCTACACTTTACCAGTGATTAAAAGAATAAAAGATACTGCAGAGACATTGTAATTTCTGTGTTCACGTGTGTGTATACATGTACATATAGATGCGCATATATATATAAAGAATTCACATGAAAAAAGTCTAGTCATCTACTTTCATAAATTAGAGAATCATCCTTTTAACGATCAAAAACATTAAAGGATTGAACAACTAAGTGACTGAACGATGTGAAGTTTTCATTCAATAAATAAAGCATTCTAGGCTAGTCAACATTATTGTGAATAAATTTCTTTTTCAAAATACAAAGCACTTGTGATACTTCAAGGCACAAGTTTATGAAACAGTCTTTGAAATGTTCTTTCCCCAGTGAGTTATATGCTTGTAGAAAGTTATTAGAAACATTTCTCAATGATCAAAATAATAAAACACAATCTCCTGAAAATTTTAACATGGTCTCCAGTGTTACTGGCTTTTTCCTCTGAATCTCTCTGGATATATGTATGTATTTGTAGACATGCACATTATATAATGTATAGAATACATGCTTATCTAATAGTATACAACTATAAGGGGGTTTTTGACACTTGAAATTAAATGTCATTTTTTTATGAGTACAGGTACAATATTTTAAAAAAAGATTTAAAGGATAATCTTGATTTTTATTCTAATTCAGAATAAACATGGTGTTAAAAAAGTAAATGTTTTAAAAATAATGGTGATACCTGTTTCCCAACTAGTCTTATGATATACGATCACCATATTATGCATAGTGTACTATGACGGAAAAGACAATGTCATGTATTAGGTTGCAAACTTTCCTCCAAAGTGCCTTAGAAATATATTTCTTCATTTGACAAGATTTTAAAGTATTTCAGCATGTCTGATTTTAATCTTCTGTTATATGATAATCGCCAACCACAGGTTGCACAAAAATGAGAGACGGTTGTAATTTTGGCACTGCTGCCAAGAACCATTTCCTCCAGAAAGCAGCTTTCAAAAGTCTTTGTTTCATATTTATATTCATAGGGCGAACATTAAATGAAACTTTGTAGTTCTCAAGCACTAGAATCTCTCCCATGTGTGCTGCTGTAATTTCAACAGCTATATGGGAAATACAATAATACTATTTTGCTCACAGGGAAGTTAAATTCATTAATGTTTGTAAGACGTTCTGAGAGCCACACACAGGAGGTACTATGTGAAGTGCCTATGTATGAAGGCAATGAATATTACTGTAACTGTGTGGCTTTATAGATAATATAACATAGAAATGCTTTATTCAGACTGACCAAAGAAATAAGGGTTATCTAGCATGTTAAGGAAAAGTTAATGGTGTTGGGAGAGACCCATTACCTTCTTTGCATGCATCTATACAGCAGTTTGAATACGTAACTTGTTTATTCTGCATTTTTATTTTCATTTTGGAAGAGAGATCACAAGACTTTATAAAATGTCTACCTTTAAATATCTGTTCAGAATGGTATTTGTTTAATGTAAAGTTAGCTATCTGAAAGCTAGACATCTAAATGCGCTAGTCATTTGTATTGTCTCTGTAATCAGCACAGAAAAACATGCATCTCCTGAGGGCAGTTCTTCCTTGGTATACATCAAAACTAGGTGGGATGAAACACCCTCTGGAGATATCTATCTGCATCCATTAACTATAGAAAAAGCCTATTTTAGATTAGCTTTATCTATCTAGAAGTTAAAGATCCAATGGACCCAAGGCTCTCCCTTACTGCTCCATTAGTGAAAGATGCTGCCAACCCCTCCAATTATTTTCTAAAAAAGAGGGAATGAGACCCTGGCCCTACTAAAATCAGTAACTCCACAAACTTCAGCAAGGCCAGCACTGCTGCTGCCAGGTTCAAGTCTGTTTATGTGTGTGCAAAATATCCAACCACAGTCTAGTTTTTCTCCTCCTTGAATACAGGTTGTGATTGTGTAAAGTTATTTTACAAGCACAGCAAGCTTCTGCAGCTGCAACATACTGAATCTAGGAAGAGCTATAACCTATGTAATGTTTGCGCTTCACTGAAGTGCGTGTTTATTTACTGCATTTAATTCTTTGGTTATACAGTTCAAGCAAATGCCTAAATACTTCATGACTTTGTTCAGGTACTTAAAATACTGATAGTCTGCAAATGAAAGTAAGAGTAGAAATGGTAGGCAAATAGAGATAACTGCATCCAGATTTAAGCAGAGACTGAGCATGAGTAGAGGATGGCAACTGCTTTGCTACAAAAAAAAAAAAAATTATTACGCTGTGCATGAAAACAAAGTTACTTGTTCCTTATTTTAAAGATGACAAATTCAATTTTGCCTAGGCTATTGAGAAACTTTGGGCAGGCCCACAAACCAATGGACCCCAGTTTGCTTTCTAAAAACTTCTGCCTCCCATGAAGGGTGTTGATGAGTGTGAGCAGGAGCAGACACCTTGTCTGACTTAGGGATGTCACAGACAATAGTCAGACTTGTGGCAAACAAACAGAAGGAGATAATGGACTTTTACAGTAGTGGCTTTCCTATCTGATTACTAGAGAAATATTTATGCCTTTACACATTCAGCCAGCATAGAGCATTACTTATATCAAAGGATATCTCTAAAATGGGAAAGGTTTTTGAAACACAGAAGATAACAATGTCAGATGAAACAAGAATTACTAAGAAGGAGTTTAGAGTAAGCCTGTTCACAGAAGGAATTCGGCAGGTAGTAAATACCAACCTCAACAAAAAATTGCAACAAGAAGAGGTGTACCCAGTATTTTCTGAAGAAAGAAATCATCCAGTAATGTGCACTGATCTTGATAGTTCATTAGCTGTGCAATAGGTATCAAGATATCTACAATATTGAACACAGATGGGTGCAGACTTCCTTTACTTCCATGTTATACTGTCCAGTAGAAATAGAGGAGCAATAAAAAGCAGATAATAAAATCTTAGTTCTGGAGCCCGACACCAGTGTGGGTTCCTGGCTACTCATTCGCATTCTTCAGCCCCAGGATGCCTCAGCGAAAATCTTTGGGAAATGCATTTATCATACTCTAACACATCCCTTATTCAGTATATTGTTATCCTTATTCAGTGTTATATTTATTCAGTCAACGCATCCTTTATTCAGTGTTTTAAAGGTTTCTTGAACTGGCTGCTTTGGTGAGTCTTTGAAGAGATGGCATGCCATAGCATCAAGGCAAGCCTTGGTGAAATTGCAGGTAGATGCTCATGAAAGGTATACATATATTCATGACATAAGCAGCTAGCCCTATAACAGGAAATCCTGGATGACCGTAAAGGTAATGGTACCAGTTCTATCTATCCTTAAGCAAGCTGAAGTATATAAGAACCACTCTATGTTTTAGATTTCTACTTCCTAAAACAATAAGACTCTTACTATCTTAGTCTGTAAACACCTTAAGAACAAAGAGCGTCTGGCAGAACATCTAGAGGAGGCATGCAGTTATTGTAGTTTCCACAGGAGCCTTATTATGTAGGAAAAGCTCACTTAATATTTGCAACTGCTGGGAAATAATAGCAGGGAATTAATATCATGTTTTTTGAGCTGATTTTCCCCTTTTTGTTCTGAGAGTGGACCTGTCTTGTCTTTAAGCAATACCAATCATAACTTTCGATTTTGGTGGTGTAATTTACCTTCCATCCTCCTGCTAAGCTGGACACTGAGAAATCCCGGGCAGTTATAAGAGTCCCTTTTTGCTCCTTTTGTGTGGACCTTGTGAGGCTCTTTAATAGCCTGTGCTCCTCAGCAGCAGATTGCGTGCAGTCAGGAAGGTCAGGATGATTTGCGAGCTCTTCCTTGTGCGACAAGTTAGTTTTAGCCTCAAATGCACTCAAATACCATATTACGCGCTGATGGCTTTCTGAAGTTGTTTTGCCCCCGCACCCTGAAGAAGATGGATTGTTCTTGATCTGTGTGTGAGATGCCGCTGCTGTAGTCTGTCTTCAGCTCCAGCTCACATATCTCACCTCTGGGCAACAGCACTGTGTAATTGATGTTCAGTATGCCTCAAGGGGTTAAAAGATTAATGCACCACAAAGGTATCCTGTAAGCTGCAGTTTTAAGGAGCTAGACTCTGATCTGCAGTATTAGGTTTCATTAAGAAGTTAAAAAAGAAGTTGTACCAGAATGTATATTAGGCCAGCAGCTGTAAATAGTTGAATGGAGTCATAACTTTCTGAAAGTTTTTGTTGCTTGGGTATATGACTTCACCATAAACACAGAGTAGGATTATATTCAACAGCAATATTTTCTTTAATTACAGGTAGTGAATTAGTATGCAACAATGGTTGTTATTTTAAGAATTTCAAAACAATTTATGTAGTTGTAAGAATTTAAAAACATAACTGAATCCAGAAGCCTTGATTTCCCTGCTTAGGTTATAGTAACTTCTTATGGCTTCAGTGAGAAGTTGCAAATGTCCAGAGCAGAAAAAAAAAATCAACTCCAAGTGTATATATACTTGTATGTACACACACACACACATGTGTCTATATATATATATATATATATGTATATACATGTCCTCTCACCTTCATTTCTGATTTTTTCTGTAAATGATTAGCTCCACGAACATTCTGTCAAGGACACTCATAATAGGCAGATAAAGTGTTATTGCAGTGATTGTATGGAAAGCTGAGTAACATTAAACTTTGAATGTGAATGGATTTTTTTCCCAGTAACAAGCTTAGATTTCATATCTGATTCGGGCTTAACAATAGCAGTATAAGGCAAAAGAGAAAAAAATCTTTTATGTATATTCTGTTTAAATTAAGTGTTCTACTTTTTAAATTAGATGTGTAGAAGTTATTTCACTGAAGCTGGAAATTAGGTTCACTGAAAGCATTTGGCCATTAGCATAAATATCATAGAGGATGATACAAAAAACCCGTTAAGAAATGGCATGACCTGAATAAGCCATTAATATTAAAGCTGCAGTTTGGCAGATATTTAAACAATAGTGAACATCACCCTTCTGGCCTGTCTCACTGGAGAAGTCTTCAATAGAAAAAGTGTTTTTAGTCTCATCTGCATCCAGACTCAATTCTAACTACTTATATATAACAATAATGTGGTCATACCTAGTGTAATTTTTTCAGCATTCTCAGGGAAGTTCAAAAGGCTGGTTTAGAATTGGTATCCCTGATCTTCAGCCTAAGAAATTGAAGCAAAGAGTGTGTCACACGCCAGCATAAAAACCAGTATTGATTAACTCCCAGGTCACCCAGTAGATCTGTCCTACCTCTGCTTCTGCTACTGATCTGCAGACATAATCCACATTTACGTCAACGTTTGGTCTGGTTATAAGCAATTAAATGCCTGTACAATCCAGGGGTGTTGGGAAAATTTGTCAGTTTGAACTGAAAGGAGTTCCTATTTCCCTTCAGTATTTAGCAAAACTGAATAGAGCTGGACAAAATTGAGCAAACTATCTGTGTCTAAGAAAAATGAAAATACTGATGTCAGTGATAACGATGTTTAAAAGGTGCTGTGTTTGTAGTGAAGCACTGGCGACACTTTTTCCTCCTGGTTTCTGTAGAAGAGTGTAGGATGAGAAAACCACGTTTGCCTCTTTTTGAATTGGCTTAAAAATCCTGCGTTTGAAAATTCTACTCAATGAGTGAATGAAACAAAATGGCTAGAGAAATGGAGTAGAAACCTTAAGAAAAGGGGTTCTTAAGTGGGTTGAAAACAGGAGCAAAGAACAGACAATGTGGAAAAGTATGGAGACTGTAGTATATAAAAAAGAGACACCTAGAAAAATTTAAAAACCAGCATACTGTGACATATGCAGTGTTTAACGTATCTAGATGTGTCAAAATTTTCCTGACTGATAGAAGCTTCCATGTGTCTAGAATTTGTTTATTTTTGAGAAAGTATAACTTATTAGTAGAAATATTTTGTTTTGGAGGTTAGAGAGATTGCCACTATCCATTTAAGTATGGTGGTGCCCCTCAAGTTGACTCAGTTCTTACTTCAGTCTCCTAGCTATGGCAAACTAGCTTGCAAGCCCTCCAGATGTCATAAAGTTCACAAGCCTTCAAACACCACATGGTTTGACTGTGTCAAAACCAACATGTGCTACTTTGTGGTAACAAGGTGGGAATCATATAGCAAGATGCTGGAAACAATGATAATTACAGAGTAAGTTAATTATACAATTATCAGGAGATAACCTGCCAGTGGTAATGTGAATCATATCACCACTATAATGCCAAGGGATATTGCAATCTGGAGTCAACTGGTATTAGCATTAAAAAAGCACCAGAATACAAAAGTCTGAGAGGACAAACTATGGAAATTGAAATATCTCGAAGAGGTGAGGACCACAGCATTAGGACAAATGGGGATCTCTACGTGATCACAGATCTTGTCTAATCTTGTCACATTGTTTGCGAAACAGATTTTAAAGGCATCATTTGGTTTGAATGACAGGCTACAAATTACACAGAAAATGTAAAAGTGAACCTCAATATTAGACAATAGTTAGTGCCTGACTTTTTCAAGCTTTATTTTATTTTCTCTTTTTAATTTTCTTTGTTCTCATTCTAAGAATCCATCCTGGCTTGCTCATAAAATTGTACATTCATGTGACATCACCCAAGGGATTAAAACATAGATCTTAGCTTACTTAAAGAAATTAACCGTAACTTTATCACAGAATTTAGTTTGAATGAAATGTTCGAGAATCTCTTAACAGACCCCTTGTTAGTTCATAAGGCACTAGTGCTGAAACAAATAGACTATAATTCTGTCAGTACTAGAACCACATGAAGCTTTTGCAAAAAACCTGAAAATGATGCAAACTCATTTCACTATACCTAGCATCAAGATCATAGTACTGCCTGAACACTTTTGCTGCAGTTGCCAAAGATTTTGAACAAACTCAGCTGTACCATGGAGTGAAACCAGGTAGTAAGAATTATAGTATCTGCTTCCCTTATCTTTGGTTTGATTAAGCTTATACTGCAAACTCTGCATTGAGGGCTGTTTATTTCTGTGGGTAGAGATGGTGCCCAATCTTACCTGGGGCCTGTAGGCATGATTATAAGCAAGCAGTAATTACAATCAAATAAAAAAATATGTTTAACATTTCAAAGGTAATCCGTCAGATATTTTGGGTTGATTTTATGGGAGTGCCTTCTGAGAACTGGCAAACCTTTCACATCCATTGCTGCAGTACAGAGGGGGAGAGGGTTGGCTTTTGAAGAAAGCATCACTCTGGAGGCTCTGTGAATCATAGCAGCTATAAGAGCTGTGGCTGGAGGAAGAATGAGTGCAGAAGGAGCTGGAAGAGATGAAAGGGAGCTCAACACAGGCAGCAAGGCAGCTCAAGGAGGAAAAGTATTGCCGTGTCTTCTAGCAACATCAGGGAGGAAGCTCGAAAAGCTGGAGGAAGCTGGAGAGTGTTGAGGAGTCCAAGTTGAGGAGGAAGAGACACTACAGGAAAACAAATCCCCTCTGAGCTGAGGAGAGCATACTGGCCTGTTTAGTCTTACACCAGTGAGGAATATGGTGCTACTGCTGTCACTGATCCTTTCGGCACTGAAATTATACAGCAGTAATGGGAGCAAAAGCAGTTGTCAGACTTGAAACAAAACAAAGGACACAACAACAGCTTTCATTCCTATCTCTAGAGTCGCCACCAAGCAAAACTATTTTGTTAATATTTTATTGTTACTAGTCATAAGTACAGCAAGGGAGCTATTAAAAGTGAAACAGTAGAACACACAGAGCTGACAGTAAGCTAAAACATGCCTAGGGCAACAAACTTTTTTTTAGTGTTATGACTCTCTAGTTTCTGCTTGTGATGAATAATGTGTCAAAAGAATCCCTAAAATCCATTACTGATTACTAAGGTTGCTGAACAAATGATCTGGAAAGCAATCCAACTTTGGGGTGACTATTTGGAAATCACCATTTTCCTTTTGTTAAAACATCCATGTTAACCTGATCTTTCAGAGCCTTAATTCAGCTACTGCCTATACATTTACTTTTCCAAATGAGACTAAGCTCCCAACAAGAAGGGTGCGTGTATTTGGAAACCTCAGTCCTGAGAATGTCAACAAACCCTTTTTTTCCCCCACTCATCTTATGCTCTATCGCAGGTTGAATAAACCTCAGATTCTGACTCCTAATGGGAAAAGAGCAATGCTGACTGCTCTCCAGTTTAGGCATTGGCGGAAAGTCCATGTAAAGAGCTGTGCTTACTTCATAAGGAAAGGCTGAGAGAGTTGGAGTTGTTCAGCCTGGAGAAGAGAAGTCTCCAAGGAGACCTTATTTCAGCCTTTCAGTACTTAAAGAGGGCTTATAAGAAAGAAGGGGACAGACTTTTTAGTAGGGCCTGTTGCAATAGGACAAGGTATAATGGTTTTAAACTGAAAGAGGATAGTTTTAGATTGGACATAAGGAAGAAATTCTTGGAAATATTCAAGGTCAGGTTGGATGGGGCTCTGAGCAACCTGATCTAGTTGAAGATGTCCCTGCTCATTGCAGGGGGATTGGACTAGATGACCTTTAAAGGTCCCTTCCAACCCAAACTATTCTATGATTCTATGATAAACACAGTGCTTATGAAGTAAACTAATCTGGGAATGCTAATCTGGGACTCATTCTGATGACTGAAGGCCAGGTATCTGAAGCCAAGAGCAATTCAAAGTTTTTTTCCAGGCTGTGTCTGAGTTTGTTGCGAGCTTCAGCTCATGTGTCCACATGAGCTGTAAACTTTCAGTTTTTGTATACTGCTACCTTCATTTTTAGATCCTTGAGTTGGTTGGAAATGGAGTTACATGAGCTAAAACATGTTTGGAAACCAGGAGTTCCTGTATTTCATCTGATGAAGGACTTCAGAAATTTGTTTGTATTTTCTAGCTATACTGGCTGACCTCATAAAAGATATTCTCTCTCCTTACAGATATTGCCTTACTGATTTCTGTTGACATGACACATAGTCTTAAACCAATTACATAAAGTCCTTATAAAGTAATTTTTGCATTTTATAATTTTTCAAAAGAAATTAGCAAAGAAATTGATGTTGTTTATTTTTCTGGCTGAATTATTATGTAAGCCATTTTTGAATTTTATGAAAAATACAAATTCTAAATCACTCAAAACCTAAGAATAAACTGCTCATGAAAAAATTCTTCCAAATGAGGTAGCTTTTACTCATTCATTCTGGTTACTCACAGGTACAGAAAAATTCATAGTTTTAGAAAATACTCACTTTTGCCCAATTGAGTTAGGAGTGGGAGAAAGAGATAAATCTTCAGTGAACAAAGTCAGATAGGCACAGCAATCTTAAATCCATTCCACATGATTCAGCATGAAACAGGTATAGGCAGCTGCTTTATTCTTACTAGAGTTCTCACTGTGTTAGTAGACTATCTCACAAATGAGTCAACAAATTAGCCAGTGTTTACCATTTAAAAACTTATTGCTCATCCTTCTGTTTTAGGAAAGGTTTGGTTACATTTAATCCTTCTAATCTCTTGATTGTACTGAATTATTCTAAGACATGTTGCCTTCCTTCCCACTGAACTCAGCCAACATGACACTATCTTGTTTTTCCTGTAATCAGAAGCTAATGGGGACTATACAAACTGCTCCCTTCCCTCTACCCCATTCTTCTCCACCTCCCTCTGAGGCAATCAAACTGTGTAATCATTAGAGAGACTAATCGAGACAACAGGATTAAGATCCAGAAGCTCACTGTAAGCCTCCACTGAATAGTTATCTCTAAATAGGCCAAGAATAGAAGCATGAGTAAGTCAAAAGTTCTCTAAGAAAATCGTAGGTCAAGTATGAAAGAAGGATGTAAACTTAGTATTTGGTGATTACATTAGCTTGTGTGGGGGGCTTCGGCTACAATACAGAGAGCACGTGCATTTCCTTTTTTAAAGGATATTTGTTCTTTTTAAAATCTACCACCATTTATATTTGGTAGTTGTTTGCGCTGTGTTTCTTGGCTGTCTCATAGCATTCATTGCTATGTAAGAATTCTTTTTGTTTATGTATATAGTGGTGGTCTGGCAGTAAGCTTTCATGTATATGAGTGCTTATTCAGCAGAAGGTGTCTCAGAACCTGTGTAAAGTGTATTAAAAATATTCAAAAGCTTTGTGACATGTAAGAAGTAATGTATATAGAGCACAACTTGAGAAGAAAAGGAGAATCAACTCATAGTTCTCTGTGTGTCTGAGAGAGTGCATCCATGTAAGAATGCTAGTCTTTATAAAAATATTGTTTAATCATAAAGAGATGAGCTCAGCAAAAGAACTGAAGGAATAAAAGGAAACAAAAGATCCACAGAGGCTGGGGGAAAATAGCTTTCACCTGTTCTTTGCTGAAGATATTAGAACTAAATAACAGTCTGGATTGCCAGAAAATCCTTATAAACTTATTTATTTATTTATTTTTAAGAGAAGGCATGTTCATAGTTGGCTATACTTCTAAAACAAAACAAATGTATAACAAAATCTTTAATATAAGAGAAACCAAAGATACAGTATTGATCTTTAATCTTATTGTAATAGGCCATACTTACATGCATATAAGTTTATATATAAGTAGATATTTCTAGAGAGGGAAAGTGCATGGTGTGTGTGTGTCTATTTGTGTGAGAATATGAATGTATGTTATGTGAATGGAAGACAGATTGACTGTGTATACAGTAGTTGGTAATAGGCAGTGGTAAATGTACTGGCCAGACAGCAATAAAAACCACAAAGTTGTTTGGGTTTTTTTTTACAGTAATTAACTGGTGATTTATTTTACAAATGTGTCATGGTAATTCAATAAATTTGCTAATTTAGTGCTAGGGGTTTTTATTTGTAACCTTCAAATATTTTACTGTGCACATCTGTGTCATGGAGAATTTTGCCAATATGCTATTATTTCACTCATTTCAATAAATTTGTTACACAAATATCAAGAGGAAAGACTGCCTGGCATGTTAGGAAACTATAGAGTTGCTGTACTAACATGCAGAGACACGAGAGAGTATTATAGGCTCTCTTGAGCATTCCTCAGAGGTGTTAATGACTTTAAGCCTGTCAAGAATGTCTCCAGCTTGTACAGCAAAGACAATTCAACAGTTTAATAAAAAGGTGTAACATTTCCTACAGGTGAGCTCAAGTGATCAAAGGATATAATAGAGCTTTTGTTACTTCATTCAAAGAATGCATTCTGGAGTTTAACCTTTGCTTTTGATGTAATGTCATCTTTGAATGCTAACAGCCTTTTCTAGGAAGGATTAAGTTGTTTGAAGTGTTTTTTTGGTCTTTATTTAGGACCTGGCTTTGGAAACTAAAGAAAGTGTGGAGTAACGTGCTATAAATCATGGAAAGGCTTTAAATAGTAACATCTAGAAGAATAACTAAAATTCATGAAGGAGAAGGTCAGGACTGGATGGTTGAGTTTGATCATACTAGGTTTATGTTCAACATAGATGTCTAGAGTTTACCCGTATAAGAGAATCCTTTTGGATGAGAATATTTGTGAAACGGCACCAACTGGTCCATTTTCATGGATACAGTGTACTTGCATTTCCATTCTGGGATAAAACTTGTAGCACAGGAACTGGATAAACAACCAGGAGTAGGTAACAACAGGAAAGCTGAAGCTGTACAGGCCCAGTATCTCCTCCAACTGTCCGATAGATGTTTCTGGTTTTGAGGCAGAGAAATCTTATTTTGTCCTAAACCTTCACAGATTTCACCTCAGCATTTATATTAATATGACCAGGCCTATGACTCTGGCTGCTGATGGCCTATGCAAAAAAGTCTTTGCATTTGGGATGGTGAATGTGGCATAGCTGGCAAGGAACGGTGGCTTTTGCCATCTTATTTTAATCCTACTTCAAATACCTGTTAGAGTCCAGGGTCACACTTTCAGCATACTGGCAGATGCAAAGGTAGAAGCCATAGAGTCACTGGATCTTCCCAGTTTTGCGCTGTTCCTAATACACACTCTCACTTTCTCTTTCCACTCAGGAAAATGCAGCCCAGCAAGCAGAGCACCTTATTTCCTTATGCTGTGCTGGTCCAGGGCAAAGCACAGATACTGAAAAGTAATATGAGACCTGAATTTTAAATAAACTCAGATGTAATACCGTCTAAGATTAAGCAAAATATATAGGAAAAATTAAGAGAATTGACAGTAGGAAAGAGATGTTGATGCTTTGCTTCTGAATGAAGCCAGTAATGAGGTAATGAAGCCAGATAGGCAAGGATGATTAATTCTAGTAGTTATAACCAATTCATTGATTGATTTGGCCTGGAAGTACTAATATATTTCCATCCTCTGCCATAAGGTGGTTCAGGTTGTCTTTCAGGAGCAGCTGCCTTGACAAAGAAAGCAGAAAGTTATTGAGGGTTACAGAATGGTTTTAGGCAAGGGTGAAAGTTGTGGGAAAATTCAGAAACGATTTTCGTGTTTCAAAGCAAGTAGTTGGGCTTGAGGCAGGCAATTGTCCCAGATTACTGGAGCATGTTATACCTTCAAAATCTGAAATAGAATGGCATGGGAATAGGTAGGGAATAAGTATCTTTTAAGAAAGCCCCATTGCCTGATTTTTGGTTCTCCCCCATCTCCAACTTTCTAACACTAGAGAGCAGATGGCGAGCCTAGGAAAACAACCATAAGAGACACATTTCAGATTGCCAGAAACAACAGCATTGTGGTGTGCTTTAAAGTTCAGAGTGAGATGCCCTCTCTCAAGTCATTGCCTTCAGTGAGCATCTCAGTTTTGCTACAAATAGTGGCTTACAGTTGGAACTGGAATTTCAGTTCAAACTAATGTCCCTGGTTGTGCATCAATACCTGTCCATTGCCACAGCTCCAAAGTGTTTCATAAATAAGTAGTGGAATTTATTTGTGTCTTTGAAGTATTTGCACGCAAATGGAACACAGATATTAGACTCCATTCACCACTGCTGGCTTGGGAAAGTGCAGGCTGCTGGGTCAGGACAACATGAAACTCTGCTGAAGCACTGCCATGGATGGAAGGTACGCTGTGGCGGTGTTCTGAGTGAAGGTCACAGGTAAAATGCAGTCCTGTTCAGATGACAGAACTCCTCACAAATGTGATTTTTTTTTTTTAAGTCCTCATTTCATACATGACTTCTTTTTCCAACCTGCAGCTTTCCTTTTGGGAAAGGCTCTCTTTCCTTGTGATAAGAACAATCTTCAAGGGAAGGTCTTCAAGCTTCTCTGGAGCTGGATTGCATCTTCAGACTTTGTGGAAGAATGCTCCAGGAATTTTTCAGACAACACAGACTAGAAACAAGTGTCAGGAGGACTGGAAGAGGGAAAGGAGGGCACTATGGGACTCCTCTGACTGGTGCAAGAATTATGAGGCTGTTCAGATACATGCATTTCATCTCTTGGGGGACATCAAAGACAGATGAGGTGAAGGGATCCAAACAATTTATGCTGGGCATATTCTCTAAGTTTCTTACCGCATTTTCTCTAAGTGATAACATGAAACTTTTTACTGTGCCATGCCTTAAATCAGAACAATGCCACATATCCTTTGTGTAATATTTTTAATCAATGACACAAGAAAAAATGTTCCAAGAGTAAAATGTTCTTTTTTTCAGGGAGTTAGAAATTTTGACACAATGGACATTTTATAACTGCATATAGTCATTATATGTACTATTTAAAGCATGTATTTGTACCTATAGAAGAGCATAAATCATTCAGCAATCTGTTCAATAAATCTTCAGGCAGCAAATATTATTTTTATAATGCATTTAACTTTTTTTTTTTCCAGTTCTGTGATTTCATTCCTGTTCCTCCAGCATTTAGACTGAAATTGACCTTCCTCATTTTAGGTACTGAATATGTCTTGGGTCCACTCATGTAGACAAGAGCAGTAGAATTTTGGGAGGGAGGAGAGAGTTATACATTTAAGGAAAAAAATCCCCACATTTAAGGTATGGGCATACGTAGCCAGATGTTAACGTGAAATAGATTAAGTTGTATTTGTAGCACCTCTGTCCACAAAACATATAATTTTCATAATAGATGGGAAAGATGAGGGAAAATCCTATCTCTCCTGAAGTCAGAGGCTGCAGGATGTCACTCTAAAAGACTTCTCCATATCTCTTTTGTCAGTGCCAGATGGATTACTTGCCAATGCAGACATGCTGAATACTGGAGAATAAGTATAATAGATATGTATACATATATGAAAGATCAGAACATGTGTATTCCCATATTCGTGGTCCAAGGGAATGAATCCTACTTCTGCAATTCTCAAAAAGCCTCCAATATTTTGATTTACAAGATCTTCCCCAATGTATTATTGTATTCTGTTTAGGATGCTTATTTTTTTATGTCCCAAATATGTGTTGTCCAAAATATGTTGGACAACTTATCCATAACTATTCAGTTGAAATTCTTGGTCTTTGAAGAAGAAAAATACAGTATGTTCATTTTAGACATCACTTCATTTCCATTTCCGTAACTATTAGAGAAAATAGCCCTCTACAGGATTAGAAATAAATTAACATTTATGTTGCTGTTAGCTATGATTCTAGTTTTTGGGTAGTGCATGCCTCCATGTAAGTTTTAGGACCGCATATTAAAATGTGTTTGTTTTCTTCTGGTAATACTGACAAATCCATATAAATACTGCTCAAATGAAACAAATGATTTATGATACATAACCTTCAGGATTTATATTGTTTTAAATTGAGACTTTATTAACCAGCATATGTAGTGATTCATCTTTATGAACTCTGTGTATGTTTCATCACCAGTATATTTTTTTTCCCCATTTTATTAAGAGTGGTAGGCTTTTTATGAGAAGACACTCCTGATCTTGTGAAACTATTTGAGGGAATAAAAGGAACACATATCCTGAGTGAATGTGTTCTTTATTTTATGAATAAATCCATGCTATAGTTTTACTTATAGAAGCATCAGTGAATGCTAAGCAGTGTTCACTTCTTTACATCTTTACTCATAAATTATTAGAGAACTGGCTGATGTTTCTGACCAGACAATGAAAAATCCTGACAAAGAATTGTAAAAACTTCTTTGAGGTCCACTTGCTGAACTTACTATTTGCTGCTTTTACTACTGCTGATGAGAGAAATGGTGGTGTTTTATATTTATATGTTTATTTCATATATATTATGAAAATGAATGTTTTACTGTAGTAATTGACCTTAAACCATGCCACAGGGATATTTTGTTCAAAAATCCCTACTCAGCGGAAGAGTAAATGGTTTTACATTATGGAAATTCAGATAACTATGCTTCCTCTAGAAAAGCAAATTAACTGGCTGGAATGTCCCAACTTGTACACCAACTGAACATTTTATTGTCCTTTTTGCTAGTTCTGCTGGTCACACATTCTTTTTCATTGTATAATAGAAATAAAATGTAACTAATAAAATATGCTTGGTTACCAGACAAATCTGCATACTTCCAACTGTATAATACAAGAGCAACACTTAAAAAACTTATTTAGTATCACACAGTGCCTTGTAGAACATCTAAGGAAGAGTGAGGCTACTGCCCTTATTAGCAACAAGAACTGTGGGGGTTTGTTTTGTTTTACTTATAAATTGTAAAGAACTTGTAAAAATATTTTTTTCTGAATGGGGTTCTAAGGAAATCTAACAGCAAAATATGTTTGGTTAAGGAGGAGAACTGGTGAGAATTGCAATCTCTGTTCTTTATCTTAATTGGCAAAAAAATTAATTTAGGTGCAAATGTGAAATTAGAAACATTTAGAGTTCACTTTTTTCATTTCCACAGCTGTAAGAGAAAATAGCTCTCTACATATTTAGAAAGGTAGAAACTTTCTGGCTGTGTATGTTATTAAGGTGTGCAGAATCACATCTGAAATATTTTCTCACTGGTGTAATTCCAACTGTCCATGGATTTCTCAGCTGGATTCTTTTGAATTTGAAGAGAAAACATGAAGAAAACCCTAGACTCATCTTTCAGTTTTTTAAAGTCCATGCTCTACAGGCAGCAACTTACATGTTTTTCTATTGCAAGAAGAATTTCTTCCATATTCTATCTCTTTTCCAAATCAGCATCTTACATAGGAAGTTTAGCTTAATTTTACAGAATTATATCCACTGGAATTGTTTCTGGACATTGAATGGGAAAAAGAAATTAACATCTATAGATCTTGTTTTGTAGTTGATTTTGTGTGTAAATATTCAAAATTTGGCAATATGTAAAATGCAGTGGTCTGCTTGAGACACAAAACGTACCACGTGCATTTGGCATTGTGCAGTACGATGAGTAAGTTACGTATCTGTTTCCAAACCTTTCTTTTTTGTTAGAGCCAAACTTCTGTCAGTTTGTGCTTCCATTATGGCCTGAGGTTTTGTGTCAAAAGAAGTGTGGTAAATGAAATATATGGTATTCCGGATGACTTTCTTGGACCTCTAATATTTCTTTGTGTATGAAGAAAAACTGTCTGAATTATCAGAGAGTACTAGCAACATTAAGTTATTTCTCTAGCTCCTGTCTTCTTCTGTCTGTTTTTGAAGATCATGTGATTGATCTTTGCCTTTCTGTCCTTGTTTTTAATGATTCTGCATGCAACTGTTCTGCTGGGTCTCATTAATGTTCAATTTGCAGCAGGAAACCATTCCCATGCACTATCAAAGCTGTATTTAGGAATGTAAACATTTAATCTTATATGTGTTAGAAAATGAACTGTAAGGAAAAGATGAGATTTATCACTTCTGTCGTTCATCAGGCATTCTCAGTTCACCTCTTAGGGAAGAGAGAGACATAAAATAAATGTACATTTTAGGTCTTACTATGGAATCTCAGAGGTTCAGAGGAGAGACTGCAGGCTGAGTAAGTGTACATTATAGGTTATCCTTGTTTTCCTAAAATTTACTCTCCAGGTCAAAATTAGTGAGCCATCACATGCGGGTTCATACTCCCCTTGACCAGATTAGTACTCTTGCTATCCAAATTCTGTGGTTAAATTTCAGTTTAGATTTCGTATTTCACACACCTTGGGTATGGAATACATTTTCTTTCTAATGCCCATTTCTGGAATTAGAGGTATTAGTCATTCAGTTACTGTTAAATCATGGTCTTACCTCACCATCTTTTGTGTAAAAATGTAATCTCTTTTCAGTCAAACTACTTCACTATAAAACTAAATAACAAGAGGGGAGTTAGACCACATTCTGCTAAGTACTAGAGAAAAAAAATACTATTGAAATGAAGAATATATATATATATATATATATGTATATATAATCATAGAATAATTTAGGTTGGAAAAGATCTTTAAGATCATCAAGTCCAACCGTTAACCTAGCACTGCCAAGTCCACCACTAAACCATGTCCCTAAGCACCACATCTACACATCTTTTAAATACCTGCAGGGATGGTGACTCCACCACTTCCGTGGGCAGCCTGTTCCAGTGCTTGACAACCCTTTTGGTGAAGAAATTTTTCCTAATATCCAATCTAATTCCTAATCACCAATCCCCTGGTGCAACTCGAGGCCATTTCCTCTTGTCCTAAATATGTGTGTGTGTATGTACTCACACAGCATGTAATGGTGTATAGCAGAAGACTAGGGGAGGAAATATTAGGACAACAGCTTTACTGGGATAATTTCCTGGGAGACAACTTAGCCTAAAGAAGTTAAATGGGAAATACTCTAACTGGAAAAGCATTTAACTGTTGGCAAATGCTGTAACAGTTATTAAACAGGCACTTCATATGCATCTGATTCTGAGGTTGCGTATATGAATGCACAGGTTTCTCCAATAAAGGTGGAAAGAGGAATTATTTTCTTAGTACTCAGAAATTCAAGGCCATGGCATTTTTTGCCCCTTTGCACTTTTTCTACAGTAGAAAGTTAAACAAGAAAAGATTGGATTTTAAATCTTGTAATTTAATAGTGCTGTTAAGATATTCATTTGTACTGATGTTATTAAATTTCTTTCCACTGTTAGTTCTGGGGAGTCTGTGGTAGGTTTCAAACACTGATTTTAATCTGATGTATTTCATCACTATATTCCTTCCTGGTAAAAATAGTATTTTGGAAGACGTAATGATACAGCAACATCAATACTTTGCCAATTGCCAAAGGGAAAAAAATTACATACAGGAGTCTGATCTGTGGCATGTCCCATGCTACATTAACTGCATTGCATCATGAAGTGGCAATAGTACCACTGGATCTTAAGGACAGACTATGCCAGACTTTCTTCCCTGTGGTACAGCCTTGATGTAGAGCTGACTGTTTTTATCAGAAATGCCAGTAGCAGCATTCAAAATATGAGTGAAGGACCTTGGCCTATATTTCTGATGTTAAACAACCTAACCACACGTGACCACATCAGGCTGGATGCATCTGTTTTTTCTGACTCCTTACACACAAAGTACTCCAGAACAAAAGACTTTGCTCATAGAAACATAAACGTACCTAAGGAAATAGACACTCTTGCCTATGAGTTGTAGTTGAGGCCTGTTTCTATGAAGGGAACACCTCATCTTCTTTTGCTTGGATGGTGAGTTAGGATTTACTGATTGGTTCCCAGGGTAGTGTCATGTAATATCATGGTGGGGGGACCAACTGGTCAAGAATAGGTGTTGTTTTTCCTAGAAAAGTTAAAAAGCTGGGGTCTAAGAGATTGAAGCCTGGAAACCAGCAGGCAGAAAATCAGAGACCTTTCCATAGGGATCATGAAGTTTATTGAAACAGACATACATCCCCTGAACATGCTGCTGTTGAGCAAATTTTTCTTTTCTGGCACCACCCCCCTCCCCCACCAAATGACAAACAAGTCAGATAATTTTGGGTGAGCTGCAAGTAAGCATTTTTCCTCTTGCTTGCAAGTTCTTGTTACCCTTGAGGAGGCAGGGCATCATCTTACAATCCCTTCTGTCAGCAAATGTTGACTGGGACAAAAGTACAGTCTCAAGATAGCAAAGTACAGGATCACTCCAGCTTTGATGAGAAGGTTTTGCTGAGTCTAAGACTTAGATGATGCATCTCTTTGTGTGTGGCAGTAAGTTCTTATATGAAATGTAGGGTCACAGGCTGTGGTTGCTTCCAGTGCTGAGGGACAGGCTTCCCTGGAGGCTCCTGTATATCCATAACATCAGCACAGGTTATTAGGCTTCTCTGCTCAAAGAAGGCAGGCAGCAACACCCAGAAATGCAATTGCCTAGTTGCTTTCACCCCATTAGATCTCTGAAGGAAGGTCAGCATCTCCTTTCTGTTCCTTTCCCAGTCAGTTTGGACTCTGGCGGAGGCCAGCTAGTTTGCAGAAAGGTAAAGGTCTTCAAGAAATGTTTATGATGTACTCATTCACAAAATAGGATAAATGAATCTTTATGCTATTATTTGCTTTTCTTATGAGATTTTTCAAGGTCCTGCAATCTCTAAATGTCACTTCAGCAGAGCACGTTACTGAACTGGGGTTACATGACGAGGCCAATCCTCTTCTCTCACCCCTCGGGTGAGGCTGAGGTGCTACAGACTGCACTAAATATTCAGTAAAGTGCATTTACCCTCTTCTGTCAGACAGATTCAGTAACAAACCCAGGTTTTAAAATAATGATATTAGCAACTGTTTTGTGACACAGCTACAGTCTTCTAGCTCAGTTACGAAATCAGAGGTGTTGCTGATGTTCATAATGCAAGAGAAGTCAAATCCTATCATAGTAAATATCAAGGGCTTTATGCTCGTTCCGCCTGATAAAGAGAGGCCTGTAGGGCCTGAGAAGTTGGATTGAAGTTGCTTGTCCTTTGACATAGGGTCTCCAAATCCCGGTAGAGAATCTTTTTGAGGAGAACTGCTGGCTGATTGCAGTCTTGAGATGCTGCAGATTTCAGAAAATGTAGTATTCTGGCTTAAGTCCATTTTGGGTCATTGGGAGAGTATGTCAGGAAGGCAGAATAATATGGCCATGTATTTGTTGTCCTAAATTGCTGTGCAACATTCCTTTATATTGTGAAACAGATGTTCCTCTGCAGGCTAATGCTAGATGCTGTCCTTAAACAAGCAACGACTACTTCTCCAACTGATGTTGCCAACCAAAATCCTGGTAGCATTAATGGGAACAGGATAGCTGATAAAGTTTGTAACATGCTTGGGACCTCCTGGGCTAAAAAGCAAATGTTGAAACTCAAAGTTTAAGCAGTGGTTTACAAATTCACGAACCATTTAGGGTCTGTGTTTTATTTTCTCAGATATAAATTTTTTTTCTAATCAGTGCTAAGTGTACCTTTTAAGAAACAATCATTTAAAAGTAGCTGCCTGTATACTGTTTTATCTGTTCTTAGGGAAATTGAAGTGGGAGGTATCCCTTCAAATTGGGTCATTCGAAAGAGCTTTTCATCATAGCTTCTCTCTAACAAAGTAGGGCAATTCTGGGCAATGTGAGAGGATAAGGGGAGATGAGAGAGTATAAAGCTTTTCACCTGGAGCAGAGGATTTTTTCTCCCATAGTTGCGTTAAAACATGTTTTCAGCTTCTGTGATTTTTCCTAATCCTGTATGTTCCTTTCAGCTGTTTCAGCATGCAGAGCATGTTTACAGACAAGATAATGTAGGCAGGATCACTAGCTGGTTATAAGAGTTATTCAGAGATCTGTGCATAACTAAGGATAAACAGAAGAGTTTATTTTCTTGACAAGATTCACTGTGTTGTAGTTAGATGGAGTAGGTTTAGTGTGTTGTCTTAATCCAGCTCTTACAAACAAGATATTTATTCAGCAAATTCCTTGCAGTGGATTCAGATCTTAACCTTTTGAGTTCCTTAGCATGAAGATAAAATCACAAACAGAGGTAGCCTTGAAAATATTTCCTGGTGGTATATAAACATTTGAAAGGATGTTTATGCATCTTAAACCAAGATAAAAAAAGGTCTTGTAGTATAAAAAATTGAACTTAATGACAAAAAATATTTATTTGAGTGAAAAATAACTAGTAAAAATAGGTATTAATTAATTATTCTCATACATTGGAATATTAATGGAGTCTTTCCAATTGAGATCTACAAAAAAATACTCACTTAGGACTTTCAATAGGTCAAGAAGAGCTACTGACAACTCAGGGTAGCACTTTCTTGTATAGACAAATGATTGAACTAGCCCTTTGATCAAACTCATCTTTCTACCCCAAATTCAGTCACCTCTGCTTTTACTATGTCTTTAATAATTAGGTTCTCTCCTGATTAAATTTATTCCTGTCTTCTTTTTTCCTTTTGGGCAGGTGTTCTGTCATTCTGCATGCTAGAAATACATTATTGTTTTATACTGGAGACTTTTTCTATAGAAGCTTGCCACAATGAATAGCTTATGACATTTGTTTTACCCATATTAACGAATGTGCTTCCCTCTCAGAACAAGTTAATATTTTTCTCTAAATACCAATCAAAGTCATGCTCACACAATGAAGAGTGAAGTTCATGGAGGTGAGGTATAAGCATCTATTCAGATTTGGAGTCAAAAGTTTGAGATGCTAAGCTATATAGTAGACAGAAGCATAGTTTCCTTTGCCAAAGAAATGTTTTACTGTACGTCAAAATGAGAGACTATGAGATTTCAGGAAATAATCCACAATTCCAGAAATTGTTTAAATATTGCTGGGTGTTAAGTTTCAAGCAGGCCAAGAGGATATACAACCAAGTTCCCAACGAATCCAGTGGTAAAACATCATACGACAAAGCCTGGCCTTTTTTTTTTGGTGCATCAGAAAATCCTTGTTTCCAAAGCTAAACTAGCCCAGCTTAGATTTTAACCTTGTGCATGTTGGTTACAAAAGCTCTTGCTTTCCTTGTACTAACTCTAGACTAACAGATTTGACCCTTTTCTGTTTTCTGTCTGTTGGTCTCTTATTTTCTTGTCCAACAAGTGAAAAACCCCTTGATGTGCAGTCAGCAGTCTGGTGTGTGATATAGCAGAGACTATGTGAGTAGCAAACCACAGCTTCAGAGGTGGCATGTGAATAATTGCTGTTGAGCTGTTGGAGATGCCAATCTGGCACACAGGATGGTGCCTGCTGAAGAGTGCAGCCATGCTAGGAAAAGTCATCATTCTCTTCCTCGTCTTTTCTGTACGCAGGGTAGGGAGATTCCAGTACCCATTAGGCTTTTTGTTCACTATCGCTATCACTCATAAGCAGCTGTCACATATCGTATTTTCCATCCTTTCAAGCATCAGATGTGGTACTACTGAATAGCTGCAGCGCATTGATTCTGGAGCGGTGGTTACGCCGGGTTGCTGAGTGACTATTAGCTGTGGCAGGTCGACAGACTTCTTCCCAGTAGTACTCCTAAGGGGGTCCTCAGTAAAGAGGCAGAATGAATTTTGAAGTTTCTTTTTCTATCTGCCTGCCAGGAGCTTCCAAATATAACCCCTATTGCTCCTGCTATTAGAGCCGAGGCTGGAGCTATGCGCTTGGGGAGCGTTCGCCGGGCTCAGCGTGGATCCTGGCATTTCAAAGCCAGCGCTGCTCCATGCGTAATTCAAGCAGAAAAGTACTTACACCCCTTGCCCTGCAGTGGGCTAAGCCAACTGTCCTGATGAATTTACAGGCTTTAACGTTTCACAGCTACTTAACATTAAGCATGACTCCTTCTGACCCCCAGCCCTCCCAGGCTGGAATAACAGGCCGTTCAGTGCCTTACCTAATTGGTAAGGCAAGATAATAATGAGAGTAAAAGAGACACGAAGACAGATCATGCCTAAATGAACACAGGGGAGCTTAACCAGCAGGAATAAGAATAACTAAGATCTTGTGCCTATTGTTGGCATAACATCCTGTTTTTATAAATGCAGCTTTCTATCAACACTTCAATCACACTTATAAATGCACAGAAAAGCATGAATGCAGATGCTTGTGACACCGTAGTGATGACTGCACAACATAAGCTAAGCTGCTGTATATCTTTTCAGAACAAGGAAAAAAATCCTGTACACTTTTTTTTGCCAAAGGCCTCAGTATAGAACTGCAGGTTTTTTTAAAAGGGGCCAATTTAGCAACACAAAGGAAATAAAAATTCATCTTTGTACATCTAAATTTATTTTAAAACTGACTCTGCAGAACCAAGGTCTCTACAACTCTTATAAAAGCAATATTCTAGCTTTTTTTGGATTCCTTAAAAGTGCTTATCAAGATGAATGAGAACAGTGGTGTGTAATTTCAAAAATGTAATTGCTTTTCTCTCTAGCTTTCTCTAAGCATTTTCAAAGTCACCCATAAAAAGGGACAGATAAACCTATAATCCAAGTCTTCTCCTGGTGTTCCATGCCAGCACATATTACTCCCTGAATAAAAGTCTTGTAACTTCTTGAACTGTTCACTTCTATTTTTCCCCCTTCTCAAAAGAGAATATGAAACTCCTACCAGTTTGCATATCATGTCATAGCATTAAAACTCTGAGTGACCATGAAGCAAAATATACTTCCATGTATTTTGAAGAACAGCCGCAAATGGATGAAGAAAATTTATTTCCTTGTCATCCGCAGTGTGTATATCAACTTTGTTTTGCTTCTTCAGTCTCATATGTAAAAAACGGGCCTGTTGAGAGGGGCTGCAAAATTTGAGCTTGTGTCCCCTTCATGGTATCTGCAGGCCTGCTTGAGGAGATGGATGCCTGCCAGTGAGCTTGTCCTCCCCTCTGCTTGGGTCACATTCAAGCAGCTGCTGCCATTTTCGTTCTCACAACAGGATTCTTCTCTGGAGGGTCTCAGGAAGGGGGAACCCCACTGCTGCACCGTCCCTATAACCACCTAAGCACAGCTGAGAGGTCTCCTGGGACAACGTCCCTCAGTGTGCTACCAAATTGGACCCTTGTGCCAGACCATGACAATGGAGATAGGATGCAGTAGGAAAGGGCATATGTAGGTGTCAAGGTGGGCATTCTTTGTGTATGTAGGTAATGTGACAAAAATATCCTATACTTAACACAGCTTCATGCCACTTCTTTACTGGAGGTTGTGGTTCTAGATCGTGGTTCATTTCAAGCATCACCACAGGAAATGGTGAAGCTCCTTACAGGAAAAGTGCGCGCCATCAGTATAAACCTGTCATTTTCAAGATGATCCTCTTAAATCTTATGACTGCTTCAGTATTAGGCCTAAACAGCATTAATTGCCTCAACTCAAGCGGATCTGCAATATCTTAAAAGGGACCTGAAGAACAAAATTTCAATTTTTCCTTGGTACCTTCATATCACAAATTAATGCTCATGCTGCTCTGCCACTTTGGTTTAACCTTGGTAGTCCTTGGAGTGTGTAACTGGTTACTTGTCTTCTGCCAGCTCCTGACAACTGCTGCATGCTCACACAAGAAAGCGGGAAGCAGAACACTTCTCTGCTGCACTTGGCATTGCAGAGGAGCAGCTGCTACCACACCAACACTTAACTTTCCTCACCACTTAGGTGTAGAGTGGCCAACTCACTGTGACCGTTACAATTCTGTTGTGAAGCACACTGGTCTGTGTCGCATTTGAATCCTCTCTGCATTGGTGGCAGAGAGTTATGGACCTTTGTTCAGGTGGTTTACAAGGTGCTGGTTCAGTCTTCTGGAGATGATGTCTTCTACATAATCTCTAAATACTTGTTTCAATTTTCTTAGATAACAGGACACCTTACTTCAGGGCATTTTAAGAGGTAGTGAAGCCAGGAAATCTGGTGACATTCTCACCATGTAAGTCACTTGGGATTTGCTTCTTTTCTGGTAATTATCTATCAAATAGGAAAATCTGCTTCTAGGATGAGCCACCAGATGCAGTCACACTCTGTGCAGAGGTTTCCTCCTTACCCCCACCTGTCCTTGACACTCTGAACCTGTGGCAGTGTGGCTTTGGTAAAGTTGGCCCATCAAGATCTCTGTTGCTAGCTGCTGCACCCCTGAAACATGAAGGTATTCTCCTCTCCTGGGCAGGGAAAGGGTTACCAAACTAATCTGGAAAGAAAAACATGTACATACTCATTGCAGCAGTTCCCTCATGCTCTGAAGCCCTCTTTTCTGAAAGCAGGTGAAGGGAAGACAGGAGCCATGTTCTGCTGTTGTTTTAGGACTCATTGGACTGTTCCAGGAGGGATTTAATTTTCCTTGTCCTACAAGGGCAGAAGGGCTTTTGGAACATTGTAATTTTACAAATATTTGGCAATGTTGCTGTGTCAGGCCTATTTCTGAATAAACGTGTAATAAATACAACTGTTTTGTATACACATCAGTTTCTCTGATTCTTTGTAACTGCAGTTTTTGTGATAAAGCCATGCAGGAAACCTGAAAAATTGGCTAGGAAGGCAAACTGGATAGAAATAGAGAAGTGGAAACAAAGTAGATTTTTCTATTAAGGTCCCTTTGGGGATTTACTTCTTTGACTGAAAAGAAATTTTACAAAGAGACAAATTTTTGTAGCCAAAATTTATGCTCAGTGCCAGAGGTCCTCTATACCAGCTGCCATTTTCATCATCATGTGAAGGGTCTATGAGGAGGAAGCATATTGCTATCACTGAACATTACATCTCTTGTACTCAGGAGGTAAAAGAAGACTCAGTACCCTACATCGAGTCACCTCAGGTACCCTAGGCTATGCCTCTTGATTGTGTAGAACGTACTGTGCTGTTACCAGTTCTTGTGTTGATGACCCTTCTCCTACTTGTCTTTTTATTCTGGATTTGCATGTGAGCTGCTATTTTCAGCGTGCTACCGTCCAACAGAACAATGCATATGCAGTCTTACATAAAAAATGTATTTATTATGAAAGCAACGTAATTTCCTTTGTGTGCTCTAATGTAGAGATGCATGAAACCCAGAGATATCGTAATAGCTCATCATTCTCTTGCTATTGCAGTGAGTTAAATGTAATTAATCTCTCCTGCTGTACGTAAGTAGATGCTCCATCTAGGACTACAGGGCACATGCATTTTCTGTTCAGCTATCTGCATGTCCATAACTGATACCACATTAAAAGTTTAACTATGTTACATTCAGTCATCAATTCCAACAACAAAATTATTAACAATAATAATAATAAAAAATATATTTCATTAAGAAAACATATAGCATCTCAGGATTGCCATTGGCTATTTTTTTCATCTCATAGTGCACCTGTAGGTCCAGTTCTCCTCTAGGAATCTTGGAAGTGCTAAATATTCTGTAATGTGGGGGCGTGCTTCTGTTATTGTGATCAACAAAGATATTGCAAATGGAACTCCATTGACAAAAACCGGGGACAGGTTACTGGTGAGGGTTCTTCTGGAGAACTACTTGTTCCTAATTTAGTATCCCACTCTGATCTACCAGAAATCTGATTCATTAATCTTCTAGACATACTGGAAAATACCATCTATTTTAATAACCACAGGAGAATAGAAATGGTTGAGGGTCCTGTGATTATGATTGATCTTTGTTAGGTAATCTATGGAAGACACTCTATTAAATTATGTTGATCGACAGTATTTGAGTTTGTAATGTTCAATTAATTTTTTTAAGGGTTCCAAAGTCTGGATTGCTGTCGATTAGTGTTGTTATAAATGGATATAAATATGTTCCACAAACTGTAGCAAATTGAACTTTGAGATTTTGGTCAGTGAAATTATTCCTAAATCAATTATTCATAAGTAGTTCAAATGTGATCAAGTTTAATGCAATGCCTACTCAACAGAAGTAGGGAAGCTATTGAGAAAGCCTTCTTTGAAGAACCAGTTTGCCATGTTCCATGGTAATCCTAAATTGATTACTGGCCAAATTGCTCTGATTTTCTATTATATTTCATTGTTTTTGCTTATATGCCTTATATTTCATTTGCTGGCATAGATTTCAGTTATGGATTTTCATGAATTTGGCAAGGGAAGCCCAAATAATTCTCTTCCATTGTGGCTGTAGCCAAGGGGATGCTTACAAATTGAAACTGTCATATTTTAATATTGTTTCCCACTTCCCTGGAAAGCTATTGCTTCTTCTAAACAGAGGAGATTTAGGGATCCCTACAAGACAAAACCTTCATGGCTTGCTTTAGGAGTAGGTGTGAGGCCATTATCTGGAAGTCAGCTACCCTTCACAAAACTCTCTGGCATTCGGTCTCAATCTCCATTTTGAAGTCTGTAAAATGACTAGTATTTCAGAAAACAGCATTAAGTTGTCCCTTCTGTGTCTCACGGCAAGCACTGTAATGACAAAATAGTGCCAGTGGATCTCTGGGGGCAGGTGACAAAAAGATCAATAGTGTTGCAAGAAAAGAGGAAAGCATCATTGTAGGTATCATCCACTCTATCCCTGGTCATGTAGGAGTGAGAACCTCATCTGTGTTATCTAAATTCCTGTTAGTGGAAGAGGGGTTTTTTAAGAACATTGGGGTTTGCAGGAAGTGTCTTCAAGGTTGAACAGGGATTGAACTGCTTGCATTTCATGTATTTCAGAACATTCAAAGCTATTTTCAATGCATGGAAATTCTTTCTTGTCCAGGACTGGAGAAAATTGAAATTTCCAACTCCGTTCAGTCAGCTCGGCTGAAAAGGAGCTTTTGTGTGAGATGTTTCTCATGTTAGCTGGTAGTATGTTAACCCTAAATAAAGAAGGGATGAGAAGACACTGATATTCTATCTCTTGGATATTTGTCTACCTCTAAAATCAGATGACACAGTGCGCCTTCACAAGCCAAATTAATCAATTTAATTACGAATATCTTAAGGGGTTTCATTCTATTAGAAAGAGCCTGCTTACATCATGCTTTTCCAAAATAACCCTATCAGTGCAAGCAGATGAATCTTGAGCTGTCCTCTGGGATCAAAAAAATATGTAATAACTTGCTGTAATAATATTAACAGAGAAGCAGGGAAAGGTTCAGTTACTAACACTACACGATCCACCTCAAACCTTGTTTTTTTAAAATATTTTTTCAAATCAGAAGCGTAATTTAAGGATAAGACATTGTTAGCTATCCTGCCTTGCTTGGGGCTTTGCTGCAGAGTGACAGGTCTTTCTTCCTCCATAGAGTGAATGCCCTAATTACACCTACTGTAAGTCAGAGCTACACTACTGCAGAATCAATGCAAATGTCAGATGTCTTTTCACTTTAAACTGTCTAATCTCTAATAACAGTGTCTCATTTTCAGGAAGAGTTTTTAGGAAATTTCTTTATATTTAGATACCCTTTATTTGTCTCCTTCATCTTTGTGTCACTAATTGTGTTCTATATCATATTTCTTTTCAGAGGTCTGAGTGTAGTGCTTTGAAAGTTTATATGTTAATTGCCAAGGTCAAAATAAAGAGAAAACATGCTCTGATTGTTTAATGACAAGTAGTGTGACTAGAAACAGAAGTTTAATGGAGTGCTCTTTGTTAATAAAAAATACTAATTCAGGGACATTGAACGTCTGCAATTTAATTCAAACCCAGTCAGTATACTGCAACAGGTTTAAAAATACTTTTTTAACACCATTTTCCCCCCTTATTTCTGTACTATTTGAAAGCCTGGTGAAAGCCTCACAAGCAATTTGGCCTGATGATGCAAGCCTTTGTTCAGGAAAGTCATCTATAATGTCGTTCTTGCGTATGCTTGCAAAGCTATGCTCTTTGATATCTTTTTTCTGCTGCTAAAAGCCAGTGTCTAAAGCACATGAATAGATTTTCTTGCCATTTCTGCATCTCTGTCAAAGATGACAACTATCTTTGGTAAGTATAAGAGAATTCAGAATCGGCTTATCATTTCTAACTAAGAACCTGATGCTGCCTCCACTGAAATCAATAGTGATTTACAATACCTCAAGTAGAAGCAAGATCTGTATTGCTACATAACTTCATTACATTACATAGTATTGAAAAAACTTTAAAACATTGCATAGGATCATAGTGTATTTTGCAGAACAAGAACAATTTTGATCATAGCTGAGTCTCCCCTCGTTTGGTTCCTGCAAAACAACGTAATTAATCCAGTTTCTTGACTTATTTGTATCTGGTTTCCAGTAATAAGTATATTAAACCCATTTTGATCAGTACATAGATCATCCATAAAGTATTATCTTACATGTATTGAAGATGAGCAATGAAGTGCTGTACTTTCAACTGGTTTAAATTTTTTTTTTTAATAGACATATCTCCAATCTGTCTATGCAGTAGGAATGGTATGGTTCAGTTTGAATAAATAGCATTCAAACACCCTTCATAAAATGTTTCCTCTTTTTCAGAGTGATAAATGTGCATGCAAAGCTTTTCTTGTGTACGTGTAGTATATGTATGTGTTAGAGGACTGTATCTTGTTCATTCTATGTCCATGGCATCTAAGACTAATTTCCAGAAAATAAAATAGTTTTCTTGTTGTGTTTATCCTCATTAAAGCTATGCCACAATGCCATTCTACTGTTCCCTCTAACTGTCCTGCTACTTTGGGTTTCAGTCTCAAGTGTTAATGTTTGGGATAAAATGAATGGAATTTTGATTTAGTTTTAAGAAAAAGAGACCATGCTCTTGGCTTTCAGCCCAAGCAAATATAAAATTTGTAGTATGAAAATTTTCATAGTATGAAATGCTCATATGTAAAAAACATTGTTGATCTGCTCTTCTTCCCTATCTAATGCAGTAGCCGAGCAATTACAAGCCTCAAACAGCATGTGTGCTCTTTAGGTACAGTAGATGTTACCAGTCAGTCAAGATAGGTCTCTCACTGACTTCTGCTGCAGGTGTGGCTTCAAGTAAGTCACTGCAACTTTCTGAAGAAGAAGCCGCACTGTGCCTGACTCCAAAGTTCTCATCCGTTCTTGACAGATGTGGCAGTGTACATTTCTTCAGGAAAGAGTCATATTGACATTGTGAAAGAAATACACAGACCTACTCACAGCTCACTGAATAACAGCCTGTTCTTATAAACTATCATGTGAAAGTGACATTACAGTCATTATGACATAGCTATAAAATATTTCTATTTTCCAGGATTTAAAAAAATGCAAATGCTTTTTTCCTGTGTTTCTCTCTACCTGCAGCCATGTATTCCTTGTGAAATGTCTGCTTACCTGCTAATGGAGTCCTTGGGCCTATTTATTTCATATTTGTTCTACTGAAAATTATGTTCTTTGGACAGTTCAAGTCCATTATACTGGGAAAAAGGGTTACTTCCACATACCTTCTTCCCTTTGTTATCTTTGCAACTAGCAAATAAATAGTTTAACACCAGTAATAAGCTAAAGGCATGTCACTCAACACATACTGGTTTTTTTGTGCCGTGGGGACATTGCTTTTGAACTTTTAATTTATTTTCTTATTGCTGAGGAAGAATTCTGCTTTCCTAAATGGTTTGTAAATGTAAAATATATATTTTTTAATTAATTTGCTTCTTTAAAACAACAATGCATTTTTGGCAAGTGAAAACCACTTTATCTTTTTAGCTTGAAGAAAGTCCCCTTGGAGACAGTTTGTCATGTGCTCATTGTAAGATGTTTCTTGCATATCATAGAAACTGCATTCGTTTGGTAGGCAAAGTAAAAAGATGTTTCTGATTCAATTTGAAACTTCTCTAGAAAAAAACAGGAATTTCAATACTAAATGAGGACTTTCACATAACAATAATCCTGGCAGCAGCTCAGAATTCATGGTAGCAAAGTTCTTTTTGGCAAAATGAAATTGGGATGAAATCAAGCACTTTTCATTTGGAAAACAACTGTTTATTTACAAAAAATTAGTTGTTTTTGCAGGTTTTGTTAAAGAATTCCACTGGTTGGCAATTTCTTGAAAGATTATTTTTCATTACCATTTGTCATTGGTCTTGCATAACTTTTAATAGACAGCAGAAAGCCTAGTGTTTAAAGTTAGGCAGGCTTCTCAGCAGTCAGTATCTTTAATTCTCTGAAGCACAGACAGGAGATTACATTTGACCTTCCTCTAATTTTTAATTTATTTCCTATAAAATATCAGTGATCAAAAATAAGTGCCTTGCAGTCATTTGCAGTCAGGAATTGCAAGTTTCATTCTTGAAATGGGAAAAATTTTCATTTTTAGAAATGGGAAATGCCATTACGATTCAGTATATGGTGGGCTTCCATTGCCCATCATGTTCCTCCCCGCACCACTTCACGTCTTGAACTGGGATGAGGCCCAGATACAAAATTTAAACTCAGAGCTGATCTCACAAATCAGTCTTATCTAAACAAGGAAATATTCAGTTTGGGACTTCTCGTCTGAGTCCTTTGTAATCTCGAAAATCCTGATGCAAAGGAAGTTATGTTTTTCCATTTGGTATCACGGTTGTCAAAGCAGATAACACTTGTGCCAACTGTTAGTGGCTTGATTACAACATTTGACAAGAAAGAATTTTCTCAGCAGGAAAAAAAATATGAACAGTCTTCAACTGTTGTGGGTGTCAAAGTTGAACGGTATTTAAATGCAGATTTTAAATCATATATAGTGGTGCTGAAGCTGAAGTGCAGAAACCTACATTAGTGTTCACAGATTTTTAACAGTCAGACCCATAGTTCAATTAAACTGTTTGGATATATTGCAAGCTTAGCACGGGGTTGTCAGCATTGGTATTTTGCTTTTTTTAAAAAAAAGAAAATTGCTTTATACATAAATTTATTATTATCATATACATTTGTAAACAATATTTAATCCACAACTTCATAACAGCAGATAAAGGTGACCTTTAAATGCTGGTATCGTTTTGGTGGCGACTCTTAAGATGCTAATATATGTTATAGGCATGAAATGTTTCTTTGAGAAAGCACCATGCAGCCCACCAGAGACTTTATATGTAAGTGAAAACTGTGAGAGCCACTGGAAAAGCGTGTCTTTACATGTCAAGTGGGCAAGCAGTTTCAGAGAAGAAAGCAGCTGGCAGAGAGATTCAGGATCACATCAGCTAACCTAAGCAACAGCTCAACTGTGCCATTCTCTGGCATTTTAATTGTACTGTTATGTAATTTTTAAACAGTCACATCATTATGTAAATGTTTTTTAAAATGCACACCCTTAGGTACCTTAGCTAACCATCAGGCCTTGTCCACTGCTGGAATTGTTACCCTTAGTCTATCTGTCTTATAATGATTAAACATAATGAAAGAAATTTAGGGGTTTAGGCCAAATAATTGCTACAGAAGGTCCTGCAAGGGCACCCTCTCTTTGTCTTTTGCTCTGTATTGGACATGATTTTCTCACGATTAAAATTCAGGTGCAGAGTCCTTAATCAGGCACAAAGAAACAAGAATTATGTTTGTGCTAGGCTGACTGCGTGGGAGAGCTGGTGGTTTTGCTCTGAGGATAGGTACGGTTGCCACTACCACATGCTTCCTCTAGGGTTTGACCACGGTGGTCACCATAGGCTGACACAAGCATTTGCACAGCTAGAAGGAGCCTTTCCTTCACTTGGTCATGTGAAGTTGGGTTGGTTCCTTCAGTGGTTGCAAGTTGAAAGTATGCTGTTGCTTAGCGCTGGCCTAGTTGTAATTGTAGCATAAGCAAACGTGATGATGGTACGTGCAGCGTCTGAACATGAAAATTCAGACACATTTGCTGGAAAGCGCAGAGAACAGAGATAGATAAATTAAAACTTGGAATGCCATTGTCCTAAGCACTTGCACACATAATTACACAAAATCGAGATGTTAAGGGAGAAGGGCCAAAAGACCTTATGACATTTTTCAAGAGCTACTTGAAAACGTGTGCATGTGTGCCTGTGCGTGTGTGTGCGTGCTGGGGAGTGGCAGCACGCACAGGACACATTTAGCTGGTGAGTTAATTTTGAGAGGTCAGCTGGAGATTGCCCTACTCAATTCTTTGGAAGGAGCTTTGCTTCAGATCCTTCTTCACAAAGAGACTCCCAGGTGATGTGAATGAACCCACACAGTGGGACTGTACAAGCACAGAAATGGTGTGAGAGAGGCATTGCAGAATCCCCTCCAAAGCTGTTCCTGGGAAGGGGGAGCTTGGCAGGGCACACACTGGTCAGGAGGCCATCCCAAAAGCCCTAGAGAGACAGTGGGAAGCATCCCCCTGCGTCTGTGCCATCGAGGACTGTCCTTGCGGCGTAATCCTGCTTCTTGCCGACTGAGTGGCTCTTGCAGCCCGCCTTGCTGTCCAGGCACGGCTCTTGAATGAGCCTGAGAGGTGGATGGTGCTGTAGCAGATGCCAGGCTGCTTTTTGCACCGCTGTACAGCTGGGCAGCAGGAGTAGTTGCCAAAGGGCTCATCCTGTAATTCAGCTCCCCTCTCCTTGGTGCTTGAGACCTGCCTGATACACAAACATACAGAACAATCTGTAACTTGCAATGAGAATGCTGTTGCAATATTTTTTCCCCCAGTTTTTAACTTGAGCTAGATGAATTGTCCAAAAAAAGTAGCAGGAGGAATTCACAGAGAGAGTGTTTCTTGAATATGGTTAGGTTATATTGCTCTTTTTAAAAAATCCTTTTATTAATCCTATTTCTCGTTGTGTGTATGTTTATGTGTGCATTTGTATGCATTTATACACATCTTTGTGTAAATTTTATAAATAAGACTTATTGCTATTACAGGGGCTTTCATTAAGACAGCTTGATGTAGAAGTTTTTGTATATTTATGGGAGAGGCATTTTTTATAAGAAACCCATTTTCAACAGCCTGATAACTAAGCAATAAGGGGCATGTTGGCAAGGAGTATACTGTAGTCCACAGCAATATAAATGCTAGGAGCGAGAGGTCTTTTTAGAAGAGGAGGCTATATTTAACAAAGGCAAGTAGTAGCTGTCTAATATTTACGTTTGCCTTTCCAGCAAGAGATATTGCAGGTGCACGCAGGATAGTAGGTCCCCAGCAGAGAAGAAGATGCCAAATTGACCCAAGTAGGTCCTAAGTAAGTCTTGGTCTTACGTAAGCGTTATAACCTCTGTGAGGAACTGGGAATTCTGTCAGGTGGTGAGAACAAAACCAGAGTAAGTTATCTGCAGAAGCAGCGAGGCCAGAAAAGCGGAGCGCAGCCTGGAAGTGAATCTGGGAGGCGGGTGAGACATCGGCAGGTGGCAGCATCGTCACAGGCCTGGCAGCCCCGCTGCCTTCCCCGCGAGTTCTGCATATGGAAAGTTCTTTGACCTTTCATAAATTTATTGTCACCCTGGTTGAGTGGCACTAGGTGCAAATAGCCCACCCCTCCTTCAGTGTTTGTCTGTGACTGGGTCTGGTAATTAGAGATTTCCAACTCTCCGAGCTGCTCGACTCATTTGTTCCACTCATTGTTTTTGCTACGTGACACAACCTAAATTCTCCAGCTTGTATTTACATGAGCCGGTTCTCAGCCTCACGCAGAGAGGAACTGGGCTACAGTCCATTATAGCTGCGCGAGGATGGGTTTATGCGAGGGAGCGTGGGGTGGAGGGGAAGAGGTTCGGGCTTGCTCATGGCTGGCTGTAATGAGCGTGAGTTTGACGTTCAGAGACAGGGCTCAAGGACTGTTGTTAAAATCAGTAATTCTGTGCAGAATTTCGAAGGCACTCTTTTAGAGCGATTCCTAAAACAATCCGAGTGTTTTCTTTGTGCTAGCACTTCTGATAAACACATGCATAAATGTAAGCATTTGCTAGAGGTAACATTATATCCATATACTTACAGTGAGTGAACAGACCTGACCTAGGCATTGTAATCAGCCACCTAGTTCTGATGTCAAATAGCAGCTTTCGAGGAGTTTTTTCTTTCTTCTTTTTTTCCCCATATATGAAATACTCTTTCCAAAGAAGGGTACTTCTTTTCAGGTTTTATCAGACTCCGGAATCAAAGGTCAAGCCCAAGATAATGACACCCACCCCCCCCACCCCCCCCACCCCAAATTTCAACTAGTCAGTTCACAGTGAAGTTAGTTTATCTTCAACTACAAACCAATTAGACTTTCACCCCTGACACACTGGTGAAGTGATAGTATTATTTTTTTCTTTTGATTGTTTTTAATCTAACTGCTACTGTAGGCACAGAATTATTCAGCCTTGATTAAACATTTCCAAGCTGTCTCACCAAGCCAATCATGTGCACATACATTTTCACACAGGTTTCTCACAGTAAATTAGTAACAATTGCTTATATGGTTAATAGTTCAGAAAATGAAGTTCTCCCTTCAGAGGTGTATTGTACTGCCATAATGTACACCCCAAATTGACACTACATAGTTGTGTATGCAGGTTCTGCTTAAAGTAATGGTAGACTGAAGCACCAGGATTCATTAAATTGAGCAGAGTTTCTCATTAAATGTGTAGATTGACAGTCAGAACTGACTGTCATCTGTTTTTTTGCAGCTGTTTTTTCACACCATCAATGCTTTATTTAGACGGAAACTTTACCACCCGATGGCTGAGAGGTAGCTGGTTTGTGGGGGGAAAAAACAAGTAGAAAAATATTTTGTGTTATTATTTTTCTGGAAAAGACAACTGGAAGCTTTTCAGATTTAAATTCTTGATCTTCTTTTCTCCTTATTTTTTTCCCTGTGTCTAATTTATACCCTGAACAATGTATGTTATCTGGTTTGCAATGTGCAGTGTATACATGTACATTTGTTTTCTATAGGGAACCCAGTTAGTCCTCATCTATTTTCTAATATAAACTCCTCTGCAGAGGTGTTAGCAAGTATATTTCATTTTAACTGTGCCCTATAAATCCTTCATGGAAAATTCCAATTAATATGGCTATGCAGCAAGCTGGGCCAAAAAATTAACTGATCTGTTCTTGCTCAGCAAAGTGACTTGATGAATACAGGAATGGAACAGACTCAATACAAAAATACTGTTTCTCTTCAAGGAGCTGGAGTCACCAGGTGCCACTGTTTTGCATCTTAACATAAAAATCTATAAGACTGCACCTTCTGGTATTAACAGATAACACCAGAATGCTCTACCCCATGGCAATTTGCTGAGATGCAAGATATCAATGCCCTGAGACTCTCAAAAGATTTTTTTCTTTCCATAAACATGGGACCTCAATCACTGAAGAGCAGAACTTGAGGAAGACTCTCTCGCCATGAATCAGCCTTCAGGGGGAATTGCGGACTTCAGGAAGAGAAATTATTCATGGGGGACATTCATGAGATGGAGAACTCAGAAGGGACATCCTTCTGAAATGGAGGGAAATCTTCAGAGAGCACAGTCCCTTTGTTAAGCACATAAACGAGCTCCGTGGAACACTGAGTGAGTGCATTACCTTGTGAGGAAAAGTCTTCGGGGAGGGGGAAGCAAGGACATCCTGCCGCTACCTCCCATGTTATGGCTTGATAGCTTCCTGGGTGAGTCCAGGAGAGGCACATACAATGGTTGGCTTCTGTTACATGTCCATACTTCTGACCTGGGACATATTTCACAGTATCACAGAATAGTTGAGGTTGGATGGGACCTCTGGAGGTCATCCAGTCCAACCCCTCTGCTCAAGTAAGGCCACCTAGACCAGGTTTCCCAGGAACATGTCCAGACAGCTTGTGAATATCTCCAAGGATGGAGACTCTGTAACCTCTCCAAGCAACCTGTGCCAGTGCTTGGTCATCCTCAGAGGCAGAACCTCCTGTGTTTCTGTTTGTATCTGTTGCCTCTTGGCCTGTCACTGGGGACCACTGAAAAGAGCCTGGATCCCTCTTTGCACCCTCCAGAGACAGTGTATTTATATACACTGATGAGATCCCCCCAAGCTTCTCTTCTCCAGGCTAAACAGTCCCAGCTCTTTCAGCCTCTCCTCATAGGAGAGATATTCGCGTCCCCCATTCATCTTCATGGCCCTTTGCTGGACTCTCTCCAGTAGCTCCAACTCTCTTGTATTGGGGACAGACCTGGACACACCACTGCAGATGTCGCTTCCCCAGAAGGATCACCTCCCTTGACCTCTGGGTACCACTCCTTGATTACCAAATTGCACACAATCTGCATCACCAAATTGACAGAGGTGGGCACTGAGGTGAAGCATTAGGAGGCTTCTTTTTCCTACTCTTGTGCAGCTAATGGCCCTGAGCAGTACAAGGGTCACAAATGTAACTCTCTCATACTCAGGGGTGTTCACAGCCCATACGGATGGCAGGAGAGCAAATCCTAGACAGGCAATTTCAACATGAGAACTGCTCCCACATACCATTTCTATACAGCACATACATGGGCCGGAGTCCTGATTTAGTTTCTAATAGAACATCATAGTTTTGTGACTATTTACATAATGCTAATCTTCTAAATATTCTGAGAAAGTATGGCACCACTGCATTGGACAAAATATCCCCAGCCTATGTTCCCAAGCAGAGTAGCCAAAGTCATATGTGCTTCTTTTGGTGAAAGAAGTGTGTTGAAATTGTGGTCATGTCATTTTTCCTGGCATTATTCATTACGGTTTTTAAATTGGAATATTTGCAAAATCTTTCAACTCCATAATAAGGGGAAAAAAAAAAAGACTTTTTTCAAAACCATTCACATAAAAAAAACCCCAACACAAGTTAAAAAGGAATAACTCAGGAATATAAAAAGCCAATTTCCACAAGAAAATGGCCCTATTCTAAAAGAGTTTTTGCTCAATTTCCCAATTCAGACCTGTCAGATTTCATAAGCCCTCATAGTTAAGCTTAACTGTGTGTTAAGAAGTCAGACTAATGTTTAAAACTGTTCCATTGATATTGGTCATGTTTTCTCCTACCAAGATTTGTATCTGCGCAAAACTTAATATAAATGCTACTTATGTGTTTGTAACTTTAAGTCAACAAAAATAATAAGATACTAAAAATATTATGTTCTATGAACATAATGTGAGGAACTGAGAAAACAACATTTACGGAACATCTTCTGAAAATGTAGTCATTGGGAAGTGGATGTTTTGTATGGATACAGTTATTAGGAAAAAAAATACCAAAAAGATTACTTAATACCACAACACTTAGAAATTAAGTAATGCCTTTCAGGAATAGATTTCAGTGTGTTGATTTAGGTGCTTGAGTTTCTTCTACATTGACCAGGGCTGTTTTAATTGTCTTGATCGAGCTTTAACAAAAAGTGACTAAGCTGGTCCAAAAAGTGGGTTAGCCTGAATGGCTTCAAGCTCACAGCTTTCATGTCACATAGAGATGCAGCATAACCACCAGGCTTCATGAAGCTGGCTGGAAAGAGCTGATTCTCAATTTTCTTGTTGAAGCTGTGCAACAGAGCAGTCATGAATGTAAAATCCTTCGGTTCAGAGAAAGTAAACACAAGAGGGTGTATGACTTGGTAGCATGGGGCCAGAGAGGTGTATTGGCAATGGGGAATTGCTGGGAACCTCGTGTTCGGTACCCAGCGCTCATCTTTCTTCCGCCCAGGACTGGGTGCATCATGGTTCTCACCATTTCTTACTGGCTAGTTCAGATTCTTTCTTGTTCAGTTTCTGGAATTTGTAAATTCCTTTTTAAGTGTTTGTTATAATATTTTGCCATATACACAGGATATATAAGCCACTTTTAATTTTGGGGAGTGGGGAGGTTCATTTTTTATTTACTCTGCTGTATGTTTTTGCAAAAATAAATTTAAAATGGCTGTGAAGGTCCCTTTCTCTCACTATAGGAAAACAGATTAAAAAGAAAATATGTACTGGAAACTTGGAAAGCACTGATATTTTTAAGAAGAAAAAATAACTTCTTAGTTCATTCTAGGGATAGCGTGTGCTGTGGAAACAAATCTCAGAAGGAGTATGAATAGCAGAATTATCACCACATTTCTACATTGACTGAAAAAATCAGGGATATCTTTCTAAAATGCTTTCAAATATGTTGATAGTAATTTGTTATAGCTTTTTAGGGTCCTAATTAATTAGAGCTAGCTAGAAAACTATAATCATGTCTTCATGTCTGGAAATGACATTTGCAAGTATATTACCACACACACAGTTTTGTTCATCTATGTAAATATTTTTATATCTGCCAGTAGTTAGCCTACACTGGATACTGTTTTGGAAATCAGCATGTGTCATTAGCATATTACAGAAGATAAGGTACTCCAAGCATTTCTAACAATAAGAAACACTTATTATATGGACTCTTAGTACACAGCTGTGCACATACTGATCATATGCTGTTTAGTTTTGAAGATTCTGTTCTGAATCAGCTTACTGGGGAAAAAAATGACCTAAACTTTTTTTTAAAATTTATTTTATTGTTCTGTTATCCTGCTTCCTTTGTAAAAGCCAGTTCACTGAGTGCTTTGTGTTGGTTGGTCTTTAGATTACTGAAAGGATGATACTAGAAAGTCATTGTAAGAAGTCAAAACTTATTCAACATTTATTTAATGTTTTACTAACAGTTCTCTATTTGGGTAATTTTGCTGTAAAGCACAGAATGCAGTAATGAGGCGTACTTGGAAAAAGGTGATGAGTCATTGGTCAGTGGAGCTTAAACAAGGGTCACTCTCTAACTTCTGTCTACCAGAGGTGCAAATGCTCTGACCAAAGGGACATCACAACTAAAGAAATTCTGGCAAGGATTGTGTTCACCTCCACGGCCCAGAAACATATAGAGCTTGAAGGTCTCACAAATCTTTGTTCCTCTATGCATATCTGAAAGTGTGGCACTGCTTTACGTGGATTGTCTTAGTGGCCAGTACGTGTCTTCACTAAATCCATGTCCGTCCCACTCCTGCTCTGGAGCCAGCGCCATCTGTGAAGGTACTGGTTTCACGTCCTGTAGACCAAGCCTACCGCCGAGGAGGAGATTGTATTGTGCCAGGTGGTGGTTTATTTCACAACTAAGTAAGAGTACCTTGCCTTCAAAACTAGCATAGCTGGTTTATTTTATTGTGAAAAGTTACATCTGCACAGAGGCCTGGTGAAATGTATTTGGTGACTTATGCTATTATCACGCTTTCCTTAAGGGTTATTTGGCTAGGCAGCATGCACAAAGAAACCAATTTACAGCCTGTCAATATTGCCATATTTGTAAAGTATCCTGGAAGTCTGACTTGCTTTCTAGGCCTTAGCACATCAGCACATCAGCAACTTGCCTCAGGATCTGGCTTCTTAAAGATTATGGTGATGACTACAGCTTTTAAGTAAATGATCTCACACTTACATTTCTAGATGCAAGCTCCAATTTTGTGATAAATCAAAGCAGTTCATGCTCTGCTTCCTGGAGGTCACAGCAAAGCTAAAGTGGATTTGCTTCATTTATGGTTACTGAGACACGTATTTTGTGAATCTCTGTATTTTTCCCTTCCCCCCAGTGCACGAGCACAATCAGTGGATGCATTACTCATAGACAGTGCTTGCACACAGGTATGCCAAGAGGGATCTCAGCTTGCAGTAAGTACATTTTTATAAATACTGTACTCTTCTAAGTTGCCTCTTTTTATATTTGAAAATAAATAAATTCCTTTGTCGCTTCCGTGAACACACAGGAATTTTCTTGAGCTTTGGAAGGAAAACAGGAGGGAAAGGAAGTGCATGGCATGAGGGGTATTTCATTCCCTGTTTTCATGACTTTTCTGTCCTACCTATTGCCCAGAGAAAAGAAAGTCTAACCACGTGTTTCAGAACAGAAAAACAGTGTTTGAGAGGGCAGGATTATGCCTAAGTTTGCATTTTAATTAAAAGAGGGGCAAAAAGACTCAGACAGAAAAAACCCAAATCTTTCCTTTAACAGGGCAAGAATATGTTTCCTCAACAGATACAGGCTATGTGTGAAGTGCATAAATACCCATTTCTTATTACTGAAGAATTTATACAAGGTACCTGAATGATTCTCTCTAAGGCGTTTTTTTCTTTCAGGGTTGAAATACTATATGGCTTCTCTGAGGGAAAATTAATCTACAGTTTTCTATAGAGTACCATGGGATAAAGTAAACAGTGCTTTAATATCTCTTCTAAAGGACATACTATAAAAATAAAAGTGACACATTTTTTACTTGTTTTGAGTGCACAATTTTTCACACCACAAATAACTATGTAATTTATTGGAAATTACACATTTACTTTATTCATTAGTACTTGTAAAAAATAATTGAATTACTTCTAGCCTATTCTAGTTTTATGGAAAATGAAGAATGACTTGATTCAAACATTATTAACTAAATTAAGTAATTCTTTATGAGGCATTTATTTCTAGACTGCCAGGACTTTCAGCTGCAAATAAGCCCCTTAGACCACGGTAGAGATTAGTTCAGTGAAAGCACAGAGCTTCCCATTCTCACTTTATAACATTAATCTCATTAGATCATGCAAGATCTGTAACTCCCAATAACAGACACAGAACAAGAAGTAAAGGAAGAAGGCAGATATATAGAAAGAGACAGAGAAGGAGAGCGCTTTCCTTTATGTGTAAGAAATATATCAGGCCAAAGCTAGGAAACAATAATGTAAAACAATATGCTTGTCCATTAGAGAAGAACATATTCTACTAGTTTGGTAAGAGCTCACTCTGCTGCTCTTCTTCTATGTTTTCACTATTTACAGATGTGCTGTAACACAAAGGCTACTGGAAAGTATGGCAGCATACCACAAGGCAGTATGCTACAACCTTTGCTAAAAGGATTGACTGTGATCACACAGTTTACACCGATCAGTGTCAAGGTGAAAAAAAAAAATCAGTCTACAGTAGGGAAAGAACAGGTGAGAGAGCTGTTCTGTAGGTGCTGTAAATCATGTGAGCAGGTAAAATTCACTCTGTGATGCTCACAGATCCGGCTGAAGCAGATCAGAAGCCATTTTCTCTGAGACCTCGTGGAAGTCCCACAAACGAGAAAATGGCAAAGCAGGTCTTTAGATATAAACAAGAAAAGGAGGAAGAAATAGGAAATATAAGGTAGTTACAGAAACTTCCATTACTAGAAAAAAGCATGCACCTAATAATGAAAGAATTTGCAAACACAATAACAGAGAGGAATAAACACCCAACAGGGGGTTGTGCGGGGCAAATCATATCAAAACAATTGCATGATAGGTGAAAGAAGAAATTGACAGTATACGTCTTTTATTTTGCCCTGTAGTCTTATACAAAAGTGTGGCAAATGTGGTTTAGGTTAAATTGTTACTAGCACAGAAACTGATGGGAAACCATACTCTGTCTATAACTACTGGTAGTATATTCTCAAAATGGAAGACTGCAGTGAATGAGGCTTGACAGAGATCTGTCCTGGTTTGAGTTTGTCACTAGAGAATTGGGCAAAGGACTTAACAGGATGCTTAAGGAATCTATAGATCAGCTGAGGCATGAAGTGCATCGGTGGATATGGTTAGAATAAAAAAAAAGTTCCTGACAAATTGAAAAGATAAAGATACCGAATCAGCAGAGCACTGTGCTTAGATAAGAATAAGTAGTTGCAAGAACAAATACAAGCTGGCTAGGCAGGAGGACTGAAGAACAGGATCTGGGGGGTTGTACTGGACCCCAGCTGGAGTCAACAATGCCAATGGCGTTGCAAAAAGACAACCACCACCTTGGGCTGAATATACCCTGAAAAACATGTGACCTAATGCTTCTACCCTGCTCAGCGTTGGAATGGCCCCAGCTGATGTACCATGTTCAGTCTGTTAATACCATGCTTTTAGAAAGAGGAAGATCAAATTAGTAGAGGAATGAGAAAGACCAGAAATGTAGAAAATATGACATATGATAAAAGGTTGATTAAAATGGTATTATTTAGCTTAGAGAAAGAGAGACATAACTATAGGGTTTTTTATATGATGGGAATAAACTTTTTTCCTTTTCAGCAAAAGACGTATGTATTCTGCATTAAAACAAACAAGAGAAAAAATCCTTCTCTTAAAGTAACAAGTGCATGGTTCTGCCAGGGACATTGTGGGATCTCCTTTATAGGAGTTTCCAAAAAGAGTTGGAACAAGTGTCTGTCACAAATGATTAAAGTAGAGGTGGTCCTGGGCAGGTGAAAGGATGAGATGACCATTTAGGTTCCGCCTTTCCTATTTCCTATGACTTGTGTAGGAACAGATGACCAAGTAAATTGGTGGCTCACGAATCAGTAGATTTTATCATGACAATAAATCATGATTACTGAAATCAAAGAACTACTCATAGACAGAGAGGAAAAAAGCCCTGAGGCCTAATTTTAGTTTTTGTGAGACCTTTTATATTACACTGGTAAAAAGGAACCATAGGAATGTAAACTGCCTGAGTCCCACCCTTAATATCTTATGCCACTGGACTGCAATATGTAAGTCTAATATTTTAATAAAACATCAATTTTTTTTACTAAGAGTTTTCAACTGTTTGCAGTTTCAAAATAGGAGCTGTTTTTCAAAATCAGCCACAACGTACTGAAAAATAATGAAAAGAAAGAGAAAAATAGCCACAACTGTTATTGGTAGTCATGCCTGATATGCAGCAGTCTGAAAAGCATAAAAGCAGGAATGTTCTAATGTTCCTCACTGCAGAGATTAAAATAGTAAGGAATCTTTTTGTTTTGTTTTATAATCATAATATACCTGTGTAATAGTCTGCATGCATATGCAAAGCATTCTTTAAAAATGCATTACAAAAATACATTGCAAAAGTCAAAACTGCAGCATTAAAACCCAACTCATCTTTTCTTGGTTAAGTGAACTTGCTTAAGACATATCTTCAGGTAAAACTCAATCCTGTAAAAAAGTCTTAGGCTGACAAGCAAGATTAACAGCCTGAGATTTCACCCTATTCAGAGCCAACAGACCTTCATGAAATTCTCTCTTAAAGTCCTACTCATGTCCAATCCCTGCTGCTACACAGTTGTTTTTGCAGAGTACACAGCATAGTTTGGGTTCCAATCTAGAAGGAACAGAATTTTAAATACATGCTGCTTCTAGCTGAAGATTCTTGGGGGCCTCGCCATGGACTCATGGATTTTTTTCTCTCTGTGCTTTTTCTTGCTCTCCTGTCAATCTAACCTCAAGAGAGATCCAATCAAAAAGCCTGTTCCCAGCTGTTTTTTTGTCAATTTTTATAGTTCTAAGGGGTAATGGGTTGACCCTAGCATCTTCAAACATTTGGGAGTCAGCATGTCCACAGCAAGATGTATTTTTTTGGTAGGTACAAGGCTTGTATTTCTATAACTGGAGGTACCCATGGTCCAGACCATGGCCAGACTATGACCAGTCCCAGTGTGTATGTGAGTTTTATGTTGCTGACACAAATTTAGTGATTAGAATATTTTCTGAGAGAGGGCCATGTTCATCAGGCATGTGTTTTCTATAGCAAAGAACTGACTATAAGCCAAAGTAAAAGGTGTTGTAGCATTTAATTGAAGCAAAGTACTGGAAGATTTGGAAATAATTGTGGGTAACTCATCTTATGACGTGTAGGGAAGAAAGTATGCCCTCTAAGTCACTCTGTGAAGCAGACTGTATCATGTAGTTTGAAAATGAATTTACATTATTTCTTTATCTCACCAATGGAAGAAGAGGAAATGGGGATTTTTATTAATAATTGTTGACCCAGAGCTTATTTGCACTTTAGCAGGATTTTAGGTTTGAGCAAACTTTTAATATTTGTAGAGAAAAAGTGGAAAACACCACATTATCAGAGTAGTATTCTGTCTTCTGGTATGTTTGCAAAGAACAGAGCCAAACAGACTGTTTAGCAGAAAGGTTGCCTTTAACCTCATCTACCCTAAAGGCTTGAAGCCATAATCTGTGCTCTTCTGGTCACAATTTATACTTGCACTGCCTAAACCATTTTACTTAAAATTATGTTATTCCATATGAAAGTGTTCTTTTGAGAATGATTATGCTCACCATTCCTGATTTCAACATTGCTGGGTTAGTGCCCAAAGATCAGATTGTCTTGCTTGTACACATATTGCAACCATGGAAATTCAGCCTAGTATCTTCTCCCTATAGGAGACACTAAGACAGATAAAGCTGGAAAATGGTTATGTTATCATAAATTTAAAACAGACACTGTCTGTATTTTTGTGCCTCACCCACTTTTGTCTTCTCAGGAGATTTCCCCAACAATTTCCCATTACTGCAAGGAACTGTTGTAATCCTGCAGATGAGGGCTATGTAGGTAAAGTGATGGAATCCTCTTGATTTTGTGCTTGCTTATCAACTTTTTTATGTGTCATAGGAAAGCCTAAGATAGTGAATACACGTGGGTTTCTTTGTCAAGGTGCAACAGATGCCATCCACAGGAAACGGAAACACTGTGTCTGTCTCATATTGTGTCCAGGCATGCAAGCAATCAAATCAATCTGCCTGCACATGCTCTTCCTTACAGGCTTTCCAAGGGCAAAATGACTAACATTATATAATGATTGTGTCTGTAACATTTTAATGACATCATAAAATTTCTTGTTTGGTACAAAGGATCACTTTAGGATGAGCTCATCAAAGGAAGCAACATATTAAATGAAAAATAATTAGGCTTGCTATTCTGTATAAATATTGCTTTAACAGTATTATACATATTCCATTCGCCAAAGATTGTATTAAATGATAACTAGCACAGAATTCCCAAATATCATCAAGCTTTAATGTTTGTTAATACTGTAGAAATCCAGAAAGATCTTGTCCCAGCTTTACAAATCCATGTTAAATGCTATAAGTTTTTATAAATTAGAACTGTACAGTCACCCTAAACCCCCACGATTTCTTGTCTCAGGCATTAACATTTCACTGATAATACTCTTTTCATAAATCTTGGCATTGCTGTTAAATTATTCATATGGCGTTATATGAAAACACATGACAATTTTTTAAAATGTATTCATCAAGCATCTTGCAATCAGCTAAGATGCCACTCTGCTGGTTATTTTTCTGAATCTTGCCATCTGAATGCTCTGAATAAATTTTATTTTATTCAATAAGTTTCACTCTTGTTTCCAAGCATTTCTTTTATGATTTCTACAGCTTCACTTATATTGTATTACCCTTCTATTTTTTTTTTCTTGTCTTGATTTCCCTTCCTATCTGCCATGTGCTCTATTTTACCATTCTTGCAATCTATCATTTTAGCTTTGAAAAAGATATTCCCTATTATCTGATCTTCCCTGGATGTACTTAACTTTGTGACATTCTTCTTCTCTGAGTGACCTTTGTAATATAAACTTTCATTGCTTCCTCCTGAAAGTGTATTCTGACAGTAAAGGCTGGCACACCTTTAATTCTTAAATACAGAAACCACACTTCTTGACATTCCCATATCCCTCTCCAATGCTTACATTTCAGCAATATGACATAGTGTTACTAAGTTGCATTATACATTTCCTTTTGCCTTTTTTGAATTGTCATACATTATTCCTTTGGTGTTGATCCAGAATGTGATGAAATACAGAGTGAATTTTCAACTGAGAAAATAATTCAAGGCCATTGAAGCAAACAAAACCCAAATTCAATAATAAGAAGAATATTTGTTAATATGGGGTTAACTTGCAAATATCTTTTGGTTATTTCTAGCACAGATCTCTTTAGAGTGCATTCTCAGAGTTATTCTCAAATAACTTAAAATAATTTAAGAAATAATTAAGGAATAATTTAAAGCATGAAAATTACATGGGGTAGTTTTACTTTGTAAAACACTCAGAGCACCATGAATATGGAGAGGAGCAATTAAGGTAACCCAAACAATCTTAACTCTCTCCTTACCACATCACTTTGAGAAAAGTAGTGAAACTTCAGAGAAATCTATCAGAATGCTACTAGTGTACACCCCAATAGTGATCACAAGACAATGTTACTCCTATCTTAATAAAACTCTCCAAGACTGCATAAAATACGAGCTTGTTGTAGTTTCAGCTTGTACTTGCAAGATTTTCTGTAACAGCCTGGGATTCTTTTGCAGCCCTTGAAAGTTCAGAGGGATCTCTTTATTGAATTCACTAAAGTTTCAGTTAGGAAAAATATGTTGGTAAAAAGAAAACAAACATAAAAATCAAGACAGTCTAAAGAATTTTCAAAGTACATTTCACTTTATTTTATGATATTTTTTCTGAAAGAGCAGAAACTTCAGACTAGATTTCCAGACTATTATAGAGGTGCGACAAATTGGTCTGAAAATCCCCAGTGATGGTCCTTGTGTCAGACTTTGTCATGTGTCTGTTAAGCATGCAGTTAACATGAGTGAGGCATAGGTTTATCTATTTTATTAAACAAGATTAATGGGGAAAGAAAAGAAAAATGCAAACAAAAATAACTGAAATTATTTCATTATCCTGATCCGAGCCTTGTGTGAAAATCCTAATGAACATTTCAGTAATTTTCTTTAAAATATCATAAAAATAACTAGAACATACAACAAAATAATTTTAAAGGTTAGTTTTCAGAAAACACTTTTCGTGTCCAATTCATCATGTTTACAAGGTCCTGGACTTTAAAAAGGACACAGAACTGAGCCAATGAACATTAAGCTCCTTGGTGATTTCTCTAGATTGGCACAAAAAATCCTAAGATATTCAAAATATCAAGTCAGATTAGAAATACTGACAATGTGTATGTGTATTTTTTCCCCTATCCTCATTGAATTCAGCTGGAGTTTTCCCATGGACGTCAGCTGACCAAAAAGTAATTTATTCCTGCAAACTCCTCCAACAGGTTATAAATGAAGAACTGAAGATCTGTACAAATTTGTTCACTCCTTGCCTCTCCACTTCAGTCATATTATTACTTATTTGTGACATATCATCAAGTTTAAATTTATTGCACTTGTTTAGTCAAATAATGTAATTCAATTCAAAGTGCTATTTACCTGAAATATCTACTGAACATGTCATAGAAAATGTTACTTTTTTTTTTTCATAAAACCATGGTTTCATTAACCATTTTCTAATCCTCAAGAAAACACATTCAAAAATATTTAACAAGAAGGCTGTGAAATTTTTAGGTAATGCAGAAAACAAATGAAAAGTCTATTTTAACTTAAAAAACCCTGACCCCAAGCATTAATTTCCAAGAAAAGCCATTTTAGGGGAAAAAACTCTTTTGAGTCAAAACACTGTAGTCTGTTATATTGAAATTATATTAATTGACATGCATGCATTATATTTTTCTCTAGTAGGCATCTTTGCAAACTAGCCATCAAAACCAAAACAAAATATTCAGTTAATAAACAGCAGAAAAATGTCATGCCCTAATACTGAAATTTATGTTTCTTTATCCTGGGGTTAGCTAGATGGTTTATGATAATTTAATGTAGAAGAGCTTTGAAAATCTCACCCTAAAGTTTTCAGGACAGACATTATGACTTACCTTTATTTGTTAGATATTTGTGTTAATAACCTCCTTTAAATCAAGGTGCTTGAGATAGATAAATTGCAACACAATATCTCAAACATAGTTCTTATTTTTATAATTGAATTACCACTAAAAAAATTGCAAAAGTATGCCAAATTATAAAAATATATTCCAGGTTAAGTTACTAGTTTCTAAATCTAAACAAACTCCTTTTTAATGGAAAAGAGTAATTCCTTCCAATTCAGAAACTACTCAGGAAAAAATGCTATAACTGGATAGCAAAGGAAATTACTTTGGGCAAACAGAATGGCTCTTTCTGGCCTTAAAATTTACAAATGTATTAAAAATGTCTCACAATCCAGATCATAACCCAACTCTTTTGCAAGTCTATGGCAAAACATGACTTTACAGCTTCCCCAGAAGCAAACAAATCCTCTCTTGGCATTCAAAGAAAGCAGGTAAGAGCAAGAGAGAACCTTCTGACAGCAGAACTTTCATTTTATAACCTCAGAAGATAAGAACATACAATTACCATATTAGGTCAGGCTAAATGTCCATCTAACTCAGTATTGTATCTTCACTGGTCGTTACTACAGGACATTTAAGTTCTCTTTATAAACTTTGACCTTCTGTTCACTTCATATATTACATATCAAGCTTGGAAAAAAACCCAAACAGTTTCTTGTTTTGTTATTAAGTTTTATTTTCTTTTTTTTTTACACTTTTAGAAAGTTATTCCCAAAATTCCTTTTGTGTGCCTTATTGTGATTTTATATGTAATTTGTCTCAATTTATGCTTTTTATAAACTTCTTCAGTTGGATATAACTAAGGAAGATAATTTCCTTTTTTTTTTTTTCAGATTTCCTATTGCCTCCTTTACCTTTTCTGTTCAGCCATATGGTTTCCTATGGAACATACATACGAGAAATATTTTTTGATGGTGGGGGAGATTAATTGTTATCGTGAATGTCTAATACATTCTCTTTAAAAACTTTTTGTACCACCTGTAGATATTTTATCCTTTTTGCTGTTCCTTTTCATTTAATTTTAACTAGCTGCCTTCTTTTTGGAGAGCAGATTTTTTTCTGCTGGTCTTAGCTGCAGCAGGAGAGAAAGTCTCAGGTAAAGGTACTTCAAACAATGTAACACTCTGATAAGTTAATATCATCACTTTTAAGTACTCTCAGAAAGAGTACATCCAGAAATCCCCACTTTTAGCTATCACCAAAAACCTGTTGGCAACATTGTGGTTCGCAGGACACCGGTTGTGTGGTACACTAATAAGCAGACTACCTCATTACCCATTAGTTTCGATTTGTTTGGTCTCAGCATAAGGCCTAAGTGGCCAGTAAAAATGTTCAAAAACCAGAATCTTTACTTATTTGCTGAAATCCTTTACTTTGGGATTATTTTACCGAGACCTCAGAATAATGGCAAAGGAATTTTAGCATGGACAATGGTAATAGACTCCTTAAAGTAGAAGGAAGTGGTTAGGTCTTGCCTCTTATCTTTTGCTCCAAAGGGCATGCTCCATAAGCCATATAAAAAAGATTTATGTGACTCATTCAGAATTCCCTGAGGAACTATCATCTCAGCTACAATGCAAGCTGAAGACCAGAGATTTCCCCAAAATAAAAATTGCTTCAGGTAACCACATGTTAATATGGGATGAACCAAAAGACAGGTGAAAAAATTAAGGTCTTCCCTAGTTTCAGGCCTCCCGGTATACCCTCGACAACATTTTCAGTTAAAGTTTGGAAATTGTGCAGCTTCTCTGTGGTTTTGTGTCAAGATACAGGAAAGAACATGAATCTGCCTGGTTTTGACTTAGATTGAGTTAGGAGTTGATTATTTCTGTGAGTTCAACTTTCAGATCCCTTTCTCTCATCTGAAGGAAAAAAATCAGAGTGAGCAAGTTAGTGATGGTCGATACAAAACATGACTGAGAACCCCTGTTTACTGACAGCTTAATTTAAGAATATTTAAAGGAAAACTGCAGGGCTGGAGCTGCTAAGGCTCCTGGTACATTCCCTTCCAACTTCTCAGTCAGTAGAACTTTGTTCTGCTTCATCGCATTGGCAACTAGCTGTTGTGGAAAATTTAATAGCGTTGTCTTATGCAAATAGTGTGCTCTACAAGTAAAACAAATAAAAATGAGGAAATGTACACATTGTACCTTTGAAAGGTTGCAAGCAGTGGCGCAGAAGACTTGGGTTACAATAACATCTGAAATGAGCCTGGGAGTGGGAATGTAGCAAGGCTTGTTTCAAAGGGGAGCCAGTTCACTAAACACTAGAGTGATTTAATGCACCATCAATTATTTCCTGCTTGTCACTTAAAGAGGCTCCACGTATGCATGGCAGGTCCATGAGTGCAAAGAGGAGGTAGAAAGCATGATTTATTGGCTGGGGCAAACACCTGCGAATTAAGCAGCTCAGAAATTAGCCACAAGTAGCATATTAGTGCAGCTAATCAGGCACGGTTCAGTATTTCAGTTTCTTGATTTGCCCATAAATAAGGCTGTATGTGGCTGCCCTGGGGCGTTCTGGTGATTAACAGCCCTGACCTACAGTAAAGTGTGCAATCTAAACAATTTAGTGGGGTCTGCAGGTGTACATTGTAAGCTTGTTGCTTATAAGGCTGCTACATTCAGTATGTAGAAAGCCCCTGGTATCTGGATGTCTTGTTCATACGTTTTATCACACCATTTAATGATCAATTTTCTTTTCATTCATTTACCAGAGCCTGGTAACGTTAATGAGTTTTAAACTACGAGGCACTGATGCACAACTGTGAAAGCCAGTTGTCTTCTTTGTCTTATTCGGATGCCAGAACAAAATCATCACTCTTTGCAGTGCACTTTCATATCTCTCACCACAGTTGTTGACTTTCATCACAGCTGAAATGACAAGTTGCTACTTGATTATTTCAAGATCTGTGGTTGGCTAGCCTACCTGTTGATTGCTGATGTAAAAGTGTGTGGAGGAGCCTGTGCACAACCAACAGCAATCTGCTGTTCTGATTTTACAAAACACTGAAACAAAGACAGAAATTTTTGGTCACTGCATACTGACACATCAAGCACATATATTGGAGGAGGTTTGAAGCTCTCTTGAAATAGTATATGTGAACTCATATAAAGCTCAGCAGTAGCCATATCAACTTTAACTGCTGGAAAAATGACACTTATGAGAAAGAAAAGGAGGAAAGACATCCCTCAAATAAGCAAGATACTGGATAAGGCAACCTGATTACCCAGAGTACTCACAGTAGCCTATTAATTCCTCAACTCCAAAACAGCACATGAGGACATGGACAAGGATGAAGATGAATGACTGGTGGAAAAGTTATGTCATGTAGCATCACATGTGAGGGAATGATACTGTGTAAATCCAGAATTATCCACTTTTTCCTATGAAAAAATGCTGGGACACTTTAGGAAGGAAGGACAGAAGAAGAATCACAACAGATAGATACATGACTGAGGAAAAGTAGAGTGACCATTGCTATTTATCCTTTTTCCTAACATAAGAACAACATGGTAGTGCTTCTTGGACCAAATGGCAACAAATTTTTTTTACACAACAAATGATTAATTACTTTAAGATCCCACTGAGAACCCAGAGGAAGAAGTATTAAACATAAGAAATCACATTTATAGATTATTAGAGTCCACAACTACGTTTCAGAAGGGAAAACTTTACTTACAAGGGATAGATAATCTCCTGTTTCATATTTGAACATGAAATTTAATTAATGCTTTTTGCTTACTAGGTCAGTTCACCTTCCATTACACCATGCTGTACTGAAGACTGCTGGGATACATGACTCAGTATGATACTGACCTGATCTGGAATGCCTTTCCTTATGTTTATAGACTGGAGACATCAAGGCCCACATCCTTAAAAGTGCTCAAGTACCTATTTATCTCTATAGACACCCAATACTGTTCTCAACACTGCTTCCTAGATGTCACCCAGAGGGATGGAAGGCTCTGATTGAAGAAGTCGACTATTTTCTTGCTGAAACAAAGACAGGAGTTGGCACCTTTAGCTCACTGTCCCCTTTCCTGCTATAGGTGCTTCCTGTGTAGTAGGAGTGGCTGAACAGTGTTCACTTATGAGCTGGCACAGTTTAGAAACTCTTATATTAAAGTAAATCCACATCTATTTAACTTATAACCTTGTCAGATCACCAGCTGCAGCTTTTGCTTCATGATCGTCATCAGATTTAGCACAGGCAGCTGAGAGGTTGCTTCTGCTGTTTGCCTACTCCCATATTACCTTTGTGACTTGCTCCAGAGAGTCATTGCATTTCCCTGGTATGTTGAGTGAGGGTGGGTGACATCCATGCAGCTCATGGTCAGCTCCTCCAGCAGTGTTTTGACTTATCTGCATTGCATAACTTCTCAGTGATCTCTTCTTTGGTACCTGTTTCATAGCCCTTTGCATCTACACCTGTAGGACTTTCATGCCACTCTCAGCACGTGTCTGTTTTGCTACTTGATCATACCAGCTCCCACCTTAATGGAGGCCATTTTTTGATTTTTAGTTTGGGGTTGTACTGTTCATAACCCTGAGCATGGAACGCCCTGATGGGTTCCTCTAGACAAGCGTAGAGAGCATGTGCCAGTCTTCTCACTATGCCACCCTGTGCCCCGCATCTGTGATAGCTAGAAGCACTTGTCAAAGCTGGTTCTTCTCCTTGGTCTAGAGTGTTTTTTTCTTATTGGGACTGAGATGCTTATAAAATTTGCTTAAGTTTCTTTCAGAATTAATATAACTTTATACTGGAACAAAAACAGTTACAGGGCTGCTTTCCATCACTCCATATTTCTGCTTTAATAGTATGATACTGATGGTATGTACCATCTACAGAGGAGGGTGGGATGAATGTGTTTTTGAATGTAAGGTGTTGGCAGACTTGGATGGGCAATGGAGCAAGCTGTCTCATCCCTGTACCTGCCTACCTAAGTTTTCAGCCAGGCTTGGCTTCCGCCTGGGTAAGGACCTCATCACTCCATCCCAGGAAATATCTGGAAGTCCTGAAGTGTGGCCTGTCAAAGAAGCAGGAGCTCAGAGTGAAACTGAGTAATTAAGCCAATGGCATAGGCACACCGTCTGCATTTTTCTCTTCTTTTCTCTGTTTAGTTGAAGCTGAAATAAAATGGGACAAAATGGTTTTGCTGGTTGACACGAAAGACTGCTTTTCTTGGAATAACTTCAAAAAAGTGCTTTTTCTTAGTGCATTTTATTTAGCATGTTGTCATCCTCATACTACTATATTATAAACTCCTCATGTATTTATTAAGAGAGGTAGAGAATTAAAAACATAAGAGAACATAACAGAAATAATAGATGTAGTTGAGAATTTTACAATATTGCTATATCCTACAATGACATATGGAAGAGTTACAAGGTGCGTGTGAGAGAAAACACTCAAGAGTCTTTGCAAGTATTGATAACAGAATAAAAAATGATCAAAATATAATGCATAATCTAGAATAGAAAGACAGCAGTGCAGGGACAGAATCAGACCTATTAAGATTCTGCAGATGCATCACAGGATTTCAGACTATGTCTTCAGAAAAGTTAAACTAACATTTGAAGGTGTATCTACAATTTTGAAAAGTGTATAGTATCATCAGATCACCAAAGTGTCAGAGCTCTTGTTATAAAACAGCCTTTGCCTTTTGGTAAAGGGGATGTTAAATTTCAAGTACAGCAAACTCAAAATGGCTACATAAAACCAAGCACAGGTTAAAAAAAGCAGATTTATTGTGAGAACTCTGAAATGATATCTAGATGATCCCCTGAGCAGCCCTTGAGATGTCAGAGATGATAATACAGTAACAACATTTGGGAAGTATTTCTAGTTTTACACTTAGCCTTTTGGCAGGAATTTATTAAGACAGAATAAGCCTGTGACTTTTCAATTCCAAGTACAATTTGTTTCTCTAATATATCTGCAGGAGTAATGTGTGATGGAATTCTTCCTTTGCTGGGCCCAGTAGTTGTGGGTGATGATGTGCTATAATAGGTTCTCACAGGCCATATCTCAACAAGATAAAACACAACATATGTACATCTGTGGCCCAGTGTCAATGCCTTAAATGTACATCAGAAATGCATTAAATCTTCTGATTGCTATTTTGTTTGTACAGCTTGTTGGTTCAGAGTTTCCTCTGTAATGTACCCTGCTGATTACCTTGAATTATTGGCATATCCTTGGTAGAACAAGCACACCTTGTTCAGAAATACAGCATTACAGATGTGGCTTGAATCTTTTCCTTTATTAGTAGAAACAGAAGAAATGTTCTTCAAGATATTCCAATACGCTTCCTGAAAGCACATATCTCAGAATCAACTGTGTCTAGCAGTGCTTTGGACCAAAAGGAAAGGCGCATGATATTGCAGAAATTTATCCACACAGTTGTTCGCGTGTGTGCATCTGTGCCTGTGTCTATATATAATGACATAACAGTGTAGAAAATAAAGTATTATGGACAGCTCTGGAAAACGGTTCATCAAAAGAGGCACTTTTAGTTTTGGACACTCTTTCTGGGCCAGATTCTCATCTGGTTTAAAGCTATACATCTCACATCAGCTTGCTTGCTCATATGTGAGACTTTTCTTTTTGAAGAAAGCGAATGTTTTAGAAGTAATCTTGAGCTAAACGTTAATGGAAGCCATAGTGTTCGATAAAAATGAAATAAATATATAAAAAATAATATTAGTTAACACTGGCCAGCTCCAGTCTCCAGTATTTCCACCACACTATATCTGAACTCAGACAGCCTGCTGAAAGCATATGCTTGGGCACAGAGATACATGAACGCATCCTTAGGGTTTCAGTTTATGTCTAACCACCTCATAATGTGTCTGGCACAAGATGGTGACTGCTGTTGTAGATGTATTCTCCCTTTTTTCCATATGGGCGTCAACATTAGTTGTGAGAGTTGTGTCTCTGTGCCTGTGTTGACACTGTGAAGCTGATAACTACTTCATGAACTGCACACTTGCAGCCTTTGGACTGCCCAGATTGGAGAGGTTACTGGAGTGGTTCTTTTCTCATTCACGTCCCTGGGTTTCTTTTGAAAGGGGATCATGGGAGAGTTACTCAGGGTACAGCAGAGGTGTCTGCCTGGAGATAGGCACTCAGCCAGATCACTGAGCTACACAGGATTTGAGGTGGAAGATTTTTGGTCAATTCCACACGGTCCATATGCAACACATCTTGTTAAAGTAGGTCTCAGTCCGGGGGAATAAAAAGTGATGCTCTTCCATTGTCTGCTCAAAACAAGTTTTTAATTAATTTTATATGTGGATGTAAAGTAATGTATACCTAACACACGTGTGGCACTTCTTCACTGGAGCTCACAACTTCTTACAGGTGGATGAAAAAGTCACAGCTCTCAGGGAAGGGGTCAGTACTGGCTAGTCTACCACTTGCTCCCAGCTGAACAGCTGTTTTTCACAAGACTGTAAAGTGGTCAGATCATGCTGACATTTCTGCAAATCAGATTTAGTTCATACTGGTGTTTAGAGAAAAACTGTTCTTTGTGCAGATTAATGTATTATTGTTGTTGTGGTTATATTAACTACTGCCTATAAACTTTTAGTTATTCAGTTGGGAAGGTGAAGCATTATCATAAGATAAATGTTACATAGGAAAGTCAAAATATGATTCTTGGTCACTCCTAATACAAATTAGTTTGCATAAACTTTTCACTGCATATGGATGAGTAATCAATGTATTCTTAGAAATTAAAATATGCATTTGTTCTGTATTTTATTACAGTTAATGGGACTGTTTTTAGAGGTGAAGATTACAGAAATGATATATTGGTTGTAACAATTACCTATTAATTATAATAAGCAACAGTTCCTATTTCTGAAGGAACTGAATCATTTTATTGATCTGCCACATCCCATGGTTGTTAAAGGTGATTTTTATGTTGACTTCAGTAGAAGTAGGAGGAGGCTAAGGCTACAGCTAAATAAAAGAATACTTGTGTAGTTTAATACTAATGATACATATTGAATTACTGTATGCAAACTTGAACAAATACAGCTGATATTACTTAAATTGGAAATACAGGCTTAGGTCTCTCTAATAAATGTATTGTGAAGTGAGTGAAAACAAAAATGGCACTGTATTACAGATGCCTGGGTAGAGCTGTCTTTCAGTAAAGGAACAGAGGTGAGGCGAAGGCAGGCATGTGTGTCAGTCTCATGTTAGGGTCAAAGTGTGACTTCCCTTGCAGGGACTTCCCTTCCCTGCAACCTCCACTTTTAATGTAAATCATGATCCAATATATCGTAATTTTATATTAAGATTTTATACAAAGTAATTTAAAGTTTATTTTTTGTTCTTTTAAAAAGTGAACTATAAAAAGTGAAAGCAATGTATTCCTGGTTTTGTAACAAATATATGCTATAGGTCAATTTCTTTTTATCAAGTAAAATGAAACCCATTGTAAATGTAAATCCTGTAGAGCCATATATATGTACTTGTTTTGTAGCTATAAACATCATTAGTGAAATACTGAAGGTAATATGGGAGATAAATAACAGCGTTTAAAAGTGACCACAAGGTATTATGGATAAATGAATAATTACATTAAAACTGCTGAGGAAGTGTGTAATGCCATTGCTGTATTATGAAGCAGGTACATTGGTTTAAAACAGCAGCTATTTACACTGCATAGACACCTCAGTCCAAGCAAAAAATGAAAACTATGCAGATTATAACAGAAATAACTGACTTGTTTAGGAATCTGGGCTACTATATAATTTGCCAAATTCTTCTGCTCTTTAACTCTGTAATCTGTTCATTGTGCATCTACTGGCCCATTACACTTTCCTGTTTCTGTTAATGTCATTTTACTAGTTCTGCTTCCAAAATATTCTTCATGCTTTTTTTTACTGCCCATTTTTAAAATTAGTTCAGTCTATACCATTTGACTTTAGCTTATATATACATGTCTCTGTATGTGTGTATAGTGTGCAAGTTCAAACATATATGTATGCACACGTGTAGATCTAGATAATTAGCATGCAAGGAGAAGAGAATATCAGCAGCTAGTCCAGAGGTAACTGTACTGCAACAGTGATGGTGTCATATTTAAAAGTGTGCTGTGATTATTTATTTTATGTGCTAAGTTGGATCGAGGCCACGGTGCATTTTGTTATTAAAACTTTAATTTCTTTTTAGCTTCAAAAGTAGACTTTCAGTCTTTTCCATACAAACATATGATGTGATTTCAGTAGAATAAATTCACTTCCACAATCCATTCAACACCTGATTAATTCATATTACTGAGGCAACAGAGATATGATTAACTTATTCCTGTCTTACAGTACATAAACTGTGCTATGGATAACAATGTGAGCCACTGCTGATACTTTATTCAACAGGTCAGTGTTAGGAACATCAGTAGAGACGTGGTTTTTCATTAAATATGGTTGTAAACATCTAATTTATTTGGAAAAATTAGTATCTATCTTGAAACTGCCATCATACGTCGAATAAAATGGTGTTTGACAGCAGTTTTTTAGCATTCCTAGAAGAACTGAAAAACAGTTATGGGAAGCTTATTGTGCTGGCACCATTTTTAGATAATGTTCCAGAAGCTTTTCTACATATTTCTAAGTGGGTGAGGTATATAACACAGTGCACTCTTCTGGGCAGTCTTCACCAGTACTTCACTACTGTGAAAAAACACAAGGAACACGTTTTCCATCAAAAAGATGTTTTGTAAATATAACCTTGCCCTCAAATTACAAAGCACTCATATTGGAAAATGCAGTGACAAAATATGGTGCCAGTGCTTGGTCACCCTCACAGTAAAAAAGTGTTTCCTGATGTTCAGATGGCACCTCCTGTGTTTTCCCATTGCCTCTGGTCCTGTCACTGGGCACCACTGAAAAGAGCCTGCTTCTGTCTTCTTTGCACCCTTCCCTCTGGCATTTTCACTCTTTGATGAGATCTTCCGAACCTTTTCTTCACCAGGCTGAATAGTCCCAGCTCTTTCAGCCTCTCCTCACAAAAGTTACCGCAGTCCCTTAATCATCTTAATGGCTCTTTGGTGGACTCATTCCAGTAAGTCCACATGTTGTACTGGGGAGCCCAGAACTGGACACAGTATTCCAGATGTGGCCTCATGAGGGCTGAGCAGAGGGCAAGGATCACCTTCCTCAACATGCTGGCAGCACTCTTCCCAGAGACCAGGGTGAGGCTGACTGATCTGTAGTTCCCCTACCCTTCTTGAAGATAGAAGTGACATTTGCTCTCTTCCAGTCTTCAGGAACCTCTCCTACTTTCCATGACCTTTCAAAGATAACTGAGAGTGGCTTTGCAATGACATCAGTCAGCTCCCTCAGCACTCGTGGGTGTATCCCATCAGGGCCCATAGTTGTGCATGTCCATTTTTTTTAAGTGCTCCCTATCTCGATCCTCATCCACTAAGGGTAAGTCTTCCTTGCTGCAGATTTTTGCCCTGCTCTCAGGGGCCGGGGATTCCTGGAGGCTGATCTTACCCGTGAAGACTGTGGCAAAGAAGGCATTAAGTACCTCAGTCTTCTCCATGTCATTTGTTGCCTGTTGTCCTGTCCCATTCAGCAGCAGGCCCATGTTTTCCCTACTCTTCCTTTTCCTGTTCACATACTTGTAGAATCCTTTCTTGTTGTCTGTGCTTGTTTTGGCTGGGATGGAGTTAATTTTCTTTATAGTAGCTAGTGTGGAGCTATGTTTTGGATTTGTGCTGAAAACAGTGTTGATAACACAGGGATGTTTTATTTGTTGCTAAGCAATGTTTACACTAATCAAGGACTTTTCAGCTTCCCATGCTCTGCCAGGTGCAGAAGAAGTTGGGAGGGGACATGGGTGGGACAGCTGACCCCAAATGACCAAAGGGCTATTCCATACCATATGACATCATGCTCAGTATATAAAGCTGGGGAAGAAGGAAGGGGCGGACATTTGGAGTGATCGTGTTTGTCTTCCCAAGTAACCATTACACATGATGGAGCCCCGCTTTCCTGGAGATGGCTGAACACCTGCTTGCCAATGGGAAGGAGTGAATGAATTCCTTGCTTTGCTTTGCTTGCGTGCGCGGCTTTTGCTTTCCCTATTAAACTGTCTTTATGTCAGCCCACAAGTTTTCTCACTTTCACTCTTCCGATTCTCTTCCCCATCCCACCAGGGGGGAGTGAGCGAGCGGCTGTGTGGAGCTTAGTTGCCGGCTGGGGTTAAATCATGACTTTGCCCTTCACATCCCTTGACAGATTCAACTCCAGTTTTCCTAACCCCATCCTTATATGATCAGACAGCATCTCTATACTCCTCCTAGGTTACCTGCCCCTGCTTCCACCTCTTGTACACTTCCTTTTCATGCCTGAGTTCAGTCAGGTGCTTCTTGTTTATCCATGCAGGTCTCCTGCTGCCTTTGCTTTTTTTCCTACTTGTCAGGATGAACCATTCCCAATCTTGGAGCTTCCTTGAATATCAACCAGTTCTCCTGGACCCTTCTTCTCTCCAGGGCTGTATCCCATGGGATTCTCCAAAACAGATCTCTGAAGAAATTAAAGTCTGCTCATTTGAAATCCAGGGTCATGGTCCTGATTTTTGCCCTCCTCTGTCCTCACCGGATCCTAAATTCTACATCTCATGGTCACTGCAGCTAAGGCTGTCTCCAGTTTTTACTTCCCTGACCAGTACTTCCTTGTTTGCAAGTATCAGGTCCAGCAGGGTGCCTTTACTTGTTGACTCCTCAATCAACTATGTCAGGAAGTTGTCTTCAGTGCACTCCAGAAATCTTTTAGATCGTGTGCCTTCCTGTGTTGTCCTTCCAGCAGATATTATGGAGGTTGAACCCATAAGGATCAGGGCCTATGAATGTGAGGCTTCTTTCAGCTGTTTGAAGAAGGCTTCATCTATTTCTTCCTGATCAGGAGGTCTATAGCAGATACCCACTACAACAGCACCCATTTTGGTCTGCCTGCTGATCTTGACCCATAACATGAGCTTTTGTCTGGCTCCTGATTCATCCCTAGGCAGAGCTCAATGCATTTCAGCTGCTCTCTCAAATAAAGTGCAACACTCTCTCCTTACCTTCCCTGACTGTTCTTCCTAAAACGCTAGTATCCATCCATCACAGTACTCCAGTCGTGTGAGATATCCCACCATGCCTCCGTGATCCCAAAGAAGTCATAGTCCTGTAACTGCACAAAGACTTCTAATTCCTCCTGTTTGCTCCCCATGCTGCATGCACTAGTGTAAAAGCATTGCAGAGAGGCACCCAAGCACGCTTATTCCCCAGAACAGAGTTTTCCCATAAGACCTTTCCACAGGCACTTCCTTTATTACATGTCTCCACTTGAAGTGATTCAACTTCAGCCTTGTTTTGATGTCTGCTATGTTGCTTCAGTACCCATCACCTCCAGCCTTTAATTTATCTACCTCATCCATAACTACCTCACTTGTTTGTTGAGAAATCTCTTCCTACCCCATCATTTCTAGTTTAAAGCTCTCCTCACCAAGCTGACCAGCCTGTTGGCAAACATACTTTCACCCTGCTTAGTCAGATGGATGCTGTCTCTTCTGAGCAGCCGTTGGCCTTCAAAGGGGGGTCCCATGGTTGTAGAAACAGAAACCATGCTGCCAACACCAACTGTGCAACCAATTGTTGACCCATAGGATTGATCCAATCCTCAGGCCCTTCTTCTTCACTGGCAGGATTGAGGAGAACACCACCTGGGCCTCCATGCTCTTGACCATTGCCACCAGAGTTATGTAGTCACATTTGACTTCCCAGGTCACCCCTGGCATTGTGATTGGTGCGTATATGGAAAAGCTGCAAGGATACTAGTCAGAGGACCAGATGAGCCTGCATAGCATCTCTACAACACTATTAATGCAAGCCCCCAGAAAGCAGCAAAGCTCCCTGAATGACAACTCAGGTCTGCAGATGGGGGCCTCTGTCTGCCACAGTAGGGAGTCTCTTACCACTGTCACTTACCACTTCCTCCTAGTGGTCCTGAGTGGCTCAGGGTCAGCTGCCAAATATGCTACGTTGATGGCACTCCCAGCTCATCTGCTATGAGGACACTGTACCTATTCTGTTACTGCAAGTCTTCAGGTACAGTAGGAGCCTTCTTCCTGGTTTAAGAAGTCATCAGCTTCTAGCTTTTCTCATGATGAGGGTTTCCACTTTCCAGCTTCATGGGCACAGGCTCTTCCTGCCCCTCCTCTACAGTTGAAGGTTTGGGCTTTTGAAGGTGTTGGGTCTCAGAGAAGATACAGTTGATCTCTTTCTCACCCTCTCTGTGCAGTCTGGAGACCTCCCCTGCAGCTCTTTTATTTGACAAGATAGCCCACTGACAACTGGACACCTCCTGTAGGCTAGAAGACCATGTGTCCCAGGCTGAACAAGAGGCTCCAGGCACTCCCTGCAGCTTGAGACTTGCAGAGCTGCATCCTTCTCTGAAGCTCCATCTGGGTCCAAGCTCCATCTAAGGGGACAGTTTCTCCAGTGTCTCCTGGGGAATGTGCTATGTGGCCCATCACCACCATAGCTAAGGATGTGTATGCTAGACAAAGTTTGCTGGCCTCTCCTTTGTGCCTTGTTGTGCAAAATGCTGCATCTGTTGGCTGCACGTGAGGAGCTGTACTCTGGGCCTGGCTCTTACTTAGGCCTCTCCCAAGCATGGGCAAAAGGGTGCTTAACCCTCCCAAATAATGGGAGAGTGACTCCGTGAATTTGCGACTCTGTGACTTTGAGATGAATTTCTGTTAAAAATATTCTGAACAGTTCTAAAATTTAATTTCTGCAGGGCAGAGTAATTGGGTCACTAACATCCTGCTTGTCTCCATCTTATTTCTGTGTTTCTGTCTATAAATATCCCCTACAAATAAAACAAAATTTTGTTCACAGAATGTTTTGCTGAACTAGCTGATATTTTACAGTATTCACATTTGCATAAATGTGATCGCATTTCTGGTACCCAGAATGTCTTGGGAGAATAATTTGTTTGGGAAATGAGACGGACTCCTAGGTGAGTTAAATATAATCTGAAAACAGGTGAGCAGACAGCTGGAGAACATGGCCAGTGATTATAAACACAAAGACTAGTAATTGGTAGCTGTCACCTAAAGTGATCATAACGGAACTGAACGTCATCTCCAGCATACCTAGTCTAATGTGTTACTGAAATGGTGCTGCCTGATATGGAAAAAAACCTGCAACTAATCTTTTTTACTAACAGCTGAAGGCATACTGTGAAACATCATGGATAAGAATCTCCCTGTAATATGTTTCATATATCATTCTATGCATAGAGTCAGTTTCAAAGAGATGATGACTCTTCTTCATTTGAAGTATGATCAGAAGTAAAGCAAAATCGAAATGAACTCGGCATAGACCAAAAGAATTGTCACTTCTGGAATGACTACTTGACTCTCCTTCAGAATGCAGTTGTTCCACCTGTTCTCTGCATTTGCAGTGATGCTTGAAGTGGGTTAGTAGGAACGTTCTGCAACCCATTACCTAAATGTAATTAAGAAATTCTTTCAGTCAATTTGTGGCATTTCTGTGAAACCACTTTAGGCAAACAATAAAACAAACAGTGTTTTTTCCAGTCAAATATATGATGAAAAGAAACTGAAATATAGGAACCTGTAATAAGGTGAATGTACTGAATAGAATAAAGTGAAAATATAATTATTGTGTAGTGCATGAAAGTGGATGATAAATTAAAATCAGTGCTAAAGTTACGAATAAACACAGGCAGGTGTATAGCTACAAGTTGTACAGCAACCAGGTAGCCCATATTTTTGTAATTTTAAGGAAAGTCAGTCTCAATGGAGTGAGCACCACAGTTTTTAACTGATAAGATAGAAGTATGTAATCAGTAAAAATTTATTATTAAGAGAGGGCAACAGTTTATCCTAAACTATAATAATGTAATACTGGTCATTCCAAGAGTTGGATTATTCACCACAAATAATAACTGTTGTCAAATTTTGCTCATTTTGGCTTGCAAAGAATTCACAAACTGTATCTGACATCTAAAATATATTATTTTTCCAGAACTATTTTACCTTAACACATTTCAGGATTATTTCTGAACAAAACATTCTGAATTGTATAGTCTATGTACAGTACTGTGTTCTTTTGAATACCAAAGCATAGTATTGTTTTCATTTATGGAGAAGAACAGACCTAACTGAATAATAAACAGGAAATATTGCTCTTCTGATAAAGAAGATGTTGATGAACAACCGTTTATGTTAAAGCTCAGGAAAGTATCAGGTCTTCAACATTCAGAGTTGGTGGTCATGCAGATGTGCAAGCAACGAGTTTTACCCGTGTTACTGATGGAAACATGATTTTCTACATGCTTCTTAACTTTTGAAAATAAACTGTACATTCTCTCAACGTCTTGTTGTGAAGTCCTAAGAATGCTTTGGTTTTATTTTGTTAAAAGAAGGTTTTGAATCTCAAAATTGAGCCATTGTAGGATACATTTTATACATCTGTAACACCATTCTTACATCAGTGCAAGAGAAATAAGAGTGTTTAATGAACTTCTCATTCCCCTGCTCCCATCTGAGGTCCAGGGAGAACTGAGATCCCTTTTCTCTGCAGACAGGGAGAGCTGCTTCTGCTGTGGGCCAGTGATAGCTATAGAGGAAGAAGGTCATGATGGGGGCAGGCCTGAATCTGCAGTTCCTTTGTAGCCCATGGTGCAAAGCTGCCATACCGGAGGAGCAAACAATATTTGTTGAGGTTACTAGATTAGTAATATAGGGATACACCTAACTGAGGTCACTGAATCATTAAAGTCTTTAAAGTAGGAAGGGAATCTCTGCAAATCGATCCCTGTGCTCAAAGCAGAGCTAATCTTAAAGTTAGATCAAGTTTCCGGGGCCTTTACTTAAAAATTATGTGCTGCAATGAGGAAAATTTGAGCTTTTTTCCATTAAACCAGAGAGAAGAATAATGTCCTAGGAAACTAGATTAGGAACTTAGAGTTTATGTGGAGAGTTGGGTGTGTCAGAATCCCTAGCAGGCAGCACATTGTGCTGTTCCTCAGTGTGCAGCCACACAAAAGTAATCAATAGAAAACAACGAGAACAGGAACCATGTCTGAACTTCGAGGGCCATCGTGCTCTGTGACAAGACTTATCTAGGACTTTGTGGAGAAATTCTCATGCATTTGGACAGCCTGGTATCCTTTTCTGAAGTTGCCTATCCACTTTCTTTCGAAGTCCTGAGCAACACTTAATCTCTCTTTTCAGAACATGATTTCAAAAATTGATATCCTCCTTCTCATCTAAGCTTTTCAGCTCTTTTCACTTCATCTTGCTAGTGATAAGATGGCAGACCAAAGTTGGCATGTCAGTATTTAGTTGCAGTTAAAAACAAGGTTTCAGGATTGCAATTTTGGAAATAGGCTGCTAAATCCACCTATATTCCACTTCTTCAGCTTTAGTTCTCTTTGAATCTGGCCATCAGATGGGACACAGATATTTTTCTGTGTGATGGTTTTGTGATTCCTGGTGTGTGGTGTGGGCTTGTGGAGACTATTGCAAAACTGGGCATACATATCAAGGCAATAATGAGCTTCAGCAGCCATTGTGTTCAGCTCTGAGATGTCATCTTCGCAATATAGTGTGGTTTGTATAACCCCCATGGAACATGCCTCACTTCCCTTTCCAGTCAATTATGCCTAAATACAACAAGGAAGGCAGATGATTAGACTTTGCACAATCCTTGTGAGGAATATCTGCTTTTGCCTGTAGTACTACTCGGTTACTTGCTGAAGTTTTCTTACATAAGTGACTAATTTTCTTTTAATACCCACATTCTCTCACAACAACAAAAAAAAGCTCCCTCTTTTGTAGAGCTTCATATTTATATGTCAAGAAAAAGTCGTCATAATGAAAAGTCAGTAGAAATGAAATTGAGTATATATGTAATGTTAATAATTTAATTCCATTGCCTTCCATTATTATTCTTTAAACTGATATATGAGACTCTTTTTGCAAATCTCAAAGTGCTCTGTGAATTACAAACTGTGGCTCTTAGCTAAAGTCCTATAACCAGACCCTATATCACCACACAAGAAAAATTTCAATTACAGCTGAAAGTGAACGTGCCATTTAATAGTAATAAAACATTATAGTGATAATGTAGCTATCTTTAAATCAAAGAAATTCAGAACTAAGTTGCACTCAAGAGAAATCCAAAAGTATTAGAGTACAAACCACCCCAAAGACTTCACTTTTGATCTGTGATGATGCCTTGTAGTGGCCAAAACCTTATGATTACAGAGTACTAGCCCTGGAGATCCAAATTGCATGAAAAAGTTTTTTAAAGTCATTAGATTCCTTCTGTTTCCTTTTAGTTCCTCCCGACTGATAATCTTTTCTTTGTAACTAAGAGGAGGGGAGATCTGTATTGACTCTGATTCTAAGAGAGGCTCTTTCTGTAGGGTCAAAGTATTTTTACAATTACAAGGACCATAAATGAGGGACATAACTAAACCCAGTAAAGTAACAGAGGTGGACATTGACATTCGTCTGTTTCACATGTATAAAGTTTTAGACAGCCTTGATCACAGAAAGCTTCAGGTTTTGGTGTCAGTAATTTAGAAGAAAAAGCAAGTAATACCAGGATTGTATGGTTGGTTTGTTTCTAAAATAGGTGCTCCTACAGTGAGCTTGGATGGGTATATCAAAAAAGATATGTGACAACCATCACTCCCCCACCCTTGCCCTGCCAAGATGGACATAGAGTTGTGTTGAGAAGGACTGCATTTGGCCAGTCTGCAGGATCTCTGTGGGAACTTCTGCTGCAGTCCTGTATGCATTCCAAATAAAGCAATTTAGTTTAAGAGCATCTGCTTTTCCCTGTTGCAAGATACTGCTAATCAGCCAATTGACATTGTTTCGCCTCTGTAATGCCAAGGGCTCCTGAATAAAAACATTAGTGCTGCCATGCTGGATCAGATGAAAGAGTCCATCTTATCCCGGTTTCCTTTCTTCATTGGTGACTAACAACAGATGCCTAGGGAAGCATACAGTGATAATTCCCTCTGTGTACCCTCCTAGCTGCCAGCAATGTGTGGACTTGGTGAGTCAGAGGCAGTATCTTTCTGATTTTTCTTCCATGAACATATCTGGGATTTTCTGCTTTTGCTTTTTGTGTTCATTATGTGATACGGTATTGCCCCTTTTAAACATGCTGTTTCATGATTTTGATTCACCCAGGCCAGTCTTGATTTTATATCACTTTCTCATAAATCTATTTATAGACCTTTGTTATCTTTCTTCCAGACGGTAGAGTTATTATCTCTTTAACTGTTCTTTGTATGAAAACTGTGCCACACACCCTTCTCTCTAGCTCTTCCAGTGCTATTTTACCCTTTGCGGGACCAGAATGTCTCCTGATTTGATTCTTTATTTTCCCCTTAATAATGGTTAACATTTGTAGTAGGCATTTCCATTTATCTATTCTAACTTGAGAACCTTGAATAACTTAGTAACATCAGCTTATTTTGAACACTGCAGATGCTAGTGCAGGTTCCTACCAGACTCCATTGTTGACCTACCTCTACAGAATCATCATTTATCCTACTTTTGTTCCATAATATTCAAATGGGTGTTTGTGTCACCCCTTGGAATTTTAATTTCTTTTAGAGCCTACCATGAGAGATGTGGCAGATAACTTGTAAAAATCCAAATATAGTATGCCAACCAGATCACCCTCACCTTCAGTCCTACATAGATAATGAATAAACTGTAAGCACGGTGCTTCTCTATGAATACCAGGTTATTTCTTCCCCACTGAATCACATGTGTCCTTGAGTCCATTGTTTCTATACTTTATTAATAGTTTCTACAGGTTTACTCAGGTTTGGTGCCATACTTAATGATCTGGAGTTCCCCAGATACTTCTCTCCACTGGAGCCATTTTAAAAATTGCAAACAATTACACTTTTTAGAAATTGGTATTATGGATCACAACCATTGACAAAACTAACATAAGCTAAGAACAGATGTGTAAGTCAATGTTTGGAATGACTGGTACTGACTTCCCGGCAATTTAATTTCTTCCCTTTTTATTGAATCGAATCCTATTTATTTATAGAAAACCTCTTTTTTTTCTTTTCTTAAAAATGTAACATTTTAATTACAAAAAGTCATGCATTCAACTAAATTCCCCTGTGGAAAGTCTTGTCTATAAAAGGGTAGAGAGAATAAAATAAATGCTTTTGTAATAGAAGATCTTACAGAAATGGTATGTCATGGTATTATAGATAATTTTTAGAAAAATAAAGGGGACTCTAATATTCTTTTTTCTTTTCAGATTGTTTGGTAGGTTTTTCTCTTGGGCAGTATTTGGTGAACATGATGTAAAGCTATTTAATTTCCTTGAAGTATTTTCTATTTCTTCAAAAAGATCTGTTTATATTAAAAAAGGGTACATGCTTTGTTAAAAAATTAGAGAATTTTCTGTCAGGGAATGGGAGCAGAATGGGACATGGTTGACACTAGTTTAAATTAGGTAGTAAGCCAAACACTGTGTGGATGTGAGGAAGAAGAAATGCATGGCTTAACCTTTGCCCAAGGCTCCCAGAAGCGTAGGGCCATCTTAGCATATGGAACACCTCAAATCCGTGAGTACATTGTGCTCATGCTTCCTATCTATCTGGCCTCTTTCTCAAACCCAGTTAGACATAATGGGGTCATCTGGTCAGTTATGTCATAAACATAGAGTAGACTTGCAAAGTAGCTGCAATAATTTTATGGTGCATGTGTAATGGCTCTCTAGAAGTTGGCTTCTATTAATGAAGCTTAGAGTTAATAAAGAAGTTTGCATCTTGAGAAATGTGAAAGTTGTTTCAGCTGAAGCTCAAAGGCTTCCTCAGACCACATAGTCAAACCCAAGGCAAGATGATTGAAGAATTGAAAAGATTTGTTATAATCTTATTAACCCAATCTTGCAGCCCAGCTAAAGCTACTTTAAACTCCTTTTACATTCCTGAAAGAAGACAAAGTAAATAAGTATATCCATGAAAAAGAAGCCATGCTGGCTTAAGAATGAACAACAGAAGCCTGTGGATCAAGAAGCTTCTCAGCTTCACTCAGTTCTTCCACTTTCGGTTTGGAACAAAGAGAGTCTTTGTTGGGATGATGCATATTAATAGTCAGTGACAAGTTATAAATACATTGTGGTTGAATGGATTTTTTTTTTTTACAATAGATTCTTATAGTGTTTCTCTATCAGAATTATATGCATGGATTTTAAACAACCTGAATACATTTTTGGAATCATATCTCTGAAAGCTGACATGATAGGCAATAACGCATATTTAAGATGATACAATGTAAAGTCATTTGGCAAGTCTATGACCCAGTAATGTAGAAAAGAAAGTATGCTTAATAAAAAAAAAACCTAATTTTTTATTATGAAAGAGATTTGAGAAGTTCAAAAATGTCAATTTCACTCAATTTTCACTACCTTTTGTGGCTTGAATTTAAGTAAGGAAGAATAACTGATGGTATCCTGATTTAATATTCTGTGTTTTCAAAATATAATGTCAGTGAAAAAAGGATAGTATTGTCATACTTCCTTGACAGTTAACCCACAGTTGTAGCTTTCTGTAGGGACAATAAAGTTTCCTTCACAATATTCTCTTAGTTTCCTTTTGGAGGAAGCATATTAATGGTTGAAAAGAATAGTGTACATCTTTTATTAATTCCTTATAATTAACAGTGGATATATCTAGTAAGGCTTATTTGAATCATTTGAAAAAGCTTAGATTCTCAGAACTCCTCTAGAATCTCAGAGAATGACTGCAGTAATCAATGTTAAGATGATTTCATTTGTTTCCAAGGGAAAAATGTGCACCTGCAATTTGAATTTTATGACATCCAGAAACCAGAAGACTTTGCATATGAAAACCAATGAAAAAAACACAACTGGTTTTGAATATTTTCCAGGGATACATTTTCCTGCAAATATGAAAAAGAAAAATGAAAAAGTTCTTTTAAATCTTAAATAGTTAAATTTAAAACTGTCCTCTGAATGAAAAAAAAGTTTTCATAATTAATAAGATTGTGACTTGCATTCCATAAGGAACCTGGTTTTGAGCTCTCTCAAAACATGCCTCTGGCTGAATACTGAATGTATTAAATGTATATTAAAATGCATGTTACTTGAATACACCCATGGTGCCATGTGATCTGGATATCTCTGAATAAGCAACCTATTCTCATCATTATTTTTAGTCAACCAATCTCTGTGTCATCAATAAACTTGACCAGTTATTTCTTATGAATGATAGAATTACTGAATACACTGAACAGTATAATTAACTAGAAAGAATCCCACCAATTTCCTTCTCAATGTGTTTGGTTATGAGATCTGCCAAATGCTTACTTTTCAATTCAGATAGCATCTATTCTTTTGAATTTGTATACTGTAGTCATTTAAATAGTGCTAATATCCAACAATAGTTCAAATATCCAACAAAAAGAGAAGTATGTAACTTGATCACCTTATGTTTTTATGGCCATTTTCAGCTGTCCAATTATGTTTAATCAGCACCAAGTAAGCAGAGTACTTCTCAGTATATTCTAAAAATAACTGATTTTATTTACAGTCAGTTCTTTCCTAAGTATGTGAGATAGCACTCTAAAAGAAGCATTACTTACAAGACCCATATGTAAAATGTAAAATGACATCTATTAAAGGCTTTCATTTTAGTTGCAAGACAGCAAATCTATTGTGGGACATTTTAAGGTAAATGAAGATTAACAATAGTTTACGATTTTCAAGAGTTTGGGGGGTTAGGAGTTTGGGAAGAAAATGTTCATAACCACTTCAGTACAGATTAACATAACAGTTGTCTAATTTTTTTTTTTTTAAAGTTATTTTGTTAGTTACTTAGCTTACTTTGGGGAAAGTGGAAGGGTAAGGGGATGGTGTTTGTTCTACTAATCTTGCTCTTAACCTGTTGAAAATTTTGTCCCTGTCTGGCAGTATTTAATATTTTAGTTACTGATTTGTGGTCCCCACAGATGGTATGGTGATTTAAGTTTTTCAGCATGAAATCCAAATTGACTGCTAAGGAGGGAGCTACTGAGGACTAGCCCAGACAGACATGCTTGAGTGTATGCATATGCCTTTCTCTCTCCAGAGTCTGTGAACCTTATCCACTCTGGAATCATAAAAGAGTATTTTAAGCTTTCTTCTGGAGAAATAGATTAGACTTGCTCTTTGAAAATATAGTAGAAGGACACAACCCCACCTTTGCACAGCGTGTGGGTGGCCTGGATTCCTCAGCCTAAAGCTGTTTAAACCAAGACATTCTGCTCTAAAGGGTACCTGAACCGCCAGACTACGATAATCGCCTTGGGCTGAAACTATTCCTCTATATGGCAAAACCTTCAACGTTCACAGGGTTTGAAGAGTGAGAAAGAAGACAAGAGAGAGCAAGTCCTGCAGCCTGGCATTTATGTAGGGTATTCTGAAATACTGCTTGCCAGTCCTTGTTTCCAGGATCGTTTCTGCATTCTATCCAACGATCATATAATATATGAATATTGCTATAATGACATTTTATAGTACTAGGAGTTTTCAGAGAATTACAGACTGAGAATTGTAAAAATAAGTTTCATGTAAGGGACATATGATCTGACTTGTGGATGAAATGTGATTTTTGATCAAAAAAGAAGATTCTGAATAAATGAAAAGAAAAAAAAAGACAGTTTAAGGGCTCATCCCTAAAATACATGAACAATTCTTACATAGTAAGTGTTCAAGATTAATTGGGGAAGGGACACTTTGACTTTGTGCCTTGTTTTTAAAAATACACCCAAAAGAGTTTGCATATAAAGGTGTATCTGGGACAGGATACTAGTTTATTAACTAATTAACCCGGTTTTTAACTTGATATTTGATAAATTTTTAAAAATTGCAAAAGCTCAGCTTAAGTATAACAAGTTTCCTTGTTCTATACCAAAACAGTTTAATAACTACCATATTCTGTATTTTCTGTCAGCTGCTATGCATTAATACAGATTTGTTTTAAAATGAGTTTGGACTGATTTAAAACTCTCCTTAGATTTTCCTAGAAACTTGGTCACACTCACAGAAGCTTTGCAGGGAAGTGCAGCAGTTTTTCTGAAGGCTGGTAAAAAATGCCTTTTGGCTTCTTTTTGTACCCTAATGTTCAACTGTTATTGGCTGACTGAAAGTTTTAACAAATTGGTGATACTTTCAGAATGTTTTTGTTTTAGCATGGAAAATTAAGAGATTGAGGTTGTAAATTGCTTTTCATTTTTTCATTTATATAGGAAGTGCAGTCTGCAATTACTTTAACAATTTTGGATTCTTTTGCCTCTTATAAAAACATTTCTTTTCTGGCAGATTTTTTTGGGGGGTCTGTGTGTTTGGGTTTTGTTTTGTTTTTTAAATGCTGAAGACTGTTACTTCTTCTGGATCTTAGTTATGACCTACAGGGCATGTGGTTCCTTTGACATGAAGTTTATTTTTCTAAACCCACAGCTTGATATTCTAGCACTTAATTTCAGAATGCAGCTTAAATCACAGAAGCCATAATATGTCAAATGATCCCACACTTGCAGGGGGAAAACAGTAAGTAATGAAAAAGCTATGATTGCTTTTCTGTCCCTCCAAATGACAGTTATCACCTCAGTGACCTGCTCCGGGCGGACCCATCTAAACATGACACACTAAGGGATAACGTCATCTAACAGGGTAGTTACAAAAATCAATACAAAACCCATTTCAAAGATACTCTGTGTAAGAATCCTGGTGTAACGTTCATTTATTGAACAGGCCTGAGGAAAAAAAACCCCAACTTTTCTGATATGTATGCTTTACCTCCCAAGCAAAGGAATTCTGTAGGTAAGCAATAATTGTATTTTTCAATCTATTATTTAGTCTTGCCAAAGCTCAGCCTAGAATCTAATATGGGGATGACTGCTATAACTCAATTATGAAACCTAAGCAGAGCTCTAATGCATCTGTAATGCAAAAGGAACATAACAAGACAATTGACTGTACTTCTTTTAGTTGAGGGGTAGCTGTCTGTGTTTGTGCAGGGATGAACAAAAACAGGGAGGGAGACTGCGATATTGTATTTTTCACTGAAGCATTAGGAATGTTCTGTAGTTATCTTCACTCATGAATATAGAAGGTTTGGTTACATTGTTGAAACAACTGCTGGCTCACAACTGACTGAAAATAGGTTTCTATTGTTTGCTTTCTCAAATGACAATAATACTGAAGCCTGGAGCAATTTTATCCAGTCATATCCCATATTCAGGGGATGTCATTTAAGAAAAACCAGTATTTATTTTCCTTATATTTATCAAACTCTTTTCAAATCTGTATGAGCTTTATTCCTCTCAGGAAGTAAATAATAAATATAGTATGGATCTTCAGTTTTGATTCCTTACAAAAAGATGCAGTATAGCTTGATAGTTTTAAAAAATATCATAAAGATTATATTGCTGGATATTAATGTGAAAATATTTTTTAGGTTTGGGAAAATACCTTGCTTTAGCAAATACCAGGATTTTTTAATGTTGGCTTTTATTGCCACTTAATCACTGTAAAGATCAGTATTTTTTTATATTCAAATGACTCTTGAGGTATTTTGTAGTACAATATGGGATCTTACTTACCTTCACACTGAACACAATTCTGGCAATTCCATACTCATATTGAGAGGTGTTTGATCACTGAAATTGTCTCGCTGAAACCATCTTGCAGATTTTGAAACAGAAATGTAAGGAGAGGATTAAAAGAAGAATAGGGAAAAGAATTAAGAAAATAATGTGACAATTTCTAGGACCACTCAGAAAAGTGTAATGAAAATCTAGGTCTCCTGGTAAACAGGGGTTGCACTTCTAGAGTAGGAAGACACCCACTCATCCATCTTCACTCCTAAAATATCAATAAAATTCAGGAATGGATAGCTCTGATCACAGAATTTGAACGGGAATATTCAGAAATGTTAGCTGCACTGTTTCCTGAAGCATTGATGTGCTAAAGAGCTGATCTGACACTCTTTATATCTCTCCCAAAACCAAGCAGTTTTGTAATAAACAACTCTCTTTGTTGGATCATCTCTACTTTCAGTTTCTTGCTGTAGATCAGCTGCCATTTCACATATAGAATGAAACTTGGCAACTGAAATAAAATGTACCGAAGCAGAATTTCCTGTGAAGCACCGCCAGTTTTCTCTTCCTGAGTAAACCGTACCTTAATTGCGTCCTGTGTTTCCTCCAAAGACATGAACTGCTTGGATAATTTGTGTGCCTTGGGCCTTTGTACTCAATTCAGTCTGAGAAGGCCTGAAAAAAGTAGCTCTTGGAAAACATTATCCCATCCAAAGTATATCCAAGTATGGAAAAGAGAAGAGCTGCGACAGTCTGTGAATATGCCATACAAGTGCCATGCAGAAAAATACTATTTTGATTCTTTCTAGTGTACTTCATTAATTGGCACAAAGGACTTTTTTGAAGCTAATTTTAAAGAAATTAGTAGGTTTTTAGTATTCATCTAGTATGCATTCAAGTTATGTCAGAGAAGAACAGAGCCCTGATGCAATTGGGAGGGTAAAGCTAATACTGGGACATGTGAATATGCATCTCATTAACAGGTGTTAATGAGGGGCAGGGGAACACTTTATTTGGGAACATGATTAAATCTGACTTTTCTTTTTAAAAAAAACCAAAATGGGAGAAGTGAGAAAATCCATTGTCAATGATCATTGACTAGGAAACAGCAGCTAATGTTGCCCCTTAGCTTAACGGCTGCTGTATGAAGCTCTGTTTCCTACGTTGCTCAGTTACAGATGTTGGTATACATTTTTTTTCGAGAAGAGTAAATGGCTTTAGAGGAATAAGCAGGGGCAATATCAGATGTTGCTTAAGCCAAGGAGTGTTGCTTTAGAGAAACCTCTCTGTAGTCCTTCTGCACTGCTGTGAAAGAGAAGCTGCTTGTCATGTGGAAAACTGGCTTGAGCAACCTGTATATCTTGGACCTCACTCACCATAGCTGTAAACAGAAGTCCTAATTAAAATTTGAAGATATGCACTGATGACTGGAGGCACAGGCTTCTTAACAGAGCTCATTTATCCTTTGGGATAACTCACCAGAAGTAAAGTAGTTTAATAGTCTTGATTTCAAGGTGGATATTGTCTAATTGAAGTGACACTTCAGGTTCGAGGAAGAACTGTTTTGGTTTCACCTGTGAATTGCTTTATGAGGTCTAAGTGCTCTTGGAGCACCTTAATAATGTCAGAGCGGAGGCATGATAGAGTCCAGATTTCAAAAGTTTGAGTCCTCTTTATTTGCCAAGATGACTTAATTTGTTTCCACATTTGGGAAAAAAATTTTGGACTTGAAAAAGTGTTGACTTTTTCAGAGAACAAATTTCACCAACACTTTACCAAAGAAAGTCTCAATTTCTCCAGGAATGCTGTCAGATGCTACAACTGCCAGCTTATTTCGTGGAGTGTAAGGGTTTAAAGGGAACAATTGCAATTACACGACTGAAGCACTGGGACTTGGGTATGCCACCAACTTAGAAAACTACATGTCCAAGAGATCAAATTGCAGCAATATTAAAACTCCCTTTCTGTTCTTATTAAATAGAGTTGTGCTGATCCTTGCATCCTTGGATGTTATTCTATAGCTTGATCTCAGTACTGAATTGTTGTCTTACTTTGGCATTATATTGTCGCCTTTGATCAGAGTGTGAGGGGGATGCCATATTTTCTGGAGCTCTTGCAGGTTTTTTTTCAATTAGCCCTTTGATTTCTATATATGAGTATTAGAGTGTTTGCATCATAAGCAGCATAGTAAAAACCACAGAGAATATAGGAAATCTGAGAAGACATTCCTGGTTCTAATCTTTTGGTAAAGATGGTCCATACTAAATTCTTCCTCCTAAGCTGAGCACTTTGTCCTCTGTCCTCTATCTTCCTGCATGTTTTCTTTCTTTCCTCTCAGTTACCATCTGAACCTTCTCATGCCCATGCACACATACACTGACCCTCAAGAAAATACTTAATGGCTTTTAAAGATCTAGTTAATTTCCTTCTGTCAAACACCATTAAGTATTAAACCATAACATACCTCAGTCATACCCTGAAAAGTGCTTCAGAAATACTAAGCACCACATTTACAGTTAATATTCTTTTCAAAATAAGAACCACATTGCTTTCACAGGACTGGCCAACTCTGCGTGACAACAGTGAAGCCAGTGCAACTTCCTGGGATGTATTGGCGATACATGTCCTATTAAACAAAGGGGAGAAGTAACCACACCACATATGGAAAGCCCAGGATGTCCTTAACCAGAAGTAGCCAATCACCCAGTAGAACTAAAACCAGTTACATCAAGACGCATGTAGGTTGGTGGTGGTCTCTAGCTCAACATTTCTGTTAGGGGAACATCCTGAGATTTTTCAAGAATTACAATGAGCATCTGGCTCATATTTGTAAACCAGAGTTAGGGACTCATTTATATTACAATCGTGTGTTTGCACTTTTGCCCTTATTAGTTGAAAAGGAGGTGATATTCTACAAATAAGCTATATAACCTCATTAGATTAATCACAAAGCATTTTCCCTCTGTAGTTTTAGCTGCTGTTTAGTACCAGCATGGATGTTTGCATTTTTGAAAGGTAAAATTGGGTCCAGATCGGCCATGATCAGGTTGGGCAGGAGGGGTGAGAGAGGGCTGTGCAGTTGAATGACAGGTCAGTGTCATGTGAACTGAAGCATGCAAACTGTATTAGGCCATGGTAATCAGGGGGAAGAGATTCAACTTCCTTTGTTTTCTCTCCTCACCCAATAAATCCATGCTTGAAAAATGTCAGACAGATTTTTTAGCTCTATAGGTATTTTAATGCTTTTGTGAATTTTTGATCTAACCAGAGATACATGCAGAATATTACAGCCTTCTGTGTATTACCGGTGTAGCTGTGTCTGGGTAACATAGTGCCTTCATGTTGCACACCAGTATTTTAGAGTAGCCTTTTCAGAAATCAGAGTCAGCCAAGTCAGATCAGGTCATAGTGTTAACTATACAGTATCTTGAGGGAAACTCAATCAAACCCAACCAAACTTTTTATAAGGCATCACAAATCATCCTGTATTAGCATCACATGGATTATTTATGAAAATGCTGTTGCTTGTCTGACAACCTAGGTGACATTACCTCTGGAGGATGAGCATCACCATGGCAAAACAGACATGTCACCATTAGACATTAGTCTACTGTAACTAATTTATAAGGCTGTCCTGTAATTTGTTTTGATCAGGCAGCCTGAATATACTTGAAGGGGATGAAAGGGAGGAGGGAGTGCAGGGAGACATGAGGGAAAAAGAAAAACCAATATTATTATTAACTAGAGAATTCAAAACTGTAAAAAATAAAGCAAGGGAAAGTGTAGCTTTTTTTTTTGCCTCCGTAACTTCTGTCTTTACACATAGACATAGCGCAGAACCTCTAATACAAGGTTTCTCTCTTGGTTGTGGAAATTTTCCCAGAATATTTCTACCATGCTTTCTGTGCTTTTAATTTGTTCAAGATTCTATATGATATCCATCTTCTTGCTTGCAGTTCTTTTTTAAAAAAAGTATGGATATACTCTAAAAGTGACTTTGTGAAAATGGCAGCAGAGTTAATCATGTTAGAGTAAATGTCATATCAAGTTTGTCTGTCAGGAAGAAAAAGGGAGTGTTTCAAACTGTGAGACTTACAAGCTGAAGCAAACATGTAAAAGTCAAGCTTTGAGCTGTGTCCCTTTTGACTTATCAAATTCTTCAGTAGAATATTGCAATTTAAATCATCTTTTCTAATGCTAGTTGATAAATAAAATTAAATAAGAAAGGATCAATAGGCTATGCATGAATATGAAATAGTGAGCATTTCTTCAGCTGTAGTTGATAACTGCTAAAAACAAATGGAAAGGTGTCATAATTACATAATAATATCTCAGACCATAAATGACCTTGAGAGGATCTAACTCAGCACAAGACCCTGCTTGTGCCTGTGCTGAGGATGCAAAGCATTCTTTTGGGCTGAAGTTTGCATGGCTCCATCCTGTAACTCAGTTTCAAAGGAAGATATTTTCTCTAGCAAAATGGACGATTACTGTTCTAAAAGGAAAGGTATTCTGTACAGAGTCAGGGGCAATGAAGGACGATATCAATGATTTAGGGAAATTACTAATCTTTAAAAGTCCCCAGAAAAGGGCATTAAAGTTTACTAAAGCATTCCAAAGAAAATTGTTCCATAGTCTGAGAAGATGCTGCAGTTGACACCGAGACTAACAATTTTGGACCCAGCAGTCCTCTGGTTAGCTGTATTAAAAGAAACCAAAAAGACTCCAATCTTCTTCTTTTTTTTTTTTTTTAAGGCAACCTCCACAACTTCTCTTCAGTTTTCTTTCTCAATATCACAGCTGCAGTGTAACGAATGTTATAGTACTATATCCCTATTAATTCAAGCAGTAGTAATTAGAGAGTTAACAGAAAAACATAAATGGGCTTTGTTTTGTATTTGGAAACTAGTATGGTTAGGAATGATAGATGGAAGAATGGGATCACTCATTTGGAAGATTTCTTCCTCTTCTTGTGAGCAGAGATATCAACTTTGTTAACATTTTTGTTTTAAAGAATCTGTCAAAATTTACCTCTCCTCTTCCCCAATCTTTACTGGAAATTGTGCAAACCTAAAGGAAAAACTGCTTCCATCAGAGTGCCTAATCTAAATAGAAAAATGACATAGCACATAAGAGGGATGAAAAACGTGAGGATAAACAAAGTATCAGGAACAAGGACTGCTTATATGAATTAGATTTACTTTTTCCTTGTATTGTGGCTCCTCTGATGAACTCAGGAGGAAAGCAAAAGGACAAACACATGGGCATAATTTTTCTGGAGGTAATGTGAGCTTTTGCTCTATAATCACATGATAATGATTTCTTTTCCTATTTTTACCTGCTAGTGTCTCAGTTCCATGCTGTGGTCTCTGGCTCCTAAAAACATGCCTGGCAGTGTCTCAGCTCTTTAAAATCTTGGTAGGAGCATTTGAAACCAAAGAAAGGGACTGAAGTAGAGGAAGGATGCTCCTGCTGCTGGCGTTTTCTCTGCATTAGCACTTTGAGCAGTTATAAAAAATATTTTTTCTATTTAAATAGTATTATAAAATACCACCAACTACTAGGATTTGAAAGCATACAGGTTTCCATCACAATAACTTAGCATCATTTTATTTGTTTGAGCAAACCAGTTTTTCTGGTAAGTTGTTTCTTGGTTTTGGTAGGTCCAGTTTTTCACAGTCCCTCACAAATTTTCCTAAATGCAATATTCTTCAGTCCTCCCAGTAAACAGCTGGCATTACTGGGAATGATGCAGTGTTTGCTCCTATTTTTTTCTTTGATTGGCAAAGTATTCGAACTACACAGCAGCATTGTATAAATATGTTTTCCTCCTGCCCTTTCAACTCCTTCAATTTTGGTCTACTTGCAGCATATTTTTTATTGTATATCAGTCATATTAAAAAAATTAAAAAGACTAGCAATACCTCCTCTACAGTTACCACCTATAGCTCCTCTATAATATCAATTAAATTCCATAGCAATAAGAAATTAATTAATATTGCCATTGAGTCCCGTACAGGCAGCACTTTTGGAATATCTACTATGAAAATATTGAAAAACCAAGGCAGCAGTTTTTCTTGGCTCAATTAATGACCAAATTCAGCAGTTTTTCTGAGAATTACACGCAAAGTAACATTGCTCCCAGCTAGTTATTGCCCGTAGTGATTCTAAAATCCAAGTTTAAAGTGTGCTATCCAAACAATCCAGTGTTCAGATCTCCCTAAATATATCAAGTTATGACATATCCTTGCTGAATATATTTACTCTTTAAAGAATATTATTGTATAGCATCACCATTCTAAAGTGACCTCTTCATTGGACAGAATGCAAATAGTAGCAGCAACAATATACCCTACATAAACACATTTCTGGTTTAGTAGTTTTCTTGCATTTCCTCATATACTGAGCTTTCATTGTTGCAGCTTGTAAAACTTCACCATAAAACAAAAAATCATTCAGTAAAACATTTCCCTTTATGGAAATGCAGTTTCGATGCAAGCTTTCTCATGCAAAAATCTAATTCTGTGTGTGTTTTCTGACATTTATACATAGTAGCATATATAGATACACATGCATACAATGTTCTTTTTAATCTTGTACCCAAAACCTCAGAAAAGTGAAAGTATGCCTACATAGTATGCCTTACATGTATGCCTACTCTACGTAGTAAAAGTAAAGCAAAGTAAATTAGTCTTCACGAAGCTCCATGATGTTGCAGTGACGTTGATTTCAGTCAACAGCTGAAATAGTTTGCTTAAACTTAGTCCAGGTATTGGTGCAGCTTGAAGTGCACATATAGTATTAGAAATATAGTAATACTTTTACAGGTTTTTATTATTTTCCTTTCTCTAATAGCAAGATTCACTACTGCTTTTTGTGCCAATTTTTACAGTAAATTTAAATAAAAATGTAAGTTGCTTATGCTATATAAGTTGTGTTCATCATATTTAAGTCCACAGTAAAATTTCTGTTTTATTCAACAAGTAGATTGTAGGACATTTATGTAAAGGTGCTGGGGGTTACAGCAAGGTTGAAGAATGCAAACAATTTGTTCAGAAAAGCTTTTAAATGCATTTTAATAAAGCCATATGTAGCATGCTATAATTATCTTTTTGAGCAAGACATTACCAGACTTCTGTTTATGGAAGATCTCTTGAACTTGAGGTGTTCATAATGTGAGAAGTACTATAAATGTTTAGCAGCAGTAGGACATGAAAACATTGCTTTGTTTATGGTACTGTTTAATAGAAGATACTGTCAGAATGATTCCTTCCGCAAATAGGAGCTACTACATTTGTCTTTAATTTGAGGACCTTTCCTAAAATTCCCCAAATTACTTTTCTGGCAAAAAGATGGGTTATCAAAGTATTTTCACTAATGAGCCAATTTTACAAGTATCAACCCAAGGAGAATTTGTGTCTAACAAAAATGCTTGTGGAGGTTTTTTTGTTTTGTTTTACTTATTCTAAGCCAGTAAGTTTGGAAATTGAATAACAACTTTAATATAGGTGCTGTTTTTCTTTTTAACTGTCTGGCTTCTCCTGAGTTATTTGAAAGCTAAGCTTTCTGTGCTGTTCATTATCAGACCTGAGTAAATCTTTCAGAACATGAGATTCTCATTTATTTTTCTCTACTTCAATTAGCTGCACTGTGAGCTGCAGAATATCTCCTCTTACAGAAGATACAGGTTTGTGACAAGAAAATGGCAAATAATGTTTAGTTTAGACATGTGTCCCACAAGGTATCTGAGATTTGACATTCTGCTTAATGCAGAAATTCTGAAAACTGTTTGTCATTTACCCCATTAGAGGGACATGAGAAGTTCCTCTATCCCAGGCGTGGATATGTGAGCAGACATCTCCAGACTCTGTCCCTGGAGATGTAACTCCAAGTAACTAGTTAAGAAACCTTTTGTTAGCATGATCTGGTGGAAATGCTCTTTGTATCCTTACAGGTGAACTGGTGCAATTGGCTTGTGACTGAGTGCTGAGAAAGCTGTTGCCAGTTTCATGGTTTTACTTCCCGCAGTAAGGCAGCATTAGGCCTGCTGGGCAGTTTGTTCTTGATTCTGCTGAGATTCTCTCAAATGAGAAAAAGAAATTAAAATGTTTATATCGCGTCCTTAATTTAGACATTTTTTGTAGTTCTTCAGCATCTTCTATGATTTGAAATTCTGCTGATCCTCTAAATGACAAGGGCTGGAAAATGTTAATCCTTCTTCAGAGGTGTCTTTCTCAAAATAATGCTAGGAAAATGAGGAGCTAAAACAAAAAAAGGAAGGCAAGGTGGTCCAGTGACTAAGGAACAAAATAAACAAAACAAAACAAAAGACAAGACTGTTGTACATTGGTGGAACTTTACTATTGTTGCTTACTCACTGTTGCATGTGGGACCTCAGAGGAAATACTCTGGGCTGCACTGTTCCTCTGCACACTCCCCCATACGCCTCAGTTACTGTGGGAAGGGAACCTAGGCCAAAAAAGCATAAAGGGCATAAATATTCTTTGTAAGTAAAAATTGTATCTGTAGAATTGCTGCCATGATTCAATGGCAATCACAAAGTGGAGTAATTACACACTTAATATCTTCTCTGGCTGGACAATTCCGTTTCTGGAAAAAAACAAATGCTCTCATTTTGGGCATCCTTCCCTTCACTCCCTCTTTTGTTCACAGTGTCTGAAAAAGCACAGGAACTTGCAGCACAGAAACAATGACTTACCAAGGAGGCAAAATATTTCTAAATCTCCACATGCCCCAACTTCTCCAGCTGAAAAATTTAGGCAAAAATATTTCCTGAACCCAAAAGAGTGCTGTTAGGTAATGTCCAATAAAAAAATGTCAGGGAGTGCTTTTTTTTATAAAGTGTTTAAGAAAAATGGTAACAAAATATTATTATTTATTAATCAAATAACAAATTATTTATTCATCAAAGGAAATGAACCCAGATCTCCTGCTACCTACATCATGTCTTAATTCTCTATTTCATATCCTAGTATTTGTAATTAAAAAAATGAGTAATACCGATTTGTCTAGGAGATGAAAAAATGTCTCATCACAAAAATGTACCAAAATTATAATATTCACTGTAGAAATTATCCAGAATTAAAATCTGAATTAGGTGCAAACCATCATGGATCTCACATAACTGACAATATTCAAAATCATACATAAAGTGGCTTTCAAGATAAACTTTTTTTTGGTGAACAACAATGCTTCTATACTCCATTTCTATCTGAAATAGATTCTGTGGTGTCAAAAAAACATTTCAGCTCAGAGTGCAATTTTCCCTTTAGTGGTGACACTAATTTAGATGTTTGTCTTCGCTTTATCTGGCTGTCTCTTTTCATGAAATTTGGAGGAATTTAACCTTTGAGACCTTAACCTCTGAGCTGAATTTGACTGAAACTGGCCAATTGGTTCAAAAGCTATTGTAGAGGGAGGGACAATTGTTTGCCAGATGTACAAACAGGCAAGGCAGTCATACAGGCTCATTTTCTAAGACGCAAGATGAAAAATATTGACTGGTTATTGAGTTAAGTTGTTGGTTTGTGTCATGCCTAGTCTTTCTGGCTCCGTGTTTTTTTTTTTTCTAAGTAAGAGACATACATGTTCAGTTTGTCTGACGTAAAGTAAAAAATTATTATTAGTATTATCAAATGTGAGCTTTTCCTGTTTGCTGTGCTACTGTAAATGTAGCTGTGAAACAACTTCAAAACAGAAAATGCTCAGGACAACACAGCACTGGGTTGATTATTTTTCTTCAGCCATTACTTGGATAGACCAGACTAGTAGTAATACTGTTGTAATGTTACTGTCAAACAAAACTTCCTTCAGTGAACCAAGGAGCTTCTTATACTTCATCTGAAATACATGTGTATTTTGAAGAATACTTTTCCCCAGTCTATCTGAAATGGCCATTGAATTTGGACCAAACATGCTGAGAAATACATGTGTTCAAGATGCATAGGCTTGGGAGGGACCTCTTAGGACATCAAACTCACTTAGGTCACCAGATTTGTCCAGTACAGTAAAAAACAGACATGCAATTAGGTATCTGCTTCCAAAGAGTTTCTAGAAATTGTCCTTTCTATATGAGACACATACAAGTAGATAGAGTTGTGCACTCTGCTTTACCTTATCCTCAGCCCTGGCTAATTTCTAATTATTCAGAAATGGGTGTACACCACACCTTCTTCTCCTTGTCCTTTATCAAAACCATTAATGGGGAGGGGAAAAAAAAAGCATCACTGGCTCCCACAGTGAGGTAAACCAATAAATATATCCCTATCTTTTGTTGTGCTAGTTGAGCAAGGTGATCCTGCACACGTAGTAGGCAGCCTGTTTCCCCCTTTTAACCAGACGACAATAGTGTCCCATTTGTTGTTTTCATTCTTTCCATTGGCACTTTAATCTACATCTCTGACAGGGATAGGTTGGAAGCAGGTCTTATGAATCTAACAAGTGATAGTCTTTAACCATAAATATGTGGGAACAAAACATTTGGGGGTTCAAAAACATAATTGTGTTCTTTGGGGAAAGATGGAGGAACAAATGCTGTCCCTCCTAGACATCATGGGACAAACTGAAAAATGTTGCAGATAACTCTCAAGACCATCTTCCTGAGTTCTGAAACAATGCAACACAGGAACTGCCACAACTGATCTGTAAACAGGTATACCTACTTAATTTGTTACGCCATATAGCGTGCCGAGCTACAGAATTTTCTCAGAATAATATGCAAAAACATAGGATTGGTTTATCAATGCATGAACAATGTAAAATGTTCAAAAGAGAAATGCCCACACTAAGCAAAATGACTTAACAATTGGGATATTTTTGTGCATGGGAACGGAGGTTTAAGTAATTTTATCATTATTCTCTTATTCATATAAATGTTTTTTGTATCCTGTGAGGCTTCTGACACATGGGTGCATTTCATAAGTAAATGATGTTTCATGGAAATATAATACCATTTCTCATCTTCAAATTTGTCATACTTAAAATTATCCTCAGCTGATAATTTAATATCTCCTTGCTATTGTATTATGAAAAAAGCTGCACAGAGGTCCCCTGTATGTCTCTTTTAAACTATTCATTATTTTGTCCCATTTTATTCATTTTCACTGTGAATTAAATAGTTTCAGTCATCTCATTCACTCTTCCTACTGACTTGCTACTGAAATGACCATATTTCTAATGATTTACATTGATTTTCTGTGTAACTGCGTATTTTCAGTGATCCACCTTCTTGGAGCTCCATATTGTTCTGTCATACAAGTTCCTTCCCCTTTCAGCAGATGCAGCCCATGCAATCAGGATGATGCACTGCTATGCACATAAAATTGACATCTGTGGAACTCTCAAAGCCACCAATTTTTGCTGGGACAAATAAAAGCCTATTCAAAATGCATATATAGAACATGGAATTGCTATTATGCGCATACCACCATTGCTCCATGTCAAATACACATACATACATCTATATGTTCATACAATTTCCCTTGCAATCAGTTAGAAGCAATTGTATTTCTCTTTGTATTTTTGCATATGTCTTCAATGTACAAAGAGTAAGCCTAGGATTTTATGATAATCTTTGCTTCCAGCTCTGATAGTCTGACTGACCTGAGATTCAAACAGCACATATTTCAAAGGAAAACAAAGATCTGCAGTTAGCTGTGTACTGAATACCAAAATTAAGGTCTTTCCATATAATTATCAATCATTGCAAATGCTGGCACTGCTAAAGCAAGAGGTATGTATAAAAAAATTAGAATGAAATTCCAAAATGAAAGCAAAGGACAAGAAAACAGGTAGTAGCAACTTGTGAATTGAGTAAGTATGGATGGAGGGATGGAAAGGTGCAGACTGAAGATGTTGACCAGTTCTCATTTCCCAGATAATTAAAATGCAATAGACAAGAAGTGTTTGTTTATCTGCTGAAGTCTGCTATGCAGGCAGCTGGGGTCCAATAGACTGACAGAAACAAAATGTTATCTGCTATATCTCTGTTCTTTTTAGATACTGACCCAACATCCAGGAATGAAACCTATATGGTAAAGGCTCCTACCTTTATCACAGGTGCAGACTCCTACCAGAGAAGCTAAGGTGGCTTCCTAAAGCTTGACAGCATTTCAATTATAGAGCAGAATGAATGTTGGTGTGCTTTGGAAGTCCTCCCCAAGGGTAAATCAATGGAGCTAAGCAAGTCTAAGGTAAGACCAATGACTTTTTGAAAAACAATGGGATGTGTTAATGGTGAGGCAGACAGGGTGTATTAGAGATTAATTTTAATAATTGTCTTATTTATAACTGAATGATAAACTTGCTAACTATGCATATGATGAAAGTGCAGAGTTATTTCTCTTATGCTATTTACTTATTACTATCTTATCCTATTATTTAACCTATTACTTATGCAGATTAGGATCTTCACATTGCCCCATAGCAGTTTCATTTCTTTGGCATCTTTTAGATCATTTGGAAATCTGGATAGACTATATACTCCAAATTTCCTTATCCTTATGTGATCATCCTTGTTCCTGTAAAGGACTTCAATAGCTCTGTGAAGCATGACTTCAGACCTGAGTTCCTTGAACTCTGCAGCATGTATCAAATCATCCTGATGAGAAATTTTTCATTTGGTCTTTTTGTTCCACTTTTCTTTCAGCAGTTCAGCATTAGCAAGACCTTCTGATAAGTCCTGCATAGAGAAGGGGTCTTTTGGAGAATCCTTCCTATGCTTCTCCACAGGGAAAACAGATGGAAAACATTTACTGAATTATCCTACTATAACTTCATCTTCTCTGAACATTCCATCTATGCCTTGGTTACTTACTGGCCCTACAGGTGCTTTGGCAAGTTTCCTGCTCCTGATGTGTTTAAAACAGGGTTTATTAATTTTATGCCTTTTGGACGTTGTCTTTCAAGCTCTTTCTTCTCTGCCTTTGTGTTTTTAATTTTCTTCCGTTGTGTTCAGTATGGTGTCTCAAGTCTCCACAGAAGTCTACCATACAGCTAATAGGATTCACATGAATTTCAGTTCTACCTCAAGGACAGATGCTCTGAATACATACCTTTGCTGCTTTTGTGGAAAAGAAGTAACGAAAACTGCTGCAAGAAAACTATAAACTTTCCTCCACTAATATTTCAGTGGTAGGAAAGAATTATGGGTAAGAAACTGGTATTTGTGTGGCTGAGGAGTACTGACTGATTAATCAGCATTCTTATATTGGGGAAAAGCTGGATGAAGTTGATCATTGGGCTATAACAACTCTTGCTGTGTGGACCAGAACCAGCTTACTTCTGTTTTGGACAATCGACAATTCTGTAACTGTGACACATCCATAGTGTGGAGGGTAAGAAGACATTAAAAATCAAAAGGACAGATTAAACACAGTCTCACATTTAATCAGTGCTTTAGTCAACCTTGTGACTTCAGATGTCTCGCTCATGATTTTGAAATTTTAGGATTGGCAACTCTGGTATTTGCACATTAAAAATGACAAAGTATTCTTAAAGTTTTTCCCAGCTTTCCTAAGTTTTTGCTGTGACTTTCAGACCTGTGCTGACTTACATACTTAGTTGACAGTACACTGCAGAAAAAATTATATCTGATCACAGAAACTGTTTAATTGTTGGGGTTTTTTTTAATGTTTCTTCCTTAATTATTTTGTATTTCTATATATGCTGAGTGTTTTTTAATTCTAGTCATTATGCAGTAACAAAATCATAATTTTGGATAAGTTTGGCAATTATTTTTTTCCACTGTTGATAGTAGTTAATTATTGCCAGTTTTTATTATTTATAATTATATTTTATGGTATAATAAAATATACCATAAACAATTAGCATCTCATTTCTTCTTATATCAAACCCCTATTAACAGACTTTGGGAAAACACAAGGGGGAGCACAAGTCAGGGCAGAAAACGTCTTTCATTGGCATATATTGTTGTGAGACAATGAAATCTGAATATTGCCAATCCTGATCCCCACTGGGATCCCTGAGTCCACAGAATGATCCTAATTGAATTTTCCCTGCCTAAATGGAGTATGCCCTGTTGTGAACCTGCTTTGAGCATGATGACAGGATGGGACGTCTCAGAGCATCACTTCTGTGAGACCTAGGGCCTTCCTTCTATTACCTCTATTATCTAAACAAATAACCTTAGACAAATCAATTTACATTAATCCAACCTAGTGGTTTAAACCTCTCTCCTTTCCTTTAAAATGTCTCAATCAAGTTTTAAGTGAAATTGCTTTAACATTTATCTCTTAAAATGAGCCTGTGTATAACATGAGAAATCTGCAATTTTTTATTAAAAATATAGAGATGTTTAAAAGGGTAAATTAACTTATGGGTCACAGCAAGTTCTTTCTGGTCTGTAACACCAAGCACAGAATCTCAGCAACACTCATATTTTTATTTATGCTAAAATGAGTTGGCAAAGTGAGATTATCTTGGATTTTTTTCTGTTTTCTTCTTTCATTCATCACATGAAGAACTTAGAATTTCAACACTTTGTTGTATAAAATTAAAAATCTGCACGCACAGTGAGCTTCAGCCATGTTTACTGCAGTAAGAACACAGGATTAGTTCTTTATGATCCTTCCTGTGTAAATGCACTTGAAATAGATAGCAGTATGAACAATGATTATTTAAATTTATGAGGAAGTTGTTTGAAACTTAATGAATTTCATTACTCCATTAGATAATATGACATTTTTCAAGTTTTGCTATTTTTTAATGTATAAAGGATTTTATCTAGAAAATAATCTAATTTAGCTTTCTCTTATTTTCAGAATTATGGATCAGTGCATGATTATTTTCACACATGCCCTGAGTTAACCCATAATCCTGTGTTTGTGTAATAATTCTAGTGTTTTATAGAAGTTATAATAGTTTTATGCATAGGAATAGTCTTGTTGTCAAGTCAAGCTCTTGTGTATTGTCTATTTTTGCTGTTTTTCTTCTGATTTAATATTCAATGAGTAGAGACTAGGGACTGACAAGGGAAGCTAGACAAAGCATTTAAGAATTAACAATGTTTAATGAACAATGAAATCAATAGTTAAGATTTTATATATATATGGACTTGTGTTCTTAATGATTCTACCTGCTGAAGTTTTTGTATTCAAGATATTAGTTAACAATCATACATCTCACTCTCTGCCTTTCCATAAGCTGTTAATTTTCCTGCTTTTGTGAAGATGCTGGATATTTCTAGCACTGGTCAACTCAATATAATGTCTATAGGTTTACAGAATATTTTGTATGAAGCTGACTGGTATGTTCAGAGCAGTAAGCGTGCTTTTTTTGAAAATATTCTGAGGAATGATAAGCTACTTTGATGACATCCTTTTAAATTCTACTACATTTTGTTTCCATGAGGTTTCTATGACAATATGGTAAATAGTTTCAATTGCCCAATTCCAGTTGAGATTTGGGTTTAGATACATTGACCTGCACAGAAAAAATGGTTTGTAATGCAACTTAACTTTACATCTAGGGCAGGCAGTAATTAAAAAAAAATCAGCACATTGACTTGCTTAGCACATTACATGCAGGCTATAAGACAGTGCACAACATAGTATTTCAAAGACCTTATGTTTCTGATTTGTATGGCTAGGGCTTCATGCTGAATAGCCAGAATTGTTAAGTGTCAAATGTCCCTCCCTCAGTCACCTAGTCCAACCCCCCTGCCATGGGCAGGGACATCTTTCACTAGGTCAGGTTGCTCAAAGCCCCATCCAACATTTTGTCAGAGTGACACTAGGATGCTCTTCAGCGGCCCTTCTTCCCCATTCCCAAGCTCTGACTCTGGATTGTATGGGGCAATCAGCACCCCAAACACATTTTTCCTGTGGTCTGGTACAAAGACAAACCTTGAAAACCCTACTGAAGTCCTTCCAGAAATACCCCGGGTAGTTAGAGACAACACGTGGAGTGAGAAAGGACCCAGCTGGGAGAGCTGTGATCACCTTGCCCCCACCAGCCTTGGAAATGCCATAGCTCAATAGCCTCATATAAATCTTGTTCTAGTAGCTCTGCACAGCCTTGCAGACTGCAGTGCAGGCATAAGCCAAAATTATTATCATAAAACCCTCAGTTGATTCCTTTGTGCTGCACTCTAGTCTCTATAGGGAAAGTCTTATCACTTCCCTCATATTTTAATTGTATCCATTCTACAGCTGGTAGCAAGATGTCCGAACAAATGACATGAGTTGACAAGCCTTTCAAAAGATTGAAGTGACTGGGTTATATCTATTGGTGTGAGAGAGAAAAAAAGGAGAGTAAATGAGAAGAAAAAGTAAAAACAGTTTCTTCCCATGCAATTTTCTCCCAAATAAACCAAAAAGGTGAAGATTGTATAACCTCTCTAGCCTAGTGCTTGTTTATGCAGTAAATCTATACCAGTAGGAGATTTATTAATTTAACTGTGGTCTTGCATATAAGAATGATATGGGTAGTCTCAGATCATATTTATCCATTTAATAGAGGGATTTATTGGCAATGTCTGATAACCATATTTTGTAGTTTAGATCATTGTTTTTCCTTCATATTAATAGTTTCTCTCTATCTTGCTATTTAAATAAGACATCTCTGTAGTCCTGAATATCAACAAAAAAACTCTTTAGCTGGATGACATAATTTGGCAATCAGCAAATTAGAACAGCATGTAGCTTCTGATTAAAAAAATTTCAAATGTGTGTCTCATAACTCTGCTGCTGAGGTTTAGTTAAACACATAACCTTTATTTGAACTTATCTCATTAATCATGGGCAAAAATGTAGCTATTTCACATATGGGACTGCGGAAAAAGATAGCATGGTCATTTACCACTGCAGAGTACTCACTCCCCAAAGAAGAAAGATAATTTCTGTAGGGAGAGTTGACAAGGCGCAAGTTAAATACCCATACTGGCTTTCCCCTGGAAAGTTCATGAAAATGACTACTTTTTTTTTTCTCTGATAAATTACAAAAAGTTCACCTTATTAGAGATTGTTAAAAGTTGTTAATAAGAGCTCAAATTTTTCAGGACTTTTTCTTTTCAATGTACAGCAGTTTCCTATTATGGACCCAAAAAATGTCTTCTTTTCGTTTGCAGTCATTCCCTCATTTGTGCTTCTACTTAAATCTGCAGTCCGCAGTTTCACACAGACAACTAGGAGTTCAATAGTTTCTCAGGTTTTTACCTAGTTTGGTATCCCACTAGCTCATTGCTTTCCTGTCTCAGGTTTTGCACCATGCACCACCCACCATGTACTTGACTTGTTCTAGTGATCTTTTGTTTGTGAGTGTTAGAGGCTGACTCGCTGCTATCTATGGGGTCTTGCTAGATGCTATGACCTTAGAGAAAGCAATGCCCTGTCCGTTTCAAAAACGACCCTATGCTACTGAAACACTCTTTATATAAAACCTCCCCTGAGGGGCAAGCACAGTACAGTGTTACACTGAAATGTTGCCATTTCCTTCTGCCTAAAAATACAAAAGGTCCGGGATTCTCCTAACATATCAAATCCCTGTCTCAGTCCACTGTGACATGTGCGGAGATTAAATTTCATCCTCCTGATGATGTGGGAATTTAGGAAATTAATATTCAAAGCTTCTAATTATAGGAGGAGTGGTGTGCCTGTCAATTTCGAATGATGACATGTATGATAAGACTGTGATCTTACTGAGTTTTCTTAGGAACCAAAGCATGTGTGTGTTAGATATATACACTTAACACTAATCATCCCCTCAAGGTACCTCTCATAGGCTGCCCTCCCTCTGTGAGGAATGTATATTTGGGCTGTAGGTGAGACATGAGGCCACGCAATCATGATATAGTGGACAGTGCCGGGCGTACGATCACTTCCTTTTTCTTCATTTTTTTGCTCCAGTTAATAACAATGCTGTAAGTGTAAATTGCTCCAAAAACTTGTGGTATCTTGAACACCAAGCTCTATAAGTACAAAACAGAATCATAGTATCATAGAATTATTTACGTTGGAAAACACCCTTAAGATCATTGAGTCCAACTGTTAACCTAACACTGCCAAGTCCACCACTAAGCCATGTCCCTAAGCGCCACATCTACACATCTTTTAAATACCTCCAGGGATGGCGACTCAACCACTTCCCTGGGCAGCCTGTTCCAGTGCTTGATAACCCTTTTGGTGAAGAAATTTTTCCTAATATCCAATCCAAACATCCCCCGGTGCAACTTGAGGCCATTTCCTCTTGTCCTATCACTAGTACTCTAACAGTACTAGAAACATAATGCTTTTGGCTATGTATCTCCCTTTTGCATTTGCGAAGTTAACTGTATGTAAGTACCAAAGCAGGCCCCTGTGCCACTGGTAGACTGGGATGACAGGAGCAAAGACTTGACTATGCATTATCAGGTGAATGCTGTAGCCAAGATTGGGGGTCTTCTGCAGGAACTGCTCCAATGAGTATCTGGAAAGCAAGGATTCGATGCCTCTCTCATTCCAGTTCAGTGATCCAATTTACAAGGCTGTGGAGTCAACAGCTTTCCTGCTGGTCTCAGTGAATGTTGAAATACTGATGTAACGTGGCAGAGTCCCAGTGAGGCAGAGAATACTGCCTACAATACTCCCCCAGGATGGAGATTCACATCTGTCCCCTAAAACAGAGAGAATGCACATTGGAGTAAGGGTCTCCACCACCTTTGGTGACTGTTCTTACCATGGGTTTTCAGCAGCTCTGGGACTGTGCTTTCTCTTGCTCTTTGCAGAAGGAGGGCTTAGTACAGTTCCCACTTAAAAAAAAAAAATCATTGTGGAAGTAGCTGCCTTTTTTTCTGGTTTTCAATACAGGAATCTTATATGGTCATACATGACCACAACACTCTTGCATGCTACTTCCAGGACCTAGAAAGTGACTCCCAGTTTCCAAATATTACTTATTTTTTTCCTTTCTAGCCAGCCAGAAGGAAATCAGGGATTAATCTGCAACAACAGAATATTTAAGCCAAGATTTGAATGAGTCTGGCAGGTGTGAGTCAGCTGCTGTCTTCACACACTGCCCGGGCAGCTGCAGGTCCATAAAGCACCTAAAAGCCACATACTGAGAACTACCCATGTGTCCTGTTGCAGGGAACAGTGATAGTCTCTGATTTGTTTTCAGTATGTTACTACACATGAATACCATATTCAAAATAATATTAAATATATAGCTAAAAGGTGATGTTCTTTTCCTGTCTCATAAACATGATCAGGTTCCTACTCTGCAAACTCCTGCATATGCACTGAGCGCCAGGCACCAAATGCTACAAGAAGAGCAAGCAAGGCTAAACCATGCAACTGCCAAAGTGTTTGCATGCATCAATGAATTTCCAGAAAGCTCTGAAACATCACTGCAAGCCCAGAGCCAGTGACTGCAACATGTACATCCCTGCAACCTCTGGAGGTGGCTGTATTTAAACCTGTTCAAGTTATCTAAATCAAGTCAGGAGTGTAGGCAGCAGGTGGTGTCACCTGCAGATTTTCCAAGAGAGATCCAGCTGGGAAAGACTGGCTCAGATAACCACTGAGGGGTTCATATCAGCACGGGCAGAGGCTTCAGGCTGCAGGAGAAATGTGCTGAAGCAGCCTGTCCTCTGACCGCCTTGGCCATCATTCTCCATTTGTCAAGACCCTTAGAATTTGGCTGCTATAGCTGGTGGCAGCCTGTTTTGGCAGAGTTTTTCCAACCCACCTCCCAGCTGCCCTGAGTCATGACTGAAAGTGTGTTTATCCAAAACAGCACGTTTATAGCTTTGTGAATACCAAATTCATAATTTGCTCCCTTTTTGTTGGGTGCTTGTGAGGAATCAAAAAGAACAGCAATGCCTTATAGAAGTCTTTAACATAACTTACATGGTATTTGTTTTAATAGATCAATGGGATAGGGACATTCCTTTCCTTATAATTGAAATGATTCAGAGAAAAGAAAAAGGTTATAAAGATATTTTGAGGTTTCTAGGCAATTTGAATATATGTAGTATTAGAAGACCATACATAAATAAATGCAAGCTTTTATGCCTAATTTCAGAAGCCCTGACCGGTTTTCCAAAACTCATGAAAATTACTGAAAACCATTCATCAAAATCTCTTGCAGTAAGCAGCACCAGATGTGTGGGTGATGATGTAGACAGACATCTGAAACTTGAAAATCACTACCCAAACATACGCATTGGCTCATACTTTGAGTCACTTCCAGTCCTGTTGTGGATTTAGAGAGAAAATTCAGATATGAAAGGCTGATTTATTACTCTAGTTTATTCCAGTTTCACCCACTACAACAAGTGGAATCATAGGGTAAGTTGTGGTGATGAAGCTAGAGGAGTTGTGTCTCATTTCCACTCTCCTGGGCTAGTCAGATGTTCTATCTGATGCAGAAACTCTTTGAAAGGCAGGCTAAAATTAGGGAGCTTTCTGCAGGAGTCTAGGATGTGTATTTGTTGTGAAGTGTAAATTCTTCAGAAAGAAAATTCCATATTTAGAGAAATACTTGTAATATTCTTTACTATTCCGCTTGTAATGACCTTTTGATACCTTTACCTCTTTGCAAATAGTGCTTCGGTAATCTTTCAACAAATTATGCTAAGCCACTGGCAGGTTATAAAGAACATATGTGCTAGATGACGATTGATTTTTCTGTTAGTGATCTTAAGAAGAGAGAAATTAATTAACAAACAGTGGGATTTGTCGGCTGTACACCTCCTGCCCAGTCAACTTTGAAAATGTCTACCAGGTGAAACTGTTAATTAGGCAAAAGACAGCAAAAGCACTGAATGAATATGTAGGAACATGTTTTGTGTCAGAAATATTTCAATTTTGATACGAAATGTGGCTTATAAAAAGTTACTTGAACATTTAAAGCCTCTTCACTAGTCAAGTGGAACAAATAGTCTAAAAGGAAATGCAAAAAGTATCATAATTTAGGAATTAGCATAGTCCAAAAACTGAAAATGGTTGACTATTAAATGAGCTTTCTAAGAAAAAAGTATCTGTGCCCACAACTTATGTGGTAACTGACTCTCTGGGTTGAGGTTTGTTTATATGGTAGTATACAGTTAGTTGAAGAATATACACTTCATTCTACCTTTTAAACCAGTGAAAGCCAGTGCTCTATGTCCTGAACCAGGGTTGCACAAAGAACTTTTTGCCTGTGAGATGAAGAGGCAGTCTTCCTCTGAATGCAGGGACCAAGGGCTTCCACACATCCTGTTTCAATGAGTTTCAGTAAGGGGAAGTGAAAAGGGAACTACAGTGTTGTGTTTAGGGTGCTCCAGCAAGGAAAGAATAGGATAAAAAGAGGTAAGAATGTGAACTTCACTGTCCTTGCCTTTTCTGTCAAGAGGATGCTGAAAATGCTTTATTGATCAGGCCACATAAGTAAATTAGGAGAGGCAATACTTACGTGAATCATGGGACAACACAGTTGAGGAGCTCAACATAATGAAAAGTAGATATTTTGGAGTAAGCCTATATTCTTTGAAGACTTTGAGAATTTTGTCTTTATGCCAATTAGATGGCAGCTGAATCATGGCTTTAAGATACCTCTGTTGTGGGCAGAAACACTACAGCAGCATACCCTGTCTTAGTCCCGTTGTGGATCTACCCAAATGCTACAGTCCTTATTCATACTGAATAGTACCTGTTCACCAAAATGAACTAATTTGAAGCAGACTTTCCCCATGGGAAAGCTGTAGTAAAAAAAGGAAAAAGTAAAAATACAAAGAAAGTTCATTTGTGCTAGTTAAAAAAAAGTAGTAAGTTTAAAACAGTGAAATAAATTAGCATTTATATTTAGTTAACAATGAGTTATCACAAACCATTCCCATATATTTCCTGATGGTTTACCATTACATAACCTGCTCTATATTTATAATGTACATCTGGCGTACTGTACTTCTATTCAGATCACTTTAATTAAACCAGCCTCCAAGCTCCCATATAAAACAATGGAAGTTCTGAAATGCAGGAAAACAGCAGCACGAATTCATGAATAGCCCTGTATGTGAAGGCAGGCAATCTGCAGATTAGTGCGGTGGTTTCCTGTTGTTAACACCATAAACTTGTTGAACTCTGTTAGCTAAATTCTTCTAACTTCAGCCCAGCTGCTGCAGCTACCGCAGAAGAGATGGGCCAGAAGAGAAAAGGAAAAGATGAATAACTTTTTTAGATTGGAAAGAAAAAAATAAAAAAGCTAGCTTTGTGGGCTTGAAAAGAACCGCAGTGCTTTGGAACTCTCTGACTAAAATTACAGTATCAGTGTTCCCTCTCAAAGACAAAAATTGCTTAAACCAAATAATCAGTAATAGATAGGCATGAGAGGCCAATGTTGAAACAATTTCTAAAAAAGGCTTGATAATTTAGACTTAATTTTCAGTAAATGTCTTGCTTAGCCACCAATCTCAGAGGGACTGAGAAGTTCCCAGGAGGCAGAGCTCTTCTCATGAGGACCTCAATTATATGCATTTAAAAATAAATGACACTGCAGTGTTTGGGTGCAGAAGGTTAGTTCCAGTCTCTAAAAATCTTGATATCCTTAACAAGCTATTTAAATCCTCAAGAAATTACCAGAGATTACTTTTAAAAGCTACAGGATTTATATAATTCATTATTTTTAAAACTTGTTGCAGGCCTCTAACAAATTCTCAGTATGGATAAGGACCCTTGTACAGGCAAATAAATCTGCTGATTAAAGGCTTACTTTTCTTAGCTATTTTTCATGAATGCTGCAGAATCTGTGAACAACAGTCAGAAAAACACAAATATAGGATAGCAACTGTTATAATATATTTATCTTTATATAACAATATATTATTAGTATATTCTACAATAACTATAATAGAAAAATATTCTATTACAGGCTCATAGTATCATAGGATAATTCAGGTTGGAAGGAACCTTAGGAGGATGCTAATCCAACCTCGTGCTCAAAGCAGGATAGACCATGAAATTGATAGTTCCTCCAACTACATAACTGCAACTAATAAAATAAAAAACAGCGTAAACCTTCCTACAGAACCCAGTCACAATATAGCATTTTAAAATGTTGGTAAAGTTCCTTTTGCCACCAGTTACTTAATTCAGCTGAAAGTGGAATTAATTGGTAAAGGTTACGTTATCTAATTAGCGAACAGAATGTGTGCCTTAAGCTATCAAATGAGTTCTTAGTACGAATGCTCATTCTGTGAACTACTTGATATGTAACTGATCCAGACTGTAACATCTGTTTACAGTATATTCTTTGTCAAAAGCTTTGCCAAATGGTGCAGTTTTCATTTTTACCTCTCTTTGCACCTTTTTATCGTGTTCTTCCCTTCTGGGAGAGTGTCTTAAACACAAGGCCATAGACATGAAAGTTTTGTTTTCTGATCTCTTGAACAGAAAGGGCTAATTTTACCAAATAAATTATTTGCAGTGCTTAATATGACCAGTGCAAATAAATCCATAAGCCACAGGGGAGAGAAGTTTCTCTTTTTCCTGCTGCTTCTGCTGTTCAGGGAGTTATTGAAGTTTTAGACATTATGAAGATTATCCAAAATGACATTAGTCTAGTCACAACTGTAGCAAAATCCTCCTGTGTTATACAAATTAATTTGCTGTGAAAACCTGTATAAAGAGATTCTGAACAAATAGAGGACTACTGAAATCTTACTCTTCATTGTACAAATAAAATTTGTAATTAAGATTTAGGATGGGGAGTTTCTATTTCTACTTCCAACAGCTCTTCTCCGCAGAGCACTGATATCCCTTTTGTTTAAAGATTCAGGAGTTAAAGCATTATTTTATTGTAAATTACAGGATGTAAGAATTAACGGCATAATAATTCCAAAGGGAAATAATTTTAAGTTAATGATATAATATCCATGTAAGGCAAGACTGTGTGTGGCTGTGTGGAGATGTAAGGTACAGGAGACGAGAAGGAAAGGGAAAGTGGAAGAAAAAGGAAGGAGGCCAAGAATTAGGATGCTATACCTATATATAAGTGCATATGGCAACTCAGGAGCAACAGACAGACAGGGATCCAAATGCCTCATCCCTGCGGTGGCCAACTGAGCAGGGGTGATACAGTGGCTGAAATAAGAGGCAACTGCTGTGTCCTCCTGCCAGTCAGAGACCTGCAGAATCACTCCTCGTGCTGCTCTGTTCCCCAAACCTCTGGCGTGGACCCACCCCCGGTGGCATGGGCATTGTACTTCTAATTGGTACCTAATTGGAATGGCTGCAACTGCAGCAAAGAAAATACGGCTATATAGAGTAAAGTGTGAATTTTCTATGACATTACTTGGCTTGTGATTGCACAAACCAAGCTTATTCTGGAGACTGTGAATCTCTATAATTCCCAGGGAAATAACAACACATCGATATCCAACAGGATTCTATGATGGTCATTTGAATTTGCTTTGAAATTTGAATTCTAACATTGATCACTACCCTAATATTAAATACTGTTCAACAGCCACTCAAGAGCAGGATGAACAATGCTGATGTCCTATATGTCATAAAGGCAAAAGGTATACAAAGCTCTCAGGGTTGCTTGGTCATCCTGCCAGGTATTCATCAACAGAGGAGAAAAGATGCCTTAGTATATTTTGTATATATAGACTTCAAAAACGCAACAGAGAAGACCTGCCTGTGTTACTGAAGAGAATTCATGAGTCCATGAGCAAATTCATGAGTCCATGTGGGCTTCTAATCAATAGAGCTAATCAGTGATATAGTCCTTCTGGAATGGGAGGAACAGGTCCACTAGAGAGAATGGCAATCATAACACTGTAAGTCCAGGTGCAAAGTCACCACTGATGTAGTGGGAACAACAAGCGAGTGCAGAAGATTAAAAACAAAGCTCAGATCTGTAAAAATAAATGACTGTGTGATCTGCAGTAAAGAAAATTAGGGTACTTCTTTAGATGAACAGTAAAGCCCATCCGCAGGCATTTTACAGTGCACTTCAGAGTCCCGGGGAAGCGGGCAGGAGAATAGCAGCCTGGGACAGAAACCGCCAGTGATCAATTATCAGCCAGTAACAGAGAAAAGCAGAAAAGAAACACTTGTAGCACTGCAGCCTTTCAAACAGTGCACTATAAAACCTGCTGTTTTCTTCAGGTATTATTCTTTCTGTTTTCACAGAGAAAAGAAATCAAGAAAAGCATGGAAAGGATCATGTGTAAGTTATGGCCATGTAGGGAACTGAAAGCTCCCTCGTGGACATATCAGTTGACTTAAAATAACTGGAGATTAGGTGTCCAAATTCCTTAAGATGTTTGAACGTTTTAGTCACTTCATTAATCACTAAAGCTAGGAGGGGGATAGGGTATGCTTGCTTCCACGCAAAGAACCATAAGAGGGTTTTCTGTGATTGACACAGATGTTAGATATTAGATACTGAGGAAGGTTTCTTTGGGCTCATTGTTTATTTGATGAAAATTGCAGCTTTAGAGGAAAGAAAAGAATGTAAAGTCTCAGATTTTGTTTCAACATTTGCAAAATAAATTACCTTGATTTTTGAAGTGACACTTCATTTCAATATTGCCTGAATTTAATGCATTAAATAAAAAAGTCATTTTGCGCATACAGGTGTGCTAATAAGATATGGCATTTTTATGGATTGCTGGTCTCATGAGGTTTTCAAGGTCTGAAAGACAGGTAAAGCATAATGTACTGAATGGATCTTCTAGCTGTTAGCTTGCCTCCACTCCCAGGCACAGAATGGGACAAATATCCCACATATTTTAATCTAAGATTTGCCTTTGACTCTAGCAGAATGAAATATACATGCTTGCCAAAGAAATAAGATTTCACAGTAGAAACTAGCTAATTTTAAGTTGTGAACAAAGTACCAAAATGTGGGTAGCATCCCAAGGATGTCTTGCCATATAATTCTATTTCACCTAAAATTGTCAACCAGTAGCAGTGACTATAAAGTTTTATATTTTATTTTGTGGGGGGAAGACTTGGCTAGTGAAGACACCTTATTTCTTAGAACTATGTTTGAATTAGCTCTTCTGTGATTATGCTGAACTGCATGAATTTCATTATATACTTTAGCATGTGACGAATTGTTACAGCAGTCAGGAGATGCTGCATGAAAATCAAGCAAAAGGGGTAGGTTGAGCACAGCTGTGAATGGGAGTGAAAGTATTTGAGACAACTTTTTATTGCAATGTGTTCCTCCTTATTTTAATTAATTTTTACTTTTTAATTTTTTAATTAATTTTTATTAATATTTGTTTTATCAAGTAATTTTTGCTACTCAGAATGATGGTTAAAAACCTGCATATGTTGCAGCCACCATCGTATATCCTGAGACACTGTGCTGTTGATAAGCCCCATAGCCAGTTATATCTTCCGCAAAATGTCAAAGTACATTTGATGTTAGATTGTATAGTTATTTGTGCATTGCAAAAGCAGCCACATTTCCAAAAATGTTAAAAATCCAAGCTGAGGTTGGCCACAAATTACCTAATGTGAGACAATGGATTCATTGAGCTTTTAGGATGTGTTAACAGTTTTTCTTCTGTCTCTTTTTTAACATTTTGAGTCACTAAAGCTCCATGCTGAAAAGGTCTAATACCTGTGGTTTACAGGCATCTGTTACCCGTTCATTAGAGGGGCTTCCCTGAACCTCTCCTTTCCCTGCCCAACACTGAGGTTTGAGAAAAAACCCACACATAAAACAATTGCAGTCAACAAAACAATCAACCCCATTGTTCTCTGCAGGGATTTGATCCAAAGAGTACATCAACTGGAATTATTTAGAAAACTAAATTACTGCAAGATGGAGTCAGAAGCACACTGGCAACACTTTGAAAAATCATTTTGTTTGTTCTCTGCTTGCTTTTAAAAATGTCTTTTCATTAAAAACATTAGTGAGAAAATATCAATAGAAAATTGCATCTAGCAATTTCAGTGTAAGAACGAGAGCTTATTACTTGACTTTTGTGGTCTACTGTAATCCTGTAATGTTTTACATGGGATTTTTCATGAATGCAAATCTTTCCGTTTGAACACAGTGATGTATAACATCACAGCTGAAACATTTTCCCCATCTTCGCCTGTATCAAAATTTTATAGATAATTTAGTGAGAATCAAGCTGAGCTGAGGATGATGATCAGCTCTTTAAGTCACAGGTCCCTAAAGCAAGTTATCTGGCATTTCTCAGGTTAGTCCAACATAGTAAAGAGAAGACATTCCTGATGCTCTTAATGACATTTTGAAAAATTTAGTCCATGCTCTGCATGTTAGCAGGTGATGTCTGAACCTGGCTCCACGCAAGATCACCATGAGAATGAAGACACAGTGTGTGCTCTTGGCCATTTTTTGAAGAAGGCAACTATGCCTATATCTCCATTTCAGAGAGTCAGAATGAGCTGTTGTTATCCACAAGAAATAAAAGGGCAAAACTCTCCTTACCTGTCAACGGATCAGGATTTCCCTCAGAAACCAGTTTCAGTTATGACACTGATTTACGCTTAGTTACCAGTCACAATTAGAGAGTCAAGATAAGTCAGTACTTACACAGCAATATCTGAGACAGGTTTTTTCCTTCCTAGTCTAATTCTAGTAAGCCCGAAAGATAACAGTTATCACAAGATGAGATTGGCAAAGTCATTTAGATTACAGTTTTCAAACTTGAGAGATCAAAATTAAGCACTAAATGCATATTTAGGTACCAAATTAGCCATGGGTTGCTTTTAAGCCTGTATCAGTGAAAGATACCAGTCAAAGCGAATGATTTAGTTGCCTAAAAGAGATGGGAATGGTTAGCTAGCCAAACAACCAACGTATAGTATAGGTGTTTGGAAAATTAAATACTAGGGAATTAGTACTCGCAGTAATAGCTGTCTTTTAAAGAGGTGATGATGTGAAAAAACTCTAGATTGATGTTTATATCAGTTATCAGCTCTCTTGATCTGAAAGCAAAGGATTGCCTGGAGTATATTTCAGTAACATAAGGGACTTAACCATGGCAGGTAAAGCGATTAAAAAACTTTGGAATTGAGCAAGGGAAAAAACCACTTTTTGTTTCTGAGCACATGACAAGGGCTACTTGCTATTGGATTTTCTTTTTTAAAAAGCTAGAGTTCTTTTTTTTCAGAAGTTACTTAATTTACACTGGTGTCTATGGCACACATGAAGTAATTAATTTCATCTGTAAATTCATTGTGAATTTCATTATATGAAATTATTTCATGTGACAACAATCTATGCTGGAATGTCATAAGTGTATCCCAGAAGGGGGTGCTTATTCTCTGGGCTGGTAATATTTAGAGACCCTCATGTGCAGGAAAGCTACCATGCATAAGAAAATTAAAAGTGCACATGGATGTTCAACATGATGAGTGGAGCTGATAAATCAACAAGGATAACTCTCTCTACTTCCATGTCCTTTTTTTTCTCACCTTTGTTAGCAAAGCTTCATAACCAAAGAAAACGAATATTCACATGTTCAGTTTCAGTACTGTTAATCTCATAAGAGAATTTTATGATTGCAACTACACTTTAAATAAAAAAAATACGAAATCTGTTCTATTAATTTGTAGTGGTAGAGAGTGTAGGGATTTTATCTGCTTGCTTAGCATCTTCTCACAGCAAATTAAGAAGATTCTCACTCTGATATTTGACTTTTTTTTCTCCCCTCCCAATAAAGTTCGAACAAAAAGTGATTATGTATTTAAAGTAGTCTCCACATTCACAGCCTTTAACTATAAATTATTGATCAAACATCCTCAAATAAAAGGTCAGTTTTCTAATACAGAAAATTTCAAACTCAGGGTGCCATAACATCTGAGAATGGAAGACCTTAATATACCATAGTCAATGACAAATGTCAATGACAAAAATCAATAAAGTACTATAATACCTAGTTCTAAATCAAATAGGAATAACATTTTAAGTCACAGATCTCGATAATACAATATATAACATTATATATATATAAAATAAATGATACTGATAAAATTTCCGTGGGTCTGAGTTAAAAATTATGACCAGAGAAGACCCCACTAAAGATTTGTATGAGTACAAATGTACCATGAGCTACCTATTGAATAAAAAAACCCCAAACATACAAAAGGCATAGTGCACAGATCCAGACAAATGAGGCTGATAAAAAAGTAGTATTATATGATTTCTGTTATTTGGAACCAATTCGCTGATTGGAAAGGGCAACAACACAGAAAGGTCCTTTTCTGTTCCTTGAAAAGCAAGGGACAGCAAGTACCAGAAAAGAGAAGGACTTTCTCAACTTTGGGATTAGTTCAGAAGATTATGATGTACTCACATCACACAGCTAATGATACAGACTGCAGCACAATTGGACTGACATCCAGAGTAGAAAGATCCAAGAAAGAATTATTAATATGGGACAAGCTGTACAAAGGACAGTTTAGAAAAGAAAAACAGGGCAACACAAGAATTGATATAAATATATATGCAAGTAAATACATGTATATACGTAAAACTATATATTTACAAATATACACATACATATATATATTCATATCTATATCATTACACATACATTTGGATGTAAGAATAGAATTGGTAAAAAAGAAATTGATTTTAGCTCAATGTGGAATAAGATAGCTTTCATTTATAAAAAGTAAGACAAGCTGGAAAGGAGAAAGGCCCATGAGGAGAGGAGAAAACAGCATACATTTTTAACTCCTGGGAAGGAAGACATTGTTAGGAAAATTCGTGAATTCTTTGCTTTACCATGGAGCAGAGGGAATGTTTAATGCAAACACTGACCTTATAAGTTAGGAAATTATTCCTTTGTCTACATTTGATCTACAGAAAGTGGTGACAAATAGTTTCAAAGGTAAAGTATCCCAAAAGAACAGTTCTATTCTAACACTATAAACTGTCAGCATAAGCTCCACTTACAGCAGAAAGGTTTTGAAGACCGTTAGTTTCTGGTCTTCTAATGGGTTTGAGAGGGAAGTTGAGAGAATACTGCAATGTCCATGGTAGCAGAGGTGAAAGAGGTCAGCTAAGGGACTGAAAGGAGTCATTTGACTAACCCAGAAGGCCAAGGCATACAGAAGGAATAGGTCAGAAAATATCACTGTTTTTAAATATACTGGTCCTGAAACGTCTTATCCCAGGATATTTAAAGAATGCAAAATACTACTTTTGGGGTTTTGCATTTACTTTTGAGAACTTACAAGGGCAGATGTGGTATGAAAAACTGGAAAAAGAAGAGACATGGCACATATCTTTAAAAATGGGGGGAGGGGGGAAGCTAGAGAGTTATGGACTGTTCAACTTAAAAAAACCCTACTGGAATAACTAATTAAACTGTTTAGCTGCAAAAAAGCAAGGAGATCAGTAGCAGCCAACATGGGTTACTTAAGTACAAATCATGTCAAGCCCATGTAATTTTATTCTGGGACAAAGATGCATTATGGACAGAAGAGAAGAAGAAGATGTCATATATATCTTGACTTTTAGACTTACTAAAATCTTGACTCTGATACTGTATCTCATGATATTCTTATAAGGAAACAGTGTCTTATTAAGTGTACTTTAGGATAGGATAAAACCAATAGGAAAATAATTGATAAGCAGTATTTATTAATGGGCTACTCCTAAAATGAAAGGAAACATTGAGTCTGATTCTGCATATGACTGTCGGGGACCTGGCACTATTCCGTGTTTTCATTAATGACCCGCATGATGGGAAGGGAGTGGTAATTAAATCTGTAGGTGGCGATGAGATGGAAAGCACTGCATTACACTGATGGATGGGATTTCAGTTCAAAAGGATCTTGACAGATTGAAAGCATGGTCTGAAGAAAACCAAAATGCAGTTCAAGAGGCACAAGTGAAACAGTGCAGATAGACAGGCCTAATCAGCCACACAAATTCAGGATCTAGAAAAACTGGCTGAGCAACAGGCCCGTAGACAGGGATTTAAAGGTATTAGCAGATCACAAGTGGAACACAAGTCAATAATGTCATGCTGTTGAGAAAAAGATAAGCGCTATCCTGGGAAGATTAAAAGGAGCAAAGCGAATAAACATACGGTACATCTTTCTGCTCTGCTCAGCATTTGTAAGAGTTCAGGAGGAGTACTGCGTGGGGCATTTCAACAGAGGTGTGGGAGACCCCGCAGCAGAGAAAACAGAACAGTCAGAGATCTGAAAAGCAGCTCCTGTGCAGGCAGGCTGAGCAATCTGCTCTTTAATGTGTGTAATGCACAGAAAAGAAGAACAGGGAGAGTGTTTGACCCATACTGACCTTAAAAGGCTGCTGGAAGAGAAACAGAATTGTCTTTTCTCCATGGCCACAGTAAACAGGAAGAAACAGGCTCTATTTACCAAGTATTTTTGGTTAGATATAAAAAAACAGGATTATTAGCTGTCGAAATAAGTTGCCAAGGCATGTGTGGGATCTTCATCACTGGTCTGTGTGACAGCTATTAGAGACTTTATGAACTGTTTCAGCAAGGGTCTGTTGGGAATGGTATACCTAAGCTTATCATGTGGAGGGCCAAAGGACTAGAAGGATCCCTTGGAAATCAAAAGTGTCCAAAGTTTTAGTGACTCCTTGCATGGTGTGACCTCTTCGAAAACGTACTCCAAAGTATTTGGTGTGAGAGTGGAAGAAACAAAATGATGATGGAGTGGTGCGATAGAAAAGCTTATTTTATTGACTAATATTGCCTCACACTGGTAAATATGTTTGTTAACCACCAAGTTAGGAAAGGAAAAGAAAATTTGTTACAAACCATCCGTGCACTTACCATTGTTCGCACTGAATCTTCTGTTGCTATTTCAGTTGTATTTTTGCTGAAGGTAAAACCGATAATAATGATCTACTTACATGGCCTGTTCTCTGTATATCTGACATATTAAAGTCCATGCTGTTTGTTTATCATGCAGTGATCTATAACTCTCTATTAATTTAATTATACTAAAAGATCTTAAAAGCCTTGGGCTAAGTAACATGTCAATTACAAATGAGTTTAACTTGGAATAAATATAAACTTAATACTTGTAATTTATTGCTTTAAATATAAACAAAGCCCTTACTATGACACAATCTATTATTAATTGCTCCAGTGCCCCAAGTCCAATTAAGCAAATCCATTTACATTTTCTTCAGAGGAAGTCGATGTTCATTTCTCATAGGAAGTGCAAGGAGCCTACCTTTCCACTTCTTTTAAACCCCCTAATGCAACAAAGCACTTCTGTGTTTAATGAAGTGTATCATGTTGGGGGTGAGTGGCGTGGGAGGTACAGCCACGTGGGAGGGCTCGTATTTCCTTGAACAACGTAACTTTCAATCAAATATCTGGTCATATACAATTATTTCTTTAGATACAAGTAATGAATGCATGTTTTCTAGTTGAAGAGTCTGTATTATCTTTCTCCAGTACCCTTTCAGTAACAAGGAGAAGCTGTTTGGAGTTATACATGTGTATATGTGTATATGTGCATGTGTGTATGCATTATATATGTTCAACTGAAAAGTGTCTTAAACTTTTTTATATTAGTTATACTTGCATGTATTAAAGTAGCTGAACTGATTTTTTTTTTATGTGTGTGAAAATGTGTACATATAAAAATGTCAGCCGCTGTGCTGAGACCTGGTACTTCATGCCTGGGGTAAAATTTTATAGCCTAGTTATAAAAGAGAGGGTTTATAGTGGAAACCCTGACACAACATTAACTATGGTTATGCTATCAAAGGAGTGCAGCATTCAAGAATTTAGGAACTATTTCGTTTGTGTGTGCATAGGCAGTCATGTGTCTGTCTGTGTCTAAAACTTCATCTTGACTCACACGTGCCTTTTACATTTATTTTTGAACACTTTGAGAAGCAAAGTCACAAACTGGTTCTGACAATAGCATCTTCATATGTGTATCCTTCCTGCTTGTTGTCTATAAACAATAAAAACATTTCAAAAACTGGAAATAAAATCACCAGTAGAGCATGTATAGCTTAAAAGTGGATGAGCTATGCTTTTTTTTCTATTTTTTCAAGTTAGGGAACCGAGTAATGCATAGTGAGTTGCAAAAAGTCACACACAAATCAGTTATAGAGTTGGGACCAGAGTATAAATCTTCTGAGTTCAAATTCTTTACTTCAGAGTCATGGCCTCCTCAGTGATAATAATTAAAAACTGAAATGAAATGAGCAGAATGGAGTTTATAAACATTTAATGGGCAGAACTGAGATTTTTGGGGAATTAGCTCAATCACACATCCCTGTGGTGTCTGTCTGTCTAGTTGCATCAAGTGGAATGGGCCAGACAATGATCCTTGGACCTATCACTCATTAAGTTATGATAAAGATAAGGGCTGTATCTATAAACCTGCACAGGGTTTACAAAATTTCTGCTGGGACTTGCAGCTAGTTCACTAACTCCCCTGAACATGAAAGGTTGCGTGGGAGGGGTAGAGACCATCACTTGGGTTGCCTGTAGCAAGAAAACAATAGAATATGGAAAAAATGTAGGCTAGGCACTATTTCAAAGGATCTCAAGGCAATTAAGTGCTCTAATACTATTCAGTCTTGATGCAAAGCAATGTTACTTCCTAGCAAATAACTCCTGCATTTTCTTGTGTGTGACAATCATTTCAAGAAGAAAGCAAAAAGAGTTCCCGTCACATTTCCAAAAATCTTGTTTTGAATCTTATGATTCTGAAGGCTAATAGTATAGCAGAAATGCAAATATAAAACATTACTACTTTTTCCATCTTATAGTACATGGCACACCAACATGCCAATCCACTATAGGCAATATGTTTAATTACTGGCTATACAAGGGTGGTTGTCTTTAAGCTATTACACTGTGTTAACATGAACTTTTGATAACACAGAACTTAATGGAAATGTTATAATTCAAGATTTGCTCCCTGGGGATGGCCTTTTAGTGAACAAAGGGAAAGAAGTACACTAGCCCCAGTGGTGTTAGACAGTTATATCCATACCATTTAGGTACCTGTGCTTGAAACGTTGTACTCATGTTATTTCAAATATGGCTTTGGAATCATAGACTCATAAAATAATTTAAGTTAAGAGAAGCCACTTGAGGTCATAGAGTCCAACCCCCTGCTCAGAGCAGGTCTAATTTGATAAAGGTTGCTCAGGGTCTTACCCTGTTGAGTCTTGATCACCTACAAGGATGGAGACTCCACAACATCTCTGGGCAGAATGCTCCAGTATTTGACCATCCACACAGTAAAATAATTTTCTGTATATCTAATCAGAACTTCCCATGTTTTAGCTTGTATCTGTGCCCTCTGCACTGTCATGCTGCACCTCTGAGAAGCTTCTGGCTCTTTCATCTGCATCCTCCGATGAATGCAGTTGCAAGCTGCAATAGGGTCTCCCTTTAGATTCCTCTTCTCCAGACTGAATAAACCCAGTTCTCTTAGCCTCTCCTCCTATCTCACATGCTCCAGCTCTAAACCATTTTGGTGCCTCCACTGGACTAACTCAAATAAGTCAATATTTTTATTGCACTGGGGAGACCAGAACTGGACAAAGTACTCCAGATGCAGTCTCCATAAGCATCAAATGGTGGGGAAGGATAAATTCTCCAGATCTGCTGGCTGCAATCTTTGTAATACAGCCCAGGATGCAGCTGATCTTTGCTTCTTCCTTGCTGCTGCACTGCTGACTCACGTTCAACTTGCTGTCCACCATGACCTGCACATCCTTTTCTGCAGAGCTGTTTACCAGGCAGTTGGTCCCCAGCCTGTATTGGTGTGGGCAGTTACACTGTACCAGATGCAAGGCTTTGCATTCGCTCTTGTTGAACTTCATGGGTTCTTGTCAGCTTTCTTCCAGTTCCCATTAACTTTCTTCCAGTTCTTATTAACCTTCCTCAGCTGCCATGAGCTTTAAAAGAGGGCACAGTGTTCTTGCGATGAAATCGGCCGACTTCTTCAACACTCTTGCATACATCCCATCTGATCCCATGGAACTCTGTGCATATGTTGTGACTGAATGATCAGATGTTGTCTAGTAATTTCCATTTGTATACCTATGTTTTTCAACTGTTTCAGAAATGTCCTCTTTCTTCCACATTAGTAGTAACATAAACGTAGATTATATTTAGCCTTGTTTAATGGCTCCTTCAAAACAGCCAAAGCACTATGAAGGCCTTTAGTGTAGAAGAGAATACAACTCTCTGACTGTAATTAGAGGAGCGTTTCTTTCCATGGCAGGCTGGCTAAGCCTCACCACTCCTTCCTGGCTCCAGACAAGTCCCTCCATTGTGCTGGTACAACTATTTGTGTGGCTGTTTGGTGAAATGGATTGCAGGGATTAAAACTAGCCTTGTTTTTTCTGTGGGTTTTTAAATCCAGCTCCCTTATCTTTCTAGTTCCCCACAGAACAGTCCCACTGCCAGAAATAAGGGGAGTAATAAACATCGAGGTGCAGTATCGAGGAGGAAACAACAAGGCTGATGGTGAAACACTTGCCATGCTGCATCCTCAGAACAAGAAATAAGAACAAGAATGATACGAGGCAGAAGAGAAAAAAACAAACTAACAAAATGTAATCACACCACCCTATTTCCTACCTTTATGGCATCATCCTACCATTCTGGCATACCTAAAAAGCTCTCAGCATAATGATGACATTTCAAGTAGCAGGATCAATTGTTTTTGTTATGGTGCTTGTATATATACAATGTACATGCCCAGTAAAACCTGATTCCGCCTACATTGTTTGGTAATTACAATTTATGAAATTCCTACGATAGATAGAAAAGTACACTTTTTATTACTCCATTCTAGCTATCGTATCTTAATGAAATAGCAGGCACACAGAAATGTGTAAACCATAGCCTGTTCTGGTAAATGTGAGGTGCTCTTGAGCTGAGCCAGCCTGCACCAGTGAGATGGACTTTAAGAGGAGCAGAGGCAAGACAGAGAGCAGATTGAGCAATAAAATATTCACAGAATAAATGCCACAACCACAAATAATTGAATTAAGCAATAACAAGGCAGACACAGGGCATTTCCTGGGGATTAATGACTAGCTGGGAGAGTTGATGGTCCACGGCGGTCATCAATTCCCCAGGAAATGTCCTGTACCAAGGTCATCGTTGCTATTATATCCCCCTTTTCTTTTCTCCGGCAAAGAAAAAGAATCCCACATTTTACCTGTTTTCACACAGTGTCATCACTCCTTTAGATGACTGTGGAACAGATGGGTTTGAATGGCAGAGCTGCTGAAGGATTTCTGTGCAATTGATGTCCGGTGCCACAACCAATCAAAAACACTTTTTCACCACTGAATTTTTAATCGGGCTCATACAGTATTTCAGGTTTTGACTTATTAAACTCTCATGAAACCCCAAATAATAATTTTATTTTGTTGTGGGCCTGCAACCCTGACAAATCTGTATCTGCATTATAGCTAGGTGAGCTGGAGGAAGCTGGACATATTTTATTCCTTTAGAAGTTTTCCTGTGGCATAAAGAACCTGCTGAGAGAACTGGCAGAGAATTTATGCATTCAGCCTGCTCTTTGGCAATAATGTGTGGATTTATAACATAAAGTACTTGCTTAGAACAGGTCAATAATGGAGATAATTAAATCTATCTTTGCTATTCAATAACAATTATGAATTAAAATTTGTTATGGCAGGTTCTTCAATACAAGGACTATCATGGCTGAATTCCTCTAAGTCATAATTTTATCCAGACATGTTTAAGATATTATTCTGTGGCAAGTATGTAAATCTTTAAAATCTATTTTTCAAACTGTAAAATAAAAAATAAAGCACTAAACTCAAAGGTCCAGAAGATAAAGGAGCTTATGATTATCTGCATGCTCCTGGGTCAAATTTATTTTACAGTTATGCCAGTATTCCTTAACTCACTTATCTTCAGGATTTGTGAATCTTAATCTATCACTTTTTTTCCCTTAAACTAACATTTCACATTCAATTAACCTAATCTTGAAACAGACCACTGTAGACTATACATTTTTTAAAATTACTGTTTGTGATCCTTTATTCATGTTCCATTTATGCACACTCTGTTACTGTTGGCATTTGCATAGTTCGTGGTGTGCAGCAAGTTGCTTTTTCTTCACTTCAGCATGATGTAGTTAAACCGCTTATTTTCACATGCCTGGAATTTTTTGGCTCCGTATACCCATATTAATTTAACTGGCCAATTAGTTGTTATTAAAATATTTTAAAAGAACATACAACAACATATGCACAACAAATTATTTCTTTCCACAATTTTATTAACATTTTTGTAGGTAGTTTCCAGTTTCTCACCTCCTTTTCCCACCAAGAGAGACTCTCCAAGTTTAGGAATACAGACTGCATGTTAGATTCAGGGCCCCACTAAGTTTCCTTGAATTCCTTTAAGCTATGTTGAGAACATGGAAAAAACAGGCTGAACTAATGAAATCTTAGATCCCTTTCTTGTCTCGCTCTAACATCAGGAGGTGATGCCACCCTCACAACATGATAGATTCAGATCATCCATGACAACAGGCTGGTGCTCCGGGAGTTTTCAGGAGGGGGTGAGAGATTATTATCATCAGATTTAATTGCCCGACTAGGTGCAAGTGAGCAATCAACATATTAAAAGGGATGCAATGCCATGTATTTAATCTCCTTTTTTTTCTGTCAGCTCTAACCATGTGGTACATGTTGTTCACAAAGACAATTCTGGGAAGATCAAAATAGAACTGGTCTTTAATAGGGAGATTTTAACTGTCAGTTTGGCACTGGCAAGGGGAACACACCTAAATTTGCCTCGTAAAACTTTTGTGGCAAAAATAGCAGCTTTGTTTTGTGTTTGTAGATCGTTTCATTCTTAATCTGTGATCCGGACTCCCAGATAAAATATCAATAGAGAACTAATTTAAAATGAAAAGGGCTAAATACTCTAGGCAGTCCTTCACAATTTTCCCTGACCAGTTCAGTTCTGCAGTACCACAAACAAAAGGAGTCCCTTAAATACACAACCCTACTGCTACCAGATGTATCATTGTTTCCCATTATACTTGCACCTCTTCTCAGAATTAATCTAAGCTGGATGTAGTGGTGGTCAGAGAGCAAAGAGGTAATAGGCTGGGAGGCTGCAAATACTTACGTCTGTGTGTGTGTGTGTGTGTGTAAGTACATAGGAGTTATTTACCTTGCTAAACCTTTGTCTAATGATAATATCATATTTAAGATATGAAATTTACAAAATAAAAAAAATATTTTTAAAGATGTAAGAAAAGAGCTTCAGACACAAGTAACAAAATATCAGAATGGTCTTCATCTCTTTCTCCCCATAAGTCTGCTCCATTCTTTCCTGCATTTAGAAATAAAAAATAAAGCAACAAAAAAACCCTGAAAACACATTTTTAAATAAAGACACAGTCCTTAAGTGGTATCAACAATAAATCTGTATTGAGGGAGAAGGAGCTAAAGTACAGTAGCTGAGAATATGGCCTAAAGTTTGCACATAAAATAAAGATAATAGAAAAATCTTTGTGTTTACTTCATGGGTTTACACATTTGGATTTAGTGCCATAGGTCAGGTACGGCCAACCTTTTAATCACCGGAAGGCAAGAATGTATAATGTCAGACTGCTTAATTTAGTATTTTACAATATTTTTTTTCCTGGAAATATTACAAGTATTGAGCTCCACATTTTATTTCTGGAAATGAGAAGAGGAGCATACCTTCTGTTAGGATATCTTATTTTACCTTTGTGGGACAGCTGACTGATTGCCAACAATCTCAAGGCCAGGGTCCTGCAAAAATTAAAATTTCCCAATACAAGAATAGTTACTGTAATTGCCACTATTACTGTGCTTTACCTTTAAAAAGGATCGTGTGTCAATAGACTAAAAAACAAGCTATGGTGCTTCAGCACTGGCCAATGAATGAGATTCTCTTAAACATTGATTCCAAAAGTATAGTCCTCTGCTCCCTTGCTGCTAATATATATAGCTAAAGACCATATTTCTAGATGTCCTTTTATGTCTCCAGGCTCTTCCACTGTAGATGAGAACGGAAGCTCAAAACTGCTCTATAGCATGGCCCAGAGGCAGCAAAAAATATACAAATGCTTTCCCACTGAAGTTGTTGCTGTCCAGGGAATTTCTGTGATGACAAATGGAGAGGAGGTGGTATACACAATTACAAGCAAGATGGAAGGATGCCAGCGAGGTATTCTTTATATCAGGTGTACCATGAACCAGCAAAGCTGAGTGTCAAAGGAGGGAATACTATGGAATAAGTGGGTGCTGTCTGCTGGTGGGAAATGGGATGTGATTGAGTGGTTGCATGACGGCCAAGCACTCTTCAGCCTGAAACAGCTTCTTACCAGTTCCAGCCCACACTGAGAAGCACAGAAGAGAGCTGTAAGTGTTTGGATACCCCTCCTGAGCTGCTGCCGCCTTCTTCTGCCTGGCCCAGCCAGGCAGTTCCCAGACAACGGATACTGGCGGAAGCCTCTCAGTGCATCCAGCCATGCCAGTGGCTGCTGCTGCTCCCAGCTGCTAGCTGGGTCCCTGCGTGGAATCAGCATCAGCTCCTGCAACAGGAACACTTCTTCCTGTCCACAAACACTGACACAAAAGGAGACAATGTGGGCTGGCTGCTCCCACCATAGGCTGCATGGGCCATGCACGTATTTGGGACCCAGTGGCAGCAGATTTGTCAATAATACAAAACTGACCAGCCAGAAGAGTCCAAAAGGGCTTAACTTTATCTCCATGCTCAAAGGACTTTGATTTAAGTGATGGAGCACAGACACTGCATGCAGAGCTGTTTCTGAACAGGTGAATACACTTGTTTGTTAACCATCCAATTACTTCTGGCAATGCTGTAAGGTATTTATATACTGTTCTTGTGTTAAAGAAAGCTCTCAGTCTGATAAGTTATAACATCACACCTGTGTAAACATGAGGTATGATGCCATAAGCTTTACTTACAATTACAGTTGTTTTTCTTAAATTACGTGAAGTATAATCCACAATAAGACACCTCATTGTTGGCAGTTATTACAGATGTATCTCTGAAAAGGCTGATTGCTTAACTACACCTCTTATTATGACTATTCTGGCAAATTTCTAAAAGGAATCTCTAACAAAGAACCGGATGAATGTTTCCTCTGTATTCTTCAGTTAAGGTTTGATTGTTCAACCTTTAGATTTATTAAAGTCAATCAGTTCAGCTTCTATTTTCTATTCAGTGTAATTTTACTTGAGGCAAATTTCACTTATGTAGTATTTAATCCAAATAAATAATATTATTCCAAACCCTCTTGCTTCCTATTGCACAAGGCTGTTAAACAATTGTCTTCGAAAACTCCAGTCGTTAACTATGACAAGTCTCAATGTTAACAAGTTATTGTTAGCATTTGTAGTAAATTGCCTTTCTTACTCATAAATACTAGAGTTAAATATTAAACAGATTTTTTTCTGAAAATAACTCCTCAGTTAGTTTTTACTCCTTAACACAGAGAGCTTCCAATTAGGTGAATGGAAATTTCAAGGGGTAAGCAAGTGAGGATTTGGGTCCATGCAAAAATGATACCAAGTTTATGGGTACCTAAAGTTGGTCTTTGTATCAGAAGCCTGATGAAAATGCCATAATCTATGTAAAGAAAACTGTACACAATTTAGACAATAAGAATTAATATCTCTCTCTACTTTTCTTTTCTGTTGTTTTCTAATGAGATCATTCTTACCTTCCATGAATAAAAGTAGAAATTATATTTAAGGGTTTCAAAACTATTTCCTTGATTTAATTTCATAGTGATTTTTAGTAGCTGGATTATTTCAGTGAAACTACTCCCAATCCCTGAATTTAATCAGACATCTGAGTCTTTTCAGAATCAAGGATAGAGTAAAAATATATTTTATAATTTCTGGAGAAAAGATTGCTTTGATGGGAATATTCATGAGTGCTTCTTCTGAATGAAGGCCTAAAAAAAAATGACAAGTAGTCTATGCAAAACTTCTCTACTCAACTAATAATGTTCACTCTTTTCCTTCTAGACCCTTAGTAAATTTCAACTATTTGCAAAATACTCAGATCATATTAATTACAGTGCTTGTCATTATTGACTTGGTCCTACTCAGAACTGTATGTATGCAGAAGTCATACTGTAATGAACTATTTGTCTTGAAGTAGCCTCTATGACTCTTCAAACTGTGTCTTTGGAAGAATTCCCACTTTTGTTTTTCTAAAACTAGAGACTGGAGATGGTTAAATTCAGATGGACAAGACCCTGATCAACAGGATCTAACCTTGAAGTTAGCCCTGCTTGGAGCAGGAGGCTGGACTAGCTGAGGTCTCTCCCAACACAAATTATTCCATAATTCTAAGATGAAATTTAGTGTGGGGTGAATATGAGAAGGACTAGAGGTACCAGGGCGCAAACAAGCTATGGCAAAAGGAGAGGAAATGTGGCTTCCTGTTATTGAACAATAGCCTCATTGCACACAAAGCTGCTTAGGAATGACATAAGTCAGAAACCAGCCAAAATGAAGATGAAAATGATAACTGCAGTAACTGCAAATCCACTGCTGGACTAGTGAATCCCCCTGCATGCACCTTCCTCCTCACCCAGGGACCCCTGGTAATAAGAAGGGCAGAATACACTTTTTAATACATTCAGTTCTGATGTACTCGACAATAGAATTACGAAAAAGGTAAAACCAAACAAACAAAACTCAAGCCAAATTAACTGCTCCAAGTTAAACCTGTGTAACTGTGAAAGTGATAGCCATATCACTCAGCAGAAATGGATCCAAAAAGTTAAAAAAATATGTTTCCTAAAATACACATAACAAAGTAATGCTGACATTATTCACCGACATCCCGGGCTGTTAGGAACATCGCCAATGGCGAGTGAGGTTCATAATACAGTGTTGCATTTTCCTACGGCAAGGCAAATAATTTCCCTGGCAGCTGAAATAAAGTGTTGACTCTTCTTGAAAATTAATTAGCATAGAAACACAACAGAAAAAATGAAAGGCTTCTTGTTCCTAAAGGTTATTCTGTAAGGAAGTAAATCATATGAAAGTATGAAGTGTGCTCTCCTGTACTTTATGATTAAGTGCTTATAATATAGACAGTCTCTAAGCCTCAGCTTTTGCTAGGAAGTTCACATCAAAGGTGAGTTAAGTCTTTATTATAAATACATGGTAAAATATAGAAACCAGAACTGCTTTAAGTTGGGAGATCCTCTGGTTTCAGTAGAAAGACCTTTCTTTCTTTTTATCGACTTATTTTACAAGTGATGTCCCAAATTTATGCTAAGAACATTTTCATGAAGCTTTTGCTCTCCTCTTGGCAGAAGGCCTTGAAATTTGTGTCAAATAAATTAGAACTAATGTCTTTGGCTAAAAAGAGGAGCCTGTTAAAGGGCAGTAGTAATCAAGACAAGATAATCATTTATCTGTGATTTTGTGGGTATTAGTCTAATATCCTGTCTATTCACAGCATGTCAAAGATAAGAGCAGTCACCGGTTTACTGTTTTTCTGCCCTCTCCTTCCTCCCTCCCTCCGTCCCTCAGGCCTCGGGAGATAAAAGATAAAAAACACATATTAGGACAATTGCAATAATATTCCACTAAAAGGGACACACTGTTACTATTATAAATTAATGCTTTAAAACTTCAGACTAAAAGAACCTACTATTAGATAATTATCTGTCCCTCAGATAATTATGCACATGAGTAATTCTGTCTCTCTGAAGAGTTTATAGGATTTGCTAGAAGTCCCCAGAGGTATCACCCGTCACATGTGAACCTGCTTACAGGACTGTGACTGTAGTTCCAAACGACAGTCATGATAATGATTCCCCAAAAAGTTTCAGGGTGAAAAATAATCAAGATAGATACCTCATGGGGATTTTTTGTCAATTCTTTTGTTCCTATATGTAGCAATTTAAATGTTAGGGTTTAAATCTGCTACTTGTACTGGCTGCTACAGATACTATTGAAAAAAGCCCCTATCTCAAATGTGTTGTTGAACTTCACTCTAGATGCTTGCCAGTAGTTAGAGATTAAATGCTGTTGATTTTGTCACCTTGCTACCTTTGAAGGGTCTCCTTCCTGATGGGGAACCATATCTAAAGGTCAAATAAAGCACGTAAGTGTCCATTCTGTAGTCTTTATAGCCACTTTCCTGTCATGTAGTGATACAAAGCAGCCTCGAGAGCTGACTCCAAGAGCTTCCCCTGCTTGCAAAAACTTTAGGCTCGCACTAGTTAGTGAAGGGAAAGTGGTTTTCAGCCTCACATTTTTTTACAATCTGCTTTTTGGCATAAGCGTGAGTATTCTCCCTTAACTATGTTGGGAGTTGAGGCTCAGTTCACCTCCTAATTAATTAAGGCAAAGTCATTTATTTAAAATGAAATTATTTTGTTATTGTGCACAGTGGCTAACCTTTCACATCTGACATATTGTATAGATCTTTTATTTTATTTACAAATGTCTGTTTAAAGAAATGATTAGTTCTGTAATTTGTTCAGCAAGGCTTCTTTATAACAAAGCCCTCCTGGGAACTCTTATGCAAATAAAATCCATCTGGAGATTGGAAGTAATGCAGGTGAAATTATAAACAATATACTTAATTTTTAGGAGGATTTAAAGGGATATAAAAGCACACTTCATTAGAAAATCCAAGCTACCAACACATGTCCTAGTCACTGTTTTACAGGAGTGCTGCTACGTACAACATCAGCTTCCTTTGAGGTCCTCCCCAAACTACTATCCCCAAATCTATCCCATATCAAATATATATATAATTTATGTATTTACTGCTTTTCACAGTTTGGTGACTGACTTGTATTTTACAGGCAAGATTCAAATAGAAAATGGAGCTGCGCAGTGGGTATCTGGTGATAAAGAAGAAGTGATTACAGCATCCAAAGAGGAGGTAAGGATGCATTTTCTATGACTCATCTTATCCTCCACAGCCTGCACCCAGTTCTTTCATCTTCTCCTATATAGTGGGGACCCTGGTTTGTCCAGGAAGCTGGTGTGCTGGGAGTAGAGATTGGGAAGAAAAACCTGCTCAGAATTAGTAAAATTTTCAGTGCTGTCAGTAGTTCATTAGATTGTGTATTCCAGCAAACCGGAATCTATTATAGCTATTAGGAAATTATTTTATTTAGTTTCTTTTATTTCAAAATTAAAAATGGCCCGTGAGTGGATGTTATCAGGATCTGTATTATATAAATTAATTAAAAGTTCATAGCTATTGTTTTCTGTAGCTATGGAAGAGCAAAATAGCATAAAAGGAATGTCTTAGTTGTCTCTACTTTAAAAGTATACGTGCCATGGAAATTTCAAGTCACAGTGTCACAGTATGGCTATTGTGTAAATTTTAGAAATCAGGCTTACTTCCATGAGCCAAAAATATGACTCCCAATTCCTGTCATTTAAAATGTGGGGAATCTATAGAATCTAGTCCTGCTTTATCACTCTATCACAAGGTAAGCCCCAAAAGACTACAGGGCTTTTTTTTCCCAATGGAAAGAAAAGAAAGGAGAGAGAAGGGAAAGAAAGAGAAAGGAAAGGAGGAAAAAAACTGCTGACATTTGCGGGGGGGGGGGATCTGCTATTAAAGTACTCTTTTGGGACACATTTTCACTTTTATATGATGTACTTCATCATTAGCAGTGGCAAAAACTTAAGGGAGACAATTTTGAAAGGTCTGATACGTTTCTAAAGGTAAGTGCATAAAAAGGAAAAAATGGTGACTTTCTTTTGTGTTTGTGAAGACTATCTGAGTTTCCTGGGTTTCATCTTAAGAATGAAAAACCATAACTGAACAATTTGGAGAGTGCTGACAATGTTAGTGAAACAATCTTTGTTCTTTTGTTTGCTTAGAGTCACAGGAAGAGAAACTTTTGGCATCAAGAAGCACCATTAGTAATATCAACATTTTATCATAATAAGAATATATCATCCAACTGGTATTTCACCTTGAGTATTGAATGACATCCACTTTTGTCTTCATGGGTTCAAAGTCACTCCTTTTCCAATCAGATCAACCTCAATAGTTTCTTGATTTGTTTAATGTAAGAAAAAACCATACATTTCAGGTTACAAATAATGCTTCTCAGTAGCATTAGGTATGGGATTGTGCTCTTTGGACTTCTGCATAAAGCTGGGGTCTGTGCAGATCGTCGGAAAGGCAAAAGGCATAGCATAGCAGGACCACCAGCAATCAAAATAACTCAGGATAGTTATTTCCAGGATAGTTATATCCTCAGAGAGGATAAAAGACATATCCAAGCACTGTTGTCAGAGGGAGGCACACTATTGCAGTTTTTTGCAGAAAAAATGCTGTAGAAGGAAAGACAATGGTATCAGAAAGTGGGGTTGCAGTCATGGGATTCTGGCTTTAAAAGCTCTTAAAGTCAATCAGATCTCTCAAATCTTGGGGTATATGAAAGATTCATGGCATACAACCTAATTTTCTTCTGTAAGGAGGCAAACCTCTTCTTCTCATCAGGACAGAATTCAATGGAAAGTCCAAGAGAAAGAATCTTCTAGGAATTTTTCTTCAAAAAAACCATTTCCAATTAAAGACATTACCAATTCCTAAAATGCTTGAACTGTAAGGTGAACCATCCAAAAGAAGAAAATGTGAAAATTAAGGTTATCTGTGAAGCCTTTGTATATTTGCTTCACAGCACATGTCTCATCTGAGACCATGCAATATCACACAATGTTTCCTTCCTGTGGAGGATGTGCCAGCTGGTAATGTCATGCTTTCTTGCTTTCTTTTTAATTGCAATTCAGTAGCGTGTTGGCCTCTATGTCACTGCCCATCCTTAATCTTTATATACATTATACCCTGCAACTTTGATTAATCTTTTAAACATTCTTCCACATCAAACTACTACTCTTTTTTTTTTAATCATTGCTGCCTGTGATGTGAGTCAGAGACTGCAGTTGTTTCTAACAGTTGCTAGGAAGCTGATTCAGGTGTCATATTTGTTTTCTATTTGTAATGTATTTCTCTGTTTTATTTCTCTGGGTTATGTATTATTCTGTATGTTTATGTGCATGTGTAACTCTATGTATGTATATATATGTGTGTGTATACATATAACATTTCTCTGTTATATATCTGTATAGATATTACATCTATAATATGTACACTATCTTCTTTCTTCTTAACCTTTCCACAGACTTTTATATAGAATGTGTTAGAGTCTGTAGCAAAAAGAGAGGAAACAAGCAAAAAAATAAATTTTTTTTTTCAGTGGTTTGTACTTCACACAAGACATTTTGGAAGGGGCTAAATAGAAACAATTTTGCTGCATGTGAGGTAAACTGCCAGGGTATCTGCTAATGGACCTCACAAAGCCTGCTAGGGCATGTGGCACTTGCATCTGAATTTCAGGCCTGCTTTGATTTCTGCTAAAGCCCAGTGCAGTCCTTCCTAAGCTGCCTGTCTTCTAAGTTTAGGAAAAAAATCTTGTGCAAAATGTACTGCAGACCTGGAGCCTGACATTATGGAGGTCTATCCTCTCATTTTTCAATTTTCCAGCTTTGATATCTTTTCCTTGTCATATTGTCCAAGAAAGTTTATTATCACCTGAAATTTAAAAAGCTTGTTTTTCACTCTTCTTGTGCTTAAAAATGGCAGAAATGTTCAAACTTTTTTTTAAAAAAAGTTATAATTTCAGACTTAGAAGGATTGGAGACCAGGAATAAAAAAATATCATGCAGCCTTTATGCCTTATCTCAAGCAAATACTGCCATTTGCACTGTAACTCTACCAAGGACAGGTGGCAAGAAATTCTCACTGGGGGGTGGGACAAGGGGCAAAAAAAATGTCAATTTTACCTGCTTACCTGATGGCTGCTAGAACCAAAAGAATCAATTTTGATGTTAATTATAAAAAGCAAGTTGTTTGGTTTTTTACCTAAGAGGCTTTTAGTCTTCCCAGTAATTAGATATGTAACTGTCTACCTGTAGATTTAGTGGCAGAAGTCAGTCTCATATTAGTAGTGAGCAAAATTTGCTTCTGTCAGGTGTCTCTTGAGAACGTATTCTGGAGTAAAAAAGTGACCAGAAAAATTGGTACTGGCTTACACCTTTTTTGGACATTTCATAGATGATCCAAAGAACAACTGGATATGGTGAATAAATTCTATTTCCTTCAGAAAAAGTAGATTCTTCTGTCCAGGTAAAAAGTATGTTGGCTCAGCAGTGAAAGAAACTTGCACTGCCTATGCTGTACGCAGGCTGTCAATAAATAAAGAAGTTCAATTTCCAAGGCTGTCAATAAATATATTATGTATGAGGTTTTTCATTATGTTCAGATGCAACTTGAGGTATTGTCTCTGCCTTCTTGGAACTAAAGCTATTTTTCTTGACTAGAATAGGATTCCCCTACCACATATTTGCAAATACATTGTTAATAAGCCAACGAATTGCATTTAAAGACAGCAAACAGGTTATTTTTCTTTTCTCTTGATTCCTTCTGGGTGCTTTGAGTGAACTGAAAGGTGATCTTAAACTTCTTTTTATGCTGACTTCATATACTGAGAAATGCAACGTTTATAGATAAACAGTCTCACTTTTAATGAAAATTATTAGCTATCAACATTTTGCTTGGAGGCATAAGCCATAGCCCAAACTCCATTCAAATCCATTAAATATGCTTGAGACCCAGCTGTCAATAGGCACCATGAAGTAAATTTAATTTTCAGAGTCAATACAGAGCACAGCTGCATTAAGCATAGGATAATTCTGGCACATTATTAATTTGAATGGCCATGTAAGGCATTGTCTAGACAAGATATAAGCCCAAGTTTTCATAGGCAATCTGTACATAAAATGAAGTATGTCAAGGTTGTAAAGAATACTAATAACACAGATCTGGCCTATTAACCAATATTGATTGCTCTTACTGTGACACGGTCCAGTAACTTTAGAGGTGAAATAGTAAGATATTCAGCACTACTGCTTCTTTTTGAAAATCAACACTGAGCATGGACTTTTTCAGATGAAGTTTGAATGCATGCGATCTCAAATGTTTACTAGCATTATGCATGATTTCTAGTAATCTATTTCTAGATTGGGCCATTTTAAAATAGGAGATTAATCAGAAATAGCAATTAGTCTTGCTGGCAATATGAGGCATTTTTATTTCAAATGCTGTCAATATTTGATTTTTTTTCACAATAATTGTAGCTATGCTCTGAATAAATAATGTCTGTTTTAGAAGGCTACTTCTAAATTCTAATCAAATACTTGATACTTACACTATTTATACATAGTTGTACAGAGTCTGTGTAACATTTCCAAGAGAAAGAAATAAAAAAGGGAAACTAATCTTTTGAAAACTGTACAACTCTGTAGTAAAATTGTTCTGAATTATTTCTGTGTTCCTGTATGAACTCTGTTAAATGACTGAGTATTTTGGTGCTTGCACTGTTCTGTGTGCAAACAGACTGGAAATTCTAAAACGTTAGCGAAGTAAATCCGCTTCACTTTCAGGTGATGCTGTATCAATGTTTGGCCTGTATTTTGTGGATTCTTTCATACACTGAGCCTGGAGGCTTGGATTTGTTACTGCTAGACCTAGCTACATCCGCATTAACAAGTAACACAGACCAAGGGGAGTGGATCTGCAGGGCACGGCAGTTGGTGCTGAGGACCAACATCCTCATTGTACATATTTCCAGCGTGTTTTAATTCAGACTAGCTCTGCTGTGGTCCCATGGACTGAATGCCTTGCCGCAACTGTAATACTCTATAAGTGCACTCCCAGGGTGCATCTTCCATTTTGTTTCATCCAGGTCATCTGTCCCAGTGTGAACTAAAGCGCAGGAATGGGGAGAAAATTGGGAAATAAATTTCAGGAGCTGAACTAAACCATTAATGTGGACGAAGCCTTTGGGTTCTTAGTTAAGATGACTAAGGAACATAGCATAATTCATAGGGTAAGTTAGGTTAGAAGGGGTGTCAAGAGGTCCTCTAGTCAAACCTTCTAAGCTAGCAACCTAGACCCACTGCAGTGGAGAGGAATAACCACCTTCACAGCACAAGTCAACACATACTATGATTTGAAACACTGCTAATCTTTTTTACTATTGAAGGAAGACAGGAATAACACAGCTGGGCACTTGAGCTGGCATAAAAACTTAGCATTTAATGCATCAAAAAATACCTACAATTCCCAAATTCTATCACAACAGAATAATTCACTCTTTCTGAGACTAATGGGGCATTTTATTTCCTAAATATGACTAACACTCCTAGTTTTACCTTAGTGCAATACCAGAAAGTATTCTTAACAAAATTATGATGTTATGGCTGTTTATACTTTTATACATAATAATTATATGCATAAATACAGTATTTATTTAGGACAAAATGTACTGCAACAGTGAATCCCACAAGTTAATTTTAAAAGTAGTAAATTATTTCCTTGCATTTGTTTAAAATTTGTGTTTCAAAGAAATCAAATGTTCCCTTATTCTTTTATTATATAACATTTAGTTAGTCTGGTCTGGAAAGAAGGCTGATTATTAAATTATATGCTAACCATTAGCTAGCTTCTTAGTCTTCTGTTTTTCAAACAACATTTTATAGAATTCTTAGTCTTCCCTCATTGCCAAATGCAAGCATTCATAATTCATGAGACTGAAGTTAAGTTAAAAAAAAAAAAAATCTAAAGAATGAAAAATATTTTTGAAATGTAAAACTTGTTTTTGTTTTTTTGGGGTTTTTTTAATTGTCAGATGAGATTCTTGGGAAAAAACCTGACTCCAGGAATATAAACTTTGAAAGGGGCAATACCTATTTCAATATTTGCAACAAAATCATGAGAACTGGCAACACTTAAAACTTTTGTTCTTCTGCTGATAATTTTCCTTAAGGAATCTCACTGCTAGTTGGTGTTCCTTGGGACATGAAATAAATTTTTGGTCCCACTGAAGCTCAGTCACTCAAATGCACTGTTGCAGTCTGTAGTTTTAAAGAGAGATTCAAGTTTTCTGAGTACTTGGGCTTGCTAACATTGCACCTCTTTTAAGAACACCTCCTTTTATCATATAGAACAATCAGATCACAGAATATTTATTTTCTTTGTTCCCTGCTTCATAATTGCCTTTTGGTATGCCTTGAAGCCTGCAGTTAAATAATATTTGTTATTAGAATAAATATAGTTTCCCTTTTGATTCCTGTATGTATATATTTTCCCCTCTAGGTTTTTTTCCTTAGAACATCTATATCAGGTTAAGTATGATTGCATTTTTTTCCTAAATAAGTTCAAATTGCATGCAGGATATTACAAAATAATCAGTATTTTCTGATATTCAGATTTCTTTGTTGGCATATTACAAATATTTTATGATAAAAAGTCTTGACTTACATATTTTGAATTCTGTAGTAATAACCACCTGTTTCTAGCCTGACTGGCTATTGAAACATCGGCTCTTCAGGTTGTTCCACACTTTTCTCTTCTGTCTCACCTCATGATCTTTCAAGAGTAGCTCATGGTATCTATAATTTTCCTACAAACCATTACAGCAAAAAGGATGAACTTACACATTCTAAAAATCTCTCCTTTTTGATTTTCTAGTTTGCATTTTCATAGTTAAGTGGACCTGTTGATTCGTACATGTAGTTTATTTCTGCTAAGTGTTTCAAATTTTCGTTTGTTTTGATATCTGCCTAGGTCACCATGTTTTCCTTTGGGCCTCTTTATCCCATTGTTATCCAGCAAAGAGAATTTTTGGAGGCTTGTGAATCTGAAGTCCCACAGCCATTGCTCCTGCAAACTGGCCGGGATATTGACGTGGGTGAGAAATTAAGGGAACAGACCCACTTATTTCCAATTTCGTGAGAAGGAAATCCTTATGGAGCTTCATCTGGAATAGTCAGATTCTAGTATCTGTACTGCTACTGCACAGCCCTTCTCAGAAGAAGGGGGGATCTTCTGCACATGTAGGAACCTGTCCCTTTTTTTTCAGTGGTGTGTGACCTGAAACCTTAGTTCTGAATACACATGAATATTGAAAGAAAGTGATTTTGATGCAAACCTGGACACTTTGGCTAAACACAGCTACAGTTACCAAACTTTTTTCTTACGCACATGAACACCCCTTTTAAAAAGGAAGTGAAGGGTTTGTACCATTCTTACTTAGTGATGGGAGGTGTCATACTCATCTGGCCAACCTGGAGCTAAAGAATCAGAAGTCCCCTTGAGCAGAGAAACAATCAGAAAACGAAGACTGTAAAGATTTGTTAAATGACTTCTACTTGTATCAGTAGCTTTCAACATGTAGTGTAATTCTGAAAATATTGAACTCTATAAATCAATTTACAGCAGGGCTCATCAAAATGATGCAAATGGGATACAAACCCCAAAGTTATCTTCTTCTTTGAAACATACTGAACCCACTGAGATTAATATTATTCTTGTGTTTACCTCCAGCTACCAAATGGTCTGGAGGTCTGAGCTACTGCCCGGAATTTAAAACCGCAAGAGAGAAACTTGCTAAATTAAAAATGCATTAGTCTGCTAACACAATGCTACACCAGTATTACCACTGAACATAACCAATAAAATTTGCCCTATACTAAAATTATGTTTGTATTTCAGTAATAAGAACAGGAATCTGCTTTTTTAGCAAATGTGACCTGTGGATATTGCGAGGAAGGCTCTATGCTTTTATCAGAGTAGAAAAATTTTCTGACTGATTTATGCCAAGGCAGCTGAAACTTTAAGACAGTTTAAAAAGATGGTTACTAAGAAAAGAAAACACAATCTACTGATGTTTTGGAGAGAGTAATTTGAAGTGTCTTCTTCCTGCAAAAAACAATTAACAAAATAATTTTAAAATCAAGCAGATCAGTTAATATTTTTTTTTATCAAAGCATTATCTCACAGATGCTCTCTGTGCACTGCGATGTGATATTCTGACAGTATGGTATCTTGTAATGGACATACATTGCTTACATTTGAGGGGGAGAAGCAGCAAAACCCTATAGGCTGACTTTTAAAAAATTTTAGACCAGTCCCAATAGTGTTTTTGTATTCCTGGATCTGGGAAAAGCTCAGCTGTGCCTTGGCCACATGTATTTCATCCCTCTCCTGCCATGCTTTGGTTTCCTAGATGCATAAACTGGCAGGAACCACAGCATATCCCGGGGACCTCTCTTCACTTTGAATAACGAGAAGACTGGGAGCAGAGAGGGCCCTGTTGAGTGTTGCCACCCCTTAACACCCAGTGCTGCTTCTGTTGCAATGGAGCCCCTAGAGTCCTAGTAAAATGTTCATTTTCCTTTCATGACAGTCAGGCACAAAGCACAAGAGGAGAAAGTGAAGAGAAAACAACAAAGAATAAGACACTAGCAATTAGTTCAGGTATTTTTCACTCCCATTAAACATTTTGGAAGGTGACCCACACTGAGAAATTGTCAGCACTTCACCGCCGCAATTATGGCTCCAGTGGAAGTCTTAGTGAAGCTAATGAGTGCTTTCATGTACAGACGGTCTGTTGGAATAGTATCATTACTCACTGTACAACCTGGGAGAGTGGCTGCAGCCAACACGGGCACCCTACCAGGCTACGCACTACACCGGCACATCGCAAAGCGCAGAGATAACCCCCGCTGCAAGTTTCTTACAGTCTAGCTGTAGGCAAAGCAGAGGAGGAAGGAGCACCTCAGCTCCATTTAGCTCCAGGCCAGAGCTCAGAAACAATGAAATAATCAACCAAAGGTCATACAGAAAGTCTGTGGCAGAGCGAGAAAGAGAACGCAGATCTTCCCACGTGAAATCCAGTCATTTCAGCACCAGACTGTTGTTTACTCCTAGTCATTCACATGAGCAAATAAAGAACATTTTTTGAGCAATGCTGTACAGGGATTGAGTTTGCCCAGCTGCTATTCTTTCTCACAGCAAATCTCTTTCACTATAGTTTTCTTTAATAGACTGTAAGTTACTGACTATATGCAGGTAGCAATAATGAATGATGTAATTAGCTAGATAATTCTGTTTTTCTTCAGTAAAAGCATAATAGTTTGTATAAGAAAGCACTAGATTCCTTTCAACCGTTGTTGTTATTTGCATATGCTGAAACCACAAAGGACATTGATTATTTTAACTATGCTCAATTTGCCTTTGAAACTGACATTCTAAAAAGCAAAAGAGCTTAAACAAACATGAAAGTAATCTAATACTGACATAAACATGAAAGATAATAAGATTACTATGAATTGATCTAAATATTACTTAAAATAATTAGAAATGATTTTCTCATGGTATACCATTTAAGTTAAGCTGCTTTTTAATGTTACTTAGAAAAACAAGCAGAGCATTACTTTCCAGAATTTTAGTTGTTGTTTATGACATTCAGTAAAACAATGGGCAAATATGCCTTTCTCTTTATTGCTTTATATTTTGCATACGGTTTGTAACCAACTAGTCTAGTTTTGCACCAGCCAACTTTGTAAGGGCAGGACTGTTGCCATTTTAATACTGTACCATTTTATTACTTTAAATCATGAACCAATTGTTTTTTTTTTTCTTTCTTGGCACCATTTCTACTAGTTAACTTTATGAAAAGCAGTAACATGAAGGAAACAAGCCATGCAAATAACGCTTACAGCCACCAAACAAAAATGGCATGCATAGAAAAAAATACCAGTTAAATTTCAGTGCCATTTGTCAAATTAGCTATGGGTCCCAACACCCACATTAACCCAGTTTGGCATTGCTTTCACTGCCTCAGTCCCAAATGATTTACTGGAAGTTTGGGTCTTGTAAGAAACATAGCATTTGTTTTTCTTCCTAAGGATTATCTCAGTTATCTGAATGTAACTAAATTTTGGAAAATAGGATTAAAATCTGATAGCATCAGGTTTTCTCTCAAGATTTAAAGATCTACCTGGCTTTAACCAGTCTGGCAACTGTTTTTTCTTGTAATTTAAGAAGTACTTTTCCTGATGAGAAGGAAACAAAAGATATAATTTAGATAAACTATTTTCCATTAATCAGTTGAATATTTTACATGCGAAAGTGAACTTAAAAATAAATCCACAGAGGAAAGATATCTGGGTAGTTTGGTATAAATATGAGGACTTCCACTGTGTTTCCCATTCAGCTCTTCAGTCTTGGTTTATGATTTTTTTCTCCGCATGCCAAACCTAAGAAAAAAGATAAATGCCCTTCTTGTTTTTAAAGATTGCCATTTGTACATATTTATCAGGGTGTTTCATTAGATGCAATTATACTTTCTCTACAGCTGTATTTGGAAGTCAGGTATGAAGGGCTTGGAGAGGGATCTCAACAATTGCTCATGGAGCACAAAGTACAGAAACAGTTTAGAAGAGGGAAAGTTTTCTGACTCGAGTGTAAAAAGAAAGGACCTTGGCACATGGCAGCTGTTGTTCATCCGTGTGGGAGAAAGAATAATTGCTTCCAGGCACAGTCTTTCCTGCAACTTGTCATTTGACTCATGATGTTGGGACCCCTCACGATGGACATTTGACTTTCCTAGAGGAAGCGAAGTCAATGGCTCTTAGGCCTACTGAAACCTAAGAATAGCCTTATACCAAGACAGCTTTCGAGGCAGCATTATCACAAAAGGAGTCCTCTGAAAATGTCCCTTAAAGCGATTGACTTCCAAGGTCAGGCATGGAATGCTTGTGGCAAGGAAAATGGAGAAGACAGGGCCAGAAGTGTACACTGGAAATGAAAGGGAAAAAATAACACTGTGTTGCCATAAATTCATGGAGGAATACACAAAAACCATCTACTTCTTTAGGAGACTCAAATATAACATTCAGATTCCCGTTCTCCTGTCTTTCTTCCTCCATGCTATCCCACCACCACCTTCCTTAATGTTAGAGGTATCTGCATTTATTATGTGCCTGTTTCTACCAGGGAAACTCCCAAGACCCCAGAATTTCATAGAAAGGGCTGTCACTATCTTGCTAGAACTGAGCTGTAATGCTAGTCTCATGCTCAAGATCTCACAAGCTTAAAAAGCAAGGTGTGCTTCTGTCCATCTCACTTGCAAGGTCAAAACTTATCCAGTGGCCAGGAGTAGAGTTTCTCTCTCACACCATGGAGATGAGCTCTTTACTGCCTATGAGCGCTCACCTTTTGAGCGAATTAGGATCAAATCCCAATTGTCTCTGAACACAAATCTCCCACAAAGGTGACTTAATCCATGGGCTAGTGAATAGGTACGTCTTAATCTCTCCCGCTGGAAGTGTTCTACTTCCAGTACGTAATTAACATTCATCTCAGCAGGGACTGTGACTGTATTCTCCCACATCCCAGGGGAGTACCCTGACCATTGGACTATAGGATTTGTTTGTCATTTTCCCCTCTTTCTTCTAGCCTAGTGAATATTTCATTATTTTTATACAGCGGCATACAGACAAACACACAGAGAATCATACATTCACACATCCATAGAATAATCTATAATTATTAGAAGAATCATAGAAGAATCTATAATTATAGTCAGAGCAATACATGCCTGCTTTCTGCAACTGGAGAACTGCAAAAATTATTACAGGTGCCTGGCACAACTGTACTGTGTTCATTTAAAAAAAAAAACAACAACAAAAAAAACAACACAAAAACTCTAAAATGGAGGAATGAAGAATTTTTATGTTAGGAAGCAAATTTTTTACCTATTAACATTACTACCTCACAAGTGGCTGAAACACATCTTTGGCCTCTTGCAATGACTCCCAGTATGTGTATATTGTAGCTGTGCAAAAATCCTAAACCACAAGTAACTCCCTGGGTTTCAGTTTTCGTTATAAGCTCAACACTCAGTTCAGGTTCACTGAAAGGACATTACAAGCCTGGAAAGTCCACAGATGATGTAATGCAGACCTCTCATACGGCCTACTGTGTTGCACAGCATATTGACAGATAGCATTAGCTTCCTATTTAGGGATTACTATCATTGTAACTCTCCAAAGATGCAGAGCTGTTTCATGTAGACGCCATTAAATGAAGACCCGCTTTACGTTGACAAAATGCAGGGAAAGATATGGAGGCAAGAAAATTATTATTTTAAAGTGCTTGAAAATAGGTCAGAGGAACGATGCTTAGGTGGCAAACTCCAGAAAGAGCAAGTTGGGTGAGGTGAGATTTATGGTATGAGACCTTAATTCTGCTCCTGTGCACATCCAGCCTGTGCTCTGAATGAAGCAGTCTGATGAAAAAGTACCCTGCCACTACATAATTAAGGTCTGTAGCATAATGCAGATTCACAAAGGGTCAAATAAAATTTGCTGAGACATTTTCTATGTTCTTCCTTCTGAGATGGAGTGTGGAGCCCTGTGAATCTTTTAAGCTAAATTTCTCTACATATGAGTAGTTAAGTTTTTAAAAAAGAGGTAAAAATCAGCAGTTTATATGTAACAGTAATTTCCATGTAGCACCAACAGAGTTAACTGCTACATTTTGGACATTAAAAAAAATATTTTTAACTACTTAAGCTAAATATAGAATTATCGTGAACAAACACAGAAGGTGGTTGCTATCTCAAGGTAATCTTGCCCTACACCAGCTTTTAGAAAAATGGGCAATCTAGTAGCTGTCAGAACACACCAGCTGATATAGTGGCACACAACCAGAATTTTCCTGAGAAATCTAAACTTAAAAACCAAAATAATAATTTGCAAGAGTTTGTAACTCAGCTGTTCATGGATGGACTATCATGAAGAAAGGAAATCTACTTCTTCAGCCTGTAGGTTGGGTTGTTTTTTTTCTTTTGAGTTTTTTCTGGGGGGAGGAGGTTACTTCTTTACCTTACACAAAATACTCAGTTGCCTGTCACTAATACTGTAAATTTCACTAATTCTTTCTCAGAAATTTTATTCTCTCCATGGACAAGTCCTCAGCCACATAGGAAGTACCCATCAAATAAAATGAGAACTTGAGACAGTGAGAAAGGGGGTTCCTTCAGCATTATCATGGAGGTACACTGTGCAGCCCTGCAATGACTACATTTTGCTAGTCCACCTGGCATCCCCGCTGCACAGGAAAGGGAATATCTGTTGCATCATTGTGGTGGCAGATCCCTCAGTTCTACCCTGTGTCTTGGCTTTGTAGCAACTACTTAGGAGCTTTTCTGAGTTGGATACACCAGAGCACACAAGGGATGCTCCCCTTCCGCAGCCTCTTAATCCAGCTCCCTTCTTTAGTCAGAGAACAGAAGAGTAGATTTGTCACTGAAGGAGGTATAGTTTGCCTTCAATCACCTCAGAAGAGAGCTACCTTTGAAGCTTCTGTTTCTTTATGACCGTGGCAGAAAATAGTGGATAAATTTAATCTAAGAAATGAATTCCTGCTTAAAACTGTTATTTGATAAATCTTATTATTCTGACTATTCAACAGAAACCACTCCTGCATGGTAGTTATTATTCTCACACAGTTCTAATCCATACCATGTAGCTTTTGTACACAGATTAGTATTTTATTATATCTAAACTAAATATTGTTTGTATAATCTAATTAGATATTGTGCAAATAAATACATTCTGACCAGAGTTACACTATCTGAACAGTAATGTAAAGGTTTGAATACTTAAAGAATAAAATGGTTGCATACCAGAAATTTCTGTTGCATTAATTAAACATCCAGCTGGCTTTGCAAAAATTAAAGAATGCTACTTGGTCTCCTTTATGTGTATCACATTTCCTTTCTGTAAAATATTTTGAGAAGATGCATGAGATAAAATAACATTACAATATGGGTGTTTACAATTCAAAAAATGTACTGCTAATGCTGAAAATATTGACATTTCTTCCTGAGGTTCTGACAGAAAATACAATACACTTTCTTACGTCAATTGAATAATTAGAGATTATAGTAATTCCTGCACGGCTTTCATATGTGGCACATTCCGAGAAAATGTCAAAAGATGGGATTTGCGTAAAGGTGGGTGTCATGAAATACTAGGTGCCTCTTCTCCTATAACACTCCTATACATGAAAGAGAAAAAACTAAAACTCCTCTGGGGAAAAGTGCTGGCAATGCTCAGGTAAACATTGGGAAATCCCGAATCACAAGTGGAGAAAGGAGTTGTCAGTGTGCTCTGCACTGTGTATGGGAAGCGGTATATGAAGACAATAATGGAGCACTTAGCATCTTCGGATTCAAATCTGGTAATGAAAGAAAATGATAACCACTTGCAACGATTTACAAGATCACTTCTAAAATTCTTAAGCAAAAATAATGCATTTGAAACATCAGTGACTTAATGTCATTTCCCCTCTCCTTTTTCCCTTTAATATTGTGTATATATTTTATGTGCATTTTATATACATTTGTCAGGAGAATATTAATGTTCTGCTTTATGATTACCACCACCTTTCTAATCATTGCTTTTTATTATTCTTGTTCAGTACAGCTTAGCCGCCGAGCATGAGCAATGAAATGGGGGGAAAAAGAAAAGCAAATACTGTATTATATCATCATCTGGGGAGCGTGATTGTTTCTGCTGTGTTAATTTACACTAAAATCTATGACCCAGTGAGTCTGATTGATTGCCAAGGGCAGAAATCCAGCCCCTGGCCTAGTTTATTTTGTGAACTGTAGCCTCAGATATCGCTGCAAGCCACAATGATATTGATTTGATATACACTAGATGGCTCTTTATGCTCTTTGGGAAATTTATTGTGCAGAGTCAGAACTCAGACAGATGGGGAGAAGCCGCTCTTTAAATTGAAGAGGGTTATCATGGTTTGACTCCTGGGTCACTCAGGTTACCAAGTGGCCTGAGCGTGGCTGGGTCGGAGTGGGCTCGAGGGATTACTGCTCATCAGTTTTGAATGTCAAATCTCCTCGGTGGACTTGAGTTATTGCTAATGGGAACTTGCTTGGGCCTATAACATTTGGATGGCCTATAAGTTAAACATCATAACCCTTTCTTCATGTCATGGTCCTTTAAATTATGGCTGAGCATACCACCTTTGCTCCGGACATTTAGCAGGAGATGGCTGTGTGTTATAAAGAAACTTGCCTCCGAGGTGGACCGCACCATTACAGCTGCTGTCTGCAGAAGAGCTGTACCCCCACGCCCCTCGCTTCAGACAGTGTTGCAGCCATGTCCCGTGCTTTCTGCTGCTCACACGCCGTTACCACCTTGGCTTTCCACAGGAGATATAGCATAGTGAAAGCTAGAGCACAGCTTTACTTTTCCCTGAATTCAGTATTTTGCCTTCAAGGGGGAGGGAGAGGAGGACATCTGGGGAAACTTCTGGTTGTGGGACAAAAAAGACCGGTACGGTGGGAAATCCCATATTCTTTGGGCAATGAATGGATGAGGAAAATATATGTGCTTCTAACTTGGTATAAAGCATTCCTTCAGATTTAAGAGATTTTTCTACATAAAACAAGGCCAGGTCTGCTATGACTAGCCTAAGTCTAATCAGCATCTTCACTAAAGCACTGCTAGTTGTTAACCAATATTTCATGCTACAGTAAATGCTGAAGAGACCAGGGAAAATAATATCTATGAATTTAAAGGGAGACATTATTTTTTATATCATAATACAGCCAAACTTTTTAACTACCAGAGAAGAACCTCACCACATTTTAACAGGTATCTCCAGCAGAGTTATAAACCGTACACAGACCACATTTCCACACTCAGTGTGCTTGTATCAGCGTTTGAACCATTTCCTTCGAGATCAAGAGAAGGATTTTCAGTCTCATTCAGAGGCAGGGAATTAGCCCAAAGGAAGTAAGTCCCACACATATCCAGGAGATGGGATAGGGCTCCATGTTGCCATTACAGTGAGAAAGATAACTCTGTTCCCACTTTTATGAGTAGCTGCTGGCTCCCTACACACAAAAATTAAGAGTTCTCTTCTGTTTTTCTTCAACTAGTATATGATTCACACAGGAATGGGAGAAAACAGAGATTGTTTTTCTTAAGTAGCTGTTTCTTTTCCTTGATCTGATTTCGGTGAAACTGGGAATTAATGCTTTTAAAGAAAATATAGTTTCCCACAAACTTAAAGTGTAACATTTATTTCCATGAAAAAAAAGGAAAAAATAAAGAAGAAAGAAAAAGAAGGAAAAAAAGAAAGAAAAAGAAAGAAAGAAAGAAGGAAAGAAAGAAAGAAAGAAAGAAGGAAAGAAAGAAAGAAAGAAAGAAAGAAAGAAAGAAAGAAAGAAAGAAAGAAAGAAAGAAAGAAAGAAAGAAAGAAAGAAAGAAAGAAAGAAAGAAAGAAAGAAAGAAAAGAAGAAAGAAAGAAAGAAAGAAAGAAAGAAAGAAAGAAAGAAAGAAAGAAAGAAAGAAAGAAAGAAAGAAAGAAAGAAAGAAAGAAAGAAAGAAAAAAGCCTTTTGGAAAAACACATCTATTCTATTCCATTTTGCATACTTATCCAAAACAAAGAAATCTCAGGGGGTTAATGGTAAACGGCTTAGCCTAGCCTTTTGGACTCTGTTCTTGGCAATACACTGCAGCTCTAGCTGCATATTATAGATATACTATTACCATTTAAACATAATACTGCCTGGCTTGTGGTCTGAGATTCCTGGGATTTTATTCTTCATTTGAAGTGAATACTAATTGAGAAAGTTACACATTTATATAGCTCCTGAAGAGTAACACCCACTTCACCTATCTCTCTATTGTAAATTAATATGTAGCAGATGGTGAGCTGAGATAGTTTGACAGCCTACTTACAGTACCATCACTTTAACCTCTATCTGAAAAAAAAAATCCCATTAGCTTTTCTTCTGTTGGGCTCTTAACCCCCCAAAGTATCCTTAGTTATCATATCATGGGATTTTCTGCTATGCCAAGGAAGAAAATAATTAAAGATACCCTCTTCCATTTAAATGCTTGTTCTAATTTTACTGGGCATATCTTTTCCTCTTAACTTCTCCAATAATTTCAATTTAAATCTTCATTTAGAATGAGATTTTTCTTCCAAGGGGGATTTTTTTTATCTTCAGGGACAACTTAGTGCACTGCAGAAGCAAACACAGAAGCCCTTCCATATATTATGATTAATGTGGTGTAAGGAGCTCCCCTTGCTAGAAATGCAGAATCAAAGGAAGCAGAGCCCATAAGTAGAATTTAAATTCAATACACATTGGAATCTTATGGTTCAATTCAAAGTGGCTCTAAAGGAAGTAATTAGACACTCACCAAGGCTTTCAGTAAGAAACAACTTTCCCTAAGAAGGGCCTGCTCAAAGTCTTCATTCAAAGTACTCAGTCACTTTTTTTCCCTTCACTCTTTCTAACAGAGAAAGGAGAAGGATTTTTTGAAGATTTGGGAATCCATGTTAAGAGCTTTATATTTAAGTCTCCTTTAAAAGAAATGGTCTAATTGAATGTTTTCTTCTGATGGCCTGATAGAAGTGTTTTATTTGTTGCAGAATATAAATGTATAGATCATTGTCAGAGATTTGCAAGAGCACTGATAGTGTGTATTTAGAATTCTTCCACATGGGCTGAAACAAGATATTGTTCAGTCCTATAGCATTGTTCACGTGCTGTTGTTTGGGGCTTTTGAAGTCAAAGAGGAAATGCTCAGTGACTCTGGAAATAATACCTGGCCTGGGAGACTCACTCTTGCAAGATAACAAGAATGTCCTATAATTTGTGGACTTGATAACACGATTGACTTCTTAGGCCAGTACTTTCACCAAAGCCTCCAAAATGTTGCCTTAACTCTTTCACATTTTACAGCAAAATGGATCAAAACTTTACTTGTAAAAGGGTGTGATTTCCATTCAAATCCCCTCTTACATGACAGCGTGAATGGAAATTGTCAGCTTCATCATTCAACTCATCTCCTCAACTGTTCCTTACTTTGCCAATTTTAATACACACACGTGTACACAAAAACAGAGGCCCATATATATTTGTCCTTTTTCCTCTGTCACAAATATTTATAAAAAACAAATGCTGACTTACACATACATATACTAAAATGAAGACTCTGTGTCTTTCACACATGTAGAGAAGGAATTCACATTAAAAATATCACTGGTGCTTTCTGTTTAGATGTCTCTCTTCCTTTCCATTCGTGAGTGAACATAAAAGGTCTCTGCTCTTATGTCTGACACCTGGAAATCAGGGATGTTCCAAGTCATTACCACATCGCTGTCATCTACTGTGGTGCAATCAGGAAAATGTTCTCCTTTTTCACTACTTTTTAACTCCCTTGTGCAGTATGGAGCACCTTTTTCTCTAGATAGATATTAAGTCAAGGAAGGGCAAGAGAAGTTATAAATTGCACTCACAGGACACCAAAACCAGCTCCCAGCCTTATAAACTGCATGGAGAGATTGCAACTGCCATTCCCAACCAAGCATTGCAAAGGCACAAATGAGAGCAGCTGGCTGGGGAACTGGAGCGGCGCGGAGTAGTCATGAGCCTCAGATTGGGAAGGATGAATTTCACCTCACCAGTCCCTTTACACAGCCATTGCATAGACCCCAATCACTCTGGCTTCATGCGAGTGCAGGGGATTGAATTTCACCCAGAGAGTTAGAAATACAAATAAAAATTTTATTAAATAATTAGAGCCCATAATTGTGGATTACCTTTCATTTGTATTAGAGGAAGGCATGGTATGGCTAGACCGCTAGAATCTTGTTTGGCATTTACGTCACATCTGATTGCTAACTGACATTTCAGGATTGTTTATCTTCTTTCCTTCTAGATTTTTTTTTCTATTTAAATTGATTCCAGATATCAGAAATAAAATTAATTTCCCCTCACCCTATATTGAGATAGCAGACTGAAATAGCAGATTGAACACCACATTAATTTTGTTTCTAATAAGAACATACTTTACTTTTTAAATTGTTCACTTTTAATACTTTCTCTTTGCAAGTCTGAGAGGTAACCAAAACATTTTTTAGTTGTTTCCTCAATTTTATATACTATGGAGAACGTCAGTAATGTCCCTTAACACACAGCCAAGTAACATAATAAAGCCCCCACCATATTTCAGTATAGCAATGTCAGCAGGAGGCTTAAATATGACTTTGAAATACTTTCAGTCTCTTGTTTTTAATAAGGGAAATAGGTCATGATTTTTAATAACACTTAAAGTACTTGTGGCTGATTAAAACTTTATTCCTTATTTGAAAAGCTTAATTTGGATCTTGATTCAAATTTTTAGATGAAGCCCTGCTAAAAGATTTTGAGCTGCTGTCTTTTACAGAGGGCTGGCACTGTGATTTCCCAGGAACTAAGGAGGAGCAGGGACTCGGTCACTCTTGGAGAGAGAGTGGAAAGAACCTACCATTTCTGGGAAAAACTGCTCACAGTCAAACTTCTCCAGGATTTCCTGGCTGTCAAATAGCACAGGCTTGTGAATTGCAAGCTGAGCAAAGCACTTTAAAAAGACAAAGTCTATTGTGAGGCTTGTGCTTAGGACCTACACATTTTTCAAACACTTGGGGAGAGACTTGAACCCAAGAAACAGATCAAAGAAGCCAACTAAGCCCCCCAATCCTAGTGCTAAGCTTTTAAAATGGAAAAAAAAAGAGGCCATAATGTGTTTGATGAACTCCAGTATTTGTCTATTTTCAATTTATACTGCAATGAATTGCTAGAACAACGCCACCTGTAGCACTGCTGACACCACTTCAAATCCCCAACCAGGTCTGAAAATACAGTATTTGTGATTAACCCTGGTGGTTATTCAGAGCTGCATTAATTGCAGTTACCTGACAAGAAAAAAATCCTTCTCATACAGGTAAGTCAGACTTGAATGATAGTAGCCTCACCATTGCTAAAATGAAGGCATTAGCCAAGGGCATGCAGAATTCAGAAATAATAAGAACGGAGCGAGATGATTTTGTCTGGTCTTTTGTGCAACATAAGCCGCCCCTAAATCACCCCTATTTGGCTCTTTTTTTGGAGGGGGGAAAAAAATCTAATAAAATAAAAAGTCACCAAACAAAATTTTAAAACCTCATATGTCAGAGAATCAGTCCTTAGAAAGTCATTCCAATAGATATATATACTTTTACTACTGAAAATGTGTTTTATTTTTCACTCTGAATTTACTAGTCTTTAACTTCTAGCCATTTGATCTTATTATAATTTTGTCTGGTAGATCAAAGAGCACTCTCTTATCAAATTTCTGTTCGTCTTGGTACAGCATCATACTGGGAACTCTTGTTCAGCTGATTATCTACCATTGAGCTTGCCTTCACCCCCGGAGTCCTTTTCATCATCACCACTTTATACAGTACAGTCCCCCATCCCGTAAATATGTCCGTAATATGTCCTTCACTCTTTGTGAGTACATGTAGGTTTTAACAACTGGCTACATTAAAATGATCCCACATTGACAAGCAATCCAGATAGTTCTGCAGCAGTGACTTGTCTTCTTTATTATCTCCTGTACCCGCTGCTTTTGTGCCATCTGCAAACTTTATCGGTTACTATTTAAAGTTGTCTTCTCGATCACTGATAAAAATATAAATAGAATAAAGTGTAAAACTATTTTTTTCAGACCTCATTTAGAAGCACAGGCATTTGATGATAATTTCCACTTAGACGTAATTTTTGAGACTTACTGGTTAGCCAGTTTTTAATCCATTTAATATATTACATGTTGATTTTGTATCGCTCTCATTTCTTAATCAAAGTGTTGTGTGGTAATAAGTGGAATGCCTCACTGAAATCTCAGTACTCTATATCAACTTGATTATCTTTAGCAACCAAATTTGTAATCTTATTAAAAATATATTAAGTTAGCTTGATAAGATCTATTTCTGGTACACCCATATTGACTGAGAGGAGGTTTTTTTAGTCTCTTTTGATTCTTTATACATCAAGTCTCCTATCAGCCTATCTCCTATCTCCTATCATCATCTTTTTCCAGTGTTATTATCATGACAGCAGGCCTGCAGTTGCTGACATCATCCCATTTTCCCTTTTAAAATATCAGTACCTCACTGGCCTTCTTCTAGCCTTCAGGAAAACCTCAATATTTTAAGAATTACTGAAAAGCAACAATAATTGTTGCCAGAAAGTTAATGCTTTCAAAATATTGGAAGCAAATTATTTAGAGCTACTGATCTCAAAATTCCCAACTTCAGAGGCTTTTTAGTATTCTCTTGCATTACTACGGGGATGGAAAATAAGTCATCATCATGATCATGAGATGATTAATACTTCATCCTGTTTCTCCTCACAATACAGAACATTGCTGTATTAATATTTACACACCTCCCATTACCATCTGATAATGGCTCTGTTCCTTTACTGGGATTCCCTTTATTCCTAAGCTGCTTTCAGAGCTCTTCTGTCTTCTCCTTAGCTCTTTTGGTAATTTTTTTTTTTTTTTATTTTTTGCTTCTCTCTCAGTTTTGTACAGTTCCTAGTTTATATTCATTGCTCTCTACTTCACCTCCCCTATACTTTCATCTTGTTTCTATATTTTTTTATTCTATTTCTTTATAGCTGCCTTCACTTCCTCACTAAACCAGGCTGTTTTTTAAATCCACATAGCCTTTTCTGTCAGATATGGAATTGTGGCTTTTTGGACATCTAGTAAAACATTCTTAAACAGTTCCAAGCTGCCATTTACATTTTTCTTTTTGATTTATTTCTCTGGCCTGATATGCCTTGTAATTATTTTCAGCTTTGTGAAATGGTCCTTTAAAAGCATCAAGTACCTATATTGCATTTTGGATGCCCTCCTGACTAGTCTAGCCAGCCTGTCTCTGAGAACACTGGTTCCCCTTCTACTGAGATGGAAACCATCCAAACTCTGCAGCATGGTATCTTGTCACAGACAGTGAAGCAATTTTTTAAAAAGAAAACCTTTTCCATGTACTACTTAATTGATTAGCTATTAAAGCTATTACTGGAAATTTGCTGTTGTCAGAATTTTCTGCTTTGCATTTCCTTTCTCTTTTGGTACAAGATATATTCTCTGAAGAAAATGTTCTCCTCTTTCAGCACTTGCTTTAGTACCATTAGGAGTTGGCAAACTGGGAGGTGTCTTGTCTAGAACAGTGACTATTTAACTTGCAGGATTCACTAATCTCAGAGTCACATTTCATCTCCTGGCTCTCCCAAGACAGACCCAAATCTATTTTCATGCAACATGTCCCATCCACGATGCAGTCTTTAAAAGAGGAAAGAATCCTTAACTAGGACCATTCCATGAATCATGTCTGAACTATATGAATATCATTTGTCAGACTCGGTTCTCACAGGCTTTTCTGTAGTTTCCATACTAAGAAGATGAGTATATAACTTTAGCCATGCTGAGTTTACTCTGGGACTCCTCTGGTGAGACTCAGTTAAGATTCCTAAATGTAGGAAGGAAAATCCACAAGAAGGTGTCTTGCAGGTGTCTGAAGCTCCTACCCTCGTGAACCCATGTCCAGCCAGCTCAGCCAGTGGAGCCCAAGGAAGCAATTCAGCTCACCCTAAAGAATCTGTCTCTTCCTAGTACTGAATAGTTAGTAGAGTACATTAAAAAATTAAATCCTGAGATATCTGGAGATAATGAGACATTTCTGAAACTCACTGAAAAATGACAGGGAAGACTTGGAACTGTTTTAATATTATCTTATGGATAAGCTCACAGGAGCAAGAACTTCCCAGCTCACTCACAAACTTGTTAAACCTATCGCTTGATTTGACAAAAGTTTCAGTATAGCTCTATGGTAAACACAACACCATCAATAAATACCCTTGGGATTTCAGTGGTTGAGAGTATGTCCATAAAAGTGGTTACAACCATGAGGTGAGAAATTACATGTCAGCCAACTTTAATAATGCATAGCTCTTGACCTACATTGCTTACCAGTTACTTGGTAGAAAGACAAAATATTAGTGTGTTAGGGGATCTTGATTTTAATTTTAATTTGAAAACAAAATGAACAAGTCTAAGACAATGTTAATGAAGTCAGCATCAAGTTTAGTACCTGAATGTCAGCATCATTCCAGATCTAAGAACCTATTCATATTTTTTCTTTGTTGGGACTTGAGGAACAGCAAGACAGGTATGGAACAGCTCCTGTTTGGAGAAACACTCAAGGTGTCTAATGATCTAGTTGGTTTTCACTTTTCTAATAAACGGTAAAGGATATCATTTTTCACTCTTCCCAAATGAGACAGTTAAAGCTTGTATAGTATGTAGCTATTATATTGCACTTAATTTAGGCAAAATACCTATGGAAGGAAAATTTGTGAAGCCAGGTGCAAAGTTTATAATCACACTACACATTAAAGAACCATTTCAATACTCTCCTACTTCCTTTAATTTTTATGTATGAGGAATATATCCATAGCAGCCTTATCTTTCTGAGCTTAATACCAGCCTGGAGACTGCACTCCCTGCTGAAAGCAAAGAGATTTATTTCTCTGATTCCTAACTTAATGTTTATTTCTTCTCTGTACCTCTTAGGTCTTCTTTAACTTGATGATTTTAGATGCCTAGGCTTCTGCAGCATCAGTCAGACTTCTCTACCTACTGCAGTTTCTTTGCATCTTTCATCACAAAAATTAAAGACTCACAACATAAAGTGCTTCAAATTGGCAAAAACCTGCTTTTGCCCCTTATCAGAACAGGAAACCTTACCAGGCCTGATCAAGTTACTTGTTCACTGATAGACACTGAGAGCTTTAGACCTCTTTTCCCATGTTTCCACGTGAATCAGCAATTAAAAAATTTTATGCTGATTTACCTTCTCACTCTAAACAAAGCTTAGGAATTTGGAAATCATAGTTATTTAAAATGAAAACAATGGAGACTGAAACATAATTTCATCAGGCTGTGTTATACCTCACACGTTTTCATAAACTGCTGTTCATTATATCACAATGAACATAGATCTTTGTGCTAGAGACTGCTTTCGAACTATAAAAGTAAGCATAGTTTCTAATATAGCTTTGCCATGGTTCCTGACTTTGGACCATAGATACAGACGTTTCTTTTGTGCACCTACAGTGGTAGTTGGTCGTCAGTACACGCTGAGTTTTATATGACGAAAATCATTACATTTAGCCAGCTAATTCATCCCTCTTTTCACTTCCAATAATTTTAGAATTAGTCTTGTTTTTGCACAGTATCATTAAAACCTAAGTCGTATTTTAAAAAAATAATATAAAAATCTATGTCTTAGTGACAGCCAGCATGATTTAGCTTGCTCAGTGCCAGATTTGAAGCTGTATTTGGGCAGTTAGGTGCCAAGTTGGCCTTTCAGAAACAGCTAAGACTGAACTCCCCTAATCAAACAGACAAAAAATGACACAAGACTCCTTCCTAGACCCATTCAGTAAAGATTCTTTTCTAGCTTGTTGATTGCCTAATATACATAGCAGTCCTAAGGTATCTCACAAGTTGAAAGTACGTGTCTGTACAAGGGAAAAAAAACTAAAACAAAAATTTTGGAAGTGAGGAGTCTCAAGGTGTCTGCATTCCTCTCCAGGAATGCAGAACATCTGCAGAAGTGGGCTGTGGGACAGAGCATGGGTGACTCTGAGGAAACATGGCACTAAGCGAAAGGATTGGTCTTCTGCAAACCTCCTTTGCCTCTATGCTTACTGAAGCAAACTCTCCTGGCCTGTCATTTGCAAGAGGATTAAATGGATATTCCTGTTTTGAATCATGCTACTGAAAGATGTTTGACCTCCTTCTGTGTAAAAGTTGATTTTTTAATAAATCTGTTTCCAACTGGGCTACACAATAAGGGTGCGAGGGAAAGAAAGCTGGGGGTAAGCAGAGAGGGTACTACAGCATATGGAAAGTTTGTATAAAACTTATGATGTTAACATGACTTCTTTCACCTAAGGAGAACCTATAAACTCACCTATTTTCTCAGCCTACAAATTCCTTAGTATTTCCCTGGGGATGGCTGAATGGTTCAATTCAAAGGATTTTTTTAATTCTTGTAACCCTAATCTTCATCATTATTTCTAATTCCTCAGTACGAAACCAGAAATATTGATGATCTAATACATTTTACAGAGCAGCACACAACCTTCTTTATGGCACTTACATCATTATGTAATATGTTATAAAGCAACTTGCATGTTGTAAAACTCATTAAAAAGATATATTTTTTTCTCTTAGCTTGAGTTCACGATGGCCAAAATTGAGGTGGAAAGCTATTAAAGTTCCAGAAATCCTAGCAGTACACGTTCCTTTCAAATGTTCTTTTCTGCCCTCTTACTTAGTGTTTTCTGTCACATTTTCAGTATTTCTGATGTGGGTCTATTGAGAGGTAATTTCTCAGCACGGCAGCTGAAGTAAGACTCCTATGGGATTAGTAACCCAACCTTATAAATCGTTACCTGGTTTCTGTCATTTACCCTGATTTGGTCAGGACAGTTGCTAACTGAATGAAAGTGGTGTAAGCCAAAGTGAAAGAAGAATGATACTGAAATATAATATAAAAATATAAATTAAACTTTTTTCATAAATGGCTGGATAGATTTTAACACTTGTCAGAGCTTTATCGTTAGTGAGATACTAGCCACTTTGGGAAAGCCAAGAAAAGAATAGTATGTTGAGCATTTTTAAAATTCATTTAGTGTTTTTAGCCTTTTATTGTTTTCAGCACTTCTCAGGTTCCTCTGTTTGCTATTCTCTTGCATACTGTATATGCACATCTTGTGCTGACTTTGTAGGATTTTTGGCTGCAAAAGTAGACAATTACCAGGGCACATGCTTACTGCTCTAGTGGTTGGGAAAATTAGGGACTGTCATTACATTGAATTATCAGCAGGAATACAGTTCAGTTCTGTTCCCATTGAAAGTGGTTGATTTCAGAAGAGCTATGTTTCAGCCTTAGATTGCAATTTGTTCTGCTGAAAATGGCCACCCCGCCAACAGCATCCTACTTCACTTGTAATTTAAGAACTAGCACAGCCTGTCAAAGCTAGCAGCAAGGAGGCAAATCCTGCTTTTGCAAAGGTAGAGCAGAAGTCACTTAGCTGAGAGTAGCAGCCCCCTGTTCTCTGTGGCAGTCAGCCTGAATTGTAATACAAACTTGCTCATATAGGTAACAACAAAACATTAGTTCTGTGTCTTCCATTTAATTTGGAGATAACCGAAAGTTAAAACACAAGCTATGTTGCACTATTAATTTACATGCCATTTCACTCATTTTTTAATCACGTTACTGAAGAGACCTTGTCTTCATCTGGGCATGTAAAGACTCTATCACTATGTGAATATTACCCTAAGTCCCTATAACCTTTGGATAGGCAGTGAAACAGAGGCAAGTCTTTTCACTCTCCCAAGCCTTTGTTATTAATTTCTTACTATCAGTCATGAAAAAACTAAGCTCCAGGTATTCACAGAAGAGAAAAAGCCCAGGTATAAAACAAGCCTTTACATAGGATTCCCCTTGCTGGACAGGGAGATAAAAGATTAAACATATTGCAGCATATTCAGAACAGGAGTGTTGTTTCTGCTTTCTGAGAAACATTGCTGCTGATTAAAAGAAATGCAGCTGCTTGGGGAGCTAAATAGATCCAATAAACTACAGGCCATAGCCTCTCAGTGCTAATTAAGGTGTTAATCAAGAAATGTTATCTTGAGGAGGCCTGTGTGAGGGAGGGAATCCTTCATACATTTTTGTGTATCAGTAAGCCAAGGATAAGAGAGGGTAATGTTCTCATTCCTGGATTTTTTTAATGAGAGGAGTGATGGTATTTATTGTTTTAACTAAAGCCCCAGTATATAGAGCCATTTAGCTGCAGAAAAAAATCCACCTATTGTTACATAAAGTCCAGTCTTTGTGACTGTAAGGAGAAGATGGAGTACTTTGGTGTTTTCTGCTCACTGTTTGGTTTTTATGGCTCAATAGCACTCGAGCCCAGTTTTGGGAGTGTGGTGGATCTCACCTACAGCTGTCTCACCGGGAGATGTGTTCTGGTGGTTCTCAGACTCCCCACATCATCATGAAGCAAAAAGCCACTCTGCTGCAGGAGACGAGTGAGTATGAGGGAGACCGCTTCTCTGTTCCATGTTCTGTAAACCTTGACTCTCCTAGATGATAGGAAACCCATGGATTTGAGAAGACAGGAGTAATGATTTGTTCTGAGCTTGCAAAAAGAGATACTAATTTTGTTAATTGGCTGTATAAAATTAGGATTTTGGTCTGAATTGTACCCCCCTATATAAATGGATATACATATAATGAAAATGGTAGAAGGACTTACTGTTCAGGTGAGGGATGGGAAGTGACCAGAACAAACAGGAAGGCTATACTAAACACCTGTAATCTAGCTTGCCTAAAAAATGGCAGTTGGCCCTCACACTGAACTTTCCGTTCAGAGGCCTTCCCTTCACTTCCTTCACTTTAATGTTATCTCTGTACAATACTCTCTATTTTAATCCATGTCTGTCTCTAGTAACTTGACTGCAGCTGAGTTAAACAAGACTTATGTGGTGCAACTGAGACTACAAAATGGTTCAAAAGTAGTTTTTGTATAGATGTAATGGCTTTAGGATGCCTGCAAAGAGGCTGCTAAACTGGAGTTAAGTTATAACCGGTGAGTCCATCCTGCTCCCTAGTTAGCATTAGTGCCTATTGCAAACCTCATCGTTTCGCAGCGGAGGTGGGTGGCCGGAGCGCTCTGTGTGTGTCAGAGTGAGATGCACCTCACGGCTGTCAGTTTACAGAAAGTTTAGCCTGAGCCGGGTCTCACGGCTTCTTTGCAAACGTACACGTTTGTAGACAACACACCCCACGCTTTCAGTTGAGATGTGCTGGGAGGAGGGGAGTTGCTTTTACCGGCCCCTCTGTCCTTTGTGTGACCATTGCTGTGCTAAGATGCCTGTATAAGGATCAGGTCTCTCCCAGCCTGCATTTTTTCCACACAGGCCCTGCGTTAAGCTGACAAGTCATTTTTTTTTTTGACACTGGCTTAGAAGCTGGGTATTTTTATTTAATTGTTAATTAATTAATCCACGAACGGCCTTCTCCTATTTATTGCCTGGTTCCCGCCAGCGCGGGGTTAGCTGCCAGCTACCCCGCCGCCCGGCGAAGGCCGCCCGGGACGGCGTCCTGGCGGCGCAGCCCCGCGGCGCTGCTCGCTGAGGCTGCGCGGCTTCTGGCGGGGCCGGCGGGCCCAGGCCGCAGCGCCGCCGCCTCAGCCCCGAGGCGGGAGAGCGCGGCGGCGGCGGGCGGCCCTCGGGGAGAGACGCCGGAGAAGTTTTTCCTCCCTGTTCTCCTCTTCATCGAGAATACTCCGCTATCAGGCAATTAATTTAGAACAAGAGTATAAGCTCATAATACTTGATCCGGATGACAGGAATCGTTTGAGGAAATGCCATTAAAGGGTGGTTTATTTTCTTCCCCTCTTTGTATTGTTGCTGGGATGTTATTTTTTTCCTCCCCCCTCCTCCCTTTCCCAGTGAACTGCGGGCAGTTGGGCTGTAGGGGGTGCAAGAGCTCCACTGAAGGCCGCAGGCCCGCCTGTCGCCGCAGGTCAGACCCCACGCTGAACAGGCCTTTATCGGCACTGCGGAGCCCAGCGTGTCCCTGAATCTGGCCCTGTCAGAGGGGATCAAATCAGCATGGGCTGTGACAGTGTAAGCTGCAGTCTTAAACCCGAAGCTGTAAGTGAGATCTCAGAAGAGGGAGCGAACTTGTATTAATCCTGTGAGTCTCACCCCCCTCGAGTATGGCGTGCCAAATCGGCGGGGTCGCTTCGGTCAGTTGTAGGAAAGGGGTATCTGCCCTGGACAGGAATGCCCAACTACTTTCTTCCCCAAGAAAATGTAATCAAGGGACAAATACAGTGTGTTAGCCATACAGAAAAAAGAAAGAAAATACATATATTTAGAATAGGAAAGCACTGTTGATGAGGATTTTCTTTGTACTTATAATTTCAGCTAGTATTTTCTCTTATCTGGGGGATCCTATGAATGATGCATCTTTTTTTTCTTTCTTTCTTTCTTTCTTTCTTTGTGGTGTGTATTATCATTACTATTCACTTATTCTTAAGCAGTAGTACATTTCACTTTTGACCTCAGTGTTTCCGTATGCCACTTAAGAGACTGCTCCGCCTAAGTGAGTGTCACTCAAATTAGTCCTATTGTTTTGTGATATATAAGTCATCTTCTATACTGGCTGGATTAGCCAGTTCAATGGCAGTGACAAACATGCATTGTTTATTGTTAGAAAGGGGAGTCTCACATGGGAAAACACATGTACATCCAGTCGAGACACATGCATTTCCCACCAGAGAGAGAGAGGGAGAGTTTTAGCAAACTGGAATTTATTGCTTGTTCTTGCATGCATGTTTTGTGTGTTGGGTATCACAGCTTGATAACAGGAAATAAGGTATTGAAGAAATGTTCAGGCACGTAAAGATGTGGCTCTCAAAGGATTAACAGAGCTCCTCCACGGTTAAAGTATGAACTCATTATTTATAGATCTGAATTTTGTAACACTGAAATTAGGGTTAAGCCTGAAAATAACAGGTACAAAAGGAAGGATCCAAATCTGCGCAGCCTGAGTTGGCAACATTTAGCGGGAACTGAAGCCAACAGAAGCTGTGTGAGGCACTTGAAAAAATCATTTTGTTCCCACAGAAGTACAAAAGCATCAGGGAGAAAATTAATTCAATACTTGTATTTGATGACATGATATCAAATATTTAGGAAGAATGTTAAGAAACATATAAGGAAGACTTCACCAATTAAACATGTTTAACAAAACTGATACTCTTATAAGGGAATAGTATAGTAATTTTCTTAAATATTTTCAGTCTAAAAAAGATTGTTTGCATTGTGCTAACTTTAATATTTGCCAGGCTATAAAGCGTAATTTCTTCTCTGAAATAAGTGAATTTCATAATGTGTATCAATCCACTCTACCTGGGTAGAAAAAAAACCAGTCAATTTCTCCTCACTGTTATTAGTAACTTTATTCCAGAACAAAATCGCAAACTCAGAAAACCTGCCAGAAATTTGTTTTCTGTAGGTAGACAATGCTGGAAGAGTCATCTCTGTAAATCTGTACTGCCTTCAGTTTTCCCAAGATTCCTGTTGGAAAACGAATTCCAAAGAATAAAATACTTTTTGCTATCAAAACAAGGGGGATCTTACTGTAACATTATGAGAGGTCCAAGAAACTTTTGCATTAATTGTTCTGTTATTTTTCCTACTGAAAATGGAATTGTGCAAAACTGATCTGACCAAAACCTAGGTGAATAGTCCAAATAAATTTCCCCGTGTACTTCAACACACTTTCTCTTATTTTTCTTTTTCAGAAACTTCCTGTTTCTCTCTTATAAATACTTGCAAAAAACCTATGCATTTTAGTCTGGTATATTTTCGTACACTAGAAAGCAAATTTTAAATGTGTTTTCTGTGGTCATTCATATAAAGAACAAATATCAAATCAGTCAAATAAGAAAGAAAAAAATATTGCTACATACTCCATTTCTTTGGGTTTTCAAAACTAAACAACACCACTGGAAAATGTTGTGGGTTTTTTTTTTCCCCTTGATTATGAATCCCATTACGGAAAATATCTTCCATTCCGAGACAAGTAAGAAATTGGATCCATTTATAGACATGAGCATAAGGCAAAACATGAAAAAAAGAATGGAGTTCTCGGGTCTGTCTGTTTAAATCAACAGGACTGCTACAGTATGAATTAGGGCTTTTACATGTACATGCTACCTAGGACGGTTATATGGGACATTCTGCATTAGCATATATAGCTATAGTGTCGATTTGCTCAAGATTTTGTTTCCTTATTGTTTTTGCTTGGGAGAAATGCTGCTTTCAAATGCATGTTTTTTATTACATGCCAGAATTTCATCTGTTGTTATTTTTTCCTGGAAGTTAGAATTGTTCCCTGTGTGCATAATTTCATTTGTAATTTTTCATCAGAAGCTGCCATCAAGTACATTCTAATCTTATTTATTAAAAGCAGTTGCCTCTTATGATAAAACTATTTTTTGACAAGGCGACATAGGCTTTTCTCTAGGAACTACTCATGCTAACAATGACATTGGTTTCAGAGAATAAAATCATTCAGAATGAATCATGAAGTTATTAATGATTTGCTAGATGAAAACATATCAAAATAGATTTTATTTTTTTAAAATCGTAACTTTTATTCTAAGTTTCTTTTGCTATGCATTGAGCTTGTGAGCAGAAAGCATTAGAAGGACTTTTCATCTTGATTAGAGATTGACGTGCATAACTCTTCGTGCACCGAAATGAAAATATACCCCTTAGAGCAATGGTACTCGACCTTTAACAACCGAAGAGCCATTTAAAATCACAGAGGCACACAAGTCAAAAATAAGAAAATGCGTGTGACAATTTTATTAAAAAAATATTAATGATTGCATTCATCAAAAACAGTTAAGAAAATCCAAAGACACTCTGCAATTTGTGTCTTAGGGCAAAGTAATTGATTGGGTAGATTGTATGTTTTTACAAGAAGGAAAAAAGAAACTTTACATACGTAAATGGAAGGAAATGGTGAAAGATATCATCCAACAAGTTTGCAGAATAGCTGAAAAGAAACAGAACTGAGCCAGCATGTCATATGATTTCTCAATCAGACCCATGATAAAAGCTCTATACAGGCCTCTGAAGAATGAATTCCATAGGTTGAGTACCACTGCCATTAAATACTGTAGGTGCTGAGGCTGTTTTCATTTTTCTTTACTGTTCCTTTTGAAGTTATTCACTGTGTGAATATCAAGTAACATTTTTAATGCCGTGGTGATAGATGCTGCTTTTAACAGAGTATTTTGCAACTAGGACAGCCTTTCCATCGCTGAATGCAGATTTGGCTGTAGGGAAAGGCAAAACTCCCTTCTCTGATTATATTCAGTTATCTAACCTGAAAATCACTGCTGCATATTCTGCATTTGTTCTGTACGATAAATTCCCATTTGATTTCCACAGTAAATCTGCACAAAGGCTGAGTCAAAAATTGCAATAGCAATCCATAGTGGAAAGGAAATTCTTCCTATGTGTGCTGCTGCAGGCTGCTTCACCAGGATGTCAGCTCTGAAGCACAGAGCCAAATTCAGCCTTGTGCTACCTCCTTTCAGACCTTTTTGAACTCGATGAGGCAATGGAGGGTAAGGACTTTGGGGTTTACTTATTATGAAGCTGTTTAATGCAAGATGTATGGCAAAGAAGTACCAGCTATGAAATGTAAATGCTGAAAAATGGCATGACTGTTTAACTGCTTGTTACTTTACAATGCTATGGACAAAAATTGGAGCTGACATTTCTCTTTGATCTGGTTTACCCATCTCACTCTGCTGCTATCAGCAGTGTGTGACAGCAGCAGACATTAGCTAGGAAAGAGGGAATAGGGGAGAAAGAAATGTAAACCTCCCCACGGCCTTCATGGGAGAATAGGGAATTAGAGCCAGACGCTACACCTTTTAGGTGGACTTAGAAAACAATGCCCTTCTCCGAACAACTGTATGCGTATGCCAGGATATTGGGGAATACAGTCAAATGGACTCATTTATTTGCAAAATTACTAAATAAAGACAAAAAACCAGAAGGCAAAATTGAAAAAGTGGAATACACCTGAACCCATGCTGAAAATGTGATGCTTTGTTTCATTCTGCTCAGATTACATAATACAAATCAGAATGTGCATCTTGTCCATGCATACGTCTTCCTTCCTTTTGAATTTGACCATATTTTTGGTCTGTGTAGCAGAGAAGGGGAACAAGGATGGTCAGAGGAATGGAGCAACTTCTGTGTGAGTAAAGACACTATTCCCTTCAGCTTCCAAAAGAGGTCGCTAAAAGGGAATATGGTAGGTATTGATAAGATTGTGAGTAATTTGGAGAAGGTTGAATAGGAAGCAACTTTCAGTATTTCAGTACAAGGTTTGGAGGGCACCCAAAGAAGTTATCAGAAAGCAGATTTAAACCACATACACAAAAAAGGATGTTACGGACTCTCTAACCAGAGAATTTAAAAAGGAGTTGAATGCATTCAAGGAAGATTAGTTCAGTCATGACAGAAACTGTCCAGCTCTTCATGCCTTTCTCTCTTAATTCCCCACCAGTGCCCACTACTGCTCTTGGTCAGAATAAAATTCTCTACCAAGTGGCTGATCAATATGGTGGTTCTGATGTTCCTATCATGATTTCAGCAGTTTCCATTTCTAAGACTAAAATTCATCATGCTTTTTTGTGAGGGTCTACTTGTGTTAATAGTTTAAGACAAGGAATACAAAAGCTAGCAATAAATATTGTTCACTATTTTATCTTTACATTATATATTTAGTTTTAAAAATGTGTTTGCATAACCATCCTGCTACTCCTCCTCTGATCACCTTGCAGCTTTGTGATGATTTCTAATGCAGAACATTGCATCCCAAATACTGTAATTCATTTACCTAATGCCACTCATTTTTTGCTGTTATTCCCCATTTTCATTTTCCTTACATTTTAAGAACATTCCAGGCTATCAGCAGAATTAAAACAATACTTAGCATTTTAAATTATGATTTATTTTCTTTATCATGCCATAATTTCTAGCATGTTAGACAGTCTGGTTTACTAAAGTCAAGCCTTATATTTGCTTGGTTGGTGAATCAAGGAGGAAAAGGAGACAGCAAACTTCTTCCCCTTGTGATGGTTGAATACTGTTAGCTTCCAGTGATCTTTGTAATAAAGGACATGGAGAAGATTGAGGTACTCAGTACCTTCTTTGCCTCACTCCTTTACTGGTAAAATTAGCCTTCAGGAATCCCAGGTCCCTGAGGCCACTGGGGAAAGTCTGGAGAAAGAAAACCTTACACTTGGTGGAGGATCAACTTAGGGTACACTTAAATAAAGTGGACATAAACAACTCTATGGGACCCAATAGGATGCACCCACAAATGCTGAGAGAGCTGTCTAATGTCATTGTGAGGCCACTCTTGATTATCTTTGAAAGGTCATAGTGATTGGGGAGTTTCCTGATGACTGGAAGAAACCAAATGCCATCCTTATCTTCAAGAATGGCAAGAAAGAGAATCCAGAGAACTACAGACCAGTCAGCCTCACTGTTTGTGTGCAACATAATGCAGAAGTAATTCTGGAAAGTATTTCTGGACATACGAAGGACAAGAGGTGATTGGAAGTAGTCAGGATGGCTTTAGAAAGGGGAAATCATGCTTGACCAACCCGATAGTCTTCTATGATTAGATGACTAACTTGGTGGGTGAGCAAACAGCAGTGTCTGTTATCCTGACTCTAGTAAAGCTTTCTATGCTGTCACCTGTGACTTCCTCATTGACAAAGTGATGAATCACAGTTAAATAAAAGGACAGTGAGGTGGATGGAAAACAGCCTGAACTGTTGCGCTTTAAGAGTTGGGGTCACAGGCATGAAGTCCAGCTGGAGTCTCGTCACTAGTTCTGTACTCCCGGGGTTGATACTAGGGCCAGTACTGTTAACATCTTCATTAATGATCAGGATGATGGGACAGAGTGCACCCTCAGCAGATTTGCAGATGAGGAGTGGTTGATGCACCAGATGGCTGCACTGCAGTTAAGTGGAATCCTGAGGGGTTGTTGAAGTGGGCCAACAGGAATCTGCAGAGCTGAACAAAGGGAAATGCTAAGCCCTGCCCCTGGGGAGGGAGAAACCCCAGGCACCCACCCAAACAGGATGGGGGCTGACTGACTGGAAAGCAGCTTTGCAGAAAAGTCCCCAGGGCTCCTGGTGAACACAAAATGGAATGTGAGCCAGCAAAGTGCACTTGCGGCAAAGGCAGCCAGCAGCAGCCATGCTGCATTAGAGAGAGCTTCACCAGCAGGTTGAGGGTGGTGATTCTTATGCTCAGCCATGCTGAGAGCATATCTGGAGTGGTGTGTCTGGGTCTGTGCTGCCCAGTGCAAGAGAGACTTGCACATGCAGGAGCAAGGCCAGTGAAGGGCCACAAAAATGCTGTAGGGATTGTAGCCTCTGACATATGAGAGGCTGAGAGAGCTGGAATCTCTTAGGCTAGAGAAGGGAAGGCTCAGGGGCAAATCTTACCAATGTGTGATAGAATGGAGTAAAGAAAATGGAGCCAGGCTCTTCCGGTGGTATCTACTAAAAGGTTGAGAGGTGATGAGCACAAACTGAAACACAGGAAATTCTACTTAAACATAAGAAAGGAAAAAAAAAAACCTTGTAAGAGTGATTGTTCACTGGAACAGGTTGCCCAGAGAGGCCCTGGAGTCTGCATCCTTGGAGATATTAAAAAATGCAGCTGGTCCTGAGCAGCCTGTTGTAGTTGACCCTGCTTTAAGCAGTGGGGTTGAACTAGATGATCTCCAGAGGTCCTTTCTGATCTTAATGGTTCTGTGATTCTGTGAGAATAGCCAGCAACACCCACTTGATGTTGGTGTACCCACATGTAGCATCAATGAAGTGCTACATGGGCAAACTAAGAGCATATGTGTGCTACTCAGTAGAGTACTGTACATGGTAGTGATGACCAGGAGTCACAACAGGACCTCTACAATAACCAGGTTTCTGCTTGGTGCTATACTGTACTATACGGACATGTCATGTCTTGGCAGTGCTCCTCCCTGATCTGTGTTGTATGGATATAGCTTACACAAATTTCAAAATCCCAAAAATGTCAGTGGAAGATCACTGTTCCTGAAAAGATTCCAGGTCTAGTAACATTCAAGACTTTGATCTAGAAGTACATACAGAACTGCTGTTGAAAAAATCTGAGGGGATTAACAGAGATTAACAGTGCTGAGGCTAGGTGGTCAAGTCTTGATGCATTTATGGGGGCGGGGGAGAACATACAAAATTACATGTCAAGGACCACTGTGTGTAGCTACAGTATGGGGAGTTGCATCCTGAGAAGCAACTGATCCTGACAGTATAGTGTTTGAATGGCAAAGTTGAGGCAAAAAAAGGAGAATATGCTCCTTGAACATGATAATAGGGAAGTAACGAACAAATATGTAGGTTTATCCATGCACTCAATTTTAATATCCCCATTTTAAAGGCTGCCCAAAATTGGAGAGAAGACCCACAGCAATTATTTGAGGCCCAGGAGGAGGCATTTTACTGCAAGAAATGTAAAGATCATTCTGCTTATCGTATTAAGAATGTCAGAGGTGATTTGATCTCCCTGTAAAAGTAATGTCAGGAGAGAGAGTGAAGGATACTAAAGACTCTTTAATCTAGTAGAGAGAGGCGTAATTAGAACCAATGGCTGGAGGCTGACGCAAGGCAGAGTCATCTGAGAAATCAAGTGCACAATTTTACAGTAGGTCTGAGAAGCCCTTGAAACAGATTACTGGGGTAAAGTGGCGGCTTTTCCTTCTCATGGTGTCTTCAGCTCAGGACTGGATGTCTTTCTGGAAGACATGTTACTCCAAGCTATTGTGCTGCATACAGTGAAAACAAGATGAAAGGCAGGCTTGTTATTAGTCAGGAAGTCAGTTTTGCTGGACTGATAATGGATGCCCTACAAATGAGCTCTATGCCACTGCAACTGGGCAATGAAGGTCTCTGCCCTGTTACTAGCTGTGTGAAGTTCTTTTAAGATGAACTGGATGGTACAACAAAATAATTGCTTTTGGCCTTAAAACCTATGGTTTGCATTAAAGGAGTGAAAGAGCTCTTTACTATGTATTTCTAACCTTAACTATCCTGCTGTGCTCTGCCCAAACAGCTGTAAGGCAACATCACAGCCACCAGCTCTATGGCCTGATCTGGTTGTCTTCAAACAACAAGGGTTGTGTGTATTAAATGTTAAATGTATTCTAAATATTGTATAAACTGAGTTTAGATACACAGAACTGAAGGAGCAGTTTCAAGGCACTTTAGTTAGAATACTGTATAATGCTTACATAAAGATGATAGAACTGTTATGCTCTATCTAAAAATGAATCCATTTTAATGCAAGGTGTCAACAGGTTAATATTTTATAGCATAAATACCGGCAGAGAATCCCCGCATTCCCCTCTACTTCTTACATTTTCATGAGCTCAGTAAACTGTAACAATAATCTTAATAGTAAGGAAAAACAAGACTAAATTACAAGTTGCAGAGGCTATTGTCAATTTTACAAATCCAACAATAGCCTGCAGGGTTCCAGGTTTGTGTCTAGCTGCTCAGGAAGCTTGTGCAATTTGCTCACACATTTTTTCTTATACCCCAGAGCTGTGCATCTGCTGGAGTCAGGGATCTAATATTCTCTTTGAACTTCCTTAGCATCCTAGTGCATGCTGTGATCCATAATTAGTGCATGCACACACATATACACACACACTAGCTATATTAACTCCTAAATGCCAGAAGTTTTGCTGTGTCCAGCACCTGGTTTAGGCGCTGCACAAGAACAATACAACTCTTGCTCTAACCTTGAGGTTGAAAATTATGACTTGTATCCTTAGGGGGAAGGAAAACAGAAAACACAATGTTTTTGTTTTTCAGGTGTGATACTATGACCCAATTTTCCAGATGTGAAGAAGTACCTAGGATCAAGGAGGCAATTGCAAATGCTATAGAAACCTAAACTGTTTAAAGTTCCATTAGTGACTGCTAGTGCCCCTGGAAGACCAAGATGCTTTCTTTGTCTGTCCATAGGGCAGCATGGCTAAGATGTGTTAATATGTATCACTTCTGGAGAGAGATCTTTGGAGCCAGAAGGCAGTTTGGTTTTTTGGGGGGTTTTTTTTGTTTGTTTGGTTTTTTTAAAAAAAAACAAAACACTTGGACCCTGCTATCAGTGGAATAAGAATGCAGTTAAGTCTCACAAATTGTGCCATTTGTGGGCATTCTTACTAGGGACTTGAATGAATATGTTCCAACCTATCTAAAACAACTGGATAAAAGTCACCAAATTCCATGGCAAAGTCCCCATTAGCATGGGAAACTGAAGTCTCGGAGGGCTGCCCAGTGCTCCACTGTGAGCACTTCATAGATTTCTTAGGGAAGGGCAACACTTGTTGAGTAATTTTTTGCAATTAGGAGCGCTCTCATTTCTGTTAATGGCAGTGATTCACACAAACCTGCATTTGTTTTGCAGTAATGAGCAAGACATTAAACACCTCATATCCTTGAGATATCCAGTCTGTTTCAATGGCAATAAATAAAATAAAGAATAATGGGAGGGGGGGAGCAGATGTATGGAGGGGCGCTGATCAAAGATTCATCATGGAATGTAAGCAGTAATGTAGAGGGATCATGCCTGTATGAACTTGTAGAGCTTTAACTTCCTAGTCACTGGTGTGTTGCATCTTAGTTGCACCAAAAGAGTTGTTATGTTCAGTCATATTTAGCGACAGTTATGGATCTGTATTCCATTATTGTCGGGGACATCCCAACAGCTATGTTCGAAGCTTTGCACCTTTTTTCAGAGACTAAAGAAGGACCTCTGTTAAAGATCTTTGAGATGATAAACTATAGTAGTAAGAGAGCCAAGACCCCAAGTTAGCAGAAGGCTACATACTCAGCAAGGAATTCACTGGTCAAATTGCGTTAATATCTTAAATGTCTAAAATAATCGCAGGGCCATGTATTCAGATTCCTGGCACTGGTTTTATTTTTTCAACATGCCACTGAAGTGTGCCGGGCTGTCACTAAAGTACCACAATATGTATTTGTGTGAAAATTACTTTACAATATTTTGCACCAATTTGCTGTTCTGTCAAACATATTTTTTCAACTGTCTCGGAAACTTCCTGATGCAACAGGCACACACCATTACTTCCCAGATTATTAGGTAACCTTCATTCAAGCTGAGTTTGTTGTTGCTTTTTTGATTCTTCTCTGATACAATTAGCAGGGCTTTGCATACATATAAATACAGACAAAAGGAGAAAGAGAAGACAACTCCAAAAGCTCAGGCCTCTCTGGTTAGCAGATGGCCCAAAGTCTACTGAGACTTGTGTTGGAGTGTGGGGTGTATAGATATCACATGTGCTTAGTTTTCCAGGCTGAACAAGAATGGTTGCATTAAGCACACCTACCATATTGTTCTGAGAGATGAGCATCACAGAATTACAATTTGATTTAAAGCCAGCTCCATGACTGAATGTCCAGGTGTCATAGCAAGATCAGAGGATGCCAACACATTTCTGGAACATGCATGAAGTCCTTCACTTCCCTACTCCATCCCACCTTCTAGAATCCAGGCTGTAGCTGGCTGTCCTGCAGGTCAGGCTCTCCCACAGGTCTGGCAGAGAAGGACCTGAGAGTGATGTATTGGTTAAGTTACTTCTCAGCTGAGATGTAATCTTACTCATGTTAAGTACATTTTAAGGATGTGGTGAAATGCTGTCAATGCATGCTGTAATCACAGGATTCTTGAACTTGTTTACCAGCTGCAACTTTTATACAATTGGTATATAATAATCTATTCTGATTATACATGTCCAGGTTAAGGTTCTGCCTTCTGCAACTAGCTGCAGCAAATATTTAGAACAAAAATATGGCCATTCGTTATTATTATTTATTTATGCTTTTATAGTACTACTGAAAAGTCCTACATGTGACCACAGCTGCTTTCTCTGTAGATTGCAATTAAACTATCTTCTAACCTGCCAGACAATGCTAGACAAGAGGAAAAATAGAGTTTAAATATTGGGTTAAAAAAGGATTTTATCATGTTATAACTGGTGCCCTGGTGTCAACTGTCCCTGGTCATATTTTGATTTCCTATGGTGGTAGTTAAGGTTAAATGTGATTGTCATCGTTACAAGGTCATGGTCAGGGAGACCAAAGTGCCGCTTGGAGCACCTAAGATTCAGAAACGTGTCATCTACTCTTAATGATGACTTCACTTTTGCTCCTTTCTGGAAACAGAAAGGAAGAAAGAAGTTCCTGCCACATTCTCCTTTCTGTAATGTGGAGAAAAATCTGGTTGTAAACAACAATCCTCTTGTTTGAGATTAAGATTTGTTTGAGAAGCCATTATTAAAACTGCTGAACATGGGTTAGATTGATATTGTTGTGAAAGCACCAATGAAGTAACACCGGTGATAAATTATCAGCTGCATAATATACTAACTGAAGCAGAAGAGTATTTTAGGCTAGTTTTTTCTGCTATCATGCAAGCAATGCAAATGAAGGGTCAGAATACACAAATGAAAAAAAAGATATTTTAATCTGAAGTCCTGTAAGTCACTTTGTAACCTAGCGCAAATGTGTAGCAGGTCTTACTCTTTTTATAATTATTAAGCAAAAAAGTTCACTCTTCTACTTGCATATGCTTAAGATACCACGTGATCAAAACCTTAAGATAAAGTATTATTTTAGGAAGACTTGTAGTTTGACCGACGTGTGGCTTAATAGTAGGTAGAGGAGAATTTCTTGTGAGTCTTACATTGGGTCCAGCATGAAGTATAACATGGAGCCAAGCTGTACCCCAGGGAAGGGATACAGCCTCTATGGCTTCCATCTCCATCAAGAAACTAAGATGTGAGTACACAGATAAGTAAAACTGTCAGGTTTTGGGTTGTTTTTTTGTGTGTGTGTGGGGGGGTTGATTTGCGTTTTTGGTGTGGTTTTTTTAGAAAATAATCTTCACCAAGAACTCTACCTAACAGCAAAGAAAGAAGTAGAGTCTCTGGTGCTGTTCAAACTAAGCGCAGGAGCACAGAGAGCTTTAAACTCACTGCCTGAAGATTATTCCTATTCCACTGCTCCATGGCAGTTCTGACCAATTCAGGCCGGTTTTGAGGAACTCTTGCAGCATGAGTCCTGCCTACCACGTCATCTTCCACTTGTCTCTGAAATGTGGATTAAAAGTAGTTGACTTGGGTGCTTGCAGATGCTGTAATGATCATAAAGCAGTAAATTACCCTTCCAAGCTCTAGTCTGAAACAAGGCAAATAAATATATTGCAATAGATATTAACATGTTCTTTCTCTCCTTCTCTCACATGCAAGTTATTTCAGTGTGCTTAAAAAAGCAAATGTGAAGCTATTTTCAATCACAAAGTATATGTGCATTAGCTCTGCACATACATCTCTATTTATGTTTGTTCTACAGTCCTTTACAAAGTACACAGTGTGGATATCTGTTAGGCTTTTTGCTCCCTACGCAGTTAGAGCATATCATAAAGCCTAAACTAGATCAGTCAAAGGAACCAAAGGAGTTTCCAGCTTTATTCGATTCAGAGAACCAGCTGAAAATTTCCTTTACAAGTACAGTACATTTGGGCCTTCAGCTATAGTGAACTACCGCTGGAAAACGATAGTTTATCATTCACAGCAGTGAAAAAGGAGGTCATACAAGGATCACCTCTCCAATGACATAAACATGAGACTTTTCTCACAAGCTGTCAAACTTCAATTGTTGGTGAGATCTGTTGTGTCAGTGTTTCATAATAATTGCTTCTAAGTCTTGTTAAGGGTCTAAAACAAATTATCTGAGTGACATGCTTTTGGCACCAGTGAAGGAACGGCAAGGGGAATACATATTGCATAACAGACTTGCCTATCAAGATTTTTCTTTGAGTTTATTGCAGCAATTTTACTATTACTTTCCATTATTTGAAATACTATAATAAAAGTTACAAGTTGTCTCATGCTCACAGGGAAACATTTATTCCCTGGATAACAGTCTAGCTGGCCAACATAAACTCATTCATAACAATAGACTTCGTTTTAAGAAGAGGTGTTTTAAACAAACTGAAAAAAGTTAATCCTTTCAGTTATGAAGGCTTTTCTTTAGATTTAAAAAGTGATATTGGCTGTCTTTGCACTGTAAGTCAAGTACTATTTCTTTTACATCATATGCAATAAATGGATGGCAGATTATATGTATTAATGAAAATCAACAACACACCTGTCCTAACCTACAGAAACACACTTGCCTGCAAAAATCTATCAAATTAAATATATTTTTATATATAAAACATATATATTTCCTTGTTAACAGCTGTAGAGGAAAGTGAAATGACTTGCTGCTTGCAAAATGCTGCTCCTGTTTGATTATGTATAATGAGATTTATATGAGCATGTGGAGAAGGGTTCTGGGATTGGGTTTTTGACGGTTTTTTATTTGTTTGTTTTTTTTTTTTTCCTTGACCAAACATGTAAACAAAAACTCCACTGATTGAAGAATGGGTCAGCCCATCTCCTTTTTACTCTCATAAGCATATTTCATACAGAAGGTCAGATAGGTGAGCACCGTACCTTGCAAAACTTACAATGTCAGCAAAGAGTCAATTTAAGTGTAAAATAACTCAGAGGCAGACAAGAGGGACAAATACTTGATTACTTACTTGTGACTGCCACTTCTTTAGGCTCTTATTTAAAAAACAAACCACCAGCCAAAACCCCTCTCTGCTTGCAGGGCCAGGTCTATTTTTGAAGCACAAACTGCTTTTTGGATTTGATAAACAGGACACATCAACTAACAATTTAAACTCCAAAGCCATAGTAATAGGTATGTGGCTTTTTCCCAGAGGCATGAAGTTAAAATGCTACAAGCGCTGCAGAATGGCAGCTAAACACGTGTCCCTTGGGCTCTGCAAGGCTTCATTCTGCACAATGATGGAAATGTGAAAAACAAGTTGAATGCAGATTTGGCCATTTCCACCAAGCTGCAAAAGCCTAGAGGATTTTGTCAGTTATGTCAGAGGATCGAACTCTCATTGCTCAGTTTAAAGCAGAAAGTTACTGTGCTGAACTTCACTTTTTACCTTGTCCAGGACCAAAGAAACAGAACTCTTAATTAGCAGCTCGCAGACATTATGTTATCCTTAAAATGGACATATTACATTGCATAAAAAAAAAAAAACGATCTTTCTTTTGTTTACAGCTTGTAAGCAGCTTTTTTTGTCTGGGAGTTTTTTGTTGTGCTATCATGCTACTTATTATTTGAGTTATGTTGTTGGTGACTGATCGTTTAAACACCACCCCAATACATGGATTTGATGCAGTCTTTCTCTCAGTTGTTCTTATATAGCAATGTGCTTTGCTGTTACTTGTTCCGTTCCATTTCAGAGGATTAAGGAGTTACCATCCTGGCCGTGTGCCTGCACCACAGCATGCCCAGGCCCTGGGATGTGATGGAGATGCTCTCTGACCTGCGCAGCACAAGCCCTGCTCATGACGCCAGGGTCACCAAGGGTTTTCTGAATAGTGCTGCTTAATTAGAAAGATGAGGTCTCTTGGGGAGAAGCAGTAGTTGACGTGCAATAGGATTTTTTCTGTTTATTAATGGCTATTATTTTAAAGATTTGTGTAGTCATAGAGTTGATGATTAGCAAGCACATAATTCTCTTAGAATTGCCTTTGCTGGGTGCTGGTAACAGTATGGGACTAAGGACTGCTGCCCTGGCTAAGGTTTGCACTTGCAGCTTGCTTCTGCCTTTGTAGCCTGCTGTAAATAGCATAAAAGCTGTAGTGTGTAGGGACTGATTAGTATTCTAAAATAGTTTAAGAGCCCTCTGATGGGCCTCCTTCACATGTATTGTGTAAGTCATGAGTACCGGTGCCAAAGGAGACATAAATTAAGCCATGTATGTTAGCGTGTAGTTGGCAAATGCAGTTATATAGCCTTTTCTCTGGTAATACATTTTTAATATATTGAGTCAGCAGCAAAGATACAACAATAGCCTTTCCCACTAGGTAAAGAACCCAATTTCATTATGTGTTTGCTCAGTACAGGAACAAATGTAGACCACAGTGTGGTCTAGATTCCAATGGGGGTTCTGAGTGTTATTGCAAAATAATGCTAATAATGCTAGAAAGTGGTTGACATTATTATGGTGGCAGTGTGTATGTGAAGTTTCCCAAAAACTTTTCCCATAGTCCTTGGCATCAGACCACCATTCTGCAAAAACAAAGTCATTCCACTCCATTTCCAAAATAAGACAAAGCCTTCACCTCTTGCTGAGAAAATACAGTCCTACGAAACCATGCACCATCTATCACATATGGCTTGTCAACCCAAACCAAGTGCTCTTCTTAACTGCCCACAAACTGACAGTGAGAAATATTGTTCTGTCATATTTTATTCTCCACATACATTCTAGAAACAACCCTATTTCAGATCCATTGTTCAGCTACGATCTGGACAGCCCAAGCTACTCTTCCCACCCTCCAAAGTATATAGTGGCTGTAAAACCACACAACAGCTCCCTGATTTACCTCCTGATATAGACCAAATGCCACACTATAAGAACTTTATGGTACATGAGTAGTTTCATGTCTAATTACTGTATTTGTGTGTGCAAAATTAGAGGCTCAGTCTAGAAAATTTGGCTCTAAATTGTTTCAGAACTTGGTTTCAAGAGTATGGATTTTCCTTTTTATTTTATTATTTTTATTTTTCAACTTAGATGGGTCTAAACTCTGGGGTCAAAGTCACTCCTGATGTAATGAATTTTACTTCAACATTTCTCATGTTCTAAAAAAATATTTAAAATATTAAAGTTAGTTTTATCCATATAGTGACATATATCTTTATTCATTTGGGAGTCCAAATGAAGGTCTTTTGCAGTTATTTAGAAACTAATCTCTGTAATTCTGTTGAAAAAATAATTAAAATATTTTATCATTAACTTTTGTGATACCGGAGGTAGTCTTTACATTTCAAATTTATTTTTCCTGTTAAGTAGAAGACATGTTCTATGAAAAGTCCATTTGGGCCTTTTTGATAAAGATGATTTGCACAGAGCTGAAGGCCAGTGAATTCCCCTAGCCTCGGCTGGTCTAGAGGAATGGCTGTCGCCTTTCCTGTCCCTACTCTGCTGAGTAAATTTCTGAGTTAAGTGTATCTGTGGTGTTCATAGACTCCATCAGTCCATTCCCATTCTTCCAGCAAGGAGCCGAGATGAAGAATAGGTCTTTGGCACAAAATGCTTATGGTGTCATGGTATTGTCCTGTTACTTATTGCATAGCATTGTGGCTGGCTCAAAGAGAAGTGATCCATCCTGTGACTGCTGAGATTTTGGGATTAGTTCTTATTCCAGAGTGAGCAGGCTGACTGGACAAGTGAGGAAGGCTGATCACATATCTGTGGTACTTCTACCAGTGTAGTTACTTTTGAATCTTAGACCTGAAATTAGTGTATTTTTGCCCTATGTTTGTAAGGAACAACCTTTCCTACAATAATCTGAAGGAATGATCAGATAGGCCGCTGAATATCAATTAAGTCCTATTGACTTCAGTGACATGGGATAGGACTGTACTCCTTCTGTGATTTATATGGTGCTGTAAGCTAAAATATCTTTTACAGAATGACTATCAGTGCAGTTTTTTGACAGCTAATTATGTGACTCTCACAATTTGGAAGTACTAAACAAGATTTCTGTCATAAACAACATCATAAATCTAGAATAATTCAAGTTTTATTGTAATGCATTACATGGAAGTTGAGATTGTCTGCTGAGGTTCCTTTGCATCTTTCCTTCCCTCCGCGCTAGTGGAGTTGTACTGGCTGGACCTAAGCCTACCATAAAATGCTGTTTTATGGTATCATATCATGATACCATATGCATATGATACCATATGCATGATACCATATGCATATGATAGCATATCATGCTATCAGAAATGCCAGGTTCTACCAATAAAATCCTGGGAAACAAAGAAATTAGTTGAGTCTGTAACTTTGTCAAACCAACTGAGTTCAGAAGGTTCCGTGATATATAAAAATTATTAAAGAGATTATTTTGGATATTATTACTTTTTAAATTAAGGAGTACAGGTTCATAAAATAGCCAGTGTCAGAGCTTTTGTTTTTGCTTGCTTCAATCCACTGTGAAATCATGTGGACAATGAGTATTATGGTTTTTTACAACAAAATCAACATTTTTCAAGTTTGTTTTAACTCTAGTTTAAAACTAATCTCATGCTGTGACCACATAAAAGTTTTAAGTCATGTTGTTCGTACAAGCTCACTAATCAGCCATGATGCACCATAGTGTTTACCAGATCAGCCAATCAGACGTTTAGTAAACTTATAGGCTAAATGAAGTCAGACACTGCAACTACAAGGAAATTTCCTTTTCTGAATTGAGATCAATATTTACTAGCTTTCTACAATGTTGCCTATGCTTGCTTGATCAGCATCTGCTTCTGAAGACCATTGATTGTCCAGAAGGCCTTTTCAAAGGCAGATAATGCTCTTTTCAAATACATTTTGTATTGATCAGCAAAAAGAAAGTTTTTGATGGTGCAGAGTGCAAAAGCCATTTATAAAGATTAAGGACAGTGATATGTCGCTGTGGGTCACAGCGAGGTTGAATTAATATGGGCTAATGCATGTTCTACTTTTGAAGACAATAGGCAAAAGTATTTGAGGATTTAAGTGATAGTATGCCTCCACTTGCAAAATACCTGCTATACTATCTCCAGGGAATTAAACCTTTCTCCTTCAAAAATGAATTGCTTATACCTACTCTCCAGTCTCTTCCCACAGGACTGTTCATATTCTGTGTCCTATGACAAATTAATATATTAACTTGATGGACTGTGGAATTCCATAAAACAAACAAACAAAATCTTTGATTTTAGGTGTTTTAAACCAATATGAAGTAAAGAGACATGAATGCAGTCAGAATTTTTATGGCAAAATAAATAGGCTAGAGTAATAGAAAAATACCTTGGGCTTTCACAAAAAACCCCAAGATTAATCCAGAACTAAATTTCAGAGACTGTCATAAGCTTTACATTTGATTCTTCTCCCTGTTTTCTCATGTTTGAAGAACATGGTGCATCTGATTTTTGTCCTAGAAATGTAAGTGTGTGTTCTGAAAGTCAGTGTATCATCCTGAATGAAAAAAGATGATAGGATATTCACAGAGGTTTTAGTGTAAGAGTTGGTGCTATGAGAGTTTCATACAGGAGATGAGGCTAGGAAGAATTAAGAGGGCTTCTTCAAGCATGTCATAGACCAGTTATGCTTCTAAAATAAACAAAGTGGAAAGAGCATATATGGTCTGCTGTTGTCTACATCTCTCCAACAATAATAATTGCAGCATATCTATGAAATAAGCATTTGGTTTCCTAGCTGGAGTTCTCTGCAAATGCCAAGGTTGATCACTGGAATATGGCACATACCTCCCATTAAACAGCAGTGGCATATATATTCAAGGACAAAATTCTACTCTGAGTCTTTTAGCAACTTCAGTAACATACATTTTACATACAGGAAATATGTGTCTCTCCTGAGCCTCTTGTTAAAACTCTCTCTACACATATGAATCTCCTTTGCAAAAAAAAAGGTGATATCCACAAAGGGCAAATAACTTTCTATTCTAGTCTTAACTAAAGGATAATGATTAAATAACTAAAGGATAATGATTAAAAAATTCACTTGCCAGATCACTAAAGCTCACACATAATTTCTCTGAGGCTTTCTGCATATTGCAGGGTTCTTGGCTCCTTTAACAGGCACTTTCTCTCCTCCTTTGGGTCATGATGCATTAAAATAGTCTTTTCTCCAACAGGCGAAACTTCCTGGTGACACTTTCAAAGACAGAAAGTACAAAATAAACTGGTGCTAAATTTCTGAGGCATCCCTAATGGTCCTTACAGAGCAACACCTCAGAATGTATGTGAAATAAAGAAAATACAACTGGAGAGTTGTTAACAGTTTGAATTTAGCTATGAGTGTCCAAGGAAATTGATTCTGACCCAAAATGCATAGTCGCACTAGCACAGAAGGAGCCTGGGAAGGCTGAATTCTTTCTGGAGTGGCCAAGTATATCTGTGACAAGAGCTTGACTGATAGAGAAGAGAGGCTACTTTTGTTTTGCTCTCTCCCTTTCCCATACAGAAGCCAGGGCTTTTCCAAATTTGACCCTGAGGCTTCCTTTGACAGTTTACTTTTGCTCTTTTAAACTCCTCGACTTTTTTTCCATAAACTTTTCTTGGTTTTCATTCACCTCAGGTCCCTGGAGGAGGTCACTGCCTCCAAATGTTTTCTCATTCTTCTCTTGTAACACTATTACAAAATACATTTAATATGGAGAATCCTGTCAAAGTGAAATCTAAACTGGGCTAATCTGAGAGTTTATCCTTTATGGTTGTTTCCTGCTGTCCAGCTGGGGAGCTCTGAAGTTTATGTGTCTTCAGAGATGGTTTTTACTCCTATTCCACAAGGATAGCCTCTCCTTACCAGATCACAGTTTACAGCCTCACCCCTTTCTTCAGACGTGAGCTGATACTTTGATTGCAATTATTTTTTTCTGAGACATAACATATTTGGTTAAATTAATTATTCCACTTCTGTATGCATATGTTATTCTGTTTAGAATAGAACTTGTGCTTCTTCATACCCTTTAAGATATCTAGTGTCATTTAAATGATTTTGAGATTATATAAGAGAATTATTTCTTAAATTGAGTACATGTGCATTATGCATTTTAAAAAGTCTGTGGTCTTTGCATTTAACACCTTAGTGCCTTTCAAAGAAGTCTCCACTTGTTGTGAGAGAAAAAACTTCTACCATTGGTATCAATATTTGCCATATTGGTTTTTCCATGAAAGTTTTCTCTATTTTACACATATCATAAATGACAGTATTAAGCTCTATAACAAATTTTTTAACAACTGTATATCTCATGTCAGTGAAAAAAGTATCAGCTGTCACCATGATTAATGAACAAACTCCAGTGGAAGAAATAACATGAATACTCTGCACACAAAGAGGTATTGCATAGAGATATTTTATTACCCATGTTTACAAATGAACCAAAAAACTGCACACCCACATAACATGTGTTTGTGGTTGATATAATTGAAGAAAATATGCCAAGAATTGCAGTTTTCACAAAAACAATAAATGTTTGTTGAATATGTAATGCTAAATTCAGTGCCATTTAAGACTAAACATCTTAAAAAAAAAAAAATCCCAAATCTCTCAAAAAAACAGTCTGCAGCTTGACTTGAAAAAGTAACAGAATTTTTTAAAACTGAAAAAAGACATTTGAAGACAGTGATATTATTATTATTACTATTATGTCATTTATATACTATTAAGGAATATGTCAAAATAATGTAATTTCAAACTTTATCTATTATTGCAAAAACGTAATTTTTACAATTCAGAATGATGGTTTTTTGTCTGGAGAAAATAAACAGGCACTGTTTGTTTATTTAATGGAGCAAAAAGCCAAAAAATGTTGTGTTTTAATTTATGAATTCAGTAAAAAATAAATACATAAAAAGAATATCTATATTATAGCACAATCTATGGTTTTATTTTTCTTAAGGCTTGACTGTGTGGTAATCAAGACATATAAAAGACTCCTTGACATTACTGTAATGAAATAAGCCATGTAGAGGTATTACATTTTGAAAATCTTTTTTCCTACAAGTATTCTCAGACCTTTTTATAGAGCACTTTAGCTGCTCAAGAATTAGTCTTACAGACTTCTCCTTTGTAGCATTTTCAGGGATTTCTTTCACAATTCTTTCTTATATTAAGAAAAACATCCTATTAATTCTCAGCTTCCTCAAATCCACCTTACCGGTTATAAAGCAGAGGCAGCAGTTGATGGTGAACCACCTTTCCATAAACCATGGGATGTTTCCTGCTGAATGCTTCTGCTCCATGGTCTACAACTTGAAAAATTTTGATGTAAGATATATTTGTAGAAGTTTCTGTCAGACTAAATGAGTTCAAGGGGTATTTCATTCTCACTCAAAGTTAAGTTCATTGCTTTCCATCAAGAAGATCCAGGCATTGGCTGGAATTATGCAATAATGGTCAAGAAGCTTCCCTTTGACAATGGAGAAGACTATGCTATCCTCTCAGTAAGCTACTACTACCTCCCCAATTCTTTTCTAAAGCTTGAATTTCAGTGGAGTTTGTTTTCCACTTGACAGAACAGTACAGAGATATAAGATGAAATCGCTTACTAAAAGATCACTTGTTAAAAACCGTTGATTTTCAGGAGGCCATAGTTTTACCCGTTGTGTGAAAAGCTCATCTTGTTTAAATTCATGCAAGGGAATGTATCTTTTTTTATGGATCAGAGATGTGATCAGAATAACTTTGAGGCTTTTATTACCCATTCTGGAGATGAGGTCTGAGAGACATAGAAATAGAAAGTTACATTGGATTCAGCTGGGATTCTTTTTCGTGGCACTTCTCTTGGTGAACATCACTCGGTGGCCTCAAGTGCAGCAAAGTAGGTGTACCACAAAGAGGTCCCAGGACAATCTTTCTTGGAAAGATATATGCACCTAGTTGAAGCAGAAGTGGACAGCAGCCACACATGATGAGAAGCAAAAAGCTGCTGGAAGGAACAGTCCTTCTACATCACTACCCGCCTCCTCCCAACCTAAACTCATTGCATTTCGTATACAAAGTGTTTGCACCACTGGAGTTCCTGTTCCAACACTGACAGCTGGTCATTGTGACTAATGTTGCCAGGCAATTCAAATTTGCTTAGTCAATGAAGGTGGATAATGTTCACTTGCTTGGGGCCCAGTCCACATTTCTGGTACATGCTCACCTGAACCTGTCATTCCTGCTGCCACCTGCAGGGTGTTTTCAGGTGCCTGCTCAGATACATAGTTTTCCTGTCCCACTACCAATAGATACTGGCCTGACTGGATCTGTGTATCTGAGCAGCCAGTCTGTGTAAGAACAGTCACAAAACAGATAAAAACTGAACAGCAGTGGGGCTTTTTAGGCTCCACAACTATCCTTGCGATGTACAAGATTCAAAATCCTGCAATGTGAAGCCTGTGTGTGTCTCAGACATTGCAAAGCCCACAGCCCTGGAAGGATTAGGTTTAAGCTGGTGCTTTTGTTATAGACTTGGCTTCTCAAGGTCAGAATTTTGGTCTGAGAAATAGTGTTTCAGGAAGCTGGCCAAGACACAGGAGCAAACTTGGCACTTGGCTCAAACTAAAAATGTCTCTGTCCATGCCATAAACATCACTGCATGCTGAAGATGGGGCCAGCTGGGCCCTTTTTGCTGACTTTCTCAAGGGCAGCCTTGGCAGGGTGGCATTGCTGAAACAGTGTGTCTCAGGTTGCTTAGAACCTTCCTGACCTTGCATGGGCAATAACTGAAAAAATACTCATGGAGCACTTGCCCCAGCCTCTTTGCTCACAGACACTTTTTGCTCCTTTGTTTGGGGCATGCCTGGCCTTTGAGAAAGGAGATGGGTATGGGAGTGGGTGGAGGCAGCCTGCAATCTAGTGAATGCAGGGTACGGCAGGCACAGATGGTAGGGATGTTATGTGAGGCTGCTACCCATGGATCCCAGTTCCTTGCTCACATTTTCGCTTCCTTTCTGTTTCTGCTAGAAGGCATGACTGACTCTCACATATGGGGTAGCCCAAGGAGCCTGTAGAGCCCTTTGTGGGGAGCGTGCCTGTGCCAGGCTGGGCATGCCCAAACAGCCCATGATGTGAAAGTGTCAGAGCGGTTCAACTTAGGACATTTTTCACAGGGGGCAGCTTTATGGTGTCCTAATGTATGTGTGTGGACATAGCCACAGCAAGCCTTTTACAGTTCTCATTTGGGTGTCCCTGCCTTTTGCTGAATTTATTTCTAACTATATCATGTCCTTCACCTCAGCTTCATTCAGTCAACACTGGTCTTACCTTTTCTGCTGTTTCCATTCTTCTTTTCTTTCCATAGGCCATGCCTGTGCTTAATAGCCTCCCATTCCCCCCAAGAAAAGCAGTCATGGATTGACATCTGTTGCGATCATGCTGTTCAGTTTGTGAATTTTATTCCTTCCTGTCATTTTCATATATCTTGTTTAATTTAATTGTAAGCTGTTTAAAACAGGGGCAGCTTTTCTGTGTTCATACAATGCCTCGCTCAATGTGTCTGTGACCTCAATAATTACTCAGGTGCAATTATAATTATAAGAGTTATTATCAGCTATAATATTTATTCTAGGACCAAGAAAAATAGTCATATCCTTAGTGCATTCCTCTCCGGTTCCTGAGCAATGAATGAGCCTGAACAGAGTTGTGTACTCTGCCCTATGTATTGCAGCGATGTTGTTTTGGAAATGTTTTTGAATGTTTACAATGAACTGTTCAGAAGTTGTTCTTGTCCTGTGCAAAATGGGACATTAATCCATTGCTGAGCAAGGAATAAATCTTACCATTTTATCTTACCTTGTTGTTGTCGTCATCATTATTATGATTATTTCAGAGATCTTTTGAGGATGTTTGCATTTTTCACCTGAGACCTTTGTCAGAAAGTAACAGAGGTTTGAAACCATTCAAAGGTCTAGAATTGCAGGAAAAAGTCCTGAGTGCAGGTTGATAAAGTAAAATGATGCATTTAGCACAGGCAAACACTTTCTGCCCTGTGTCTTAACAAGACAGTACATACACGTCACCCCATGTATGTGAGGCACATAGGGATTATCAGATTTTCAAAATATTTTCCCCAAATTCTGAATTTTTAAACAATAATGCTGGCAAAGAACTAACGTTGTTTATTTACCATTCGGATGCTCTCCTACAAGTATTAGCCAGTAGTATTAGCCAGTATTAGCCAGTAGTATTAGGATGCTCTCCTACAAGTATTAGCCACTTTTAAAAAGTGGCTAATGCAGAGAAAGGATTTCCAAGTGCTGTAGAATTTGTTTGGACTTACCAATTTTTAGCAGAAGAAAACTCAGGCTAAGATTCAATGTACAGTCTGTATTTGTCCATAATGCTTTTCTTGCGTGTTCTTCTCTAGGTTTATTTACGTGAAAAGCAGATCTTGTTCATAAGTGCTCCATAACTGATGGTAGCAGCTGAGTGAATACTCAGAAGACGACACTCTGTCTTCTCATGACACACGCCACCACACGCTTCTCTCGTCTGAATGAGGCCCAAATCTTTCTCCTATATTCACTTTTCTTACCATTGACTGGAATACTAAATGAATGTGCTATCCACCTCACCACCCCTACAAACCAAAGCCAGTTCCAGAATGCATTAAGGATAACAGGTGCAGATTTCTGAAGATGAGCTATGCCTTATAATATAAATGAATTAAAAATGTAGGTATCCTCCAGAAGCCATCGGAATAATCTAAGTGATGTAGAAAGAGTGGCTTGTGATAATGTTATCACTCTTGCTCACTTCTCAGGGAAAATTTATGGTGTGAAAAGTCCTAATGTTACATACACTGTGATCGTCAGCTCTGGGATGACCATTACTACTCTAGAAGGAGATTTTGGATCTAAGACATAGTTCTGTGAAATGTCTGCTCAGTGTTCAGCAGTGCAATGAGTCCTAATCAAATGTTAGGGCTTACTGGAAAGAGAACGCAATGTAAAACACAAAACATTACACCATTGTTTCAATACACATGTAGATGCCTTACATCTTGAACGCTGTGAACCATTAGATTGTTTCTGTCACCTTTCCTCATTTCAAAAAAGATCAAATACATGGAATAGCTCTGCATAAGGAACAGCTTAATTGAGTGGGACTCTTCAGCTCAGAGAAAAGGAGGAGCTTTGGTAGAAGATATAAAGGATGTCTGTGAAACCCTGGAGAAGGTGAATAAGGTTTGGTTATTTTCTTATTCTTCCAATACAAGATCTAGGGGCTGTCAGCTTAAAATGGCCTGTGACCTCTTCAAAACAAATGGTGCAAATGTCCATGTTATTGTCACAACATATAGCTAGTCTGAGGAACTTCAACCTGAGTATCCTATTAGTGCTAAAATATTTACAAGAATTCAAGAGGTGAACAGATGAGTGAATGAAAAAGAGAATGAAAATGAAAAAGATTGTTAAGTACAAGGACACTACCTCTGGGTCAGAAGACTCATGTTGCAAATTGTTCGAAGCTGGAATGGCATTTGTGGGAAGTACCACTGTGCAGCCACTATTCTGTTGTGCTTAGGCATCCATTTCTTGTTCCCATGAGAGACTAGATATAATCTGTGCCTCTGGTGTGACCTAGTACACCAGTTTTTATATTATTTTGTTAAATTCTTATGAGAATTTCCTGAGACTTCACATAGGAATGAGAATGTGGTATGAATATCAGAATCAGGTACTGGTGTTTTTCAGAGATGTTTATGAGGCTTAAACATGCCTTTAAAATGACACCTTTTTCTGATTTTCTCTGTTATCTCAGTGTTTCTGATCAATAAAGATGATTTCTGACATGTAGCCTACCAATGATGTTATAAGAGCTCCTTTGTTTACTCATATGCTTTGATGAACTGCATCATTGTTATGGTACTGGAAAGACAGATTAAGAATTACACTTGCAATACTAGATATCTGTTAAATTATTTCCTCAGCTTTATACACACCTATAGAGCACAGGGAAGGCAGTGGTTTCCAAACATTTTTGTTTCCTTATATTATCTAATACCAGGGAGCAAATCTCATAATTATCAAGACAGCATGTTCTCACAAGTATATTGAGTATTCTGATTATCTCTTGAATAATAGGCAGGACCCATTATGTAGATTTGAGCTGGTCATATTTACTATTGGTTTGATTATAGGTGCAAATAATAGTAATAAAAGATGCTTCATTCATTTTGTGGATATTATAAAGCATTCAAATAGACACTTGGGGGCTCTACTTCTGCCAGTGATAATGGGTTGTCCTCCTGATGCTCACACTCTAGTTGTCATTCAGGCACTTCTGCAACTGCTGTAATAGAACAGTTGCAGAAACAAGCAAAGTCTAAATGAGTCGGTGCAAAGAAAAAAATTACAGCTACATTTTATTCAGGTTCTTCTGTTCTGAAGCAGAGCTGCTTTTGCAGTCAGTAGCTTCCGCATTGTAGCTGATCCAGCACAAGGCTTTCTAAAGCTGTTCTGTTCCCACGGTAATAAGAGTTGTTACTCTGCAGGAGAAGCCCCACTGGAGAAAAAAACTGAGACACCAAGCTAGAAAAGTGGATTCTGCCTTCAAGATAAGTTCAGAATCGCTTCATATGGCAGAGCTGATTATCCTCCACAGTTCTGCTCTTTATACAGAGTGTGCCTCCATATGTGTAAATACAACTCACGGGTAGAGTTGCAAAATAGCTCTGCTGGCATTGCAAGGGCTGTAGACCTGCCTCTGAGATCTAAAAATATTAAAAAGCTACATCATATGGGCAAAAGTAATGTGTCTATGTTTGACTGATTTTGCAGTAAATATGAATTGTGTAACTAGGGATGGTTTGCCCACAGATGAGGCTTAGAAAGGGCTGTGTTCAACAGCAATGGCAACCAAAAGGTAAAAGCAAAGAATGGTACATCCTTCAAAACGCAGTTTTATTTGTCACTGGCTACTGACAAATACTAGCTTACAGCCTGACCTTGTACTGAGGTCTGAGCCCTTATTCAGTGGAGAAACTCTGGGCCAAGAGTCCCAAACCAACACTTCTCCCTCTTCTTGTGCTCTGTTCACACACCAGGCTTCTGATACTCCCTTTCTCACTTTCTCCAGATAGGCATGCCTCCTAAACTCTGCTCCCACAGTCTGAAATGAAATGTGAATAATTGCTCTGTAAGCACAATATGTGTTCAGGCTTCTTCCCATGTAGGAATTGTGAGGAGCTGAAGGATGCTCAAAGGACATAGGCTGCTGAGGGCATGAGCTTTTTTACATCTACGCAAACTGAAGTTTCCAGAGATTATGTTTCGGTGAGCATTTCTAGGAAGGGCAGAAAGTAAACCTGCAATAGTCCCACCAAATTCTATGCTTTGCTACAAACTCTAAGGATGTCAAGTTTTAATGAATGATGTTGACAGTATGTGTATGTGTTTATTCTTTCAGTGTACTCAGTGTAGCCAAAAGAATGTATCTTCTGAGTCCATCTCAAAAAACTCTCAAACATTTATTTATTTTTAGACACTGCATTACTGATTCTTTTTGCCTCTACCCTTGATTTCACTCATATAAATCCCTTGATTTGAGAGATTATATCCCACCTGACTCTGCTGTGAGAGTGGAATCAGACTCCACATTTATTTACTGCAAAGTTTCTTTAAGATCAGTGCAAGGTTGACTTGAGGCTAAACTGATTGCTTATAGTAGCTAGTTTAGAATTGTTTCTTATCTCAGTGTTTTCTCACGGTGGTTGTCAATGGCTTGCAACACGGCTAGGTCTGAATGCGTGTCAACTGAGAAGCAGGTAGGCACTATTACTTTGCTGAACCAATGTCGCTTCCTCACTTTGGATGATTAGGGTTGCAGAACTGTGGTATGAACTGTGGAGTGCTCTTGCCCTATTTACATTGGCTACAGATTTGCAGAATCAAGCCCCAGTTCTTTTCCTGCTGAAGCATCCAAAGAACAAGCATGTTCTATGAGGCTTTAGGTTGTCTAAGTAATAATAATAAAAAAATGTTGATTAGACTTTAAAAAGACAGCATGTCTTTTTCAGTGATAAGACAGTATATTTATATGATAAAGAGAGAATTAGTCAAGAAAAAACTCAGTTTTTAAGATCTGTTTTTGCACATCTGTTATGTTTCCTAGAAAATTCAGATTATGTAAAGATGAAAGGTTCTTGTTTTATGATTATAACAAAGCTAAGTGTTAATTCTTATTTGAAATAAGTCAAAATGAGATCTCTTCACTAGAAAAAGACGTGAAGAAGCAGTAGATAATTCAGATGTATCTGCTCTGGAATTCAGGTATATTCTCAGTGTCTGACTTACTTAGAATCATAGAATCATAGAATCGTTTAGGTTGGAAAAGACCTTTAAGATCATCAGGTCCAACCATTAACCTAGCACTGCCAAGTCCACCACTAAACCATGTCCTAAGCACCACATCTACACGTCTTTTAAATACCTCCAGGGATGGTGACTCCACCACTTCCCTGGGCAGATGGTTCCAATGCTTGACAACCTTTATGGTGAAGACATTTTTCCAATCTAAACCTCCCCTGGTGCAACTTGAGGCCATTTCCTCTTGTCCTATTGCTTGTTACTTGGGAGAAGAGACCGACCCCCACCTCGCTACAAGCTCCTTTCAGGTAGTTGTAGAGAGCAATAAGATCTCCCCTCAGCCTCCTTTTCTCCAGGCTAAACAACCCCAGTTCCCTCAGCCGCTCCTCATAAGACTTGTGCTCTAGATCCTTCACCAGCTTTGTTGCCCTTCTCTGGACATGCTCCGGCACCTCAATGTCTCTCTTGTAGTGAGGGGCCCAAAACTGAACACAGCATTCAAGGTGCAGCCTCACCAGTGCTGAGTAAACTTGGACAATCACTTCCCTAGTCCTGCTGGCCACACTATTTTTGATACAAGCCAGGATGCTGTTGGCCTTCTCGGCCACCTGGGCACACTGCTGGCTCATATTCAGCCATCTGTCGACCAACACCCCCAGGTCCTTTTCCACCAGGCAGCTTTCCAGCCACTCTTCCCCAAGCCTGTAGCGTTGCATGGGGTTGTTGTGACCCAAGTGCAGGACCTTGCACTTAGCCTTGTTGAACCTCATACAATTGGCCTTGGCCCATCGATCCAGCCTGTCCAGATCCCTCTGCAGAGCCTTCCTACACTCAAGCAGATCAACACTCCCGCACAACTTGGTGTCATCTGCAAACTTACTGAGGGTGCACTCATTTCCCTTCATCCAGATCATTGATAAAGATATTAAACAGAACTGGCCCCAACACAGAGCCCTGGGGAACACCACTTGTGACCAGTTGCCAACTGGAGTAAACTCCATTCACCACCACTGTTTGAGCTCATCCATCCAGCCAGTTCTTTACCCAGCGAAGAGTACACCCGGCCAAGCCATGAGCAGCCAGTTTCTTCAGGAGAATGCTGTGGGAAATGGTGTCAAAGGCTTTACTAAAATCTAGATAGACAACAGCCACAGCCTTCCCCTCATCCATTAGGTGGGTCACCTTGTCATAGAAGGAGATCAGGTTGGTCAAGCAGCACCTGCCTTTCCTGAGCCTATGCTGACTGGGCCTGATCACCTGGTTTTCCTGTACGTGCCGTGTGATGGCACTCAGGATGATCTGCTCCATCAGCTTCCCTGGTACCGAGGTCAGGCTGACAGGCCTGTAGTTCCCTGGGTCCTTCTTCCGGCCCTTCCTGTAGATGGGCATCACATTTGCTAATCTCCAGTCAACTGGGACCTCCCCAGTTAGCCAGGACTGCTGGTAAATGATGGAAAGGGGCTTGGTGAGCACTTCCACCATCTCCCTCGGTACCCTTGGGTGGATCCCATCAGGCCCCATAGACTTGTGTGTGTCTAAGTGGTGCAGCAGGTCACTAACCATTTCCCCTTGGATTATGGGGGCTTCATTCTGCTCCCCTTCCCTGTCTTCCAGCTCAGGGGGCTGGGTATCTGCAGAACAACTGGCCTTACTATTAAAGACTGAGGCAAAGAAGGCATTAAGTACCTCAGCCTTTTCCTCAGCCTTTGTCACTATGTTTTCCCCCACATCCGATAAAGGATGGAGATTCTCTTTAGCCTTCCTTCTGTTGCTAATGTATTTATCAAAACGTTTTTTCTTGTCTTTTACGGCAGTAGCCAGATTAGGTTCTAGTTGGGCTTTGGCCCTTCTAATTTCTCCCTGCATAACTTCATTACATCCTTGTAGTCCTCCTGAGTTGCCTGCCCCTTCTTCCAAAGGTCATAAACTCTCCTTTTTTTTCCTGAGTTCCAGTCAAAGCTCTCTGTTCAGCTAGACCGGTCTTCTTCCCTGCCAGCTCATCTTTTGGCACATGGGGACGGCCTGCTCCTGCGCCTGTAAGAGTTCCTTCTTGAAGAATGTCCAGCCTTCCTGGACTCCTTTGCCCTTCAGGACTGCCTCCCAAGGGATTCTGTCAACCAGTCTCCTAAACAGGCCAAAGTCTGCCCGCTGGAAGTCCAAGGCAGCAGTTCTGCTGAGCCCCGCTCCTTACTTCTCTGGGAATTGAAAACTGTATCATTTTGTGATTGCTATGCCCAAGACAGCCTCCAACCATCACATCACCCACAAGTCCTTCTCTGTTCACAAACAACAGGTCCAGCAGGGAGCCTTCCCTAGTTGGCTCCCTCACCAGCTGTGTCGGGAAGTTATCATCTTCCACACACTCCAGGAACATCCTAGACTGTTTCCCTGTCTGGTGTATTGTATTTCCAGCAGACATCTGGTAAGTTGAAGTCCCCCACGAGAACAAGGTCTAGCGATTGCGAGGCTTCTCCTAGCCGCTTATAGAATATTTCCTCTGCCTCTTCATCATCGTTGGGTGGTCTATAACAGACTCCCACCATGATATCTGCCTTGTTGGCCTTCCCCCTGATTCTTACCCATAAACACTCAACCCTGTCGTCACCATCGTCAAGCTCTAGACAGTCAAAACACTCCCTAACATACAGGGCTACCCCACCGCCTCTCCTTCCTTGCCTATCCCTTCTGAAGGGTTTATAGCCATCCATTGCAGCACTCCAGTTGTGCAAGTCATCCCACCATGTTTCCATGATGGCACCTATATCATAGTTTTCCAGCTGCACAATGGCTTCCAGCTCCTCCTGTTTGTTGCCCATGCTGTGTGCATTTGTGTAGATGCACTTCAGTTGGGCTATTGATCCTGCCACCTTTTTGCGGGGAGAAGCACTAATTCCTATGTGACCATTCTCAGGTGCTTCCATGGTTTCTAGCACATCAATAGCCCTTGTGTCTTTGCTGCCACATGGATCTCCATCCCCTACCTCCACTGAGATGGCAGACTGGAGGACCTCACCAGCACACCATCCCTCAAACACTGATGTGCTGCCCCCAGGGTTATCTCTAGCGAGCCTGGTTTTATCCCTTTCCCCCTCTGCATCTAGTTTAAAGCTCTTTCAATGAGCCCTCCTAACTCATGTGCAAAGATCCTTTTCCCCTTTTGATACAGGTGTACCCTGTCTGTCGCCAGCAGGCCTGGTGTCCTGTAGACTGATCCATGATCAAAAACCCCAAAATTCTGCTGGTGACACCAGGCTGGGAGCCAGGTATTGATCTGCTGGGTCTTCCTGTATTTTCCCTCATCGTTCCCTGCAACTGGAAGGATATAAGAGAACACTACTTGTGCTCCTGATTCCTTGACCCATCGTCCCAAGGCCCTGAAGTCCTTCTTGATTGCCCTCAGACTTCTAGTTGCAACTTCATTGCTGCCTACCTGAAAAATCAATAATGGATAGTAATCTGAGGGCTGTACCAGGGTAGGAAGCTTTCTCTTCACATCTTTAACCCAGGCCCCAGGGAGGCAGCAGACTTCCCTAAGAAGTAGGTCCGGTCTGCATATTGGGCCTTCTGTTCCCTGCAGAAGAGAGTCTCCTATGACAATGACCCGTCTTTTTTTCTTTATGGAAGCGGTTTTGATGCAAGGTGTAGACCGACTTAACTTCGGTGACACCTCCAGGCTAGATGAACCATCGTCCTTGCTATGTTCGGTTCCACTTGCAGACCCTCATACCTATTATGCAGGGGCACCTGGGAAGGTGGGGTAGTCACAGGGGAGACGCACCTGCTGTGCTGGGCAGGAACTTGTCACCATTGCCCCCTATCCCTTAAGTCACTGGGTTCAGCCAGGCGGAGCGAAGATAGGGAATCCTCCGTATCATGCGTCCCATCTGCCTGTTGCGCCAAACCCAGGGAAGGTAGGGTGTGATTTCAGTAGTCCATCTCTCCCTCACACTCCCTGGTGCTCCTCAACCTACTCACCTCCTCCCGGAGCTCTGTCACTAAGCGGAGGAGTTCCTGTACCTGGGCGCACCTCCCACAGGTGTGCTCACTGCTGTCGCCCCGTACTGGTGTAAGAGCAGGGCACACCCTGCAGCCTGGCACCTGGACAGCAGCTCTGTCTGGGAAGCTGCGTCAGTCGTGGTGGGTGCAGAGCTTAGAGAGGCCATGGCTTTCTGCCGGCTGGATACCATTGCTCCCTGGTGGAGCCAGCGCCCTTCACCGCCCTTCCTGCACGCCCTTCTGCGCAAGCTGCCGTGCAAACTGCCATGCCACGCCCTTGCTGACACGCCACACCCTGTTTGCCCGCCTTGGTCATGGCGTTCCTGGTCGCTAGCACTCCCAGGGACTTGGCTGCCATTGCTCCTGGCCCTGCCCAGGTCCCATCAGCCGCTGTTGCGTGAGCTGCGGGCTCCTGGCAGCTCTCTCGTCTCCCCCTGAGGCTTCCCCGGTTTGGGAAACCCCCCTGTGCACCAGGCTAGAGTGCTGCGCTGCAGATCCTGCCAGCACTGGAGCTGCTCGCCTCGGCAACTCGATTTGAACGAGGTCGCCACCATGTCTGGGATTGATATATTGACTAGTTTCAAATTATTAAAATATAATTTAACACACAATTAGGTATATTGTAAATCTCTAAATTCTGTAAGTAAAACCATAATAAAAAACCACTTGATGGAATAAAAAATGTTGAAATACAAGATAATAACATTCCCTTATAGTTTTCATTTGTAAATGTAACCAGAATTACTTTACATCTCAGAAACTCAGATTTAGCAGAAATTTTGTCTTTTAATGGCATATTTTACATTTTCCTGCTCTCCTGTTAAATTTAAACGCAAGAATTCCTGTGACACCTTTCACTTGAACTATAACCTTATCAATTGGATGATAGACTGCAGGACTGCCAATGTGTTGATCGATACCTACACAGATCTATACAGCGACTGGTTAATACTGGCAGAACATGCAAGAGTAATGAAATGACAGGAGTCAGTGAGCTCTATTACTTTCTTTTTTTTCTGGGTCTGTGACTGTAGAATGGAGGGTTGTCTGTCATACCTCTGCAGTGGTCATTCTATCTCCAGACTCTACTGCTCAGGCTGTAAGAGGGCTGTCACATGTCACATTGCTTTCACTTTTCTGGCCATACCAGAAAAATGAAAGCAATAGATAAATTCTCAGTAAGTCTTAAATGCACTTGGAACCTAGGCAGAGTAGTATTAGAGAAGAGATGCTAAACATCTCGCAAAATTAGTTTTTTTATCATTGCTATTTTGTTTATAAAATGCATCTTAGGATGAAGTAGGACTTACAAATGGTAGGAATGAAATTCAAAGGAGTTATCATAGTCCCACTCCTTAAGTGAATACAGATTTTTAAGAGCTGGGTTGCTATTTAAGATTTCTGCTGTAAAGAGCTTATAGCTGCAAGTCCTGATCTTGCTTTTACTGTGTGTAATTTAGTTTATCGGAAAATACAGTACTTAAGACTCCAGTGGATCTCAGTAGTTACATAGTGTTAAACATGTATCTGCAGAATTGGGATTTAAATGGATTTCAGCAAGAAGTGCAGAGAAAGAAATAGATTATAGTAGGTGGAGCACACAGCTGATGTGTTTGTTTGTCCACCAGTTGTTTTAAAATCTTTTCCATTTCTTGTTGCTTGGAATATTGTGAGGGTCCCACCAAAGTCAAAGGGAGATTCATCACAGATTCTGCTGGGTCCTTCTAGACCACCACAAGGTTTTTGTGGTCACGCTGCCTTTTTCTTTTCCGGATCTTTCTTATTTCATTAATACAGTCAGTTCTTTCTCATATTTGTCTTTTTCACTATTCTTTCCAGTTACTTATTTAAAAGAAAACAAAAACTCCAAACCGTTACATTAACAATAAAAAGTACTCATTCACCCCAGCCCTCAGAGTGTATGAGTAAGTATTTCTGTCCAGTTGTTCTTTCTTTGTTTTGAAACTCCTCCATCTTTCTAACAGGAGGATGAGGATTTGTGGCTGTCCTTTTTCACTTGCCAATGTGGGATCTGGCACTCTTCATCTATTTCTTGTGTAGTTTCTGGAAGTCACCCCAGATTTTCATTCTCATAAATAAAGGAAGGGCCTTTGGGGCTTGAAAATATATGTATATATATATACATATATGTATCTGTAAAATTCTTTCAAAAAAGATGATGATAATGATTTAGGCTGTGGCAGTACCCAAAATAGTGTAACTGCTTTCTTAACAAATATAGACATATTCCTTGCGGAAAAATGGTTGTTATCTGGAATGACAAAGCAGATAAAATGGAAGAGAATTACACAGAAAAACCACAGCAGACAAGTCAGTTGACAAATGTGAAGAGCCTTACTGTTTCCATTTCTGTTAGCATAGTTACAGTGTATAGGGAAACAGTAGGAGGAATAAAAGAAGAAAAAGAAAGAAAAAGAGACTGAAGCGAAGTGAGCTTAAAAGATACAGGAGGGCAGGACAGGATAGGACATGGAAGGCTGCAAGGGTGAGAGCTAAGGCAAGAATTCAGTTAGACTTCCAGAGCCATATTTGAATAGATCGTTTTGCTGTAATCCCCCTAAGACAGCTGCTAGACAGCATTCCTCTGCAAGGGTAGACAACAAGAAGTCATATTCCTCACTGTTTCAGCCTCCGTTAGTAGAAGGCAAAAGTAAATGAATAAGCAAATGAACAGTAGTTTTGAGGAATCAGTAGAAGAGACAGAAAAACTGATGTTCTTTGGAAAAAGGGGAATTGGTGTGAGATGGAACACAGAACATCTCTGTCCAGGAACACAGTATGTATAACCTGGTGGTTACAATAAAGCCCAGGGAGAGGGAAGGTGCAGATTTCAATTTTCTTATGCAGTGGAAGTCTTTTATAGCCTGGGTGGGTCCTCTGCCAGAGGCCCCTCCAGATGGGGTCCTTTGGTCACTAGCCAACTACAAGGCCATAGTATGGCTCTGCATCAGGGCTGTAGAAGTGTTTGAAACTCAAGTTTGATAATGGATGCAGTGATCACTAAGAAACATAGTTTACAGTGGACCAGTGTGTTTAGGAACCACTGTTGTAACGAAGAGGCTGTTACAAGAGAGGGGGTCACCAACCTCCTCTGACACCTATGTTTTGTGAGAAAGGGCTGGCTGGGAAAAAAAGGTTATGGCTTTGGGTATCAGAGATTCACCTGTTCCCAGAAAACTCCTTAAACAGGCTCAAGTCACACTCTCCTTGATGCTTCGCACTGTGCACTTTCAGCAGCTTCCCAGTAAGCAAGCCAGCTTTTGCCTATCACATTTTTTGCTTCTTCACTTTCTCTGTCTACTGAATAGGAAACCTCCTGCCTCTCCTTGAGATGGTGAGTACGTCTAGGCTTACCTACCTTTAAAAATCCTACTACAAGCTTTCAAAGAGGGCTTCTAGAATTACAATGAGGTTCCCTGACATTTCAATTTTTTTTTCACAGTTTGATGTTTCTTTCTAGAATATCTTCACATGATGTTATAACTGAGGAAACACTTTTCTGTTTGCTTCTTGCCCCCTCAGCTTTCAAATGTGTATCAATTGGTAATGCATTTTCTGTTATATTTTATTAGCTAAAATGCAAAAACTCAGGTGGAAAAAACTGTTCCTACCAAGATGCATTCCTGTTTTCTTTGCTGAATCATTGCTCCTGTCTTGCTTTGCTTTATCTGACTTCAGTATAAGTGGCAGTAGCACATCACCTTTTCCTCTATGATATTGGTTCTTTTGCCTGCTTACTCCATAAAATAAGATAGTAGCCTCTATGACAAAGTGCAGATGTCCTGGAACTGTACATTTACATTTTGAGATCATGCTGGTAGCTGGAGGGAAAACCTCCTGTTTTGTAGTCATTTAACGGAAAGTTAGAGTGAATACCCACTACTTAAATCAATAGAGTACTCTGTAATCACCTTGAATAAAAGCTTTTTTCATTCATGAATCAGAAAAGCACTATTTAGCATTCTTACATTGCATAGTGTTATGTTCTGAAAGCGACTTATCGTGGAGAACAAAATAGGGTTTTTTTCTAAGCCACACTGTTGCCAAATTCTGTTAGCTTTGCTTACGAACCAATGGATTTCCTAGTTCTGGAGTTTTAGGCAAACTTTTCTGTAAAAAGTTTAGTTTAGAAAAGCATTCCAACAGACTTTTTCCTTAGTAATTTACAGTCTTTCTCCTACTTAATCTTGCTGAGACAGATACTATGAGCTGAGGCATCCTGCATGTGACATAGTAGTCATTAACTATCAGTGTTATTCAGTCTCCCCAAAATAGTATTCAACTTCCCTATTACATTACTATAAACAATCATCAGAAACTGAGGTAAGCATTAGCATATATTAGGTATTGTGCAAGTCCTAGAAAAGTCTGTATTAAAAGTGAATTGCACTTTTTGTTCTTTTGGCTTAATAGCTGATTTCATTAAGAGGAATTTCTAGCAAATGCAAATGCATTTGTATTTCAAATAATTTCCTTGTGAGTTTAGAGGAATTTAGTATGGCATAGTTAGCAGAGTTTGCTTAAGAAGGGAAGAGAACTAGGCTGCAGGAAGGCTAAATTTTCTGTTTGCATTAGAGAGGATGTTTTTCCTCAGATTAGGAATGGCATGGAAAATTCCTCTTTTATGAAAGCAAATTTGGTGTAAGCCTCTAATACTATCCTAGAATTCTGGAAAACAAGATTTTGTTCCCATTTAGATCAGTCCAGGGATGCTTTACCATTGTGGTCTTTAAAGTTTCTTTTCTGTCTTCATTGAAATCGCTTTGTCTAGCGTGTTATTCCTTACTCATCTTCTGAATTCAGATTGATTGGCACTTACATTTTCTGCTCAGGGCTTACCTCGAATTAGGCTGAGCATCTAACACTTGAAACCAACATGAGACAGAAATACAATAGGAAAAGAATAGTATTTAGGCTATAGCTCATAGGTACTCAGGTGAGAAAACAGTTCAAGTTGAGCTGGAAATGTGAAATGCACTATTTGCAGTGGAATGCTGGCTTTACTAACTAGCAATATTCATGTTCTCTATCCCAGAAATAAGTAGCTGAATGACAAGGGGAAAAATCACTTTTACTCTATAAACTTGAAACAGTTGGTATCAAAATAAAGGAGAAAAAAAATTAAATAAGCTCTTTTCAAAGAAGAATAATTGTGGAAAATAGTGTCTCAGTGTTGCAAATTTGTTTTTGTGCTTGAAAAAATCATAATTTATACTAATAGCTGTAAAATAGCAGGTACTTACATTTGCCTGGAGATTGCAATGATAGTGCTCATTGTTCCTTTTTTGGTGAGTATTTTAAAACTAAACAGCACGCATATGATACCACAGGACCTTGCTTCAACTCACATAGCTTCTTTAATATGTCTGCTTGAACTGTACAGCTGCCATCATCAAAGCATTAGAGTGCCTGATAGCCTATAAGGCTATGGTTTATTTTTATGATTTTATGATTAAAAATACCTATGCTTGCAACTTACATACGTAATCCTGTACGGCTGTGTTTCTTCACTACTGAACACATCTGCCAGAACTCCATCCCTTCATTTGTTGTCCACAGATCAGATGTTTGTGTACCATTTTTATTCTGTTGACTTCCTACGGTGGGAGGGATGCTGGCTACTGTCTGACTTCTGACAGTCTTAAAAAACCTGCATCCATGCCTGGGAGAGGTAAAGCAGGTGGCTGCTGTAGGAGTACGCTTCTGCTTTTAGAGGTGACTAATGAGAAATGCTCAGAGCTGAAATGGTGCTACTTCTGTTCTGTTTTCTTTTCCTTTTGTCTTTTGATCCATTCCCAAACATATTTTTGTATTTCTAATATTCTTGTATGAAGATCAGATAAATGAGAAAGTTGTTCAAACATCAGGCAGTGCCATAGACTACTTCCCTTGGCAGACTTGGCCAAATGTGACAGAGCATTCTAAAATAATGTAAAACAAGTGAAAATGGGTTTTTTTTGTAAATACTACTGCTGTCTCTTTCACTGTACGTGGAGTCCATGGTACCATACATATTTATGTCGGATCTTTGATATATAACTGTCTATATTCTAGTTACCCAACACTGTATACTACACTATTTAAGAACAATTTTCATTTATAAATTCCTCTTTTTGATATGGTGCTAGTTTTATTCCTATGTTTTGACTTAGGCTTTGTAAACATGATAGAGAAGCAATTGTTTTCTCTCCAATTAGCCCAACCTTTGCCTTGGCCATAAAACTTTATGCAAACTATTCCTTGCAGTCTTTGCAGTCCAATGAAACAAAGATAGACTTATAACTCTTAAAGATTTTTTGGCAAACTGCTAATAAGAGCTTTTTAAAAAATATAAGACCTTCAGCTGATGGAAAAGTATAAGAGGGGAAAAAGAGACTGCAGTCTTGCACAGGCAGTAATGATGACAGCACCATTAATAACATGGATCATTAAAATTTATAAAAAGCTATTCTTAATATAGGATATAAATACATTTCTCAGGCAGAGCTATGAAATTTATAACTTTTTTATTGTCACCAGAGGACCTTCCTAGTGCTCCGCACCCCTCCACTGTCTGCCCTCCATCATAAATCACTGTGTGGTTAATAACCTAGATTACAACTACCAGTTGCATTTACAGAATTAAATATTGACTATGTGAAAATGTTATTACATTTTTACTGATCGGAAGACTGCAGAACAGCCCTGCAGGACATGTAGCTGGACAGAAATATCAGTGTAATCTTTGTTAGAAACACAGCTAAGGGATGCTTTGTAACAAGTGATAGAGTTTTCAGAAATAGAAAAGAGGTGGTGGAAAGTGAACGCCTTAATTTCATACCAGGCAACACATCCAGAGCAAGTTATATATTAAAGGCCACCTCATTTTTAGCTGAGAAATTTCAAGGCCAAATGTATGAAGTAATTTCTAAAGGTAAATTGCTGTGCTGGCAGAGATGTACATCAGAAAGTCTGATAGCATTGCTTCTCAGGTCTGGGAACTTGGTGAAACTGAGCTGCACGTCTGTCAAGTAATGGGGCTTCTGCCAGGTTGGTTGGGAGACTGGCTTAGGTTTTAATACTTCATTAACTGTTTTTTTATCCAACTTCATGTCTCTTTTTCCATTTTCTCATTGGATGAATAATTCCAAGGGCCTCTTGAATGTCCTCTTCATCACAACACATGAATTAACATGACTGTTAGAAGAAAAAATTGGTTTAATCCTCCCTTAGAATCCCTTGATATCATTTCATTATTAATACAAATTTTTGCCAAGATTCAAGAAAAAATCATGTGTCCACATAAACTGCCATTTTCCATGTCACTATCGCATTCCTGAACTTCTTCCTTCCAGCTGTACTTGTTTATTTTTTTTGTCTCTTCGTCCTGAGGGACAGTTCAATGAGCCTCTTGCCTCACATTGTGAAACCAAACAGAGAAAGGAAAGTTACTTTTGAAGTTTCCCAGACGTAATTACTCTGCTGCACTGGAAACAGATCCATGCTTTTGTGCTGCAACACATTTTAAAAATTATTTCAATACAACTCAAAGTAATTAATTATTTTTCAATAAGTCAGTTATTTGAATATTTCTTTGTCAACTTGAAATCTAAACAAGGAAGTTTTAACTTACCGTTTTGACCTGAGTTTCCACATAATACCAAACTTTTATTAGGCATAAGTCTTCTTTGTCTCTGCACATTTTCATGCTTATCTCCAAACTGCCTTTAATTTGTCAACAAATTCTCTGTTATCCTGCTGGTACACTGCCATCAGTACTGAAGGAGGTGTTTCATTTCATTCATAGGTGAAAGGATGATATCCTCTTTCTTTATCATATGGCTCTCCCTAAATTGTCCACAGTCTCAAGAACAAGTTAGAGTTTTCAGTCTGTAATAGAACCCAAGTTTTGCCTTGTTTAAAGATTTGTAGTGAGTCTTTGCTGCATCTGAATGCAAATCATACAGCAAAATGTCTTCACGGTAATGACTGGAGAAAGATCAGATACTCCATTCCTTCTGTTAAAACTCTTTCTGGATTGAAAGAAGAGGGCAGTTATTCTGGAGAGTCTTCTTGTACATGTAATTGCAAAAGTGCCAGATTTGTAAAGTGTTTCATTTTTCACTTTGATGTCTGACCCTGCTCATAACAGTCCTGGCCACTTGTCAGATGACTTTGATTAACAATTATTTTGGTGTCACTTTCCAAAATTTATTCCAGGTTAAGCTGGCATGGAAGTCTGTAAGTGAACCTTTACTGCAGAATGGTTTGATTTGTAGTAACTAATAACTGATAAAGCGTGTTCAGAAAGTTTTCCATTTTCTGCATGTTAATATATTTAAGATTAAATATTTTTCCTTTCTCTTCAATGATAATAACATTGTAATGATACTTGACTTTTCCCAAGTTCTGTAGCACATTAATACAGTTCACTTTTATACCAAGAGGCTATGTAAAATCTATTATCATTGAAGGAGTTGTCCAAATTTATTCTACTTTGTGTATAGTTCCTGTTATATCAAATATTCTAGCATTATGTATCAGTGAAGAGCCTGATGGAAAGGGGTAGCAGCCATGTTTAAGAGCACAACAGGGAAAGAATTAGAAATGTGAGGTGTCGTTGAGTGGTTAGAAATACAGAATTGTGCACAACAAAAAGGAATTGATATCCCTCTAGACACATGCAACAAACAGTGAACAATTCTTACCAGAGAGAAGAAATGCTTGCCCTGCCTAAGAGTCTGCTCTCACATAGTTCTCTGGGCGTATATATCAGTATGAGCAATCTTCCAAAAGATGACCTTTGTGTCTCGAGTGGCATTCTGTATCTCATTCCTTGGGACATTGACATCTGAAAGCCGCCTTCGCTGTTTGCATGGCCAGACCACTTACTTCAGTGTCCTTTTGGTCATGGTAGCATTACAAGAGAGGGATATATTTAGAGAGCAGAAAGAAAAAAATAGAGGTCAGGAAGAAGAGTAGGAAAAAGGTATATAAGGGAAAAGATGACAGCAGAATCATAATTTTCACATGAAAGGAGAAGTCTAGCATTTTAAAGCTCCAGGGTATGTCGTGTAGGACCTTCTGGATGGCTCAGTCTAATCAAAGCGTCTTTTAGGACAAGGAATATGCCAGCACTCCCATCTTGAGCCTCAAAATCAAACTCTGCTTCCTTCTCACTAGGTTTTTTAGCCAAAGACTATGAAAATGAGTGATGTACTGAATAGCTGATCTTTTTCCCCCAGGCTTAGTATCAGAATTAGGCTTAGTATCAGAAACTTTGACCTTAGTTAAGCCATTTGTCAGATTTCTTTGAATTACTTGAAATGTCTCAACATGTTATTAGAGTTAAGTCATTATGCTTTGTAGTTTGGATGGATTCAGACTTGAGGTGGGGAAAATAGATCCAAAAAACCTTATCAGGTATCATGGTACCTTGCTTTTACATGTCTTTTAATGTATAGTAGAGTCAACAGCTCTGAATTAGGCACCAGTGTTAGGCCAATGAAATGCCTAAATATGGTATTGAGACATTAAGCCTTGTTAGCAGAGTCACCAACAGGCCTCCAGAAAAATGCCAGAGAGGATGCATTGTATCTCAAACCTAATGCTCTTTAGTCTTATAATGGAGGTAGGCATATACCAACCTACATACAGTAATTCAAGGACTAGGGTATTTTCTATTTGGGAGATCTAAGTTTTGTCTAAGAGAGTTTCAATTTACATCTTCCAAAGCAAGTGCCTTGGCCAGAAGGTAAGGGAGCATTTGTGAGAAAGGCTGCTGCCCACTGATTAGGACTTTCACCTGAGAGGGAAAAGACTTCAGCATTGAACCCTGCTCCAGTGCATGTTTCCATAATTCAAGTGTAGCAGGCATACATGCTTCCAGAGCTAACAAGAAGATGAGAGTGACACTCAACAGTCTACATTCTGCCCTACAACACTTAAATGTCTGAATACCTCAGTCCTTTTGTAGACCTTTGTCACTGCTGGCTTTTAAAGCAAATGAAAAAGGAGCCAAAATCTTGAAAAATGGATGTTCTTAACTTGGAGAAGGAGGAAGAGAACAATTGTATACTTCTGCTCCCCTACTAGGCACAGGTGAAAAGACAGGAGGTCTAAGACCTGTCTTGTGCTGTTTAACTGGAAGGTATAATCATACAAAGGGGCAGGGAACAAAGACTATTGGATGGTGTATACCAGTAAAATTACAGCATGCTGTGTCAATATGAAGGTAGGTTGGGACTTGGAAGAGCTTGGGGCTGCCTTCAGTTCAGGAGAGGACAGACAGGCAGGACAGCATCTAGAAAGACTTTTGCAGTAAAGTGAGTAGCATCACTGTAAGGTTTCTTCAAATCTTGGTTTGCTGTTTGTCCCTGTACAAAAAAACCCCAGAGGGTAAATTTAGGTGTAAATCAGAGCAACTCTGACTGTAACAGAATTTAAAGTACCATACATGACACACTCAGACCTTGAAGGATTTCTTAGGTTAGAAAAGTGTTTGGACCATTAATTTGGGGTTTTTGCCTTTTCATTTTTCATATTAGAAAAATAATTTTAAAAAGTTAAGAAACTGTAACCCTGAGATGAAAAAAAGAAAAACTAAAAGAAAAAGCCACGAGTTTTTCCTGAAACTCACTTTTACAAGTACTCCATGCCCATGTAGTTTTCTTTCAAAAAATATAACTGGCATGCAGTAATACAATCCATTTTAATATCTTGAATAGCTACTTTTCTGCTTGATGATGGTAAACTTGTATTTATTTGAACTATAATAGTTCCACCTATGATAATCATCAAGTTTCCACTTATACATGTTGCAGAAGAGTTCCAACTAACTGATGCTAGCTATCTTAGTAGATTAAACTATTTGTCCGTCTCTCTTTTCTTCTCTCATTTTTTAGTTTTTGGATGATTTTTACATTAGGAACTTGAGACAAGCTACATAGCAAGGTACATTAACATCTTCTTAATACAAATAAACCGCCATAAATAACCTGTTAGGTTTACTATTTCTAAGTAGAAGTATGACAAGATCCAACAAAATTGCATATTGAATGCACTTATTCTTCCAAGTTTACAATAGAAATGAATTATCTTCTTTTCTTAAAAAAAAAAAGTATGTGGATATTTATAGCATGACATTTTTGCTCTTGCTAGAAAATATACTTGTAATGGTGACTGTTAGGAATTCATTGTTCTGCTCTCTGTGCACAGTGGCCTTAAACAGTGGCCTTCAACTGAAAAGTATTGCCAAGAATTCACCATTAAAAAATTGGGAAAGAAAACAGACACGCTCATGAGAAAAATCAAGATAGATTTTTTGTCAGTTTTTCTTCTGGACTCAGAGATCTTTCCCTGCTTACAGACTATTCCATGTGGCTAGGGCATGATTCCACTTCTCCTTCTCTGTATATGCAGCGCAACAACTGCAATTAGTGCTTATGTATTTTTTTTCTGTAGAAAAGTGAGAGAAAAAAATACTTCATATATAGTTCAAATACATAGACCTACAGAACTATTTAAAGTGCTATAAGATCAGCAAAAAAATAACAGTTAAATAAAGACTAGTGCTATTTACAACATGGTAGAAATTTACCTCACCTTTATGGGATGAAACGGCAACAAAACAGCTAGAGGAAAGTTCTATCTTAAGAGTTTTGGTGCACAACACCCATTCTTCTTTTCCAACATGCAGATGTCTGGGTTTACAGATGTTGATTATTATAAAGTCTTTCCAGATATAAATGTAAACAGATTACCTGATTGACTCTTGACAATTTTCCCTCTCTTCTCCACAACTTTTGACAATTCCCCATCTTTTTTTTTTCAATACAAGACATTGTCTGTATTCAGCAGACCCTTTCAAAGATAGGTTTTTAACAGTTGTTTTTATTGTTTCCCTCCTCCCTTGTCTTTCATATTTGCCCACTAGTCACTTTGTGGAGCTAAAGAATCATCTCAACATCTTTAACACTTTCTTGCATAAGCAAGAATATCTCAGATCAGGGAAATATCTCTTCAAGAAAAATAGATATCCAACAGTAACAATTAAAACCAATGCAGTTCTTACAGTATAGGGGAGAAAAAGCCTGTAGAAATAGCTGGTTGATGCTTCACACAACAATTAATAGCTCATTCACCTCCTGTAAAAGATGCAGAGAATGGGTTATCTATTGGACGGCCGAGTGCAGTCAACTCTCAATTTCATTTGCACAATGGCAACCCATTAAATGGTTTCCCAAATTAATGTTTGTATCTCTCAGTTGTTATATTCCATCCGAGATGGCACAATGAGCTCTTTGCATGATCAGTAGAGTTTCCCACCACCTGCTCACTTTCAGAGATGAAGGAGGCAAACAGGACCAGCATTCTGCTGACAGGAAGAAAAAGATCTACCTAGCAAATGATAGGGATTGCCATAAAAGTTGAAGCAAAGCATCTATTCTAAGACAGACTATGTGCTGTGCTAAGCCTTTCATAGTTCTTGATAGGCTTGTGGTATTGCGTTCAATTCAAAAAGTATCACAGATGAGTGTAGAACACAAAAATAATGCAAAACCTAAGCACAGAGCTTTCATTTACTCCTTGGAGACTTTCCATAGCTTTTGGAGCCATGTCTTTCTGTATGCATGTGTGTGTATATGTGTGTTTGCAAAGGGAAGCATGTAACAGGAGAATTACAGAATAAAATGTGTGTATTTGTTTTGCCTTGATTCAGCCTTCAAAATGAACCAGTTAGCTACTAACTCTTTTTATTCCTGCCATACAATCTGTGAGAAATTGGGGAACTTGTCCTTCATAAAATATGATTTAGTTCTTGAAAGAGTAAAACTACTAAGACTTATTTTTTCTTCCAGAAGAACCCGAACACTTAAGCCATCTGCATTCAGCAGTTCTACCATGCTGTTTATTCAAATGAGAATTCTTAACAAAAAGGTTACTTCATTGGGCCAGTTCAGCTTGTTTGCCCAGCAGGAGCTCCACACTTTATTTAAGCTTTTAAACTCCATATCAGTAGCATGAGTTGATGTTTAGTGCACAATAGGGATACAGTATAGCCTAATATATGCATTTTTCCTTCAGAATTCTAATGGTTTAGTACTGAAGGAAATTTACACAAGCCTTATAGAAATTAAAGCAAGGCATTTATTTCATTCAGAGAATGCAGTGACTTCCAATGGTTGCACTGCTAAGGACTCTCAGTTTTGAAAGGGACCTTTTATTGTGCAGGAAGAAAGCTCAGATATAGCACTAAGAGAAAATTTCAGAGTCCAGATTAGCATGCCTAGCAACTCATTGCTGTGTACCGTTTTTTCCCAGTCCCCTACTAGCTGAACTCTTTCCGTACATCTTTAATTGATTGGGTTAATATAAACCCTCAGCACTACCAGTGTTTGTGTGGCCCCCATAATAAGGCTATTGTGTGCTTCTCTCTACTCTTGTGTTCCCTATTTAGGAATGTGTCGCTCTGAGCAGTTCAAAAGTGTGAGCAAATGAAAAAAGCCACAATCACTTCATTAATGATTTGTAAACAGAATATCCAGTACTGACGCCACCTGCATAGGCTTTCAGAAGAAAAAATACTGGATTTGCTGAAGCTCTCTGTAGAATCACTGTGGAATTTAATTCGGCAGAGTAAATAAATGCCCCAATTAACACTTTTACACTCAACCAAATGGTTGTATTTAGAGGAAACAGTTTCTTTCTTCAAGGAAAAATTCAAAGGAGACATGGGATAAAGATAAAAAAGAACACCCCAAAAACAAACAAACAAAAAATAACCCTTAAATCTCTCCCAGCAAGTTTTACACAAGACAGCACACAGCAGTGGCTGAAGTTATAAAGGCAGACAGCAAAATGTGTTTAAAAAAGGAATGTAAAGTAAGAAAAAAGTTCACTGAAAATTTCAAAATAGCAGCAAATGTGTTTGTAGCTTCAGTTTGCTGCTGCTGTAGGCCTCATTAAAGCAAGCCTTTGTTTTTTCCTTTTCAAACACTACCTATTATGACAGCTAGAAACAGCTTACCAGCTGCATACTGTCATCTTGGCCTGCCAAGATATCATGTAATCATTCTCAGACTCTGAAAATGGGTATCCACCGCTGGCTTTGTGAAGATGTCAAGAAGCCTAAAATTGCTCTGCATGCATATAGTTCTAACTACACTGCATAGCTGTTGATTTAAGAAAGACTTTTAGTAAACCCTACTGAGGTAATATTTATCTGCTGTATCTGTATAAATTAGAGGCAAGCTTCTTACATGGCAGCAGATATGCACAGTTTTAAGACCTGTCAAATACTGTGAAGTTCCTTCAAATGTGAGGAAAGAAAAATAAGAGTCAGGCTTCTTTCTGAAATGCCAGGCATCCAGTCACTCACCGGTGCCTGCAATGACAACGCAACCCCCCCTCATCAGCCAGGGGATCACCTGGCTCTTGTATCTGATCTGCTATCCTCTGTACTCTGCCTGCTGCTAAAGGAAACATGTTGCAAAGGAAGGAGACATGAAAAGGAAGCTCAGAGTATTTTATCCTGCATTTCTAAGTGGGGCCACATTTTCACTCGAGAGGGTGAGGAGAGATTTTGACTGTGGTCAGAAACATCACATTGCAGAGGGAGTCTTTTGAGGGAATAATGGCCTCCGAGTGAAGCATGGCTTGTACACCAGCACTGTTTTCTTCCCTATAGCCAGGAGAACCGGGACAGGGTTTCTCCCTTCAGGGAAGGTTTTTGAAACACTGATTCTCCTTCTTCATGGAGATGAAAAAGCCACCTATCCTGAGGAATATATTGCCCTTCCCCACTCTCCTGTTTTGCTGCGCTCTGTACAATGCACTTGTGGGCAGGGTGAAGTGGGCTCTGGTACCCTGAAACACAGCAGGAAAAAATGTTTTCTGCAAAAAGATCAGTTCAGAGCTCAGCCACAGCCAAAAAAGCACACAGAATCTCAGGAATTTTTAGGAAAGAAACAGAACAAAGCAGAGGATGTTGATGTGTTGATTGAGGTGGGATGGGGGGAAAATGCATCTTCTGTATTGTAGGCAGTGCTCCTCCTGCCCCACATTCATCTGAAACAAGGAGTGCAGAAAGGAAGCAGAAGTATAAAATTTTAATAACGTACCTCCACCAATGAAAGAGTCCAAATTAGGTCCAAAAGGACTTGGGAACTCCTGAAACCCTGCAGAAAGATCAGTTGTCTTCACTGTGTAGCATGAGATGCCATCCATTTCCTGAATGTTTGACCATCCCTCATTTTAATGGTTTATAGACCATTGACTAACTGTCCCATACAAAGATGTAAAGCAGGAGTAACGGAAATGGAACATAATTCTAGGATCCAGAGGTTATATGTGCTTACATCAAGAAAAATATTGGCATCATATTACTGTGAAGCTCTTTGTCATTATTGTTGGCTTCACTCTTAGTTCTCACATACAGGCTTTTGGTAGTTTTATGTTCTCCTAAACTACACCTCTGAAGCATGTTTTTGCAAAGTTTTACTTGAAAGACTGACTATTGCAAACAAGGTCTAAAGGTCTACAAAACAGCTCAAACTGCTATACAAATTATTGAGCAAGGAGAACCCTGAGGTAATCTGAACTAGTATTCCTTGCAGGAGATGCAACAAACAAAGCAATCAGAAGATAGAGGAAGCATGAGTTAAAGGACAAATAAAGCTAATATATGTCATTAGCAATTCAGTTCTTCCTCCAAAGATGGAGGTTTCTGGACAGAATAGTTCTGGATGGAATAGTTAGAAATCTAGCTGGGTTTTCTTGCATACTATATGTAAGAATCAATGATGCAAAGCAACTGCAGAAAAACTTGTGCTGCCTGAAAGGTCTCACAAATGTATGGGCATGTTTATTACCTAGCCTACTTGCCAGAAGTCCACTTCACCTCCTATTTTAATCAACTGTCAGCAGGTATAACTGATGATTTAATTATTGCACATGCCTCCAGCACCATTACAAAGCAAAAAGATACATATAACCAACATCATTCCCACTTTAGGAATGTGTGCAAAATAGGCATGGATTTAGAGGATCCTAAAGTGAGCAAGCTCACCAGGTGCTCACCTGATACTCACGATTATCATCTCAGAGAAGTCTGTTCTGTGACATACTTCCAGTTTTAGTTTCTTGGTGCATTTCTTTGGATTGAGAGCTAACCATACAGCAATCCTCTTGGTTGTCCTGATTCTTTTAGGAGGAAACCCACACATAGGTAGGAATGGAGTTGCAGTGTGTTCCCACTTTAACTGCTGAAGAGACCAGGACAGGAGGGAATACCACAGAGCCCACCCTCCCCACCGACTGGACACAGATCACATTTTTCTGTATTGTATGGAGTATACATTGGGGAAAAATGCAAGATGATTTTTCCAGAAACAGTACTGCAGCCCTAACACACAGAAATGACCTCGCTGCCCAACAGCACAATTGTTGGACAAGTTATTCTAATAAACATGACTTCTGAGAAAAAGCATTCAGAGCCTTTGGATGCCAAAATAGCGGACAGCAGCATATATGTGCCTTAAACAGGATGAGCTGCACCAGCATTTTCTAAAGCATGTGCTTTCTTATGTGTTCAGAAGACATAAGATGCCCAGTGTGTATGCATCCACAAATATCTTTTGACTTTGTTACATGATCTTCCTCATTCCTTTAAGAAAAACAAGAAATCCAAACAGGACACCCTGTCCTCCAGTTTGATACTTGGCCATATTTGCTGGGTTGTACCTTCTTTCTCACTTTTAACCTGCTGAAAATGCACTTTCTGATAGATAACCAAATCAGTGTAACCCTCATGCCCAGGAGAGCTCTGATTGTTGTAGTCACTAAAGTGATATACTCACTAAAAATCGTGAGTTACAGCATCCTATCCTAGAATAACTAGCTGGCTGTTGAGTAATTATTTGGAAATAATTCAGAATGAACAACCTCTGATTGTTTGTAAAGCGTTGTTGAAACATAGTATTTAGGTCTTTCAGGACAGACATTCAAAAATAGATAACAAGCTTCCTTGTAAGTTTGTGAATGTAAGCTAAAGCTTCTTATGAATCGGTACTATTAAATTCTATGCATAGTGATAACTTGAGCTTTAGAATTACTATGTAATTCTTATACTTCAGTTGACAAACAAAGAAAATTTAATGTATAGGAAGTATGATTCCAGAATTAAATGTGTGGTTTTGGGAAGGATGTCAAATAGCCATTCTGACCCAAAATATTCTCAGGGTATTTATTTGTACAACTTTGTTTCTTTCATTAAAAAGCAAACATCTCAAATTATCCTGGTAGTAGTTACTGCCTTTTTAGGAGAAAACACAGAAAACTGCTTTGCAGAAATTAGTGTGGGTTGGGTTTTTTTTGTTTTTTTTTCTTTTTCAGCTGTACCTTTTCTTTGGACTTTGCCAAAACTGTTGTGTTCCCTAGAGTATGATGAGAAATCATATTTGTGGGATTTCAAATTATAGTAAAAGGAAATTGCACAGTGACCCTTCCTTATGTGCAAGCAAATCTTATAATTTTCTGCTGGAAAGGGAGTGTGTGAGAGTGTGTGATGCCTTTGAGAAAAGAAGCAGCCTTTGGCAGTGCTAGCAAGCTATAGCCTACAAAATAATTTCATGAAGCTGAGCATTTGATTCATTTAGGAACTCATGCTCATCTTTATTTTGAAATTTGCTAATTCCTGCTACACAATCTGTAAATACCTCAGATTAGGCACATACTAGAATGTGCAAAATCAATTCTCTGCACTATAAACTTGGGTAACTCATTTCTGAAAGAAACCAAAAATCTTAGCTTTCTTAAGGAGTGCGGTCAAAGATTTACAATTCCACTTGGGAATGTTTTCTAATCTACCACTGAAGGTAAATGGAAAATTAGAGACAGATTTTTCCATTCCAGAGAGGCACTGAATAGGGAGGAAAGGCTGCTGTTCTTTGCAGTTGTGAACAGCAACAGCTAAATTCACTCATCTCCCTCCACTTCCTTCATCATGAATTCATATTACTTCACATATTTCTGTGGCTTTTGTTAAGGTGTAGGCAAATATAATAAAGATCAGAGGAAAACGGCATAATGAAAGGCATTTTTCAAAATGCATGTCTGCTCTAGTGTTCTTTGTGCCTTACTTTTTATTTTTCATGCTGTAAGATTATGATTCACAGCCATATCCTGCCTGATGGACTCCAGAAATCTCACTGAAACAGAGAAAAACAACTATTTCAATTTGTGGTATGATTTTTCAGACATATCTGAACATCTTGAAATTGTCTTTGCAAAAGGAGGTGGTGTTTGGTGGAAAAGAATTCAAACTTGTCTGACTTCTGTTTTTTTCTCACAGCAATGCAATATTTCATCAATAACTAAGTGTAGTGGTAAAAATTGGCTTTGTTCAGCTTTGTCTTAAACTGTGAACAGGACATTCATACTTCCGCTGTCTCATTAATAAGCAATGCATAATGATTATGATAATAACTAAACATTACTTATATTTTTTGGTGTCTTTTATTTAGAGTAGAATTGCAGGAAGGTTGATTGACAGCCTATAAATAGTACATTCAAACATCAACTTCACTACTTCTGTTCAGTTCCACACTGAATAAAATTAGCAACTAACAATATTTAAACAGGACTACAATACATTTTCCTGAAAGCTAAGACAAACTTTTGGTCTAAGATGGACATGACCACTGTGGGGCACAAGCCCTTCGAATAACCACCAACCAGGATGTAGTCTTGGTTCCCTCTGAAGGAGCACCTTCCTAATTCATTCCACAAGCCAAAGAGGGTGATATCGGCTGCCACAGAAACTGCTGTGGGAGCAGGGAATGAGTAGAAGGTGTGAACTGAGTTAATTATTTCATTGTGTTTTGGCATATATGTCTGCTTGTTTTAATCTCTGTAGGTAAGTGAGAATGGAAGCTTGAAGATAAAACGTAGATTTTTTTTCTTCAGTATAAGCAGTTTGCAGCACCACTTAATAAAAAGATTGTGAGACTCAATGCGTATCTCATTTTAATTTCTCGTTTTAATTTCGCAGGTCTTAGGTGTTTGATTGTGCATTCTGTATCTATGCTTTCTTCCCCTGAGAGTGTAGATTAAACACATACTTTGTATGTGTATTCTGCGTCTCAATTATCAAATGTATTTAAGTGGTAGAAGCTGTACTGCCACTATATGTCGAAGGAACTTGTCTTTCAGAAAAAAGGGAAAAGCAGTAAATGTGGGCTAGTGCATTATATTTCCCCACCAGGAAGGAGTCATCTGACATTTCTGTGTTTTTATTAGTAAGTATTTACTTTCCCTAGCTTCACTAGAAAGCTCGTTACTCTTTAGCACAAGAACGTTTGCAAATAGCATGCTTCAAATGAATTTTACTTTCTGATAGTGAGTGGCACTTCTAGTTTGATCCCGATGTGTTAAAATATTATCAGCTCTTTTCTTACCAAGAGTAGATCCTTTCAAAGATGAAAACTTAAACACGGTTTTTACTTCAGACTTTTTATTGTGACCCTTCAAACAGGAGGAAAAATCCCTCACCATGCAGTTTACAATGAGAAGAGTAATCAAGAGATCTTTTCTATTCTTATTTTTATCTGGCTTTTGTCTTTTTTAGCTGTTTTGGTGACAATTGCTTTGAAAACGTAGGTCTTTGTTTTTATCCTTCTTGAAAGATTATAATTGATTCGGTTGCCTTCTATGTGTACATGATGAGTATTTGTTGTGTAGATGGAATCAGGACTGGCAGAATATTGCTGCATGCTGCATGTTGCATTATTCACTTTCATCTGCATGCAGCTCATGCCTGGCAGGCTCCTCACAGCTACCTTTAAAGTGGCTTATCCAATATAAAGCTCTGGCTTGTTCAGTAGGAAGTCTAGTAGATCAGTTGTCATATTGGAAGCCTCCTGCTGAATTCAGGCGAGAATACAGGAGAGGGAGCATGCCAAGGTCTGATAGAGGATTGTCTGAGATGGCATTACTGTGCTCCAAAATGCTCTGGTCATTTCTCTTCAAGTTATCACTTTGTCTGAAGAGCAAAACAAGGTTGAATTGAGCAGGGATAAATCCTGGGATAGAAACAACCTGTATTTTTCTGTTCATTATCGCTATTATATCCTGTGCAATCCAAAGAGCAAAATGATGTCTTGGAAAGCAGGCATTGGTACCTCTGTTTCATATTGCACAAATACCTAAAATAAATTTGTGCATTTGACCTTTTGTGAGAATCATCTAACTGACTTCAAAGTGATGATACAATACTGAAAGTCAATGGATATGCTTTTTAGTAGGATGCTATGCAGTCTGAAAATTTCTTCGCAAGACCATTTTGTTAACTTGAGGATTTCTGTTACAGCATTGAAAGAAGACCTGTAATGAATTTATAGGCAGCAATTTTGAGTCCCTAGCTGACTTTTCCAACTGGGAGGTTACTGCCAGCACTACAAAATGGGAACATGTGTCTGCACCTCAGCTGCATCAGCAGGAAATCTCAGGGCTTACATCACCAGTGGCAGTGGGCTTATGCTAAGCAGCCAAACTTCTTACTCGGTCAGCTTTGCCCTTTTGCTGACTTTGTTGTTGGGGAAGAACAGACCGGTGGGGTACTAACATCTTAAGCTTCTGCACAGCATGACCTGGAGCTTGTCTAGTATTGAGTCTGGAAAAGGTCATGTAGGAACAAAATGCAGTAAATAATTTTTGCATTGGAAAGTGTTGTTAAACTTTACTGTTTAGCTCTGACTGTGATACTTAAAGCTTAGTTACATCAAACTTGCTCTCACAGCCTATGCCAGCCAGGAAGATTACAGTTTTTACAGCATTTTGATGTTTTTGCACTGGCAAAAGAAATTTAGACAACAAACGTTAAAGACCTAACAGGACTGACTGAAAAAATCCTCTTTCATCTCCTGCATATAGTCTTTTCTCTACCTGACTGCATTATGGGAATTTGTGTACAGGGGGAGCCCTTAGTGTATAGGAGGTATGAATGAAGCAGCTGGCAAAAAAAGAAAGAAAGAAAAAAAAAAGGAAATAGAAACTTGCTGTTGCTTTAAGAAGGTTTTGGAACAGTAGGCTGACCTAAGATGTAAAAGGAAGAAGGGAATTTATGATGACAGAAATTTTCAATTCTAACTCTGTAATCCTTACACTGAATGTATACATGCACTATATTTTATTAAGTCTTTACCTGAGCCCTAAAAGTGGGGTTTAATTATCTCTTTTATATAGATATGTTAGTTATTTCCTGAAGTCCTCACTGGTAAATTAACTGCTATCCAGAATTCTCCTGCCCTGCTGGTCATCCTGTTTTTCTAATCTTGACCTAATTCCTACCTGTTAATTAATGACAGCATATCGTCTCTTTTCTATGTAACTATTTTGCAACAACTATTGTTACAACTTTTTCTGTGTTTACATTACATTCCTTTCTTTCATTCTATTACAGATTCTTACACTTTGTTTAGCAATTAATGACTAATTTACTTTATGGAAAAATTACATATTTAGCACCTAATACTATTTCATGAAATGTTTGCAACTAAGAATGTTTCAGCAATAGGTTAGAATAACTAAATATGCTATGGTATCGTGACAAAAATAATTCTTCAGTACAGATGGAATGCTAAGTACTAGAAATTTGCAGCAAGATACCCAATACTGTTACTTCAACTGATAGCTTGAGTTAGTTTGCCTTATGGCATGATACTAGTTACATTTGCAAGTTACACTTTTTGAAGGATTTCAACCACTGAGAGGTTACTATCTAGATGTCCTTTGAAATGTGTTTCTTTTCCTGGTATTGTTGTTATTGCCTTCAGTCAGAAGTATGTAATGCAATTTGCGGTAGGGAAGGAAGGAAATATTGTGTATAATAAGAGCAAAAAATGTTTATTCACAGATTTCTCAAGGGCCACTCAAGCAAGACACTGGCAGGGTTCTTTTGCTTAAGGCTGAGTTTATAGCCTTAGGTTTTTCAGCTTTGCTCCCCTTCCCTGCAAATCTAGGATATACTGAGATCTGAGACAATATGTTTTCTTTTTCTATAATGAGGGAAAATAATTTTGATATATCAGATTAGAATTCAAAAGAATGGCTTAGGTAGTTAAAAAACTGATTCTGTTGCTATTTTTTCTGGTTTCTCATACTGTAATGAACTTGCATGCAGATTAGTGTTTGTCTGTTACGGGCCTTACCATTAAAATAACATGCAATGCCTTTTGATCTACTCATGATCTGGCCATTCCTGTACAAGTTAACTTTTTTAAGAAACTGGAAAATTATTAGGCCAGGACATTCTCAAGACACATATTTCTTTGCCATTTGACTACTTCCTTTTTTATATTTGAAATTAAAATGATTTTAAAATACAGTGAGTCCCATTAATTAGTGTGGGACAGAAAGATTAGACTGCTGTCTAATCATAAGAGGTGAGAAGTAGGTATTTTATTTTGTGCATACCAAATATAGAGACTATAAAAAAGAAGGAAAAAACAAAACTACTATAAGGATTTCAGTAAGCAAAAACTGTTGAAGAATTAATAAAATAAAGACCATTTGCTAAGTTAATGCTGTTTCCTCCATTTGCATTTTTCAGAGAAAAATAATGGCTTAAGAGCTATATTTCAGTTTATCTAGGGGAAGTTTCTTTTATTGCCTTCTAGGCAAGGGATGACAAGAAATTTTCAATGTATTTGTAGTATTGTTAGAAATTAATAATTCATGTTGGTATTATTATTAAATTGCTGTCAACTAAGAATGACTGATAATCATTTTGCCGAAAGGAACACATCCTGGCAGTATATCTATTTGATATCAAGGTGATAATTGACTCTTAAATGAAATAGTTGGACTTTGACAATTCATGGATTTTTAAGGATCTATAGTATTTCATGAAGATTTTGCTTCATTTTTTGCACCCTCCCTCCCAAGAAAGTATTCATATATGCAGGCACATCGCAATAGTCTGGTCACACAACCTGAAGTGTTGTCTGTCCATATATCAGGTCTTTTGTTTCTCTTACACGTTACTGAAAATTTCAATCAAAATGCACTACTAAAATGTATGCTAAAATGTGTACTAAACATTTCAGAATGACTTCTCTGTCTTTCCTTGCACTTGATACAGTACTGAATCACTACCAGGGTTACACACAGTAGAGTAACAGGGAATAGATCAATGCTGAACTCTATCAAAAAATTATTGTGGAATTCATACAATGTTCTAAATTAACTTACAGCACTGTAAGTACAAAACTGTGTGAGAACATAAGATTTTGCTCCAAATGCGGCTAAAAACCAGAAACTGTTTTGACATAGAGTTGTCAGATTTTAGAATTATAATGGCAGTTAGTTATAATAATATGCTTTCCATGTTTGACGTTGCCTTTTGCTGTATACAGACTTGCTGGGATTTCTGTAGCCAGACCCAGGAGAAATTCTAGAGTAGTGAAGTAGAGAGAAGAAGTATCTTGTTTTAAACTCATAGGAATATTCTTTCTTTCTTTCTTTACCTCCTTCACCGATTTTAATTCTAAAGAGGTGAATTGCAAAGCAGAGCGTAAGACCTCTGTCCACTGTCACCTGTGTTCAGATCCTCTCACACCATTGGAGGAGGCTGAGCTATTGCCACACGGGTTGCGCTCTCTGATCTGACAAGACCCTAAAACAGCATTGTGGATTAAGGTGTTTTTGAGCTCTGTTTCTTGCTGCTGACCTAGCAGTGCCATTTTGCCTTCATTTCTTATAGTTGTGTTATATTGCAAATGTCAAAATGTATTAACAGAAATTAAACCTCAAACCTTAGACAGAGGGAGATCTTACCAGTTCTGAGTGTGGGAGCACTGGTTTATCTGCAGGGTAGTTGGCAGCTTGAAATGCGTAGCTTGCTTTAGTTGCTAGGACAGCACGTGTTTGTGTCTGTCATTTCCAACACACTACTTCCAGTTTTGCAGTAGAGGCCTGGAAATCACAGCACATCGTTTTTACAGTTTGGAAGTCATCCCCTATCCTGCAGGTGACATGTACCCAAGACTGATTCTGTGAAGCCTGTATAGGAGGAGGTGAATGATGCTAAATAATTTTCTCTCCAGAATTTTATTTACCAGCCTTAGATGCTGCCCTGGAGAGAGACTTTGTACTGAGCTACAAAAAAGTCAAATTAGCAGGTAGTAACATCCCAAATACCAAAGTCAGCATTACACACACTGCTGCTGATCTCTTGTCTAAATAATTTTGACCACTGGGGGCTAAGCCTAACCCCTTCATGTGGCATGCAAAAGAAAGAGGCATTTGTCATTCTGGTGTTTCAAAGAGTGTTTCTGAAAAGCTATCCTGCTTCAGTCTCTCCTTTTTACTATAGAAAAGCACTGCTAGGCAGAGTTAAATGGATTAATTACCTTTTCAGTGTAAGAGAAAAAAGGAATAAGAGTCTTGTCTTTATCTCCTCTGATTTCAGAGGCTGACTAGAGGCTTTTCAGATGTGCATATCCCTTTAATGACTTAATCATCTAATTAGGTGACTTGCAAAGGCTATTGGCAAATGAGCAGAGGGTTATTTTCTAATTCCCATGTATCTGTTGATAGAGCAAAGGATTCTGGTATAGTCTCTGTCCTTTCCCCCCATTCAAGGTTCTGGAGATAAAGAGTTAAGATTAAAGATGAACAAGCTCTTTGAATAGGAAATGCAAACAGGCTAAGAATGTGTTATTTTTATTTTAAACCTCTGCAGCTTTTTAGCAACAAAGTTGGCTTAGAGGATAGGTTTAAACCACTTAAAACAATCCTCAGTTTTGAAGTTGCCTTTTCAATGCACCCACTTGATACATGTCAAACCGACTTTAAGTCTTCAGTTGTGTTGAGCTCACACATTTCACTGTGTGTTAAAATGGGCAATTAACAAATGTTCTTTACATGTGAATACTGAATCAAAATACAGGCAGAGTTCTTCTGTGATCATGGGAAAGCAGTGTTGCCTAAAGCAAGTAGCCAGGAAACATAGTTTGAGTTTCTATCTAGCTCAAGCACCAAGTCGATGCTACCTTTGTTAGTTTGGGATGTGTGGACTTCATTACGTGTTGAGCCCAGTATCTGTGTTTACTTGGGGCATTTCAAACATATCAATTTCACCTTTACAGTAAATGCCAGGAAAATACTGTGCCCTTTGATGTTGTTTCGAAGTCATGCATTACTGTGAAAATAACACTTACTTAAGGGGGTCAGAGAAAGTTGTCTAAACCATGACTTAGCAATATGGATGTTAAAATAATTCAGGTGTTTAAGGTCATAGTGGGAGATTTTCACATGTAAAGCCAACTATTTTTATATTTCTGAGGCTCAGGTGATGCTGCCAGGTGTGTGACAATCTTAACACTGGATTCTTTAGTACAACTTTTGGATATTAATGGTATTTCAACACAGTACGGACCACTGTAGCAAAAATCAATTTAAATTAAACAGAGTAAAAGTAATTAAGGGATGAACTTAGCCTTGTGTCTGATATGATTACCTGAAGGTTGTTTGGGAATGTTTGAGCTGAAGGAGCTGTCAAAATCATGGATTTTCAGGAGATATCAGTAACTGATTATAGGTTGATACAGACAGCCCATCCACAGGATAAATAGAATTGCGTCTTAGTTGTATCTTAGAGTTGCACAGGCTTGTAGAGAGAGCAGCTACAGCAACTTTTAATGAATTATCACATCAAGGAACTCTCCATCATCTCCCTTCTGAGAGAACATGATCTTCAGTCCTTGCTCTGCTGCACTGTGCAGGAGTTATCCACCTTCAGCCTTTCCCCTAGGCAGTTAATGTGGTTTCATCACTTTTGCTCAGCATTCATTATTCCTTTTTACAGGATTTGCCCACTGTATTCAACAGACTTCCCCTGCTTTAAGATATGGTAAAGTGCCATCTCCTAAACTGTTTAAAAACTATGGGTTATCAAGCCACTACACGCTCCACTGAACATTCACTTGCACCAGGAGAGGCAGTTGCCCACTAGTACTGTTAAACACGTGATTTAGGCTTACAACTAGTACATTATATTCATCCAGGTTCCTTATCTGTGTCATAGTTTTAGACAGAGCATGGCTGTGGTGCAGTTTTCTAACATAGGTACCTACAGTCCAACTTTGCCTCAGCTGCCAAGAGTGGCTGTGTATTAACAGTGCAGCCATCCAGCTCCATTAATCAATCACTCTGATTAGGTTTTTGTATGTTTTCAGTGGATGGATCTAAAAAAGACTGTATTGTGGGTAGCCCAGAGTGGAGGTCCAATTTGAAGTGCAGTGATTTCTGTCTTCTGTGTTCAACCCTGTATGTTGTACATGTTGGGATTTCTTTTCCTGGCTGACAAGCTGACCAGAAAATAAATTTATTGTTTTCTTTTCTTTTTTTCCCCAGGCAAAACAGCTGGTTTTGGCAAATTTATGTTTTGTGTTAAGTATATTTTGTCATAAATTCCTGTAAAACCTCTTTTAATGTGCTTTTTCTATTGCTTTGTGTTCTAGGGAATTATTATTTTGAAAATTTGAAATATTATTTGTAAATTGGATATTTTATTGTTGTGACAAAAGCAGCCACTGGTTTGGAAATGTCAAAATTACTGGTTTCATTCCAGTTCAGAACAAAAACATTAAAAAACATATCAAAAGACATGTATGAAAGAGAAACTCCTACTTTTGAATAACTAGTACTTTTTAGGTGGTAGGGAAGAGATAAGAGAAGTAATTAGAAAGTATACCAGTCAAATCTATTTTTCTTTTGTTAGGTAACGTAGGTCTACAACAGAACAAATAATTTAAAAACGTTAAAAAATCTTAGTTGATCTGCTCAGGCACATCTCTCCCTTCTCTTTCATTATTGACATCAGTGGCTTAATATACCATTAAAACAAACTATATTTTAAAATATATATAAGACCTGATTCCTGCAGTACACTCACGGATGTCCTATGAATTCCACCTCAGACCTCACCAGCCAGATGGACTTATACTGTGTTCTTCATTAATATTGAATCCAAAAGTTCTCAGTGAAAGCTTAGAGACTTCTGCCTCTCAGTACAAGAACACAGCATATCTACCCTAGACATTGTCAGTCCTAGAGGCCTGTTGTTGTTTGGAATAAATAACTGGGATAATACAACGTTTATGTGTTAATGTCATTAGCAGTAATAAGAAGGTCTCTGATAAATTCATCTACAGGATCATCTGGGAAGTCATGATGGTCCGGTAATTTTTATTTCAGGTGTATCATCAGCTGATACCATCTGCTCTTCCTGATGTCCTATCCCGATGATGCTCCCTGTCTGAAGTCTGCTTGCCACAAGTGTTCCTCCATACCCTGCTGTTGGTTGTGATTGCATTCTGGTCCTGCTTTTTGATGTGGGGTGACTCTGTGGCCTCTGTCCACATATGGCATGAAAGAACAACTCTCATCTCGTGCAATTCACACACAGAGATTGATATTGATAGGAGAAGAGGAGAAATGTTTTAACATGGGTACTCAAAACGGTGACCTCCTTCTCCAGCAGTTAATAGAAATAGGTTTTGCCTGCATTTTTCCCATAAGTGGATTAGTTTAAAACTGATTGATGAGGAAAGCCTTGTTTTAGTACTATGTATTCATTTTTTAGCATCTGGAAGAAATAACCTTTTCTCAGATCTTGAAAACCTGTTTAGAAGCACTGGCACTGAATTTCAATTTTGACAGTGATGAGAGTGAACATGTGCTGGGAAGAAAGGTGTACCCAGGTGACCCTCAGGCACGCATCTTCCCTGAGACTAGGAGGTGTGTTTTTAGATGTTTTGTGCAACAAGGCCTGAGGGTACCAGTGATGCCAAGATCTATAGGAGAGAAGTCCATCCAAGGCTATTAAATACTCTGGTTCACAAGATCAAGCCAGAAATCACTGCAAGTGGGGAGGGTATTCTAGGGAAGTACTACTATGTATTTTTTGACAGGTATGCTGTATCCTGGAGAGGTATTACTCTATGCACCCATACTTCTCCCTGGCCATCCTCCATACGCTGCCATTAGAGACTCAGTACAGAGTGAGATGTGTCACTGGTCTGATCAAATATGGTAATTCTTGTGGGATTTTTGTTTGTGTGATTGTTTGGGGTTTTTTTTAAATATTAACAGTACTGGAGCATCTGCACAAGATCCGTAACATAATCTGTCTGCCTGTGGAAAATGTACCTAATTTAATAAACTGTCATTACTGTACAGTCCCAGAGCCAAGTATCACAGGCCCATCGCATACTTCTTAGTGACTGTGAATTTACAACCAGGCATGTCTGCAGTTACGTGAAGTGGTAGAGGTATGCGTTTAACTAATTATTAATGGGCAGATTAAAATAACAGCTCACAAATTCCATGTAGCAAACCAGTATGCTCAGAACCATTTGGTGAGTCTCAGAAGATGCTTGGAAAGAGTGAAAAAGGGTGAAGTGTGCCTAAATGAAGATTTCCTTTTTGTGGGGTGCTGGGAGTGACACAGGAGAAGCCTGGTCCCTTTTGTTCCCTATTGAGGATCCTCCGAGCAGGAGCACTCAGACTTGTTTGGAGGATCTAATATCCGATGTGAAACAAGGAGTGCATGTATTGTGCCTGTCGCCAGCGGCTCTATTAGAAACAATCGGTCCTTTTCCAAGGCTACATGGCGCGTGATGTAATTCCATTTTCTTCCTGACTGCAGGAAAGGAAAATCAAGTAATTAAATGTGAGAAATCACCAGCCAGGGGGGCCCTTTCTGCTTGGGTGGATTTCCCAACCCAGTTGCCCTGCCGCAAAAGCCAGAAGCCGACCCAGGGAAAGACGGCACGGCTCTGGACAAAAGCATGACACTGCCCATGAATGCACTGCGTACCAAACACAGTTTGTTGTCAGGAGCTGACAAGCCAGCCATGTCCATCTGAAGTGGCCCTACTTCCCATCGGCTTGAAAAGGCCTGCCAGTGAGGAGGCTTCGGTCACAGCGCTATGCTTTACGCTCCCGGCCCCATTGTCCTGGGGCCGCAGGTCCCGGGCGGGAGGCGTCACCACCCCACCAGAAGGCGACCAGGGATGGTGGGACTGGGGGTTGGAAATGGGCTGGAGGTGTGGGAGGGGGGGTCCTGAGGAAAAAGTGTCCTGCAGCGAGGAGCAGCCACGGTCACAACGACCTCATCTCCCAGTTTTGGCTTCCTGGCCTCTTGCAGCTTTAAAACCTGTATTTGCACCACATCTCCCTCTTCTGCAGGCTACGGGACATCACGGTTATGGCATGCATAAAATCTTAGTGCCAAGAAGCATTTATTTGGGTTTTGCAAAAACCTGTAGCAGAATTCAAAAGTTATGTATGTGGGTAATAAAGAGTCTTATCATATATAGCCTTAACTTTCAGAAAACCTGCACTGCCTAGAAGTGAATGAAACTCCGCAAACAGGCAATAAACCTGCGGAGAATTTGAGCCACAAGTTTGGTGGGAGAACGAAAGTCATTTTAGTTCACTTTGATTACTCTTTTTAATAGGTAGCTTACGAGGAGCCTATCACCTGTTTTTTATAAGTAACTATGTTTGACATTTCAATTTCGTTCTTACAGCTTTTAATACATTTTTTATCTTGTACTCTTCTACAGATAATTTACTTCCCAGTGTTTCTTTGTAATAGCAACCGGAATGGAAAAAAGTGTTCTCATTTATGTGTAAATTTTGTTAACAAACTCATCTGCATAAATCACATTTCTTCCCAAGGATTTTATTATGCGGTAGCTGCTTTTTCACTAAAGTTAGAACTTTAAAACAGCTTTCAAAATCAGATGAAAGTAAATTACAATGAAATAAGATCAACACAACAAAACATTTTTATTTTGGCTTTAAAAAATAGAGGAGAAAGAATCAAGGCAATAAAGGGTATTAAGGCCAAGGAAATTGTTTACTACTTATGTGTTGTTTATGGGGTTTTGAGGGTTATAAAGCGTGTGACTCCATCCTTGTGCGTTTTTTAGTAATTGAAATGTGCGATCTATTGTGTCTTCTTCAAGCATACTTGAAGAACATAATATGGAGAAAAAGAATTTCTTATATCCATTTCTTCCTTCTGACTCTAGATATAAGATTAATTAACACAGAACAAGTTTCTTTCCCAGGCTGGCAAAGTGACAAAAATTGTGTCTCAGGTTAGGACCTTTTGTTGTATCGCCTTCGTAAAAAGTGTGAAACAGTGTGAATATGAATCAAAATGTGGATATCTCAAACTGTAAAGAAAATTCATTGGTATTGTAGGCAAGGCTTCTTACTGGTGTTGCTGTTACTTGCTCAGAGGTTCACTGGTTCTTACTGGAGACAAAGGCTGTGGAAATCTAAAATAATTTTGGTAATGACTATTTTTGTTGCCCTTAATATTCTGTGTTTCAGCAGTCTGGGATGGAAATGGGTATGCAGAATGTACGTGACATTGTGACTGGTGTTCACTGCTTCAGGTTTCAGTTAATCCTCTGCAGAGTGCTCTGAGCGTTGAGCAAAGATGTTAATTTAAGATCATTTCCACAGATCTCTTAGAATTATCAGTAAATTATCCTATGTGCTGATTTCAGAGAGGGCAGTATCATTTGTCCAGTGCTCACTCAGTGGTAGCAAAGATGTATAATTTGAGAAAGTCACAGTTTCAGGTATCTCTTCTCCTGATCAATAAATAAATAATGCATCCCTGAGTGGCAAAAGCATTCCTTCCTGGTAAACGCAGCAGAATATGCCTTTTCATGTACAACTTTACCATGCTAAATATAAAATACTAATGTACAATACTGTGGTGAAAGCTGCAATTTCATATTATTTTTATGTATGCTTAATACTGTTTAGCTGTTTTGAATGTCTTAGTATAGTAGCCAGTCCTTCCAGTCTAGAAATGCACAAAATTCATAATTGGCTTGTAAACGCTTTATTAGAAGCTCTATGCTCATTTCCTCCGTAGCCTTCAAAGATCTAGCATAATGACTATCTGGAATGAATTCTGCTCCTTGTTTTAGTAGCAGCTGCATCTGTGCATGGTTAAACTTAACTGTTAAAGGTTACATAGTGGAATTACTTTTTCAATAACATAAAAATACAAGAATTTTAGCTTGTTCTGATTCAATGTCTCTTTCAGAAAGCAGCTGTCCAAAATACCTGATCTGTAGAAAGTCAGACCAGTTTTTAAGAATCTTAGATATTTACAAGAACTATTGCACCTTGGCAAACCAGTGACTCAAAGCAAGTTGTGTAAAGCAAGTATCATAATTCTGGTCAACCTGGTAAAAAATTCCATGTCGTCAGTCCTGCCTTTAGGACTAATAGTCATCAGTGGGTCAGTAGGTTGACTGTGAACATCTTTTGGTTGCTGTAGGAAGTGAGCGGAGGCTTTGCTGGTAATCTAGGCTTGGGCAAATCAAAGTTTGGACTTTGAAAGTCAGGCAACACTGTTCCTTGAGCTAGGACTTACATGGGTTACTCGAATTCTGAAGTACAGTAGGAAATACTGTATCATGACTGTCTTTTTAAGTGGCTTTCATTGTTTGTGACTCTGGCTCCATGAACACCTACTGATTATTTGTCTGCATTTGTAATTTGCTGGAGCAAAGGTGGAGGGCAGGCACAGGAGTCAAATCTCTCCTGAAACTGTCAAGGACAGTGGGCGAGATGTTCAAATGTAAAAGCTAGAACTGCAGTGGCAGATGTAAAACTCAGGGATTTCTGACTTCCATTCTGTATTTTGCTAAACATGATGTGTGATATTAGAATTATTTTTTTTTACTACATATGTGATGTGAAAACTGATTTGTGTTACACGTGGATCACCGAATGTAGTTTCTAAACACTGTAGCATTTTGAAATTTTTAGAAATGCAAATGCCTCCTAAATGAAAACCAGAATCTGTTTGCCTAAATTTTTCATTTTTTTTCTGTAGTTTTAGCCAGAAAATATTGGACTACTGAATGCTGCAAAGGAATTTAGTGTTAATTAAGCTTATTTTATAACAAATGTGTATGCGTATTGTACTGGATGAGTGATTGGGATGGTTAGCTCCATGAGAAAATATTTAAAGAAATGGACAACAGTCTGAAAAATCTGACAGCGATAAACTGTAATTAATCCAAAACTTTGACCACTATGACCTGATTTTAGTTCCTCCATGCTTCATTATTGCCATTGTTATTCTAAACTTCTAAGTGATTGTAATGAGTTTTCTTTAAAATAATTTTTTCATAGTTATATTTTTATATTTTTTTCCTTTCAAGTGCTTCAAGCTCTCCCTACCATTTTCTCATTCTCTTTATAGCCATGCACTATGCAAAAGTGCATGGATCATTTCCATATCCAAAATACACTGGAGTGAGAGGAATAATGTGTAGAAATTCTACCTTAAATCAAATGCAAGTTTAAATCTAGTTCCTTAAGATTCTAAAGGGACAAAAACCAGTGGAAAGCAAAATACTCGTGAGAGATAGGATCGAGTTCCTAAAATATGTATTAAGACTCTATTAGTAGTCACGTTTCCAGAAGTGATGAGCCATCACTGCTTTTTGTTAAAATCAGCCCTTTTTGGAAAAAAAGATGGCTAATCTATATTTTTATTTTGGATTTTTATTTTAGATTCAACATTTTTAAACAAGGATTCCTACAATCAGATTCTAAAATTCATGTCAGAGCATTTGGCTCTGAATACCTGTCTTTTCCAACTGTAAGAAATACATCCTAGAAAAAAGACAGCACACTACGTCTTTTTTTTTGCTGCCTGTATATGTATTGATGGAAACAACTGTTGTTTTTCCTGACTGTGATCATAAAGGAGAAGCCTGTTTTTGCTGACCACAGAAAAATAAAGGGAGAATATTATCTAATCAGTTTTATTTTCTGAATGCTGTCCTTTTAAAAAGTTGAAATGGAGTTTTACTTTAGGGCAAAGTATGACATATCTTAGCTCTCTTGAAGCCATGCTTCAAAATCGGCTTCTCTGCCATTTGTCTGCTATTGCGCACACTTAAGCAAATGTGATTTAGACACTGCTCAGCTCTGCGTCATTTATAGGACCTGGTGTGTCATCTCTGAGCACAAAGAAGGTTCAGTGCTGCACCGAGGTTACAATGCCATGAGCGGTGGTGAGCTAAAAGCCTTTGTAAGAGTGTGAAAGAACTAAGTAGAAAACCAACCATGAGGAAAAGGACTTATGCTTAGTTTTATAAATACGTTGTTGAGTAGCATATGTACAATGAAAGGATAGAAAGGAAAGAATATCCCCTTTCTATATGTTTAACATTGTTGCCTGAGCCAACTTTAAGATTTCTTTTTGTTCTTCAGTATGTGATCCAACTTTAAAAAGACCTCTGGTTTTTGATTCGCAATTGTCTGAGTTAAGGTACAGTAAGAAAATGAAAGGCAGATGTCTCACACCTTAAGTCAATCTCTAAGAGTATTTTAGAGCTGTTCAGCATATCCAAGGTTCTGACCTTCATTGGCAAAGCTTCTTAGTTTTCCCACACCTGCAGCTTTGCTGTCTTTTTTTTTTTCAGGCTCACAATAAGCGTAGCTAAAACAAGCATTCCAGTGTGTATGAATAGAGCACACAGTAGGCAATTTGGGGACTCATTCATCACCGATCAATAGAACCGCTTGGATAGTGGATGAGATAGCAAACCATTTGATTTATTACATCCAATGTAATAATACATGATTTTAAAAGAAATTAAAACTGCAAAACTAAAAACCTTTATCTTATTTATTAACCACTGGTAGAAGTAATAAATAAATACTGCCATTTCTTTAAAAATATCAGTCAGCTGTGTCTGTAAAATGTGATATCTTTTCTTGAGAGGTGTAAAAATGATGGGTTTTTTAAATGATTGGGTTTTTTTTTTGTTTTAATATTTTTACTATAAAGATGCTACTGTGTACAATTAGTAAAATTAATATATATTAAGAAAACACAGCAACCGAGATTCCACGTGTGCTAGAATATGGCAAAACTCTTTGGTCTCAGTTTGTTTTTATGGAATAATTTATCCTTCTTGTAATATCTGTGAAGTTATGAAGCTACAGCATATAGTATCCTATGTAATGATATCAGAAATTAATGGACGCTGAAATATGCATGAGCAAAACTGGAATAATGACTACCAGTGATTCTAAACATTTCTTCCTGAAAACAATGCTTCTTTACCTTAAATGGAAGACTCATGTCCAGAACATTCTTCTCAAGACTTCAAAAATGCCAGAAAAGAGAGAACATGATTTTGACACACACACACAAGATTTTCTCTTCAAATTACACTTAATTTTAAAACAAGGTGACAGCTAAATATTGCAACAATATTTCCATAGTAATCTGAGCCAAACTTGTCATTATTTTCTGAGTAAACTGAGGAACTGAAGGCTCTCTTATCTTCTTCATATGTGTTTTGGATCAGCAGTGCATCCCAGCAGTAGAAACCAGTATATGGAAAGCCAATGGGGTATTCAGTCACAAAGAACAGAAACCATAACTAATGATATGCTTAGTATGTGGTTTTAAACAAAGACATATTATTTTTCATAAAAAATTATCTTTAAGAAGGAGCTGGTTTGTTCTAGTATTTCAAAAGCGACAGCATTAAATTTTGCAGGAGGGAGGGAGAGAAATTCTCTGAAGACAGAGACGAATATTGTGTACCAAAGCTAACAGATATTAAAATAGATATAACTGCAATGTATCTGCCACATGTAATAAATGCAAATTATATTGTAGAAGATTTATTTATTGCATAAAGAAGTCTTCATGAATTTTGAACTTCTGCAAATTATTTTTTCTTTAATTGTGAGTGGTCTCTGAGTAACCTTAGATACAGTTTTTTACCTGAAACTTCCTTGGTGTTTTCAAAGGCATACCAAGATGTTGGGGTTTTTTACTACTAAAAATAAGTATGTTTGTAATTTTCCTTATATGTCAATTTAAGGCTATTTTTTTTGTATTAGGTCTCCCATAATAAGACTGTAATTTACCCTTGCTTTCTTTCACACATCAACATTTTCCACTTGATCTCTGTGTTTTTTTACAGAGAGATTTTTTAAACTTTAAAAAAAATGGTTTATTTCTGAATGAAAAATGCCAGGTGATACACTTAGCACAAAATATACATATGACTACAAACAGCTAGGACTGGTAACTGTCACGGAAATCAGGGTCTACAAAGGAAAAAATGGTTTTGACTGTTTTCCAGGGAAAATATATTTTGGCAGTTTGGTGACAAGACTAAAAGTCATATGCTGCCTGTGAACAGGTTTTTGAATGTGTTGTTGCTAAGAGGTTAATTCTGCACCCACTCTTTTCAGTGATGCAGTAGTGACAGTACTTCTCTCTCCAGTGGTACAGAATCAGGCGCCAGACCAGCAAAATGCACTTTGAGGTTGTTGGTACACATGTACATATATATAATGGATTTGTAGAATGCAAATATCTTAAGTCATCTACTTCCAAACATGTTAAAACATTACAAGATCTCATGAAAACAAAGTCTTACAATGCTCACAGAGAAAAATGTCCTGTGGCTAAAACTGAGAGCAGGAACTTTTAGTTCATTCTTTGCTGTTCAAACTCATAGTTTACTTACCTAGACCTTTGGGGAAATGTTTCTTTTTTGGTTATTTTCAATTAGTACTCAGCTTTTTATAGAACACAGAGAACATAAAAACAGTGCAGTTTTCCTAAAGAGCCTTCCTAAATGGTTCAGAAAAGATCTTGCTGCTTCAAAAATGCCTTAGAAAATAACTGGGTTTTTTAACTTAACATGATGATAAGCAGGAACCTTTCCATGTAAATTCTTTCTATAGGAGAGTAGGGAGAAATATGACTGCTTCTTTCATGGTCATATAATCAATAACAGTGATGAAAAGAGAAATTGCAGGAATTTTTTATCTGCCATTTGTTTTTAATCCAATTTTTGGGAAACAAAATATTTCTGAAGTTTCTCACTGTCTGCACTCAGTGGAGTCAAAACTCTCTGTGGTGAGGGCTCTGTGACATGATCAGTATTCCCATGAAAAGTTTTGCACTTGGTGAAACAATGTTTTCTGACAAATTGTTTTCTGACATGAACTCTGTTATATCCAGACTAGCTCCATATCTTCAGTATTAGTACTCGCTAGACTCCTTCGAATTAAAAGACCACAGTATAGTGTAGAATTATCCTGCCATCAGGTCAAATACTGGTTAATGGTCCTTTCTCACAGAACTCACATACCAATTTACTCTGATTCCCCATTACTTTTTTGGCTGAATAGTATACATGTCCTGAATACACAGCTGTATTCAGGAAGCTTAAGAGCTGATGGAATTGTTTTATAGGAAGGAACTGCCTTCTACTATAAAGATACAGCATTATAAATGCTGCTATATTTATAATGATTTATTTTATGCATACCAGATTTCTCTACAGCACATATGCAATGACCAGAACTGAGAAGGGTTTAGAAATTTGGAGATAACTATTTATGAAATAGAAGAATAGACTGGAAGTTCAAGTTGAGCTATGTGAAAATAATTTTAGCCGTTGTATATGATATTGCTTTTTTTCTTTGATTTCATTATAAACTGCATAACAAGTTGTGTTGAGACTAAATTGGCAGAGTTAATTTTTGGGCAGAACTGTAGTGTTGCTTTTTTATTTCGGAATCCCTGAATTTTATTACAGATTGATATAGATAAGAACATTAATGCTGGTAATAATAAAGATTACACAAGTTCAACTTACTTTAATTATGTGAAAAATGAGTACTCCATTACAGTACATCTCTCCTACATGTAAAATCATGTGGTACAGCGTATATTTAGTTAAACTGATACATAAGAACTGAAGATCAAATGTTATTTGTAATATAACATGTTCCAAATAATTTTTTGTGTAACAGAAAAAAAAAGTACACTCAGCCTACCTTATTGTTAACCAGTTGTCTACACATAACATCTGTTTACATTAGTAATGTAATTGCTGTGATAATAAGCTCATTGATTTAGTATCTAAGGAAGTAATCAGTCAGGACATCACATTTGTCTTGCTTTACTTGACAGCCTATCTTCTACACTGAACAATGTCAATTCTTGCCATTGTTTCAGAGAAATGGAGCAACAAAAAACCCCAGAAAGCTCTCTTCTCTTTGCCAGCTATTGCCATAAAAATGTTTGCTGCAGCTAACTGCTATTGGACAAATTTAATTTTAACAGTGGCACAAGGCCAGTACACTTCAGTGTAGGAAAATTGTATTTCTTTTGTTACTCAGACAGTATGACAGCCTTATCTTTCACTTGACAGTTAAGCAGAAAAGGTTGGTGAAAAACTAAAACTGAAATAAAACAAAGAGACAACTGGGAAACTGGTTAACTGACTCAATAGGAATTTTTTCCTTTTTCTAAGCATTTTTAAGTGAAAATGTATAAACAAAGTCTCCCTACTAAGAGTTAAGAAGCACTTTACAAGATTGTAAGATGTCTATGTACTTGGGTTCAATTCCCAAAATCACAGAGGGAAAAAATTAATCAGGAGTGTTAAAATAAAGAACAATCCCAGTTTTATTATTTCTTTTTTCTTTATCTTATGGACAGTGTTACCTTAATATGTCCTTCCTGCTACAACTTTGGATTTCACAAGCTTTCAAAAACCCATGGTCCATAGAACGAGTTCATGGGCTGAAATCATAGAGAATCAGGTTGTCTTGACCCTATGTGAGGTTCAAACTAGGGAGGAGGACAAGAGTCTGTCCCCTCCATCTGTTTGCTGCCCTGAAGACCAGCATTCACCGCAGGGCCTGTAGACAGCGGTGCTGAATGAATTCTGTGCCTGGACTTTGTTGTAGATGGAATGGGGAGCAGAGAGCAAGAGAAGTCTCATTCCCCTGTGGAGGTGAATCTATATTCATCAGTTTATAGACAGCATAGCTGAACTCATATTATATATAACATCGAACAAATAATACTGCTCTCACTATATAGCACCAATACATTCCAAGACCTTGTTTTTGAAGGATGTCTTAAAAATACTACTAGTTATCATGTACTTCACAAAGAAAGTTAATCTCTAAACATTTTAGAGAGGAAGGGAAGGACCACTCTTCCTCTTTTAAGGATAAAATTAAAAAATACATTTAAAGTATTACGTACCATGGTGCGTTCTCCAGAAAACAAACCGAAAAAGTAAATTTACTTCACTTCACTTCACCTTAACATCAGAAAAAGTTCACGTTTCCTCTCCTCTGCATAGCCTTTGTTTTAATTGCAAGTGGGAAGAAGACTTAGATTGTGGAAGAGTCAGTAGAAATGAAGATATGCGAAACTAAGCCCTTATCATGGAGTGTTAATTACCTATGCGGTAGTTGTACTTACAAGATGAGAGCAACCAAAGACAGGTTGTTCTTTGTTTCCAAACCAGATGTGGGGTAGCAGAAGTGTGGCCTCACAGCTCATCTAAATTCTGAATTCCAGCAGGCTGACAGCTGCTCCCTTTCTGCTGATTAAGAAACACTGACAAACATATTTTTTTTCTTCTTTTTCCTGCAGAAAGACTTTCTTGGCTGCTTATACTTGTAAACTCAAAAATGGGCTCTTCCCACTCAGTGTTTTTAGCTGTGATTGCTAAAAAGGAGGTACTGTTAAAATGAAGAAGAGAGGCAAGGTTTGGATGAGATGCTGTGGGAGGTGTAATCATATACCACGTATTTACTGATGTATCACAAAAAAATGCCAATTACAATTGAAAAATATACTACTTTTTTTCCATAACTCTCCTGGATGGAAGCCTTGAAAGGTCTCTCCGAAACAAAGTCCTTTCTTGTCAGACAAATGAAGTCTATTCAGCTGTGGCCCCTTAGGGGACTGCTGGCAGAGTTCAGAGTTGACACAGGTCCAGACCCCCTTCTGCTCCCCGTAAGGTAGAAAATCTGTGTTTCTGTTTTAACTTGCAGGTTAGTATTCTCGGTCTCTTGGTGTTCTTCCACTTCTCAGAAAAAAATTTGAAAGGACATGATGCTGATGCTGCCCAGAACAGTAAGTTTGAGAAATATAGATGGTTATGGGCATTGCCTCAGTGTGGACAATGTGGTGCTGTGGATCTACATTCACTTGTCATCTGGGAGAGATTTGGTAGGGTACCTTCATATTAAGAGTTGCACATCACTTGCACTTGTATTTGCACAGATGTACTTGTTCCAATCCGATCTGAACATTTATTCTTTCACTAATAATATTTCCTTCTGGACTGAAATTAAGATTTGGCAATATGTGAAGAAGTATTGTGTGTTTGTCACCATGTTAACAGTTTTCACAGTGCTCTTTCCTGAAGTTGGATTATCTAGTTTGAGGAATATGCCCAACCTATAAATGAACATCTGCTAAATGAACATCTGCTATATTGGGTAGGCTATGTATATTGAGTATTTATTTATTTATATACATGCACATGCATATACAAACATTATTGCTGTAATCTGAAAGAAATTATGTAGATGTCCAAAGTAAGATATGTATTTAATCAGATTTAAAGATATTTATTTCAGTTTTATTGTTCTTCCTCTTTCCTAGAAAAGTGTGTGCTTACTAAAGCAGTTTTATTGAGATACAAACAAGCTAGTCATGAGATTCTGCAGCTTACACACCTACAGCCTCATAAACTGGAACTGGAATACAAGTTTTCTTCCTACTGGTTTGTACCTAACCAAAATGGTTGCTCTTCTTCCTATGACAAAGGAGTTTCGAAGGTTGAATCAAAGTAAAAGATATGCATCTGGATAGCTGTACTGGATAGCTGATGGTAGCTTAAACAGTAGTGAAATATGGCTAACAGGTAAGAACTAAAGAGGGTAGAAGGCATCCAGATCCAATCCACATCCTCTAAAGGCATCCACTCTAATTGCAAACAGGTTTTACCTAATGATTTCCACACAGGGAAATTCTGGAGTGATATTAATTTTAACTTTTTTTTTTTTTTTTTAACCTGACCTTTCCTCTCAGAAAAAGAAAACTAGTGGAAATGCAGCTATAAGAAGAGCCACTGGGGAACACCTGTGGGAAAGCAGGTCTTCAGCATAGAAAAATGAAGGTTCACTATGCGAGGAGACTAGGCGTCAGACCTAAGGACCTGTGTTAGAGGTGCTTGTCTGCCGCTACCTGAGCAGAAACACTGGAGGAGAATAATGGGAGGGAAGATGAGAGAACAATTTTCTCCCCCATTCTGAGATGTGTTTCAGTTTGAGATGTACTGTGTCAGTCACACAAGAGCCTGTCATTAGTACTAAGTCACTTCAGTTTTATATACATCTGAGAATAATGCCTTTCTATGGTTATGCCAAATTCTGTTTGCCTACTTGCCTCAGGGCAGGTGGTTTTTTCTTACAATCAGCTGAGTATCACTGGTGTTTTTCATTATCACCAATCATCAGATAAAAGATAGGAGAATAAGATAGGAGAATAAGTAAGGAGAATAAGGAGATAGAAGTTTTGTGCTGATTTGGTAAATTTTTATGCTGTTTAAGTAAGCTTGTTGGATATAGGTTTGGGATTTTTTTTTTCTTTTATTCTATTTCTTTCATACCCTTCCTTTTTGTGTAGGTACTCTGCCTCTTATTGGGCTTTTGCTCACTGCTGCTCTGCTCTGTGGGAAATGAACAATAAATGCCTATTCCTTCAAGTAAGGCAGAGGATGCAAAGTATTCTAGGATTTACTATATTAAATCAAGAGGCTGTGTGATTAGTGTTGATAGAATAACACAGCAATTCTACATACATGCTGCAGCTCTTACTTGTAGGTAGTTTTACGCTTTGGGAACACCTTTTCAAAATTCTAGTCCTAGGAGATCAAATGACATGAAAGTGATGGATTGTTGGGGATATCTTGAAATGAGCAGTGTCTGTTCCATTTATAAATATAACAAACTACAAGGTTAGAAATGAAAGTTGAAAAATCAGTAGTTAAAGCTGTTTGAAGTAAAGAAAAAGTTATGGAATGGATTGATATATAAGCTACTTCATATATCACTCTTTCGTATGCTGTAAAATTTGAGTGTAGGTGTGAGCAACCACTTCAAATAGCCATGGAGATTAGTATTTCAGTCACTGAGGTCACACTGCCTGGTCTGGGAACTGGTTGAGGTAAAATTAACAGCATCTTTATCTTTTAACTACTTTGGTTAAAATCTATTAATAATTAACATGCCAATACTTGTGAACTCTACTTTTTAAAGAAAATCAGCCCGAGTGTTACAGTAGTTTACTCCTTAAAGCTGCTGACCTTATGTCTTGTACCAATCAAACACTTCAGAGCTATCTCAAATGGCATCTTCCATCCCTACCTCTTCTGGCTGTCATGGAAACAGCCGTGCACCCTCTTATAAAGGTACTGTAATACTGTCGGGCCCTGCACAAATCACATTAACAGCGGAGTTAGAATCAGCTTAGACATAATAATCGTTGTAGCTTAGGGAAATAGCCCCTCGTCTCTCTTCTAGACAGCTCCAAGTCTGAGCACTTCCTAGGAAACTGGGTTCCATTTCCTGGAGAAAAGCCATCCTGAGGGACACCCGCAATTCTGCACTGCAGTGATAAAAACAGCAGGCATGAAATCCCTGCATTTACTATTAGCTGGAGAGAAGTTTCCCTCTGAGATCTGTGACTTCTGAATGGCACTTAGCTTTTGCCATCGAATGCCTTTCTTCAAGGGTGTAAGTGCTCGTGAAGAAATTAGACAGAGATAGAAAATGTTGCACCTCAGACATCTCATTTCTCTCAGCACAGAGAAAAGTTACTGCAAGGCTCCAAACTTGCCTTACAATGTGAGGACTATTACAACACTTTCCCCCCCCCATTACCATCTCAATTGTCATCAACAGCAGCAAAAATGAACAGCTGTGCAAGGGGGATTTTTTTATTTTATCTCTTTCTTGTTGTGAACTCCTTTTCCTTACAGATATTCACTTTTACTTTTCTTTGTTTCATGTTTGGAGTCGTGAGTTCTGTGGTTCGTTCCAGGAGAAAACTGAGAATGAGGAATACCCACATCCCCTCTCATAGTGAAAAACCCACAGCTCTGTTCTTGGCTGTCATTCCAGCAGAGGTCCTGGAAATTTCACTCTTGCACCCTGTCCTCCCACTTCTATTGAATGAAATGGCAGCAACTGCTCCACCATTAGGATCAATATCCAGGCCATTATGTTGGCAAAAGGAGCAGCAAATCACATTTACGTGGCTTGTCAGATTCATTATTATAAGCAGATGGCAGTCCTTGCACTACAATGCAGCTGAGAAAAGACTGACATCATTTCAAATTAAAATCTATAATGCTAATACACATCTCTGACTCTTTGTACAGGCCTAAGTGCATTAATCTTCTGAATGATTTGCCAACGTGTGCACTGCTTTAGGTGTTTTCACTTGAGTGGATCTAAAAGGAGAGCTTTTAACTGACAATGGTTAACATTTATTCATACAGATTGATAAAAGTTAACATGCAATTTTCTTTACTAGTAGCTCCCTAATAGGAATTAATGGGACATTTTGAAGAGAAAATGCCAAGTTCAGAAGGCCAGTTTAAGAAATGTGTTAACCACTGAAGAGAAAAATATGTTACTAGTGTCTCCTTTATGTAAACTGATGTTAAAATAATTATTCATAAAAGAAAATAGACCATTTTTTAAAATGTGCAACAGAATTGCCTAAATATGCAAAGAAATTTCATTTGTCAAACGTGGACAAAAAAATCAAAATTTTTAGGATCAGATCATCATCAAAAGTTTAAAAAGTGAACATAACATAAATCTACTCTTTTAATACAACTAAAGTGGAAGACAGTTCCTAATAAAAAGAATTTTAAACACTTTGGGGATGTTTTATCTGCAGTGTCTAGACTATATATCCTGTCATCATATTTTCAATAGCGTGCTCTAGAATTGCAGAATTTCATACACAGTTTTTAGGGACGCAGAGGCTGATTCCTCCATTCTTCTGCCTTTCTCCAGAAAGGATATATCTAAGAGAAAGAATCTTCTAGTGAATAAAGTATAGACAGAGACTGCTGTCAGGCTGCCTAACCATGAGAATGCAATGCCTTTGCTTCTAGAGGAATGTTTGCATATTGAGGGGCTGTCCTGGACTACTTCTGCCTGCACTTGGGATCCTGAATAACCCTGCTTTGGAAGCCATGTCATCACAGTGTCGATTCTGAGCTAAAATACCTTTCTGTTTGTAAGGGCTTAATAGGTGAGCAGCATTACGCTCATGCAGCTGCTTGGTTTCATGGAGCAAACAAAAATCCTATGTTTTCCCTAAATAAGATTGTTTTAAAACATCCAGATTAACCGCTCAGCCATGAAACTTGGGAATCCTCCCATCAAAAGCTTTATAAATATATGTGTCATTGCAGAAATGCTTGGCTTTGCCAAAGCAGCATATTTCTGAAAAAATAAAGTTTGTTAAAATGTTTTGACCAGATCCAGGTAGGATCTTTTGTCCTATTTATTGTTATCCAGAGATTTAATTTCAAAGGAAACAGAGTTGTCAGGTCTACAATATGCCTTGCTTTCTCTCAGTACATGCCAGTGCCGTGTGCTAACACATGTTTTAGCAGATCTCTGGGATGTGAATTAGTTACTTCTTTAAATATATCATTGATGATGTTGAATTTTTCTGAATTCTTTTGGTATTAGCACATCTGAAAACAGATATCTCTGTATTTCATTCATATTTGCTCACCTTACTGACAAAAATTGATTTCCTAGTACTTTCCTTTTTCTTTCATCTGACCCAGTACTAATACCTAGTTTGACTTTCACAAACCAGGCGGTATGTGCAGCAACAGAAAATAACAGATTTCACTGATATAAACAATAGCTTAATAATTTGTTTACCAAGGGATTTTTTTCTGAGTAGGGATTGATTTGTATTAAAATGAATAATAAATTACTGGAAAGAAGTAGTTTTTCTACTTGGGAAGTTGCTTTAAAATATGCAGGGTTGGGAGCTGCACAGTGAGATTCCGAAAAAGATAATGAAAGACAATTTCATTTTTCAAATTTTAAAAAAGAAATGTCATTCAAATGAATTAAACTTGAAAGAAAGATATGTACCCAATTACAGCTATATGAGTCTGATCTTCCTAAAATCCTTACTCTTTCATTTTGTGTACTTGAAAATTCCAGTTTTTATGGATGTTGAAATGAACTGATTAACATAATAACTTTAGATCAGCTTTAACACTGTGACAATCAGAGAAGAAATGAATAAGAATTCTGAAAAACTGAAAACTCACCAGCTTTTTGATATGTTGAGCATGGCTCATAGTCCTGTTTAAATCTGTTAAATCCATTTTCTTGTAAAATGCTTTACCAATGGTTGCAGTCTTAAATCCCTAACACATCTTTCATCTTTCTTTTTTAGGGATTACAGATGAAAACAGGTACATCCAACTGGTAAAGGATGTTGAAATTTATGGTCCTGATTATTTAAAGTACATGGGTTGCAGCTGATATTTATTTAAGAATTTCTTTTCATAGCATAATATTTAAACTGGTTAATTAATGGATAATGGCAAGAGATGCGAAATGTGTAATTTACAAATTGAAAAAAGGTCTTAAAAGTTTTGCAGAACATCTGGAACTTTTCCACAACAGTCTTGAAATAATATTCTCCAAGCCATAGATCCTATTATCACACATCTCACATATGTTCCACCACAACTACTCAATGAATTAATTTCTCATATATGCATTGCATGGATTCATTAAGTACAGTACACACCAACATTCCTCACTCTTCATTCATTAATCAAGTTAATTTTAATAACTTCCAAAATACTGCTGCTGAATTAGCAAATCTGAATAGAGTCCTTGATATGTAACTCCAGAGCTTATTTTAGAATATGGCCTATTTCTCCCAAGTGACACTCAGTGACGCAGTTTGAAAACTGTAGTGGTTTAGTAGTAAACTGTAAATTAGTATTTTTTAAATACGTGGAATAATAGACTATATTTGATCCATGGCTGAAGAAGTAAGATACAGCATTTACAGGTTGTGCATGCCTTACGTTCAATCTGAGCCCTACAGTGTATACTTCTTTCCCATCCCCCTTTCCTTTGCCTGCATTTCAGTTTGTTTTACTGACTGAACACTTAAAGAGATATCTACTTAAGGATGTCAAAAGGTGTAGTAAATGGGAGGCAGACCACTGGGAGACAAAATAGGGAGGTCATTCCGCCTGACCTCCTCCTGTTTTTTCCCACTAAGAAAGCTGCTGCTCAGCTGACTTAAGATTGAGAGACAAGGCAGAAAAACAGCAAAAACAGTATTAACTCAACCTGTTTGGCACCGTGCTTTCTACTTGCAAAAGGTATTCCTTCGTGCTTAAAGTTGGTCTTCTGTTGCAGTCATTCCCTTTAGAAATGCTGCAATATTTTATTTTTGTCCCATGCAGGTTATGTAAGTGAATGGAAATCCAATGATAAAAAGTCCTCTCTGACTTCTGTTAGTTATAAGGAGATTAATTTCAACAGTTAAGCTAAGGTTCTCAGTAGTTGATGCTTTTGTTGACATTGTAAAGGAGGTTTTGTCTGTAGGTGATACACAATACTTCTGTAATTCCTTATTGTGGCATTAACATATTGGGAAGGAAATTCTGAACTTTAACCTCACAGCTACACTGATGAGGCGCAAATTGATTTCTTGTGTGTATTGAGTCTCTGAGCTGGGCAGGAGGGTCCCAAAAGTTTGGCAAGTGAACATTTACTTGAGTACAAGTGGTTGTCACCTTGAACAGAAGCAATAAGTCTACTCCTCTTATAGGTATTGTGTACCTCCTCTTAGTTGCCTGATGCCAGGCAGACCATGCTCACTTTGACAGCACCTTGTTTTGCTAATCAGTAGAAATGAGGAATATCTTCTGCATTGGAGTCCACTGTAACTAAGAGGTACTTCTGTTCTGTGGACAGCAACGCCTTCATCCCACTGAAGTGGAAGATAGCCCTAAAAAATATGTAGTTTTTAGGTGCTTACCTCAAGTAATTTTCCTTAACCTAGTGGATCTCACTCTGCAAATCTCTGCCATTGTTTATTATGAACTTGTAGCAAAACTATATAATTTACCCGTAAAGGAGGGAAGAGGAGCTCTCTCCAAGCATATATCACAAAATCCTATAAAGAAGTCCATATACAGTAAACCAAAGAGAAAGGAGTGTCATTTAAAAAAAAAAAAAATTAAAATATCAGCCTCTGACAAACATGCACACTCAAATTCAACTTCAATTTATTTTTATTAGTACTACTCTTGCTGCTTAGGGTTTACATGAAAAGTATTTTACTTCCTTATATTTTTCCTCTATTTAGCCACAACTAAAAGGCACAAATTTTAAACTAAAAAGCTTTCTGGCAATGAAATTTATGCAAGTGAGAAATAAAGGTTTGGAAGTTTCACAGATTAACACCTATGAAGCAAAGCTGGAGAAAATACCAGTGAATGAGTATAAGGTCTGACCAAACCTTGCAAGTGAATGATTTCCGAGTTAGATACTTCTTTCTCCTGTGTTGTAATGACTCACTTTCTCTGGTGCAAATTACTCAAGTTACATCAGTCTGTATTTTTAAGCTATGTCAACATCTCTGAGAGAGAGTTCAAGTCCATGATTCTGGGATTAGCAAAACAACAAAAATCTGGAATACAAAGTAGCAAGACTCTTTCAATTGCAATGAAAAAAAAAAATGTTTACAGGGTATTTATAACCTAATTAGATTTCCAGTCATGGATTTTAGTCTAAAAAGTTTTTTGGTTTGGTTTGGGTTTTTTTGTTTTAATAAAAGCAGATAAATTCTTGGTAAATAGCTAATTTGTAGTATTTTGTAAATAGGAGTTTTAGTGTAAACTTGCTGGCATATAATTGTGATAAAGAATAGCAAATAAAAAATGTTTGGAGTCCAACTCTATCTTCATGAAACAAACTAAACAAAACTTTAAACATAACAAAGTCTACTTACATCCATTATCTGTCAACGTCAGTGACACACCACTGCCAATCCTTAGTTTTCCGCATCAGCTGTACAGCTTGCTGTATATCTTGCTGTAGTTAAATACAGCTCAATAATTCTCTTCCCCTTTTCTAAGCTTGAGGTCTTTCCGTGATTTATTCTCTCATATATAATTTTAAAAAATGAATAAGAGTATATTATTTTAAAACTTTTCTGAAAATCTCTGGAAAAATAAAATTTAAAAACCTAATGGTAAAACAATAACAAGTCATAGGAATCCAATAACGCACTTCCTATTCTATGGCATTGTGCCAACTTAAGAGTAAACATTTCGTTGGTTTTTTTTCCAGAAGCACCACATAGTCATTGATAATCTCAAAATGGTGCTGGCTCTATACCCATATAGAATAAGCAGCTGGAGAGGTGATTTTAAAAACCTGAGATTAGGTTTTAGTGAAGTGTCGTATCAATAAAAGCAGAGAAAAACAAGAATTAAATACAAATAGAACTGCACCAAAATCGAATGTTTTAACCTGTTCTCTGGAGGAGCCAGAAACATTTTGGTGCCAGAGTACACAAGACCTTGTACATAAATACATGAACAGGGTTAATCCCCTGTCCTTAATAATGTTTTGTGTAGCAACTTCAAAAACAAACTTTGCCAATTACAAAAGATAGGAAGTATCATTTCATTTGCATTCTTTAATACGGTTCATTTAAAGAGTTTGTTTATGATTAAAAAAGCAAACTCTTTTAATTGGGATACTTAAATTTAGGCATGTGAGGCAAACTCAGAGCATCCTGCAATACAGGGGAAGTGCATTTCTCAAATGGTAATTAGTTTTTCACTGTTACTGATTCACTAGGTAGCTTCTGTCAAATGGGGGAGCACAAATAGGGGTGGCTTATTGACTAAAGCACTGCAAATGAGAATGATAGATGTGCTTTAAAGGTAACCATCTGTACTAACTTTCAAAGGTGCTGAACTAGTGATCTTTTTCTACTTCCTCCTTTTTCATTTCTGATACACATTTGCACAAGTACAGAAACTAGTGAATGGCAAAGTGGGATGTGGACAAAGGTTTTCCTTATTAGGAAGGGATGAGCATGGTGTAGAGTGAAAAGTTCATTGTATGATGGATGAGCCAGTGAGTATGAAGGTCACTCTGTCAATGGTACACAAGAGAGGATTATGGGTGACAACAGCTCTAAAGAAGTGGTAGATAAATTGTTTACAAAATACAATAATAGAGAGTTGTAAGAGACTTCCCCAACTTTGTTATTGTTAAAGGATCACCAGGACAAATAAGCTGAAATGTATTTGGATACCTTGGGGAACATTTCAAAAGCAGGGAGAGATTGTTACCTTGAAGACGAAGATGTAAGATCATCTGTTCCTTTTTTAATTGAATTATCACTAAGAGACAAAGAAGTTCCAGCCCAAAGCAGCAAACACACCAGAAAACCACCCCTCTAATTCTGAAAAAAAACCAACCCCAAACATAAAATAAAGTTACATTAATTTTAAATTACCCTCTGCCAAAAAAAAAAAGAAAAAAATTGCAGAGTTTTTCAAGATATCTCAAACTACTGTGTGCTGAAATGAAAACAGAATCTTATTTTAAGATTAAAATTGTGCCAAAGTACTCTTACTCTGTTTAACAGATTAACTTTTAAGGTCAATCAGTTAATGTTATAATAAAATAATGACCATAGGCATAGCTGACACAGTGACCCTCAAATGCTCTAGTATTTGCATATTTTATTGTCTGCCAACTTAAAAATAGTATAAAATAACCTGGAGTTATTATAAAATGTTAATCTCATTAACATTATAAACCCTAATATTTAATTACTGCTTTCTGCCATTTCTGACTTGTTTTTCTTTCAAATGAAAACAATTTTGGGATGTCTGAATTTTAAATTGATTAAAATTGGAATACAGAAAGCGTAACATTTCATATGGTAAAATTTCATTATGATTCAATCTTGTTCTAGAAATGCTTCCTTTGAAGTCCCTTATTTTGGAAAGCAACATTTCTTAAAACTTGAGCAAATAATGTATCAAATTGCTGTACAAATGTTTTCCTATACAAAAGAACACAGTTTCAAATAAAAAATTCATCCTGAAGATATACACCAACTTTTCTCCAGCTAAACTGAAGCACATACTCAAAGATTTCCAGGCACCCACCAATGTGAGGCTATGCCAGAAGCAATAGTTTCCATCCATATCGAAGTAGTGTACTGGATGGTGTTTTTACACTGACTTAAAACTGTCATAACAGGCCCTTTCAGATATGCCATTTCTTAAATGAGGCACCCTTCATTTAACCAAGTGTTCAGTATTGCCAGATCTATAAAGCTAAATTGCTTTTTTATAAGGTAGAACCTTACCTGTTGGATAAAGTATGTGCAGTGAGGCTTATAAATGCTCATAAAGGGAAAGTATGGAAGGTAAAAGTATCCATTACCTTTTGGAAAAAGGACGATTATTTCAAAGAAAATGCCAGCAGTGGGAGACATATAATAATAATTTAGGAGGAAAAATAAAACTGACTTTTTCCCAGTACCACTGTTAATAATACAACTCCTTCTTTTATATTAATTAAAAAGTGTTTCTTGCTTGCTATATATTTTTAGTTAGCAGCCAAGTATTTTACACTTTATAGCAAACACTGGACTTCAACCAAATTGGGAGCAAGTGTGCTTTGGAAGGCTATTGGGGGAAATTTTATAACATAGTGTCTCTTAATGAAGGACAAATTCATTTAATAGATCTCCCTGTAAAACAACATCTGTTGGTAAATTGGCTAGTGAGATTGCTGTGGGTGAAATTCACTTTTGTGTACTGAAATGACACAGTTAGACTTTTGAGTTGAGTTAGACTTTTTACCTACCAGTAAGATACAAATAAATGGCTCAAGTGCTTTTTTCTAAGATACAATACTACACTTTCCTACACTGATACAAGCACATAAGAGGATGTCAGGAAAAGAAAAAGCCAACTCTCCTCATTCCAAAGCTCACCTTTGTATCAGAGTTTGGTGCTACTTCATAATAGATAAACTGGTTTGCTTTGGTCTGGGGGGGACTTGTGTGTGCATTGTACCGTTTACTTTTTCTTCAAATGAACTCAGAAACTCGGTGGCGTTTATTCTACATCAGTGCCCCTGAAGGGCTTTATTATGTAAGCCTCCTCAGATACCGAGCTTTGCCAAATACACCTGACTATGAAAGTGGGACAGTCTGTCCTGCTGATGAGCAGTATCCAGTAACTACACTTTAGTAAGTACAGTAGAAAATAGTACACAACTATTTTATGAGGCTTAATTTCTAAAGCACAATTGGTTGTCCATATTGGATGCATCTGAGACGGGGAGCGATGAGAAGATCTTCAGGGATCCAAATAAGAATTGAGAGCTCTCCTTTCTAAGGCAAACTTCGAAAATTCCAGACTGGATCAGGTCCTCCATTCCTTTTAAGCATTTGTTAGGATACAAAGAATCATTGTGATTATCTAACCTGACTTCATGCAAAACAAAGATTATAGGACTGGCCAAAATTCACTTCACTTTGAACTAGAACATATAAATTTTAGGGAAAAAAGTCCAGTCTCAATTTTCGCATCATGGACAGCTTCCCATGACCCTTTGAGTGTGGTTAATTCCTCATCCTAAATAGGTGTATTGGGTTTGAGTGGCAAGGCTTTGGTAGCGGGGGGGCTACAGGGGTGGCTTCTGTGAGAAGCTACTAGAAGCTTCCCCTGTGTTTGATAGAGCCAATGCCAGCCAGCTCCAAGACAGACCCAACGCTGGCCAAGGCTGAGCCCATCAGCGATGGTGGTAGTGCCTCTGGGAAACATGTTTAAGAAGTGGGGAAGAAAACAACTGCTGTGCAACAGCAGCCGGAGAGAGGAGTGAGAAGATGTGAGAGAAACAACTCTGAAGACACCAAGGTCAGTGAAGAAGGAGGGGGAGGAGGTGCTCCAGGCGCCGGAGCAGAGATTCCCCTGCAGCCCCTGGTGAAGACCATGGTGAGGCAGGCTATCCCCCTGCAGCCCATGGAGGTCCACGGTGGAGCAGACATCCACCTGCAGCCCGTGGAGGACCCCATGCCAGCGCAGGTGGATACACCTGAAGGAGGCTGTGACCCTGTGGGAAGCCTGTGCTGGAGCAGGCTCCTGGCAGGACCCCATGGAGACAGACGAGCCCACGCTGGAGCAGGTTTGCTGGCAGGACTTGTGACCCCGCAGGGGATCCATGCTGGAGCAGTCTGTTCCTGAAGGACTGTACTCCATGGAAAGGACCCACACTGGAGCAGTTTGTGAAGAACTGCAGCCCGTGGGAAGGACTCACGTTGGAGAAGTTCATGGAGGACTCTGTCCCGTGGGAGGGACCCTGTGCTGGAGCAGGGGAAGAGTGTGAGGAGTCCTTCCCCTGAGGAGGAAGGAGCGGCACTTCCTCCCAAGTGGCATCTCCACTTGGGGGAGGAGGTAGATAAATCAGGAGTGAATTTGAGCCCAGGAAGAAGGGAATGGTGGGGGGAAGGTGTTTTAAGATTTTGTTTTATTTCTCATTATCCTACTTTGATTTGATTGGTAATAAATTAAATTAATTTCCCCGAGACAAGTCTGTTTTGCCCGTGACGGTAATTGCTGAGTGATCTCCCTGTCCTTCTCTCAACCCATGAGCCTTTCATTATATTTTCTCTCCCCGTCCTGCTGAGGAGGAGGAGTGATAGAGTGGCTTGGTAGGCACCTAGCATCCAGTCAAGGTCAACCCCACCACAATAGGTTTTAGAGTAATTCAACAACACACTAACTGTGCTAATTCCAAGAACTAGACTAATTCGATTTACCCCATAGACCTTCTGAGAGTGATGAAGTCTCTCTGTGTTATTCTGTGAGCTTCAATAGGCAACATAACTCACACCAATGTCACAAGCTTGAGCATGAAAACATCTTCTGTCTCCTCTCTTTTGTTTCAAAGGCTAGCAGATTGGCATCATGTCATATTCTTAAGCTGGTCAGTAAGAACAAATTTCCTTACTCTATGGTCACTCTTATGGGATGCTGTCCTCTCTGAAATATTAGGAAGAGCAACTTCCTTCCTTCCTTCCTTCCTTCCTTCCTTCCTTCCTTCCTTCCTTCCTTCCTTCCTTCCTTCCTTCCTTCCTTCCTTCCTTCCTTCCTTCCTCCCCTCCCCTCCCTTCCCTTCCCTTCCCTTCCCTTCCCTTCCCTTCCCTTCCCTTCCCTTCCCTTCCCTTCCCTTCCCTTCCCTTCCCTTCCCTTCCCTTCCCTTCCCTTCCCTTCCCTTCCCTTCCCTTCCCTTCCCTTCCCTTCCCTTCCCTTCCCTTCCCTTCCCTTCCCTTCCCTTCCCTTCCCTTCCCTTCTCTCATTCCAACTCCTGCCCCCAGTGATGTCAAATGTTGATGTAGACCAATCTATTAATGCTGTTTTTATCTCCTCTAGGCTCAGGAACTGTAGGGAAACTAATCATCCTACATCGGATTAAATCAGAATACTTTCTTAAACTGATAAGACTAAACCATTTAGGAAAACAACCTTTGGACTGCTTTGGACTTTTGGATTTTTGCAGAAAGAGTTATGGAAGTGAGAGTATCCTCCTTAGTGAGCTTTCACTTGTATAGGAAGTGGAAGTTGTATTATGTTGGATTCAATGAGCCACACCACAACTCTTTTTGGTAAACTTAGACAATTGTTACTTCTAAGTTTTGCAGCTAGAAGAGAAATATACTAGTACATTTATGAGTAGAACTGTGCATAGACTAAAGTTTGGCTTCAGAGATCTGTATTTGCCTGCAAGGACACTGAAATCTTGAAATTCACTGTTGTCTAAAGATTGTCTCTGAATAATTTTTTTTTTTTTTAAAAAAGCTCTAATTACAGTTTGCCAGAACTTCAGAAACAAAGAGTGGATGTGTGATCCTTATTTCAAGAGAATGTTTCCAGTGAAGGATATTATAAATTCACCAGTCATATAACTAATTTTAGGTTTTGCATCACAAATTTGAGTAGATTTCACCAGTTTGGCAGAAAAAAATTCAAATTAAAAAAAAAATTTAAATACAGTGTAGCTGAAATTGAAGGATAAACTGAAAACAAAAGAAAAGCTGACATTTCAAATGGGATATTAATAGCCAAATATTTTGGTTTGGACACTGAAAGCATTCATGAATTTGTACCCAATAAAAATCCTCCTTAGGACATTCAGCAGTGCTAATGATAATTGACTACTCAATTGGAAAGACCTTCAGCATAGGTTGATACAGTACAAATGTCATGGAGATTATAACTCTCTTAACTGTGATGGAAATCCCCAGTCAGTTAAAGGAAGGAAGTTAGAGGGAATAAACCAGTATTAAATATTGTCACGGTATATGACGCGTAAAGTTCCCGTTAAGACGCTCAGAGCTTTCATTTTACCCCATCCCCTGGTTCAGAGGAGCATTATGTTCTTTCTCTTGGTGAAACAAATGAATTTTTTATATTCTTATTTATTAATAGGCGTTCCCACGTTGTTTACCTTTGTAGCACCCGAGGGGCTCACATATTAAAGTTACACATTACCTCAAGCAGCAGGGATGCCCTGCCTGTGTTGTTTTGCTGGGGGGAGCTGCGGAGTCCCTCTTCCCTCGCAGCCGCTGTTGGTGCTCTGTTGGGCGATACTGAGGAAAGATCAGCACCAGACCGGAGGCCCAGGAAACGGCGGAGAGTCTCAAGCCGGCTTCTGCGGGCAGTTCCCCCTGTTACCTCAACCAGAACTTTACAATTTCCTATTGACGAGTCTTTTCAGGGTGTATTGACAGGAGTGGCAGACAGGGTAATGAAAGACAAATTCCATAACGCAAAAGGCAGAGGCGCTGACAATGAGATCAGAGAGCTGACCCCTGACCCAAGTCAGCATTTTCTTTTCTCTCCTTCTCCTTCCCTCTCTCTTTCTCAGTTTACTGTTTCAGGTTTGCTTATTATACGGAGCAGTTTCAATTGTGACCCTGAGCCCATTATTGCTTTGGCTTTTCCCCTCCCCTCAAACAATTGTTTGGAAAATAGCCCCAACAATGTGGAAAAGATGCTGATAAGTATAGAAAAGAGAGGTTAATGAGAAAAGCTCAGAGCTGCTTGCAGTATATATCGAAGAGAATAAAAGGAAAAGTAGCGTTTTCAGTGCTGGCGATAACAAGAAAGATTAGTGCAAGTCTTCTCTGCGCATTTATATAAGTGTGTGTGTGTGTTTGTCATGAAGTCCTTCTCGCAGCCACTTTCACCAGGAGGACAGGAGAAGTAGTGTCATTTAATTTCCCATAGTGATTTAAGGCTTCAAACCATAACACCAAGATATGAAAGATGTCTTTATGTTGTCATTTTTCAAGCACTTCTTCACTTTTTTTTAACCTTTTCCTACAGATACACATTCATTAGTTAAAATAATTCATGGTATATATTATTACTGATTTAGCTCATGAAAAGGGGAAAATATACTGGTTTACCCTAGGGGTGGCAAGACTGGCATTCTACTGGACACTAGACGTCTCACTTCTGAGGTACATGGCTTCTCCAGTCCTATATTCTTCTAGGATATGCTGTCTCATCACCAGTTGTGTTATGACATTCATGCACTTAAAACATCTAGATGTTTCCCCACTTTAAAGTCTGAATAATGGACCAGTTATGCAAATCATAAAGATGCCTTTCAAGACTTTTCCTTCATTTGTCATCTCCAGAAGGTTTTCTTACTTTCAGGATCCTCTTCACATGCTATGTGAGATGTCTCTGTTGTACTGTATCAATCTCACTGATATTCAGCTAGTTCCATCTTTGCTCAATAAATTTAAACTTCTGCAAATAGTGGGGAGGTCCTTTACATGTGAAGGATACAGCCGATGGCTTCCTAAATGGAAATCTGAATAACTGGGAAACTGATTTAGGCAGAACCTAGATCCTTATATGATGAGTGTACTGAAGACCATATCAGCAAAGACATTTAAAAAATCAAAATAATTGTTTGTGCTTGTCTTAGAAAGAAAAAAAAATATTTACAGTATTAGATGTATCAGTATTTATTCTCCAGGAATGTAGTGTTATCATATCCACAAACTACAAGGTACTTGAAGCCAAACAGGAAGGGATGGAGAACAAAAAAATCCCATGGAACATTGCTAAGAATTTTCAAGTTGTTGGCCTCCCTTTTTCTCTCACAAGATCAGCACATTGCAAGAGTTTGGATGCTAAGTGAAGTTTGTGCTGATGAGAAATATCCCTTTTGTTTGACAAATAGAACTGGAAAAACATTACCTACTGTCTTCATTAAAGCTATCCCCTGCTAATATTGGTCCAAGCCCTGAAGAATGCAATCATAAGACTGCTGTGCTGTTCATAACAATAATTTAATTGTAGACAAGCAAGTTCAGGATCCCAAAATTTTAGGTGCTATCAACATATAAATGAAAATATAGACTCTCCCCAGGAAAATTTATGATGAAAAAATAAATTTTAAAAAAGTTCTGAAGTCTATTGAAATGCTTGATAAACATAAAGGTAGCAGTGTTTTAACTAAACCACTCGAAACCTGCTGATAGTTAATAAGAAACTTACTGGGAAGATTTTGTTCTTTATAAAACTTTATTATACTGCATCATTAGAGACTAAATAGAAGAAGCTTGAAGAGTCATCTAAATCTGACCTTTCTCTGTCTCTTCCTCTCGCTCATCCTGTTACTAGAAATAAGTTGGATATGGAAAATACTCCTTCTTAAAGCAACATATCCCTTTGGGAGTAATTTTGTTCTCTTGCCAATAGACATTTTTGTTTCTCTTACAGGACATTTATCAGGTTCAAGCATGTTTTGCCTCTTTTGCAAAGGACCACAAATCAAATCAAATATCACAAAGTACCTAGGGATTACCTATGCCTCATGCTGAACCTTATTATAGGTACTCTTTCTTACACCAGCCTCTCCCATGCGAAAGTAGCCCTATTAGTATTCTCCACTAACGCTTTAAAGCAGGCCATTGGATAAGGGAATAAAGATGGAACCTTTAAATTATTAATAATAAAAAAGTCTCCTATATCATATCAATTCAGCAAAAAAAAGCAATTTGCTACGGTGGAATAGGCATTAATTGAAAGGTTGACCTTCATTCAGCACAGCTTAGACAAGATCAGCAGAGTGGAGGCACTGGCGGACTGCAGATCTCCAGAGGGCTTCCAGCTTCTTGTTGTGATGCTTTGGATGAGGCTTTGCATTCTGCCTCACTTCAGGGACTTGTTAAACTGCTGAAATTTGTGAAGTGAGGAAAAGAGTGCTATTTGTACACAGGCTTCTGGCATGTTTCAAAATATGGGGCCAGCAGGGTCATACCTTTCAGCATCGACCTGTGAGCTTGCCTGCCTCACATTCCCAAAGCATCAGTCAGAATGGGGAGCCACGTGTGGGTAGCAGGATACTTCTACTTAAGACACTATGGTACCTAAATTTGGATTTTTCTATTGATTTGGTTTCATCAAATTGAGCAGATAAGCGTATTGTCCAGTGTTTATTGCAGGTGCTGGCAATCACCAATGGACTGTGAAACCAGGCAAAATCATACTTTCCTAAACATGCTTTTCCTGGGAGAGTAGGTGTTCCAAATCCTGCTTCTGGAAGTGGAATCATTTTTTCTAAAGAAGAAAAAAAATATGTGTGTGACTTTGTCATTGTTTAAGTAAGCTGAAAACAGAAAAAAAATTAAAGTTTTGTTGAAACTCTTTGGAAATTATGAAGCATATGCTCCAAACTTGGAGCATATTTCTTTGTGTCATCTCTAAGGTCAATAAGTCTGTCAATCCATGTTTTATAATTAACCAGTGGTGACTTCACCTCAGTGAAGTCTTATGACATCAGGGTCATATCTAGAGAGTCATTTTCAGATTCTACACCTCTCGAGAAAAGAGATTCTCCAGCTAATGTCAACCGAGGAAATGGCAGAGCTCCAGCTGAGTGATGGAACTCCTCCTGCTGATATACCATATTACAAGACTAAATATAGGGCTCCTCAATATTACTTTTCTGTTTGAAGCAGATTGTGGTTTGCAAAGTTAGAGCAAGGAAGAATGAGCATGTTCAGTGTGGCAGACGGTGTTCAAATAGCCCAACAAAAGAAAACCAGTTGCTCTGTACAAATACTGTCAAAAGATTTAAGTTACTTGCCTCATTTTTCTCTGGTCATACATCTTTGGGGGAAAAATAATCCAAAAGCAAACCAACAAAAAAAACCCCTCTGCAAAGTTATTACAAAACCATTCAGATCAAACATTTTCATTTGAATATGCATGCAAATGGAAAAACAGCTCTATTGTTGATTGTTTGGGGACAGATTTACTACCACTGAACAGAATTCTGGAAATCAAAATGATAGCATTTACAAAATGTTGGACAATCCCCATTGCATATTAAGCAGAAACAGAGACTTCATTAAAATATTCTTCACACTGCTGTCAAGATCACAGAATTAGGTGATCTGTTAATTTCTTTGATGTTCTGTCATAGCTAGTTCATGGTATGACATCATAATACAAGTAGGAAAGGAAATAAGTTAATTTTCAAAGTTGAAGGAAAATGACATCATTAATGAATTAAAACTGTGGGGAAATGGGACAGTTTGGGCTTCTGTGCTATTTCTGGAAGTACGATAGTGAGCAGTAGATACTTTTTGGAACACATTTTATGCATACTTTTCATTACTTGTGAACTTTGTTTCCGTTGTTTTGACTTTCTAGAAACTATGTGCTTCTTAATGTCAAACAAAATTACTGCTTACTTCTCTCATTTGGTGGAAAAGTGGAAGTGAGTGAAAAGGGTAGATAAAGTACTGCATGGTTTAAATATCTCTACATTCAGTAAAATTCAGAGGCTTTTTAGAAATACAATTTACAGAAGAATTCATTTATATTTTTAGTGTTCTTTTGCAGTACAGAATTAGGATGGAGCGCAGATGAGGTTAGTTTACATAATGGAACAATATAGCAGAACAGAAAAATATAAATTAAGCTGGTGCTTATGTGACCAACCTCACAATGGAAAAGGCAAACGGGGTCCTGTGTTACTCCACTGGGGGAATCACAACCGAATATGATGCCTCCTTGGGGGAACCCTTCAGGTTGACTGGGAAGTGTAATTTGCTATAGTTCTTTTAAAGGTAAAGCATATGCCTGCTTACTCTTTGGGGTACTAAGTAGACAAAAGTAAGCCAGAAACCTACTTCTCCTCCTTACCCCAACTCTATTCTTTCCCTGTTACAAGGTATTTTTCTAATGACAAAGCCCTTTATGAGTTTTTGATCTAATGCTCTACAGGGGAGCCACACGATCATCCCTGCATTCCTCCTAGAAATGGTTCTACAAAAGGGAAAAACAGAGTCCTTAATCCTTTTACTTCTATATAGATTGTGAAAAGGCCTAAAAATTATCTGTATAGCACTAAACACAGAGAAGGATAAAATAGGACCAGCTGAGGATTGTTCCTTATGCTTTCTTCTGTGTTGCGCTGTACAGGGAAGATATCATCACTGGAAGTTATTGGATCCATATGACATATCCTCCCCACCCCTGTAATACTCAGGGGGGAAAAAGTCAAGGAAAAGCCACCCAGAAACTCTAAGAGTTTTATCAATTTCTTAAGTACTCAAAATGTGTACCACAGTCTGGACTAGAACTTCTCTTGCATTGTTTGTCTTCCTAATCCCTTATTCAGACTCAGAGTCTGACAATTTCCTCACCTCACCTCCATATCTTCTTCTTTACCTTTCTTACTTTTTCTGTCTGTCTAAATCTGTTCCATTTAACTAGTTCCTTCTTATTATACCTCTTCCTTCTACCAAAAATATGCTAGCTAGCTGACATGAGTCACCATCATATTGATCATTCTATTTGTTTGTTTTATCCTTCTTCAGCTGTCTTTGTATAGCTTGCAAGCTTTTGAAAAAAGAGACTGCCTTCAGCTCTGAACAGAATGCACAGTTCAGTTCATACCACAGAAGGGGTCTTAGCTCTTGTTGGCTTATATGCAGTATAGAAATAAACGTGTCCTTCAGTACAGTTCTAAACAAAATTACAAATGTACATATTCCTTTCATAACAACATCAATTAGATTGACATGCAGTCCCCCTTTCAACTGTGAATGTAAAAGTGAGCATACATGATCTACATCTTTAGAAAATCTTATTAGTTTCCTAAATGTGTAAGTTAATACAAGATTTATTCATGTTTTCATAATTTAATGTCCGTATATCTCTCTCAAATACTTCTTTATTGGTTTCTATAGCTTTTGTTTTCTTTATTCTTTTCCTTGTCCTTCTATATTGAATCCTTTCTCTTTGTCTACTTTGTCTGGCTTTGTCTACTCTCTATAATGGTGTCACGTCAAGAACAGTAAGACAGTATTTCTGAAACTAACTGACTTTGCGTTTTTCCTTATATCCTATCTTGGATCACCGCTCAGTGTTAAGCAAGTTGTTATATCTCATGAGTGGTGAAAATTGTTATCGTAACTACATTTTTAATAAAAAAGAGTTGAATTCATACTGCATGCAGACAATTTTTTTTTAATTTTGTCTTGTTATTTCCAAATGCTCATAACTTTCTGAAAGGTACTAGCAGTCTTCCAAGTTTCTCTTCCAGTAAAAAATGTGGATAAACTTTTGCTTTTTGAGGAAAATTGGTTGAGCAACCCTTGAGGTATTGTTTCTAAAACACCTTCCCTCTCTACTTTCTATCTAACGTGTTTTACACAATCCTATCACAAACACTTTGTGAATTAGGAAAATAATTGCCATAATTTGCCAGTGGTATTTAGTCAGTTGATCATGGTTATTAAGTTACCTGTGACAGAAAGAAATTAAACCAGACCTAAGTGTCTGTTTACTCTTTTCTAAGTTCTTTGCTGTCCTCTGCCTTGGATAGCCCATCAGGATACATGGAGTTTTTCCTGAAAAATCTGCCTGCATAAAGCATGGTCCACAAAACTATTCTGGAGAGCCATCAGGAAGCCTTGTTAATATCTCTGTGGAATAATGGTTCATGTGCCTTTATGGTAGGTAATACATATCTTATTACAGTGATAAATTCTGATGTCAATTAAAATTTTGTCTGGGCAATAAGCATTTAGGATTAGTAAGAATTAATAAGATAAGTGCTCTTAGATTAAAAAAAAAAGTCAAATAATAATTTCTCCTACAGTAAACTGTTTCTTTCACTCCCTTTTGTGTGTCTGCAAACCAGAAATGAAAGTGCGTGTATTCCCTTTGGGGAATTGCAAAGACATTCTTCATAATACTCTATGCAAATATAGCTTAAAAGAGCCTGATAATATGAATAAAGCTTGCACGGATGCGAACATACTCACCGGTAATTTAACAGGACTATTCATGTGCGCAACTGTTCCTTTGCATGAACAAGACTCGCACAGTGAGTCCTAAGGTCTTAGAGCATGTTTAATGAAATAAATTAATGATTTCTCTTCAACATATCAGGACAATCAGGAGCAGGTACTATCTGGGAAACCAACAAAATCTTCCCTGTCCATTCCTATTTGGCATTCTACTACCCTGTAGGCTACCTGCATCGTTAGCTCTGAGCTAGTTCACGTGATGTACCACTGGGAGGGAGGAGATGCAGGACCCCAGCAGGCTGTGCAGATCACTATAGTCCTTTCAGAAGCTCTGTTGCTGCTTGTGGGAAATTATGGCCAACAGAAACAGAAATAAAGAGTGCACCTCTACTACTACTCCTCCTCACTAACTCTCAGACTTAGTGCAGGAGCTAACATTCAGGTGGGCTCAGGTAGCATTTATTTTATCTAGCATTATTTATTTTTGTTTTAATCTGCAACAGCCGAGCTACAAACCTAAACCTCTGCCTTCAGCTGTGTAGTTCTGCCTTACTGCCTTTTCAGTAAACCTCCACAAAACTACCTTCAGATACCCAAGGTGCCAATTTTAGGAGGGTACTCTCTGTGTGGTCTTCTGGAGAGAGGTGGTCTCCTTTAGAGTACATGCAGTTTAGAGCCTGTAGGCTCCTACTCTGGCTGACCCATTCTGATGCTATCCTCACTCCTTTGGCCATACAGCTCACCTATACTTGCAAATAAAATGTCCAGCACCTTTTCTCTGATCCAGAGTGTGGGTGGCACACCATCCATTTACACAGCTAAACTCTCTTTTCACTCCTTAGCATGCGGCCTCATACATATACGGCTTACTGTCCCTGTTCTGCCCCAGAAGTAAGGTCCAAATGTGTCTGAGAGGATGCCATTTGCACAGACTGTGCAACTGTGCCAGAACTGTGTCAGGCAGGCTGCAGTAAAATTGCATGGACAGATGCTCATCCAAGCTTAACTGCAAAGCATTTTACTTTCAGCTAATCCTCTCTCAACAAGATCATTCTCCCCGTATGTAGGGGGGCCTAAGACTACACTTCCCTGTGGTTCTGTGGTGTGATTTTCCATCTTGCATGAAAACATCATGTAGGATGAGGTGGATAATATTAGAGCTTGGTTTATATGTCAGAACTCATATCACCCAGCTAGTCTTGTGCTGTTGGTTGCATTTGATGTTTGGTTTTAACTGTATTTTGGCAGTTGTATTGGCAGTATTGTTAATTTCTCTGCTGATGTTAGTAAGGCTGTTCATTTCTTAGATACTCCCTGATAAACCAGACGAGGTAGGTATGTGCCATTTAAGTTGAAGGCAGATTGTGAAGCCCTTATTTCATGTTGGTAAGTCATTACACAGCTGGTTGTTGGTCTTCAGCCTATTGGTAACTGCCAAGCTTTGGGAGTACTGCCCAGTGTTTAAAGACTCCTATTAAAAAAAAAAAAAAAAGGAAGAAGAAAGAAAAAAAAAGATTACTATTACACCTTTAAACTCACTTCAGGTCTCTTTTCCTAATGAACCACTGTTAGGCTTTTTTGACCTTCAGTTTAAGAAGGAAGACCCTAAACTACTCTTTTTGATCAGTGTCTCCTTTTGGCCCTCATTTTCCCTCATTCCTCTTTTACTGCCTTTTGAAGTTTCAAGAGGCAAGATCTGCACTTAACCTGTGGTTCTTCCCAACCCCAATATATGCTTTATAAATCTTTGAGTCTCTCATACTGTGTTCCCTACTGTATAGAATAAAGTGGAAATTGACTTCTGCAGGGGCCATTACCAGGATTTATTGATCTGAAAGGTTAACATTTTCTTAGGCAAAACTGAAGCTAAACATGAAGGGAAGAGACTAAACATATTTGGTCCTATGAGCTTTTTATTGCTGAGGTGCCAGGACCTTATTTCCATTTTGGAATAATCTATTCTCTTTCTTTTCTTTTTTTTTGAGCTCACAGAAAATGTCTGTATTTGTTTCCATGTTGTAGTTCAAAGCCTCTCTTTTTAAATTTTAGTAAGGACACTTCTCTGCAGGCTTTCCCTTAGGCCTGAAGTGGGTTTGTTGTTCCTGAAATTTCTGCAGCAGTTCTTTTTAATATCATGCCAGCTTGGAATTGAATTGCTTTTCACCTCTGGCATCTGTGACATGAAAAATATACATTTCTGTGTTCTGAAAATAAGAGACAGTTAGTATTTTGACATTTAATGAGTCTAGACCTACCAGTTAAGCAGACTCAAATCTTTATGGTAGTGGTTTTTCAGCATGTCTTTTAAAATCTATTTGTGATGTTTCCAGCTGATGTAACTAAATATGCTTTAGAAACCTGATTTTCCAAATTTTGTGGCTTTTCAGTCATAGGGCATATATTTTTCAGAGAGGTTAAGAGTTGCATGAAATGACTAAAATAGATTTGTATATACGGCATTCCATTTGTGAAATGTTTGATAATAGTTAAACCTTAACATGTGATTTGTCCTTTAAATACCTAAACTAAACCTAAATTTCTATACATTACTAAATGTAAGCAATACTGTAATAGCAAAAAGGAGCATAATATAAGTGATTTCTGGGATAGTGGTAATCAATCCCTTTTTTTTGATAAACACTGTCAAACTGCCATTTGAAACTTTTTTAGAGAAGCCATATTGATCACAACTGTAGTTTGCTCTTATTTATAGCCAGCTAGAGCTTGAATGCCTTATCTGAGTTGTCCAAAAACTTCTTTGCTTCTTCCATAATTTATTGAGATTTGTAAGTGCTGTTTACCTGTCTGCTCCTCTGATTTGTGCTCATCAGCCCTTGCTACCAGTTTCCTAATGTAAATATCCTCTCCTTTGTCTTTTAAGACACATGGGAATATCTTTTCTCACATTAAGCTCATTTTTGGTATGTGTAAGATTTGGCCTTTAGGACAGAAATCAGCAGCTTGGGTGGACTCCAGAGCCCCTTTAACTCTGAAAGGTCTTTGTACAGGGGTCCATCCCCATGGATCTGATAAGACTCAATGCACAGGAGAACTACTGTGGCCATGCTGAGCCACACTGAAGTAATTACTTCAAGTTGCTCCGCTTGCAAATTTATTTCATGTAATTCAGCTGGTTTCATTTATAAATCTAAAGTGACATAAAATCTTTGTCACTACAAATCAAATTATTCCAATCTTAGGAATGAAATGTTGTTTTGACTTTCAAAATGTAGGCAAAGTTCTGTTTTGTGGAAACTGTTTTTTAATACACACTGGTTAGAGTAATGAATGAGTGGTGAGAGAATTCCATGATTCATAAAACTAACCCATCTCTTTGTTAAATTAATTGTTTACAGAAGTAGAGCAACTGTATTTTGCCTTCCAGCTATGTGTATGGAGATGGACTGATTCCTCTACCAAACTCACTTCCTGCAACCTGCTTCTCCTTACAGGTTCAATACAGGTTGGTATCTCTTGCTGTTTAATACCTCTTAGTCTTGCTTATCTTTTTGGAGCTGGAGTTTTGCAGTAATATGGTTTGGTTTTAACAACATGGACTTTAATACCCACTGTGGCCATTATGACTCTTAAAGACACATATGTCGTCAAGGACCCTGTTCTTCAAGTTAGCCTCCCACTTAATTTTTGCGTTCTCACTTCAGCTCTGTTACTCTTTCATGTGCATTGCTCTTTTACTTCTTCTCTAATGAGTATCATATATAAGACCAGGTAATGGGCAAGGAAGTTTTTTCAAGCTGTTCCTCACAGAAAAGAGCAAGAAAATGTCTGGTCCTTCAAGTCCTCAAGGAAAATTACTACCCAGTTCCTTAGCAGCTACAATCAGAATTACAAGGTGGGCGTTTCCTTCTATCACTTTTGTCTGTTCTTAAAGGCCAAAGTACATAAGAAATGCTCTATTGGGTCAAACCAATGGATCTTTTTTGGAAGGATTCCTTCTCCATTCTCACGATAGCCTGTCCCCTGCTACTTTTGCTTTGGAGTACTGCCTTTCATTCTAAGGCAAACTGATCCTTTTAGTATTTTGTCAGCCTGAACCTCAGAGTTTAAAATTTTTATTATTTTTTCATGTCAGAGAAAGACTGATTCTTTTTTATCCCCATTGCTCTCTCTACTCAGATGCATACACACCCTCTCTCTGTCCAAGACATTATTTCATCTCCAGGGTTCATACTGACCACTCCAAACTAGTGCAAAAGGACGTTAAGCTATTTTGCTTATGGTCCTGGGTGAAGCTCCTCTTTCACACCATCTTGGAAGCACTTATCTGAGATAGAAATCAAAGGCTATGGGCCTGAATCTGAATATTCAGAGTGTCTGTGTAAACATTCAGGTTGTCTGTGTAAGCTTTATTTCGTAGTCCTCTAGTTTTTCTATAAATTAAAATCTTTTAAATGCATTCATAATTTTACAACTATTTGCATAGACCGTGTGAAATGCTAAAGCCCTGTAACACGGGCTTCCTAACAGCTGGTCTGAGTATTACTTTCCTCAACCCCAAGTGTAAAGGTGTCTTGATGAAAAGGTAATCATTAGAGTGTTGCAAAGCTTCAGAAAACAAATACATCAGTTCACCTTCTTCAGCACCTGTGCACACATTCACACCTTGACAGTTTCCCCCGCACTTCTCAACCTTTTTCATACATATATATACTTCCCTCCCATGAAATGATAGATGCAGTTATGCTTACTCACTTCGCTATTCCAGGATTGCTTCATGCTTTGTCTTGGCCCATCCAATCACAGGCAGAAAGAACTGTAGGAAGGAAAGAGCCTGGTGTTTTAGGACAGTCATGCCCATCCTCTTTGAGATTAATTTTTAGATCCCCTGTATTCGCATGTTCTTCTTAATCAGTGACAAAGGAGGAAAAGTGAGAAGAGTCTATTTGTTAATCACAAATATAAATGTAAATATTTGTTCTTTGCTCACGGAGGAACTGGAGCTGCTTCCAGCCATTAAAACAATCAAAGGCATTTGATTGCACCCTGCTATGGCACAAACCCCCTGCCATGGAAGAAATGAGCTGCTGCCAACTGCTTTTTCTAATACCTCACAACTTCTTTGAGCCCTTCAGTGATGGGAGGACTACACACTGTAGCCTTTGAGAATTGCTGCTGTAGAAGGAAGCAGTTACAGAAGGCTCCAGCGCAGAGAAATCACAATGCACTAGGAAGCCTCAGAAAAAGTAGTTTCTCTTAGCAAGCTTAAGCGCTGAACCTGTAGTTCTAGCACACAGATACCCTGGGAATTACAGTTACTAAGATTACATTATTCTTCTGAATTTTAGAAAACCACCTACAAGTAGAGATCATGAAGTGGAGGTAATGTGTATGTGAGAAGGCACTTGGATATTTGGAAGTTCTAGGGTTAAGTTATGAAAGTGTATCTTCATATGTAATACTTCAATCACTTGGAATCCTCATGGAAGAAAAATAACCTTATTTGCAAATGCCTGTGTTGTTTGTAAACTCACAGAAATGTGGGGAGGTAGTGACTACCTCCTGAAAGTCAAAGTAAATTCAGACTCTAGAAGGAGCAGATTTATGCTTTGATTAGGTCATCAAGTAACATTCAAGAATGGCTCTAACCATTTTCCTGGATCCTGTTGAAGATACTTCCTCCTACAGAGCACAAGTCAGAAAATAAATATGTTAACTTGTATGCAGATATGCTATTTCCATGTTTCAGGAACTAACAATGAGAAATGCATGTTTCTTCCACATTCCCAGCATACACTTTACATAACATTAACTTGTTAACATTATCCTCATACACTTCTGCAGTACCACTTTTATGCAATGATGAGTACCTTATTTTGCAATGTTTGATGTTATTTTGCAATGTCTAACATTGACAGTTTAAAAAATATTTCTATCTTTGAATAAGAAAAGGTCATACTTTAAAAGTTTTAGAATGTTATGATAAAAATCAATGTAGTGAAGGTCAAGCTATCCACAAAACTTTTTTTGAATGTTTTGTGTATTGGTTTAAGCCTTACAAATTACACACATGAGATCCACCAAATTTTAATCCCTTACCTTTCTCTTTCTAGGAGCCAAAGAAATTCTTAATTAAAAAATAATTCAAATAAATGTTAAATTGTATTATGAGAGCTAAACATTGATTCCATATGGAGGTTAAAAATATAGAAGTTATTTCTTTAATGTTTCTCATTTTTTTTCTTAAGATTATTGTAAAGAAATGAACTGTACCAAGATGATGTGAAGACTTTGAGGTCAATAACTGACACATCTTAAAGATGGGATTATTTAATCTCATTAATTCATCATTAGAATGTGTTTTTCAAAATTCCTCATTTTCAAGAGTTTAAATGTCAACTATTATACAATTTACACCAACTGTTGTTTATATAGTTTTATATGATACTTATAACTGCAGTTGCTTGAAAATCATTTTGTGCTACATCCAAATATGTTAAAATGCGTACATGGATTTACTTTTGAAACTAAGAAGTGCTTATCTTTTAGTGAACACAGGTATTACAAAGGAGTTTAATTTTGAGTTTATATATTGATGGTACAGATGGAACAGGTGGTAAAGTGAATGTGCTATGCTGATTATTTATTTAAATTTTGTAAACATTAATTTTTTACAAAATTAATTGGGTAGATTATATCTACCCCATTAATAGATTTCTTTGGGTAATATTATATCTTTTGCAATATTTTTTCCATTGGATGAGTATAGTTTTTCAGACAAGAGGTGAACACATTTAATAATCTTACCTTGTATTTTTGTATTTCCTTTATTAAGCATATGGGTTCTGAATTTCTCACCTTCCCTTATAGCTCTTTTTTCTGTTGATGGGTTAAGATGAATTTTGCAGAATATAACGTAAATATGAAAAAAATAATGTGTAGCTGATTAAACAGGAGTAAAGTTCAGCATAGCAATGTCTTCACATATAATTTAATGAAACAATGCAGTAAATTAAAAGCTCAAAAGAGCAGCGGCAAAAGAACTTCTTATTAAGCCTGAATTGTGCTCTCTAAACACAGTCCATTATATGCATGCTTCCAGAGATGCGTTACTTCCTGGTGTTTTGGAGGGGGTTTTTGCACAAGGTTTTTATCCTTGTCAGGAATCTCAGGAATAATGCTGCATGTTATCTACTCAATATATAGGCAAATTACAATTAGAACTGAGATAACATACTATGAGGAACATAAGTTAAACAATAAAAAGGAATTCCAGCTCTGTGAACCTTGCTGAGAGAGAAAATATACAGCATATTAATAATTTATACATATGTCCGTATGTGTATGAGGAATATGTACCAATGAGGGAAAGCTGAGGGAATAAGAGAAAGTGGACTGGATCTGCAAAAAGTGAAAAAGGTTTATTTCACTCTTATAAAAAACAACATAGAGACAGCATTGCTGTATAAATTTTTCTGTTAAAAGTTTATTTTCTTTTAAAACACTGTTGGTTAAGAGGTATAGAACCAAGGTGTTTATACTAAAAATAGTAGGCTTTGACTCTGTAACTGTCATGTGCTTCCAGAAGAGAAGCTGGCATTTCCCTGAATGAAAACTAGAACAGAATTCAGAAGATTTAAGGAAAGAAAATCTCCTTACAGCCACAACCCCATGTATGTGGAGAAAAAGGAGGGTGAAAATATATTTTCTTATGACAAAACTTGTTTTATATAAAAGCTGACAGGCTGAGAAATTAATAGCGGCAGTTGAAACCAAGAGAAACAAATCAGGGCTAATGACAGACTTGTTGAAATTATGTCTGGTTACTTTGAGCACCTCTAAAATTAGCATATGGAGCCTTTTCAATTTAGGCCAGCTCTACTGAAACAACTTGTTTACTCCTGAGGTTCCTACTTAAAAGTGCAGTGAAATTAAGACTACTTGCAAATTTCTGCTTTCTTCTTTTAATTTGCTTGAATAAAGTGTATCATTTCTGCCTAGGCTCATGTTAAAATAGCTTTTGTAAAAAGTAATATCCTCACTAAGACATTCTTGAGAATTATCATAAAGAAAATATGTCTGTGAGGAAATTTAAATAAAAGATAGAATGAGGGCTGCTAGGACTTCCTATACAGAGTTTATAGTTAATATGAAGGTTTGGAAAAAAGTGAATTCCATACTCAGCTGTAGAGATTTTTACTAACAACTGGAAATTTCAACAGCAGTTGTAATATATAAAAATATTAGATGTGTAGGGGTTAAAAATGTATTTATTTTCTCATAAGTAATTTTTGTTTGAGTCAAAATTGTTTTGTATTAAGCTTATTGGAGCTTCTTTTTTAAAGCATCCCATAGCTCCACTACAAATGTCAGAAGGGCTTGCTAGAGAGCAAAAAATCTCTGAAGGGAACATTGTCTTCCTGACAGACCCTTGAACTGCAAAGGACATACTGAAGAACAAAAAAGGAACTACTGTATTTCTATCACTAACAAAAATCCAACTGGATACACAAAACCCAGAAAATCTGTGTATGTGTTTAATGAAATGATATTATTGTTGTCTGGGTGAGTATTGACTAAATGTAGAGATACAAGGTCAATGTCTTGGCAACCAATGAATATCTATAAGCTATATCATATCCACAGTACTTGGATTCTTACAGCATTACTTGTCCAGGCATTAGACAAATGCCTGGACTGCTTGTATAAATGAATGCATCACTGGGATTAGAAGCAGAGAAGGGCCATATTAACTGTATTGCGTGATGGCTGCTCAACCTTACTTTCCACCACTTGAGAAATAAGATGAAACCAATTGCCTTCTTCATGTACTGCAACTGTGTGAGTAACAGGAGTGCAGTAAAGACCATAGCTATAAAAACTGGCTAAACAGGCTGCTACTATGGCTTATCACCTGCTTGGAACATTAAACTGAATGTCATTTAAAACTTTGGAATTTCTCTTTGAAATCCACAAATTAAAAAGACTTCAGAAACTTTAACCCTGTTACTTGATTTTATAACAGCCAAGACTAGTTTCTGGAATGAATGGTTACGTTAATAACAGCCAAACATTCTGACCCCTGTGGATTTGTAGTGCCCATGGACTTGATGGATGTATTTGGAAGCCCAGAAGTTCTTGTAATCACTGAGTACTTCTGTACCATCTTAGCTTTTTGTTTTGTTGTTTTATCCTTTTAAATATTATAAATATGCATATACATAGATATTTAAAACTGTGCCCCAAGGATTTGAAATTCAGACAAATGTCTGGGGACTGGTTCCTCACACGGAGTTAACTGCAGCCACCCATTCGCTTATAAAAACGACCCTTAAATTCCATTCTGGTCCAATCTTACAAAATGGTCTCACATCCTTCCCCAGATGACTAGTTAAGAAGAATATGTATATACATGCATATACTGAAAAAAACAGTGAAGTAATGTAGGCAGGATTACATCATGTCTATAGTTAACAGCAGGCAGAGCTCTAGGCTTTTTCTGCAAAGTTTGTGGCAAGAAGCTGCAGGCCAAAAGGTCAAGAAAAATATTTGGAATTGAACATGCAAGGGAAAGGTGTAAGAGAAGAGATGGGCAGTCTGAAAAGTTCTTGAAAGAGTTCTCTAGAAAATGCACACTGCTGTTACACTGATCTCTCACGGTTTAGAGAAGAAACAAATTGGCAACACTGAAATCTGAAGGATTTGAGGCAAGTAGAAATAGTATAACAAGCACGATCCAACTCTCTCTTTTTCACAGTAACTTAATTGTCAACCACAGCACAAAACCCTTGCCTATTTTTTTTTTTTAATTTGAATCGTAAAGGCTACTAAAATCAGTTATGATGTAGAGGTTAGGCTACTGCAGATATAGAATAAAATTACCATGAAGTGCTACTGTGGGAAACTGATAATATTACGAAGTTCTGATACCAGTTTTCTTTGTAAGTTTATACATCATTCCTTCCTCAGTAATACATATTTCTCCAAATGCCATCAACAGTGGGAAAGACTCAACTGTTTTGTATCAGCTGAAAGCAACATGCTGAACAGTAGCATTATTTGTTGCTTTTGTAGTCAAGTCTGCTTCCAATAAACCTTCCTAGTGAGACTTCCTGCATTTGAATGGAACACTGGTCTCCTGTCAGAGTTGTCATGAAGTTCCTCAAAAAAAGGACTTGGAGGTCAGGACATATCTCTTGGATACAACATGGTAAGCATCCTGTGTAGGTTATGTCTCAAGTCTCATAAAGAGCTACTGGTGCAATACTTTTGTAATTGAAGTCTTAAGAGTATTTTCTCTATCCTAAAGGATATTTTCAGAACTACAGTACTTTAATGGCCTTTTCTACACAGTGATGGAGTAGAAATATAGGAGTAATGCAAATTTATTATTTTTTATTACTTATTTAAATACCTTTTCACACTTTCACTTGAATAAAAAGTTGTACAACCTTGTCTTTTTATGGAATTTTTTAATTTCTGCTTTCTTTGGATTTGTCTCATTTCTTAGAAATGTCCTTCCCTATATGCCAAACTGATATATGTGAAGGAGGACTTATTCAGCCCTTACCAATTAATTTACTTACAGTACTTTGCAATAGTCAAGGAATATCCAATTTCATACTAATTTAATAATTTTCTTAGCAAGTTTTCGCCTGTTTATCATTTCTCCATTTAATCTTACGCTTCAGATATTATTTTCAATTTAAACATACCATTCTAATTGCAAATTTAAAGCCAGTACAATGCATTTAGTTTCATACACAATTTCATGTGACCTTTAATAAACAGTAAAATGATCTGTATCCACAGTTCAAGAACTAAAAATTTAATAAAAAGAAAGGGAAATTAATATTGTTTTTTCTTGGAATATGTCAACAGGGCACAGGTTTCCTGATATTTTAAAAATTATGTAGCTATTATTGTAGAACTGTTTAATTTATCAAATACAGCTATCTTTTTCATAATTTTACTCTTACAGTTCATTCATAAATTCCAAATGATGAGTCTCATTATTAGAAAAAATCCTATCCCCCAATTTCTCTGTTTCTACTTTTAATTAATGGATTTGATAAACTGTATACAGCTATATTACTCTCATAATATATATTTAGTATATTTAGTATGTACCTCCAAATAGGCGTCATCTTGCAGCAACACTCATCGAACATTTAAAAGCAAGTGGCTTACTTCAAAATAAAGCTTTCTATGCAAACTTGACCAATGTAGTTTTGTATTTGTGATTGTATTTTTTATTTTATTTTAGTGATCCTCAGGGAATGGGCAGAGAATTGTGATAACAATCCCTCCTGCTTTTAGAGATTAATATAAATCACCAAAATGAGTCCTGATGACACAAATAGAAGTTAGGAACAAATTAGGAGGAAATATGAGGAAACAAATTCCTTGTTACTCCTCTACACAGGTCAGTGTCATGACATGAACGCAAGCCACAAAAAAGTAGCAAGCAAAGGTAAGGAAGGACTATTTCAGTCACTGCGTGCAATGGAGATGTGTGCCATCTCCCAGAGGTCAATTGGTGGTTTTTGGTTTCAGTGGTATACAGCATTGTTCTTACTGAAATACATGCTGCTTTTTATTTGCTTACCAACTTTTTTCTCTAACATATTCCTAGTCCCTCTGAGTTTGGTATTATCAGTAGATGATGTCTATTCCATCATCAGCATTGCTAGAGAAAGGATTCTGTATTAGTAGGCTCAGGATAGGCCACTATATAGGTCTACTACCATTTACTTTGATAGTGAACTAACAATAACAGTGCTGAGTTGGTTTTCCAGCCATCAACCTACTTATCCTAGTAAGGTTGAAGCTATACTGTTACAACATTTTTCAAGGCCATTTATGAGAACAACGTGAGACACAATGCAAGAACCTAATTTGAAGCCCGAATACGAGATGTCCATTGTCTCTTCTGACTGAGAGGTCTGTTCCACTTTTGCAGAAAGAGATTAAGTTGGCTTGACTGAAGTCATTCCTGGCAGCTCCATGTTAGCTGATTCCTTTTCCTAGGTGCTTTCAAGCTGGCAGATATCCCATGAATCCCATTTCCATGAATGGAAGTTAAGGAGTTGTGGCTGCTTAATTTTCTTCATCTACATATTCAATGCCAAGTATTATTTTCAGTTTCCAGTCTTTTAATACTTCTTCACTTTAATCCTTCACAAACTTTCAGGATCTCATTAATGTGATTACCACTGCTTCACCTATACATCTTTAAATAGCCACAGAAGTAGTTTATCAGGCCCAGACAACTTAAATTCCTTAGGTATTTAATAGGTTTATTCTCTTTATTTTGGGCTATTATTTCCTATTTTATTTTTATAATTCTTTAGCACCTGAACAAAACAAACAAACAAACAAACAAACAAAAACAACCACCAAAACCCCCAGAACTCTAATTTGCTAGTATACTCAGAAATACAGTTTTGAAGGTGGAGTGTTATCAGAGAGAAAGGTAAAAGCAATGATACAGACAACAGAGTGAAATGGAAGGCTGTTGTGAATAAAAAAGGACATGTTTGGAATGAGGTCTCAACCCCAAGTTTCCAAAATTCTGTTAAACTCCATCTTCTCCTCATTACCGATAATTTCACTGTTGGGAAGGAAAACCATCCAGATCAAATTTAAATGATATAATCTTCAGGCAAATAATTTTGAATCATGAATCAACATGACAATATAATAAAGTATCACATATATACTTTCAGAACAAATGTATTATTTATATGCTTTTTAGAGACAGATACTTTGATGGTTTGGAATAGCTTCTCTGTTGGTACACTGTCTGCTGTTCCTTCCACCTTTGGGAGGCAAAAAATAAAAATGTGTGTGCTACGCCTGTCAAAATGGGGGTGCTCTACTTCCATGGATGTTCAGTAGGAAGCAGAGGAGGAAGATCACCAAAGCAAAAAATCTAGGACCAGAGCAGATCACCATCTCTAGCATCCACTTTTCTGATTCAGTATTTATCAGGATAATTAATCTACCTATCTACTTTCTTCTTTTCCTCTTACATTCTTTCTCCTCCATGCTATGGATTGCCCTCAAGCACCTAGCTATAATGTGTAGGAAGAAAAACTGTTTTATCAGGGAAAGGGAAGGGCGGTGGGGAGTTCAATCTGCCCGACATATGCTGGGGTTTCTCAGGCTGCCAGTACTGAAATGTCCTCGGGATTTCTAAAAATTATAGATGACAATTTCTTAACTTAGAGAGTGTTTCATCCTACACAGAGGAATTCTGTCTTATACCTCATCTTGACAGATAAAGAGAACCTGATCACAGAACTAAAAATTAGTGGTTTCTTAGGTGCAAATGATTACAACTTCATTTCACTACTGTATGCAAACAGAATAAAAGACATACAAATGAAATATACACTTGGTGCTTAAAAGGGTCAGTTTAGCAAAACTGAAAACAATTACAAGACAAACCAACTGGGAGACAGAACTCAGTTGAAAAAGTCTAAATTATTATTGCAAACTATTTAATAATTTTTAACTAGAAGTCTAAAATTCTATCGGCAAAAATTCAACCTGGTGTCCTGGTTTCAGCTGAGATAGAGTTAATTTTCTTTATAGTGGCTGGTATGGGGCTATGTTTTGGATTTGTGCTGAAAACAGTGTTGATAATACAGAGATGCTTTAGTTGTTGCTGCACTAGTCAAGGGCTTTTCAGCTTCCCATGCTCTGCCAGGTGCAGAAGAAGCTGGGAGGGGACACAGCCAAGATAGTTGATCCAAACTGACCAAAGGGCTATTCCATACCATATGACATCATGCTCAGTATATAAAGCTGGGGAAGAAGAAGGAAGAGGGGGAGGTTTGGAGTGATGGCGTTTGTCTTCCCAGGTAACCATTATCCGTGATGGAGCCCTGCTTTCCTGGAGATGGCTGAACACCTGCCTGCCCATGGGAAGGAGTGAATGAATTCCTTGCTTTGCTTTGCTTGTGTGCCCAGCTTTTGCTTTACTTATTAATCTGTCTTTACCTCAACCCACAAGTTTTCCTACTTTTGCTCTTCTGATTCTTCCCCCATCCCACCAGGGCGGGAGTGAGTGAGCGGCTGCGTGGTGTTTAGTTGCCGGCTGGGGTTAAACCACAACACCTGGTCAAAACTCAAAGCAAACAGCAAGATAGCTTAGAGGATAAGTGAAAGCAGCTATAAAAATGTGGCAACCCCCCAAACAATGAATAAGTTATGAAGAGAAAGAAATAAATTAGAGCAATGAATGTTAATTAGATCAATTTTATTAGTAGAAAATTAATTGGGAAAAAAAGGGCACAAATACATTTATAAAATTAACTATTTTTTTTTTCTAAGATATTTATAAATTTGATTTGTAAAAAATCAGCATACTGAGTGCTGATCTGGACATTAATGAGTGAAGGTGTGTGAGCTATCTTTGGCTGGTTCACAGGTGATTGAACAGACTTCTTCTACGCTTTTGGCCTCACTGCAGAAGGTACATCTTTTCTTAATATCCTACCCTGGTCTTCATAGCCCGCAGTACATCTCTAGGCATATATTTGTCAAGAACATTTCATGCATTAACAGTGCCACTCAACTCATGAACCAATTTGCTATTGTTGTTGGTTTTGGTGGATTTTCCTCTCTGTATGATTTTCTTTGAGAGACACGCTACCTTTTTTTCAGAGTTGTTCAAAACATCTTGGTAGTACATTTTTTTTAAATTTGTAAAGATAATACAATCTGTGTTATATGTATGTGGTCTTTGCACTTATCAGGTAATGCAAGGTGTTTTCATTAAGAAACTGTTGGCCAGCATTCATCACTAACTGCATGTGTCTTTGGAGGAGTACTACAGGGATTAGTGCTTGTCCTATCCTGTTTAGGAATTACATTAAGTACATAGAAAAAGAAGTGGTATGGCTGGTATTGATTGCAAATACAAAAACTAAGGGTTTGATAATAATGAAGAGGATAGCTTACTTAGGCAGAGTGCTCTAGTTTGCTGGTAACTTGACCACAACCATCTCTAGTATATTTTCTGGTATGGTGAAATACAAACTCAAATATCTAGGAAGAAAGAATTCAGGTCATACCAGATGGCAAGATCTGTTCCTGGAGTAACATCTCAAAAGAGAAATTAGGTGTCATGGTGGATAATAATAGGCTGATCATTTACATGACATAGTGGCTAAAACAAGTCCATGCAATTCTTTGATGTATAAACAGTGAATTTGAAATAATTGTGGCAGGTGAGTTTACCTCAGTATTTCATTTTGGTAGTTTGACTACTGCAACCCTGTACCTACTGCTTGCATCCACAACAGAAGAAGGATATTGATAAACTGGAAAGCCTTCAGAGAGGGTTGAGTCATGCCATGAAAAAAATTTAAAGACCAGAAAATATTGTTCCTACTGAAAGACTCCAGCAGTCTATTTAGCTTATCAAAGAGAAAATTTAAGAGGTGACCTGAGCTAAGCTTGGACTCATCCACATGAGATGTGAAAACACAACAGTAGATTGATCTTCATTCCAGCACAGAAAGAATAAGACCTATTTCTTGGTAGTAAAAGAAGACAGAATCAGACTTGAAATTAGATAGGAACTGTTACTACTGGAGTAACTTATCAGTTTTGCGGTAGAGTCAAGGGGATGTTTTTCTAAAGGGCTTAAAAAATTCATTCAAGGTGGTTGTCTGGCTGTACTATGCAAATAAGACAACTAATTGATCACAATGTCTGGCCTTTCACTTCACTTGCTTACAAACCCCTAAAAGGGAAATTGCCTACTCTGTGAAGTAATTGGTAAATCTCTAATACCTTGAAGAATTTACTGTCTTGAAAGGATGCTTTTATCTTCCATGACTTCATCAGAGAGCAGTGCAGATCTTGAAGACATCTGCTGGTTTGACAGTGTGATAAATGGCTGACCATCTGCTTCTTTCTGTCTGGCAGAAAGAAAGTGAGGGAGAAAAAATCTGCCTCAGGTCTTGTTTTCTGATGTGGTTCCTTTAGACTATACCTGGAGTGCCCCAGATATATTATAGCTTATCTTGAATGAAGAGTGATACCACAGAAGAATGTGGAGGCATAATACCTGTGGCACATCATGCTCATGATGATACTTACTTGTGTCACCAGGGGATCTAGGTTCTGAGAAATACGGTTATACAGTAACCTTCATCCCTCTTCAGGGCTACTTACCATACTCGCGTGGCTAGCATCTCAGAGCGGGGCAACAAGTCAACCACAAAGTTCCTGTGAAGGAAAAGCCTGTGGGAGACAAAAAGGCCCATAGTTTATGAACCATCTGAGTGCTGTAGGTTGAAAGGGGAAACACAACAGGAAGCACCTATATTCAGGATGGCAGTGGCAGCAGGCTGTAAAGTAAAAGCATCCTTTCTCTGAGCTGTCTGAAGAGTGGAAGTTTTGGAAGCTGGATCTGAAGGAGCTGCAGAAATCAAACATCTAGGTTGAATGAAATCACTATACCACAGTCTCTTTCTGAACATCTTTTGTGTAAGGGTTCAGAAAGGCAGGGTGAGAAGCAAGTCAAATCTAAGGTAAATTACTGACATCAGTGCAAGAAGCTGACAGGGAAAAATGAAAGAGGAATGGAATTTCAATAGAGCACCCACTACTGAAAACATCACTTGAATGTTTTTGGTGTTGTGGGTTTTTTTAATGTTCCAAAGACAGTGTAAGAAAAAGTGTTAGGAGAAGGGAAGTTTGAATATATAGAAAGGGGTTTTTTTAATCTCTTGTTTTAATGTCAGCTACAGAACCCTTCCCCCATATATATTTTTATATATTTATCAAACTGTGTTTCCAGATACAGATTACCAATGTAGACAACACCTTTATGATAGACACTTTAATATGAGAACACTCACAAAAGTTTCATTTTTAATTTTCTGCTGATGAGTAAGTCTTCTGGGAAGAGCTCTGAATGTGCTCAGCTAAAAGACAGTGTGACCTACCCCCATGGCAAGAGCTCTGGAGTCACAGTATCACAGTGCTGTTCCTCGGATGACTTGTCCAAGAGAGATGCAAGATGTACTAACATGGGCAGTGGGCTGCACTAATCTGGCTCCATGCTTTTTCATTGCCTTGTTAGCTCACAGATAGTGGTTTTGGCATCTTCCATGTGACATCACAGTAGACTATTCTGGAAAGAATTACTTCACCACAAACAGTGTGAGTTGATTTAGTATTTAGATTGCAAATACGTAAATAAGACTCAGAATCAATAGACTCCTTTTTATGTTTTATGGATGTAAAATGTTTCTAAAATATTAGAAGATAACACTGTATGCATAAAGGCTTGGAAAGAACTATCAAAGCACCTTTCCTTTTCATATATCTGATTAAGTTGAATCAAGCATTGTGTATGGGACTGGAAAAGCACAGTCAATTTACAGAGCCAGATACAGCTTCAGTCTAGATGTGAAGAGATTTACAGCAGCACATAATATGATTGGGATCATATGTGTCAGATGGGGCAGCATCAGTGGAGCCTTAGTCAGTCATTCCCTACAAATCCACTTCTGATTTGAAGACTTTTAACCTCATTTTCCACTGTCTTGGACCTTCTGTGGTCTGAGTCATAAAAGTCTGTTATAAAATCATATCAGGTCAGAGTAGTAGGTTTTTACTGTTACTTTTTAATTCCCTGTGGCGTGATTCAACTTATGGTGCTGGGCAATAGCAAGGCATACTTTCAATGAGCAGCCAGTTTCACTGCTGGAAGAGACTGCATATTGGGCAGAGCTCCTCTGCATTGTACCCTTTCTACTTTGCTGTCCTCCTCCAGTCTCCCTGGGTGATGGCACAGCTCTCCATTGCCTCAAGGTAAACCAGTGAAAAATTAAATATTCACTGAGCATGGGGAGGAACTGTAGCTGTAACTGAGTCTTCCACAACATGGAGAACAAAAAGGCAGGAAGATTTCTGCTAATTTAATGAGATACAGCATGCTTTTCAAGGACTCCAGCTCCAAGGAGATAAGATGGCACTGAGTGTCCCACCATTTGGGCATTTCTTTTTTCATCCACAGCAAGTTGCACATAATTTGTCCTCTGAACAGTAAGACATCTGTTATTGCTGCCTGAAGCTCAGCAAGAGGAAATGCTAAACTAACTAGAATCTAGCTTATTTGTATTGAATTAGTACAGTCATTAGGACTTTAACTATTTTTATTTGGTGACAGTTTGCTACTGATACCACCTTTGGGACAAGCACCTCTCTTTTTTATGTTGCTTTTCTTATCACTGACAGGAGAAAATGACTGATTGTTTTTGGCCCTTGCTTGAAACTCCTTTTCGTGACTTTCTTGAGTGCATATCCTGTAGCAAATAGATGTTGCTAGTATGCACCAGTCTTCATTTACTAGCCTGAACAAGTGCTGACAGATGAGGGAGCTGACAGTCTGCCCTACTGTTGAAGCTGGAAGATATAGTTACATGTGAATTTGCTGGCTTTTTAGACCTGAATAACTGCAATTGTGTATAAGGGTCACCTCTGGGCTCAGTTATCATTCTGAAGAAAAAAAGGAAGCTTTTTGTAAAAATTCATACATTTTTGGCCTTCTGCTAAGTGATGCCTGAGGAATGCATGGCCTTGGAAAGTCAGGTTTTCACAAAGTGGCACATTAAAAATTACACTAATGTTATTAAGATGGCAAGCAGAGGTATAATTATTATGTTAGGTATAATTATTATCCAAATTAAACCAGTGTATTTTTTCCATAACAGTGACTCAAATCCATCTCTCTCTCCCCCTCCCTATTGTCTGTCTGCCTGCCTGTCTGTCCCAAAGATTTTTGCACCATTTTATCTAGTGATATGTGTCACTGTCAACTTGTCCATTAGGAGTCTGCTCCTCTATTGACTTTAGTGGTACTAAACATGCAGGGCCCTGCTCTAGCAAAAATAAGGCAGTCACGATTAGGTTTATAATCCCACACCACTGCTAGCTCTTGAGAATTTTGTGATAGTGGTTTGCCATAACAGTATAAATAATCACAGAGGACAAACACAAAACTGCATGCTCTGCACTCCACACTTGTGTTTTCAGATATATGACGTTTTAACAGTCTTGGGTTTGGGTTAAAACTCTCCCGCTTTTCCCTACATCAGTTTAAAATAAAAATTTCAAAGCCTTAGCATGCAACTTGTAATTTAAAAACAAACCATGCTAACCAAAATGTCTCCCTGGTGCTTGTAGGCTTCTTATCAGGATGAATTTGAAGAGCAGTAGATAAAAATGTTTAGTATTTGCTCTGTCTCCCCTTAGCCTCACAGCAAGAAGCAATAGACTCTAGGTGGTCATTGGATGGTGACCACCTCCATCTCTTCAATTTTCTTCATCTCCTAAAGTCTCTTACACTCTGCTTTTCTTTCTCTTCCTATGTTACAAATATTGCATATTACTAGTTCGGCATATCATTCCTTCTAGTAGAATGGATTCCCATCTGATTTAAAACAAAGGAGCTCTGATACAGTATTTTCTGAAAGCTTTTTCAAATCCTTTATAAATGTTGTTTCTGAGTTCACCTAAAGCAACTTCTACTCTGTGCAGAAAGTAGTCATATGCATCTAATTATCTAGGCAGGCTGATATCTATTGCATCAGCATACACACAGAAGTGGTTTATTTTAGCCTTTTAAAGATTTATACCGAAGTACTTCTACTGCACAGAGTTTATCTATTCAAATCTGCTTTGGCTGCTGCTTTGATATAGTCACAGAGAATGGTCTTATTTGCATTATGTTAAGGACACTTAGCAAAAGGAAAGAAAGCTTCTGTCCTGATCTCATTCTTGTTTATTATTGACATACATAGTCAGCCAGAAAGATTTTTCTTAAGAAAATGATTTTTGTTTTGTTTTTAATGATGAAGTCTTTTCAATCCTACAAAATCCTAATGTGACTGAAGAACTGATAAAAAGATCACAGGAAGGAAAGTTGAAAGGTAGGGGATTTATAGATATACTCTTTAAAACTGTTTTGCTTTTGTTTCTTGTTAATACCCATCTAGCACAACACCTAATTAACATTCTGGATAAAACACAGCATTATTAAGGCTTCGCTACACTCATAGACACCTTTCAATTAAGGTGCTTGAGTTCACATAAAACATGCTTTCCAATCCTCAGAAAAATCTTTTAGCACAACCAGTTGAGTCTTGACAAATTTATGTTAAATAAAAGGACAGAGACTTTGGGGAGTTTGTTTGTGTCCTTTTTTTAAAAAAATAAATAAATTGTATATATATAAACAGCTTTCAGGCCTTTTGCAAAAAGAAGCAAGAACTTTGGAAATGCCCAATTTTTAAAAGTCTCTGGCTGATCTCCAAAGTTTGCTACCTTTTTCAGAAACAGTGCTTTTCAGAGGCTAGTATTTTCACCGGGGTTTCCTGGCTTTACATAGCCTTGTACTGAATTTGAACCACTTAACATTTTTATGGAAGAGCAAAGTAGATCTGGCTTAATACCTGAACAAATCACTGCCTGACAAGCCAGTGGAACAAACTGCTGTTCTGGAATCAATTCTTTGATCCCCAAAGTTTATGTACCCTCTTTTTCTTGTTATCAACTGGTTGACATACCTTTCTTGCGCTGCTGTGCCAGACTAATGACATTTTGTTATGAATTCATTGTAAAAAGGACTTCAGTAACATGTAAGTGAAATTAAAATGGAATCCTAGTGAAATTTTATGTTTCTTTCCGTGGAACACTTAAACTATTAATCAAACTCAATGCCAAAAAATAATAATTTCCAAGCACTGCTTTTTCTGTCTTTTCTAGCTTTTGTCCAAGCTAAACTTTCTTTCCCCTCCTTCTGTTTTTTTACTTAGATAAACTATCTTTCTTTCTAAGCACTACTTATGGTTTCAAAAAAATGGAAGTAATCTAGAGTTCACTTACAGATCAAGTACCATAAGCTGGTGTTTTCAAGTATACTGAAAGTTTATTAATGCTTTCCAACTCATTTCCTACTTCCCTGCCAAAAGCACTCTTTAGTGGACTGTAAAGTTTTTCAAATAATAGACATCTGATCCAAGTTTCTTATGATTTTTCTTTTCAAGAGATCACATACTTTCAGAAATCTGGTAAATTTTTATTGTAGTATAAAAATCTGCTATTCTGACTGGACGCTAAGAGTTGTGAACTTATTAGCCTTTTAACATCTGTTAAAAAATTCATTTCCTCATTCTGAGAGATTCAGCTTTGCTTTAATACACATATTCATGTGATGTTTAAGTCAGAAGAAGAAAAGAATGCTGAACCTTCTGCTCACAAATAACAGTATCTGATATCAAAATGGTCATGACCTTTTAAATAAAAAGCACTCTTTTGAAGTACAATGCAGGTCTGTAAAAAATTGTCATTTGTATGTATTTTATGGGCTTGACAGCAGCATTTGCATCTCTAAATAAAGGATCTCTTTGATCGTGTATGACTTCCAAAAAAGAGGCAGGCCATCTATTTGTGATCAAAGATCTCATGGATGAGATGCAAGCTTACACTCCCCCAAATGTATACTTGACAGACTCTTAAACTGGGGTCTCAGCACAAGTTCCCCCCTCCTCCCATAACCAAATTGTGATATCACAGAAGGCTGGCATCAGGAACAACAAATGCAGAGGGACCCTTCTGAACACAAGTTATCTTTAGCATCTTGTAAAGGCTTGGGCTCTTTGCTCTGTCACACTTATGTAGCCACAGAATTTTTTGATCCTTTTGGCTTCTGTGACAATTCGTAGGACACCTAGGCTATAAAACAACATTAAACTAAATGTCAGTGTGGTGCTGTTAACATCTATAAACTGGCCTAGCAGAGAAGCTTAGAACAGGGTTAGACATTTCTACAATCAACAATCTTTTCTGTGCTTTTGATTAAAATTTAATAAAAATGTTTCAGTGAGGTGAAGACTTGTGCAGAGCAGGTGAGGAAAGATCAACATTTACTCAGCCCAAATCTAATCCAGCCACTTTTTCCTCTTCTCATATTCCCCATTCATACAGAAGGGCCAGCGCGTCCCATGTATTCCTGAAACAAAACAGGCAGCGTGACATGGTCTCTTACTCAGGAAAGAGGATTAAAAGGGAAAAGCTCCTATTTGTAGGACCTGAGGGATCTAAAACTCTATCTGCATCCCTCTACAAGCCACAGCTCACCTATTTAAGCCAGAGGTTTTTCTTTGACTGCAAGGATATAAAATTCCAGTGGGGTCACAGTGAGTCCTATTCAGAAACCCACCACTGTAAAATATAAGAAGGCAGAATTCAGTGATGATCAACTCAGAGCCAAAATAAACCAACAAACCCAACATTGCAAAGTCCCAGTGTGACTGCGGAGTTCAGGCTATGCAAACTGTTTAGACCAGACAAACTCTGCAGCTCTGTCTCAGGATACTCTTTACTGATTAGGAAATGGTGCTGGTGAAATTATCACATTAACATTTTACAGGAATACAAAGGAAGGACAAGAAAAGAGAGAAAGTAAGGGAAGCAGCAGGCAGATTTCTTCACTGTGCTCTCTGAAAGCATTGCATCCCCCCCAGATCGAGGACTGTATCTTGATGGGCTAAAGTCTTTGTGACTGATTAAAAAATAAAGTAACATAAAAGCTCATTAATAAAGCATATGTTTTAAGTACTGATTTTATATTGTGGTTTTATATTGGATGAATTAATACAGTGTAAACGTCTTTGTTGCTGCAGATTGCTCAATATACCTGGCTGGTAACGCACAATAAAGCTCCCCTGCTTCCCCATGAGACATTTGAAAGGCCAGGATTTCAGCAATGAAACACTGGCCTTCAAAAGTCTTACGTCATAAACATATAAAGCAGTCCAGCATGGAAGGTCAATCATCAATCACTGTTACACTGTGTAGCAGTGTACTTCCTGTGTAGCAGAAGCAACTTCATAGCAGAAGCCATTTTATATTGCATCCAAATCCATTCTGACTTTGGACTTGTGGGTTACATCATTATAGAAATACATGACCTTAGTCAACATGTACTGTGATGAATCATAGAATCACAGGATCATAGAATCATTTAGGTTGGAAAAGACCCTTAAGATCATTGAGTCCAACCGTAAACCTAACACTGCCAAGTCCACCACTAAACCATGTCACTAAGTGCCACATCTACACGCCTTCTAAATACCTCCAAGGATGGTGACCCCACCACTTCCCTGGGCAGCCTGTTCCATTGCTTGATAATCCTTTTGGTGAAGAAATTTCTCCTAATATCCAATCTAAACCTCCCCTAAGTAGAGTGAATTCTGATAGAGGATATGGAGGACAGTGGAGGATATGGAGAATAGAGGACAATTTCTTTATCATTCCTTCAACGATTTTGTCATAAAGTCAAAATTTTAGATTTTGAGATTTTTTTAAAGAAAAAGAGATCTTTTTCTTTTATGAGTATTCTGTCTATTTAAAAGAAAACAGTGAGCAAGACCTGTTGAAGAAAGATTTCTTTAAAAAACACATTTGCCTTGTTGCATGATAGTGAAAGGAGATTTTGTCATGTCTATGCAGGCTTTTCAATCCAATAGGCAAAGACATAGAATAGCTTAAACAAAATTTGTATAAAAATAGAATTCTGGTGTAGCTAGTGGAAACACAAAAAAATTAAATGGAAAACATATATCAGTGTGTGGAAAAAATAGGAATTCAAAGATGACCAACCCTACAACACAAATAAAATATGGTTTATTTTAAAAGCTGAAAATACACATAAATAATCTATAAAATATTTTTTTAGAATATCAATAACCTTATAACTAGACCAATTGCTACCACAAAAATCTGGTGAGTCTTGAAATTCAGTGTAACACACAAACCTTGAATTTTCCAAATACCTTCTCTTTTTCCAAATTTTTCTTTCCAGCTTAGTTAAATAATTGATTGGAATATTAAATTATAACTGTGTGGAGTTAAATTTTATTTTTTATATTAAAGAAACGTAATGGATTCAAGAGCTGGATTCAAGACTGAAGATTTGTTTGGCACTCAGGTGAGTCTTTTTTTAAGGACAATTTGCCCCATGGTAGAACTTCTGTGATAAAGAGCAAGTGCACTGGTCCAAAATACTCTGAGAAGCTGGAGCCCCAAACTTTTCCAGGAAAGTAAGGATGTGCTTTTGTCACACTACGCATCATTGCTAAATATTTGGCCCATCATCTTTGATTGCCCATAGACATCTTTCTTAATGAACTTCCAGTCATATTTTCAAAATGGTCTGTTGGTCTTGTTATCAACTCCTAGTAAATCTTTAATGTTTTCTGCTAGTTATGGAAACTGTCAAAATGGGAAGACTAAATCATTCATACAAGATTCTGCCACATTTACTCATATTGGAAGAAATGAATGAAATAATACAAAATTACAGTTGGGGCTACTAGTTAATTTTGGCTTCAGATACAAGCACTTGATTTGGTAAAAAGGCAAAAAGGAAAGTTCTACTGTTTTAATTTTTCTGTTGTTCAAAGTAAGAAAATAATCTGAAATAAATATTTGTGTGGTTTCAAAAAAACTTATGAAAGATTTTTAGATAAACTAGTATTTTGTTTGGCACTGACAAAATTCCTCATTAAAGAATACATCGTCATCTCTTGACAAAAAGCATGATAAATAATAATAATAATTTAAAAATCCTTGTTCAACCCTCCCTTTTATTAATGAGTGGATTTTGATGGAAAAAGAGGATTATTTCTTTGGAGATGCACATTTCTGCCTTTCATAGACTAAAATTTTTTGCTTGAATCTTCAGTTGTTGTTGGTAGAAGCAATGTTATCCCACAGAACTGAGCTTTGTAGTCCCTTCTAAATTTTGATCTAATAATAACTGAGTTAAAAAAAAAAAAAAAGACTTGCACAGGAAAGGAAAAAGTTCTTTACCAAAGACCTGCAGTGACTTAGACTGCACATATATTAAAATTAATATTCAAATGTTTGTCTAACAAAAATAAAATTAGGTACACATAAATGCACTCTGTTTCAGAAATACATTTTCTGTTATCTTATTGATGCAAAAATATTTCAAAGGATCACATGAAATGCTAATTCACTTTTTCAGACTACCCATATAACTAAAGAGTGATTAATTAGAAGTGACTCGTTTATCACAGTTACTTTTTCCTGTACTAATCTCTGATTCAGGTAGAACAAGAAACTGTTTTGACTGTGCTCTGTCTTCTTTTATTTTGTTGTGTGTATTCATAATATTTTGCTTTTCTTTCCAACTCTGTCAAATGGAGTATGGTATATGGCACCACAAATACTTCTGTGTAAAAACGGTAGCCTTAGTATTTGTCCATAGGAATTTAATGTTTTCTGCTTATTGGACAAACACAAACACATTCCAGGCCCTGAAGAATTCTGGGAATTGTAGTATAATTGGCATTTGCAGTACAAAATGCTATAATTAGAATTACCTCTAGATGGCTTTTTTTTTTTTAAGTAGAATTTATCTAGTGTGAGCCTGTGCTGTGATCTTATATACATGACAAGCCTTGATATCTGAGACACTGATATTCTGAGGGCACAAAGCAATGCTGAGAAAGAGATTCTTCTTTCTCTTTTGCTACTAGGTAGCAAGCTTTACTACTTTTCTGAGAAGTAAAAAACATTTTCTCTCTACCAAATGATGAGGCAATGACAATTTATTTGAATTATTGCAAAATTTTAGGGCACTAGTCCTAAATCAGGACCACATCGTGCTAGGAGCAGACCAAACATTGAACATAAAATCAAAACAAAAAATCCCCAGAAAACAAGAGGAAAACCATTTCTTCCTCTTTCAGTAGCTTACTGGTATTAAATTACTGGTTTCAAGCTGTGCTTTCATAAATTCCATGCAAAATATTCTAAGCATTCCGGTATAGTAAAATAGAAGGTTCTACAGTTATAGAATGAGGAGTGACTTTAGAAATATAAACCAGCATAAGCAAATGAATAGCATTGCTTTAATACAGATTTGGTTCATCCCTGAAAGTACATTTGTATTTCTCATCTTTTTAGACCAAACAATGGCATAAAATCCCTATAGTAGCTATATATAATGAAGTACAGAAAGCAAATTATGAATAATAAATGGTGTCTTGTTGTATGTTCTCTTTTGGAAAGGATTTGCATTAAACAACATTCTTGACTTGTCATTCAAAATTAAAACTAAATCTGCCTTCTCAATGTAATATTTACAAAGAGAATGCTTCTTGCCTTTTCTTCTAGTGTGAATAGTAGAGTATAGTACACATATCTTTCTGGTATGAGGCACGTAGAGTTGTCTGGCTAGACCTATCATTTGCTGAATTTGTTGTTATTATTTTCTGTAGAAAATCTTCCATAATTTGTGTCATTCTTTACCAAGGAGTGATTGTTGGTACACTTTTATGTGTTGCACATGATCTGAAGAAATTAACAAAATAAATAAATAAATATAACTTGTACCTTATTATCTGGCAGTTCCAGAGGGCCTACACCATCACTTAACTATTGGTGACATTGAATATTGAAAGCAAAGCATTTGAAAAGTCAAGAACAGATAAAATGCCTTTCATTTAATGTTCATATCATGCAAATATGTAGACAATCTCATTTATAGAAATATGAATGGCATTAACATTACAGAATCACAGAATCACAGAATCGTATAGGTTGGAAAAGACCTTTAAGATCATTGAGTCCAACCGTAAACCTAACACTGCCAAGACCACCACTAAACCATGTCCCTAAGCACATCATCCAAACGTCTTTTAAATACTTCCAGGGATGGTGACTCAACCACTTCCCTGGGCAGCCTGTTCCAATGCTTGATAACCCTTTCAGTGAAGTAAAATTTCCTAATATCCAGTCTAAACCTCCCCCTGGTGCAACTTGAGGCCATTTCCTCTCGTCCTATCACTTGTTACTTGGGAGAAGAGACCAACACCCACCTCGCTAGAACCTCCTTTCAGGGAGTTGTAGAGACCGATAAGGTCTCTCCTGAGCCTCCTTTTCTCCAGGCTAAACATCCCCAGTTCCCTCAGCTGCTCCTCATAAGACTTCTGCTCTAGACCCTTCACCAGCTTCGTTGCCCTTCTCTGGACACACTCCGGCACCTCAATGTCTCTCTTGTAGTGAGGGGCCCAAAACTGAACACAGTATTCGAGGTGCAGCCTCACCAGTGCTGAGTAAACTAGGACAATTGTTTCCCTACTCCTGCTCCCACTATTTCTGATACAAGCCAGGATGCTATTGGCCTTCTTGGCCACCTGGCCACACTGCTGGCTCATATTCAGGTGGCTGTCATCCAACATTCCCAGGTCCTTTTCTGCCTGGCACTTTTCCAGCCACTATTCCCCAAGCCTGTAGAGTTGCATGGGGTTGTTGTGGCCCAAGTGCAGGACCTGGCACTTGGCCTTGTTGAACCTCATACAATTGGCCTTGGCCCATCGATCCAGCCTGTCCAGGTCCCTCTGTAGAACCTTCTTACCCTCAAGCAGATCAACACTCCTGCCCAACTTGGTGTCATCTGCAAACTTACTGAGGGTGCACTCGATCCCTTCATCCAGATCATTGATAAAGATATTAAACAGGACTGGGCCCAACACAGGGGGAACACCACTTGTGACCGGCCGCCAATGGGAGTAAACTCCATTCACCACCACTCTTTGGGCCCGGCCATCCAGCCAGTTCTTTACCCAGCGAAGAGTACACCCGGCCAAGCCATGAGCAGGCAGTTTCTCCAGGAGAATGCTGTGGGAAACCGTGTCAAAGGTTTTACTGAAGTCTAGATAGACAACATCCACAGCCTTCCCCTCATCCATTAGGCGGGTCACCTTGTCATAGAAAGGAGATCAGGTTGGTCAAGCAGGACCTGTCTTTCCTAAACCCATGGTGGCTGGGCTTGATCCCTTGGTTATCCTCTACATGCCGTGTGATGGCACTCAAGATGATCTGCTCCATCAGCTTTTCCCGGTACCGAGGTCAGACTGACAGGCCTGTAGTTCCCTGGGTCCTCCTTCCGGCCCTTCCTGTAGATGGGCATCACATTTGCTAATCTCCAGCCAACTGGGACCTCCCCAGTTAGCCAGGACTGCTGGTAAATGATGGAAAGGGGCTGGGTGAGCACATCTGCCAGTTCCTTCAGTACTCGGGTGGATGTCATCAGGCCCCATAGACTTGTGAATGTCTAAGTGGTGCAGCAGGTCACTAACCATTTCCCCCTGGATTATGGGGGCTCCATTTTGGTCCCCGTCCCTATCTTCTGACTCAGGGGGCTGGGTATCCGGAGAACAATTGGCCCTGCTATTAAAGACTGAGGCAAGAACAAAACATTGGCCTTGCACATTTGCAAAGTCTTCATTGAAAGACGGAAATAAAACCCAAGTATCTGTATTTTGTTGAGCTGAAAAGTATGTAGTAAAAGAGACCCAAAATCAGACAGAGTTTCAGGTTTAATTATAAAATTTGGATGAAATTCAAGCCATCCAGCACTGTCTCCAATGCATCTATGGTGAAGTTCCTCTTCAAGAAGGTCTAAATTCTCAAGAGAATTTCTTCCGCTTTCGCTGTTCTCCAACATAAAAGAAATAAGCCTGCCTACATGATGTAGAATTTGACACATACCATATAATCTGATTTTAAATACAAGAGCAAGTTTTAGCCTCAAAACCAGGAGAAAACTACCTCTTCAGAGGAACATAGGTTAATGTTTTCATCTGTCTTTTCTATAACTATCCAGGGTCACAGTGAATCTAGTGCTGTGGTGTTGCCTTCTCGATTCCATGTTCATGCTGACAATTGACTGAGTTCTTTCTTTCTTGATCTCACTTATGAGCTTTTCAGCAAAAATGAAAGTTTTCCAAATGGTATTTGAATCAGATAACAAAAGCTGTGATGCACAATGAAAAGTAAAAAAAAAAAAAAAAAAAAAAGGCTGTTTCATTTCTACCCTCCTGTTTGATTAAGATCTGACCACTTAGATGATCATAAACCTGAGTAGAGTAGTAGGCAAGCAGCTGATCTGATACAGACTTAATTGAGCTGCTAGGGTACTGTAGCATAAAGCATGGCATTTCCAGGTTTTGAATTCCTTTTATTGTCTTTGCATTAGTGGTTAAAAGTTGTAGGAATAACTGTGAAGATTTTTTTTTCACTCAGAAGCTGGATAGAAGCAGTTTTGTGATGTGAATCACAAAAAAGAAAGGACAACAAAGGTTACACACAATTTTTTTTTTCAGTTGACTGCGTATTAGAGATGGTTTTACCTGTTTCATTTTGCACGGGTAAGATATAAGACCAAGGTATAATTTATTAATTGTTCTAAAATACTTTGCACTTCTGTTCATTCCCTACAATATGTTTTAAGGTGGCTGTCAATCACAATTATGTGGACACGACCATAAAATGCTTATGCAAGTACTTACATATACATGTAAAGGAGAAATTTCAATTTAAATAAGTATCTCAGAAAGCAAAGAAAACAGCATCTGTTATCCAGCTGCATTTACATAAATGAGGTACACCTAAACAGAGTCTGGCTTGAGATAATATTGGATATATCTGCCTGGACTCATATGGCCTAATTTTGTTAATCTCAGTCAAACTAAGCATTACCTAGAAAGGAATGTCTGCAATAAATACCATAAAGCACAGCTCAAAATAATAAAGACAACAAAATCACACCCTAATTTATACTCAGAGGGTGATCTTCATCTGCTCACATTTAGATACCTACTAAGCATGCATCTATATTTGAGCTATTTACATGGATTGTCTTTGTAATATCTTTGTAACTGATGGCAGGAAAGAAAGGCTTCTAGGGCACAGTTCCTCTCCTATGGCAGGCATCTAAAATAAGCCAAATGAGTCATGGTCTCAAAGTGCCTCTCTCTTCACTGACTACAAAGAGAGTCTAGATAACTGGCTGAGATGTGAAAGTCTATACAGTAGTTGTATAAAGTTAACAGATACATCTCACTCATGGTGATTTTACACTACTTAGCTGACATAGGTGCCTTTATGCAACTCTTTGGGATTGATCAATTCAGACTTTTCAGAGTTGCATCGGTTCCAGTGAGTTTTAAAACAGACTTCACTTAAAATAGTGTGATGCCGATTTGTCGATATGGCAGACCCATTTTGTGACACTTCAGCCTAACTTAATGGGGAATCAGATTAAGATGAATGAATATGAGTCCAGTTCATACTGAATTCATTAATTAAGTCAGTTTCTTAAAATCCAGTTTTTAGTGTGCCTAGTTTTATTTGGATATAGGAAAGGTTTCAAGCTATTTTAACATGAATCTAAAACACTCTGATTCAGAGACTGAAAGAAATAGCAGGAAAAGCAACTAGTGGGAAGATAAAGCTAATCTGCAAAACCAAGCTTACAGAGGAGAACAGGAAAAAAAGCGGGAGAAAATACTGATTTTTGTTTTTTCAGCACAACAAAGCCACTTCTTTTTTTTTTCAAGGCTTTTTTAATTCTTTTTTTTAACAAGGGAAAAATTGCTCAGTACACCTCTATTTGGGCATCTGAAACTTTCATGTGGGTGTCTGTGTCTGTGTGTAAGCAGGTCTAATGAAATGTTTGAGAGTCTAAATTGTAACGCTATAGAAACAGTCTGCAAGTTTGGCCTTGGCAGTTCTCATGATAGCGATTCAATTAAAGATTGAGGTTGAAAGTCTTTACTTACTAATTTCAATGGGAGTTTGGCCACTGGTTTTAATGGGACCATAGCATCATGGTAAGCCCCTGATTTCTGATACTACATTTTGTGTCAGATTTACTCACTCTGCAATTTTGGATTATGTCAATAAGGCTGCCAGATAATGTAAAGAGATATATCACCTTTGAAATCAATGGAGTCACTTTGATTTACGCTAGCTGGTAACCCAGCCAGGGATGCTTGCATATGCATACCAAGCTCAGCTATTTAAATGAAGGTCAAGGATGTAACTTCCTTGTTACTCCCTGTAACTTCCTTTTGCTTCTGCTGATCTTTTGCACACTGATTATTTCAACACTATCAGAAACCAGACACCTATTCAAATTGGATCTCTGATTCACATCTTTTGAGATTTGCTTGCTATCATGTAGATGCATTAATTAAAATGTACTCAGTTTACATCCAGATGCACTCAACCACACTGAACTCATGGGAGGCAAATACTTTTTGTAAATGAAGATGCTGGCTGCACAGCGACTGTGGCAAGCCTCAGCCTATCACTCACATTGTTAATGATTCTGGAGTGCATGTTTACGCAGAAGGCATAAAAGGAATTCATTGCACCTCCCTATATGTTACTGAATGGCCCAATAACCTTGAAGTGTCTTAATTTGTCTTTATTTTAATGTTATACACAAGAATGAGTGTTGCTGTCATCTAAAACAAAATAAAATTTCAACTAACTGTAGTAATCCCAAGATTTTCACTGTACGTGGATATTTCTAACATATCACACAGAAAACATGTACACTTCCCATACTTCAAGTGTCTGCTCTGTAGACCTGAAAATGCTGTAAATTTAAAAACCAAGCACAAACTGAAATAGCAATAATCCAGTTTATAAAGTCTCTTTAAGTGAGCAGGAAATAAGAAAGGTGACTGCAATTATAACAGAATTTTGAAAAAACCCACACAATATAACTTGCACCATGTTTTTGGAAAGCTCTCAAGAATGTCCAACAGTTTTTGCTTGTATTTCCCTCTGGAGCTGTTGTTTATAGCTTGCTTTTTTTTTCCCCTCTTTGTTCTTGTATTATTACTCTATACTTATCACTTTCTATACTTCTGCCCAAAGAAGTATAGAAAGTACTGTATTTCAGATCAGAAAGTCTGCAAATGGACATTTGTTTTAGCATTTCGAAACATTTAACATCAAATTACTCAGAGAGTGGAAATAAAACTGAAAGATATACTTTTATTTTTTTTAAACATATGGTTCTTTTCCAGGCCAATGCTGCAGCCATTTGTTTCTAGCACACAGCTAATGAGGAAGAAAATAAACAGATTGTTTAAATTTTTTAGATCCAGATTTTTTTTAAGAATCTCTTTCTTCTATGTCTATCAACATTTGCACAATGATTTAAACTTGCTGAACAATTACAATTTAATTTTTAAAAAGTTACCAATATATATGCTGCAGCTTAGCATATATGTATGCAAGTTCCCACTTAATAGGGTAAATAATGAAGATAAGAACATGTCATATTACTTTACAGAGTAAGGCCTATCTGCAAATAGGCTTGTGCATAAATAAATAGGCACATGGATTTCTATTGAATTGAACATAATTGCAGTATTGTTCAACTTTCAGATTTTTAACATTTGAAAACCATTTATATTATCTCTTGAGTTCATATGCATGAACACAATGTGCATTTCATCCAAACTTCTTTTTCTTGTCACATGTATGCCTTCTAAACAATTCCACTAGAAGATACACATTACGTATGCACTGAAAGGAAGCATTTTGACAGCAGTAGGGTTCAGAGACTAAACTCTTCTCATAATTTTATTTTCTATCACCCCATAGACAAATTTTTAGAGCAGTAATTAAGTAGTGCTGATTAATACTGCAAGTAATAATTTTAAATCCACCCTGTTACTCCTCTATCACTATTTTTTGCTGCTCTTCCAATAAAAAGAGATTCTCTCTTTTTTTTCATTTTTCTCTTTTTTTTATTTCCTCCACAGCCTAGAAATCATTTAGAATGTGTTATATATGGAAAAAAAAAAAAAGGAATTCTGTTACTGAAATTTATTCTTTGGTTGACAGCATTTAATTGAGGTGGAAGAACCTGACCTATGGCATACCTAGCTCCTTTAATATTGCATACCCATACCATTTTATATGGACAGACTGACTTGACTATCCATTTGCCTGGGTGAGGTTGGTAATTTACTCCACATTGTAATGGAAAGGACTCATTCAGGCAACCGGGGGGATTTTCTTGGCCAGTTAAGGGAAATTGCAGTTACAGTTCTGTGAATCTTGAACAGTAGTGCTTTGTTCACAGGAACAAATCATTGTATGATCAGTATAGCAAAATATATTACTATTTATAATCTAAAGCGATGCTTTGGACAAATCGCATCAGGAATGTTTGTCATCATTCTACAGCAGCAGGATTGTTCATAGGTGTAGTGGAATCCCAGTGGAGGGAAAAATCAAAGAAATTCCTTAGATACTTTGAATCATAAAGTCATGATATATTTTACTGGGACTCGATCAGCTAATTGACACTCTTGTGCCTAAACCTACTATAAGAACAAATAATAAATTAGGGTAACAAAATAAGAAGAAATACAAGTCAGGAGAAAATTCTAACCTTAGATTAGGGTTTTCCTAAAACAGTTAATGACATGGTTTAACCAGTAAATAAAACAACTAAAGTGTTCCCCTTTTATTTATATAAAAGCTGAAAGTATACATATATATACACACATATGTATGTGTCTTAAGTTCACTATTGGGAAATTGGTACCCATCTTGTACTGAAATTAAGACAAAACTCAAAGATTTAACCAAACTAAAACAACAACAGAAAATGTTAATTAGGTTACCCATGGTCTAGAGACCAGCTTCAAATACTTTTGGTTTGGGGTTTTTTTTTTAGTTCTCTGTGGTCAGACTGGCAGTACGCTCACTGGGCTTTTTACCCCTGTCTATAACTATAGCAACATTTTTGTTGTGGTGATGTATTTTTATAATTCAATGAGAAATGCTTTTAGCTATGGCACAAGATTAGTTACTGTTTGGTATCCAGTTTACTTTTCTTGTATGGACCCATACACACACCTCCCAGCATTTTTGGCCTAATGATATCATGAGACATTTCTGCTGGTATTTTGCTTTTTCCTCCTTCATGGCCAGACAAAATGAAAGAGGCATTTGAAAAAAAAATAAAAGCAAAGGCCATGAATAATAAAAGAAAAAAGAATAAAAGTGCCCACAAAACCACACAAAACAACACAAAACAACTCTCATGATGTTAGGCTGTGAAACAAGAATAATTCTGCAGATTTGCCTTTCTAGTTAATTTTTTTGCCATAATCAAAGATGCTTATAATCAACATTTCTGGATAGGTCACTCTCTATTAACTACAGGGAAAAAAAAAAGTTTTAAAATTTTAGGAAGAATATTGCTGAGCTACTGGTGTTTGATGATCATACTTTTGAAAACACTTCAAGGTTTTTGAAACAGTGACTAGACTGTAGAGCTGCTACAGAGTATGCTTTTCCTGTGTTCAAGAAGAAAATAATATCAACCTGAATAAGATGCCATTTTCTAGGATGGGTGCCACGGAAAATGCTATGACGCAAGCAGGAATTTTCATCTTTAGCCACCAGACGTTTGTAAAGGAAGCATATGTTGGATATGTGAGAACAGATAGGTCTTCAACACCATTTTCATAGGTCTCCATAGATTTATTCCATTAATGAGGAATACGTGTTCAGTTGGACTTTGGGACTATTGAATCAGCTGCCTATTGGTGCTGAAGACATTATGGTCAATTCTCAGTTTTTATTTTGGGGATAAATGAAAGTATATCAGGTGTATCTGACAGAACAGTCATGTTATGAAACACTCGCTATCCAAAGTTTCTCTGAGAAAGTGAGAGACTGAGTAACCACGTATTGCAGGAATCTCAATTTAAATCCATGCTATGAGAGAAAGCCTAAACATAGATGGGCTCTTCAGCCACCACTTGTGAGGTTATCTAACTGCCAACAGTACATATTAAATGTCATGTGCATGTGGTGTGACTGCGATATGTAGAGTGTTAATCCTGATTTCAAATAACCGTCTGATAGAAGCGTGCTGATTGCTCCTGCTTTCACCATACCCACTACAACTTGCCCGCACATTTCTTGCTCCTGTTTTAGTATTTCTTTCTAGAAATCATGTGTAATAAATCATATTTTCCCTTTAGATTCTCTCTAAATTATTTACTTGAAAAATGCAGTAAGAAGGGCTCTAGTCAACTGGGAGAACTTTTTCAATAAATGTTGTTCATTTCAACCCTGGTCCTTGAAACTTCTTCCCAGTAGTACTTCAATGAGAAATTAGTACCTTTGCCACTTCTTTAGCACTTTCTTGGATGAACAAGTCTTTTGGTCAGAAAATGCAAGCCTCACTTGGCTACTGTTAAAGACAAAGGACTTTTTACTGATGCCTTTAATATGAAAAAGTTTAGGCTTGAGGTCTGAGTTTTCAGCTCATCTGCCTCTTTTCTACTTAAGGATATTTTTAATCTTTCTTCTTTCTACTCATGTTACCAATGTGACTAACTCTTAGCAGTTCTAGTTGCCAAAGGTGCTGAAAATGACTGGCAGTTCAGAAAATTAACTACTGCTTTGTTTTCAAATGTGGTTGACATTGATACAATTGCACTCTGTTACAAACATCGGCAAAGAATTCTTAGTGAAGACAAGAAGGAAATGTTTCATTTCATTGCATGGTCTTCTTTACAAAATTATGCTTCTTTCTGGAAAATCATTCTGTGTCTTGAGACCAGCTCGTCCATTTAGGAAAAACTACTACCTGTACTGTTGCAAAACAGGAAAATTCCTTTGAGTTGTCACAGGGTCACTATCTTCTGCTATTTCATTGAAACAAACAAGTACTATAATTAGCCAGCTGATTTAACACAGTAAGCTAAGGCTTGTCATTAAGGGAATTTTGAGTTCTGCCCCTGCCTTCTATCTGCATTTGATTTCAGCATATATATGGTGATTGCAAACATATTTTAAATAGGCAATGCTATTATTTTCATTTGTAGAAATCCTTGTCATGCTGAGATCACTTCCAGAGGTTGTTAGTATTTATGCCTTCCTTTTTCCTTCTTTCTAAAATGGTGAATACCATTATTTGGCTACTAAAAATAGTTTATGTGTGTAACAGCAGCAGATTTTCCTTTTTTTTTTTTTTGCAATAATGCATCTTTTACCTCTTCTGCCTTTTTCTTACTAAAGCTGATGAACTTTGATCTTCAACCCCTACTCACAGAAATCTCAATTATTTAGAATCATAGAATCATAGAATCATAGAATCATTTAGGTTGGAAAGGATCTTTAACATCATCGAGTTTAACTGTTAACCTTAGCACTGCCAAGTCCACCACTAAACCATGCCCCCAAGCACCACATCTAGGTGTCTTTTAAATACCTCCAGTGATGGTGTCTCCACCACGTCCCTGGGCAGACGGTTCCAATGCCTGACAACCCTTTTGGTGAAGACATTTTTCCTAATATCCAATGTAAACCTCCCCCTGGTGCAACTTGAGGCCATTTCCTCTCGTCCTATCACTTGTTACCTGGGAGAAGAGACCAACACCCACCTCGCTAGAACCTCCTTTCAGGGAGTTGTAGAGACCGATAAGGTCTCCCCTCAGCCTCCTTTTCTCCAGGCTAAACAACCCCAGTTCCCTCAGCCGCTCCTCATAAGACTTCTGCTCTAGACCCTTCACCAGCTTCGTTGCCCTTCTCTGGACACACTCCGGCACCTCAATGTCTCTCTTGTAGTGAGGGGCCCAAAACTGAACACAGTATTCGAGGTGCAGCCTCACCAGTGCTGAGTAAACTAGGACAATTGTTTCCCTACTCCTGCTCCCACTATTTCTGATACGAGCCAGGATGCTATTGGCCTTCTTGGCCACCTGGCCACACTGCTGGCTCATATTCAGCCATCTGTCGACCAACACTCCCAGGTCCTTTTCTGCCTGGCACCTTTCCAGCCACTCTTCCCCAAGCCTGTAGCATTGCATGGGGTTGTTGTGGCCCAAGTGCAGGACCCAGCACTTAGCCTTGTTGAACCTCATACAATTGGCCTTGGCCCATCGATCCAGCCTGTCCAGGTCCCCCTGTAGAGCCTTCCTACCCTCAAGCAGATCAACACTCCCGCCCAACTTGGTGTCGTCTGCAAACTTACTGAGGGTGCACTCGATCCCTTCATCCAGATCATTGATAAAGATATTAAACAGAACTGGCCCCAACACACAGCCCTGGGGAACACCACTTGTGACCAGTTGCCAACTGGAGTAAACTCCATTCACCACCACTCTTTGGGCCCGGCCATCCAGCCAGTTCTTTACCCAGCGAAGAGTACACCCGGCCAAGCCATAAGCAGCCAGTTTCTCCAGGAGAATGCTGTGGGAAATGGTGTCAAAGGCTTTACTAAAATCTAGATAGACAACATCCACAGCCTTCCCCTCATCCATTAGGTGAGTCACCTTGTCATAGAAGGAGATCAGGTTGGTCAAGCAGCACCTGCCTTTCCTAAACCCATGCTGACTGGGCCTGATCACCTGGTTTTCCTGTACGTGCCGTGTGATGGCACTCAGGATGATCTGCTCCATAAACTTTCCCAGCACCGAGGTTAGGCTGACAGGCCTGTAGTTCCCTGGGTCCTCCTTCTGGCTCTTCCTGTAGATGGGCATCACATTTGCTAATCTCCAGTCAACTGGGACCTCCCCGGTTAGCCAGGACTGCTGGTAAATGATGGAAAGGGGCTTGGTGAGCACATCTGCCAGTTCCTTCAGTATTCTCGGGTGGATGTCATCAGGCCCCATAGACTTGTGAATGTCTAAGTGGTGCAGCAGGTCACTAACCATTTCCCCCTGGATTATGGGGGCTTCATTCTGCTCCCCTTCCCTGTCTTCCAGCTCAGGGGGCTGGGTACCTGCAGAACAACTGGCCTTACTATTAAAGACTGAGGCAAAGAAGGCATTAAGTACCTCAGCCTTTTCCTCAGCCTTTGTCACTATGTTTTCCCCCACATCCGATAAAGGATGGAGATTCTCTTTAGCCTTCCTTCTGTTGCTAATGTATTTATCAAAACGTTTTTTCTTGTCTTTTACAGCAGTAGCCAGATTAGGTTCTAGTTGGGCTTTGGCCCTTCTAATTTTCTCCCTGCATAACTTCATTACATCCTTTAGTCCTCCTGAGTGGCCTGCCCCTTCTTCCAAAGGTTATAAACTCTCCTTTTTTTTCCTGAGTTCCAGTCAAAGCTCTCTGTTCAGCTAGACCGGTCTTCTTCCCTGCCAGCTCATCTTTTGGCACATGGGGACAGCCTGCTCCTGCACCTGTAAGAGTTCCTTCTTGAAGAATGTCCAGCCTTCCTGGACTCCTTTGCCCTTCAGGACTGCCTCCCAAAGGATTCTGTCAACCAGTCTCCTAAACAGGCCAAAGTCTGCCCGCTGGAAGTCCAAGGCAGCAGTTCTGCTGAGCCCCACTCCTTACTTCTCTGGGAATTGAAAACTATCATTTTGTGATTGCTATGCCCAAGACAGCCTCCAACCATCACATCACCCACAAGTCCTTCTCTGTTCACAAACAACAGGTCCAGCAGGGAGCCTTCCCTAGTTGGCTCCCTCACCAGCTGTGTCAGGAAGTTGATGTGTTGTGAAGTTGATGTTTCCATGATGGCACCTATATCATAGTTTTCCAGCTGCACAATGGCTTCCAGCTCCTCCTGTTTGTTGCCCATGCTGTGTCCATTTGTGTAGATGCACTTCAGTTGGGCTATTGATCCTGCCACCTTTTTGCGGGGAGAAGCCCTAATTCCTATGTGACCATTCTCAGGTGCTTCCATGGTTTCTAGCACATCAATAGCCCTTGTGTCTTTGCTGCCACATGGATCTCCATCCCCTACCTCCACTGAGATGGCAGACTGGAGGACCTCACCGGCACACCATCCCTCAAACACTGATGTGCTGCCCCCAGGGTTATCTCTAGCGAGCCTGGTTTTATCCCTTTCCCCCTTTGAATCTAGTTTAAAGCTCTTTCAATGAGCCCTCCTCACTCATGTGCAAAGATCCTTTTCCCCTTTTGATACAGGTGTACCCTGTCTGTCGCCAGCAGGCCTGGTGTCCTGTAGACTGATCCATGATCAAAAACCCCAAAATTCTGCTGGTGACACCAGGCTGGGAGCCAGGTATTGATCTGCTGGGTCTTCCTGTTTTTTCCCTCATCATTCCCTGCAACTGGAAGGATATAAGAGAACACTACTTGTGCTCCTGATTCCTTGACCAGTCGTCCCAAGGCCCTGAAGTCCTTCTTGATTGCCCTCAGATTTCTAGTTACAACTTCATTGCTGCCTACCTGAAAAATCAATAATGGATAGTAATCTGAGGGCTGTACCAGGGTAGGAAGCTTTCTCTTCACATCTTTAACCCAGGCCCCAGGGAGGCCCCAGGTCCCAGACTTCCCTAAGAAGTAGGTCCGGTCTGCATATTGGGCCTTCTGTTCCCTGCAGAAGAGAGTCTCCTATGACAATGACCCGTCTTTTTTTCTTTATGGAAGCGGTTTTGATGCAAGGTGTAGACCAACTTAACTTCGGTGACACCTCCAGGCTAGATGAACCATCGTCCTCATTATTGTTCAGTTCCACTTTCAGATATATCCAGATATTTTTTCTGAGATCATATCCAAGGCTTATGTTATTCCAGAAGAGTTTTATATTCAGGAACATGTCTTGCTTTCTGATGTTCAGGATATCCACTTGTAAGCTGTACTGAAGCTCTCTGGGATGCTCTGTGGGCTGTGTTAATATAGTGTTGACATGACCTAAGTCTACTTGAATGATTCTGAGCACCTCATTGCTCAGCCAGAGCATACAGACTCAAAATCATTGTGAAATGCAGATTTCAAAGAACTTAGGTACCTTGACTGGAACACTTAAGTGCATAAACTCCTAAAACAGTGAGCAAGATACATACCAAGAAGGCGGTCAGTAGGTGGAATAATTAAAAAGTGCTCAGTATTGTTTCCCTTCAATACTGTTTTACCTTTTTGAGGAAGAAATTGGCATTATATGCATACTAGTTCTACCCCACATGGAATGTAAAAATTATCAAAGAGTTGAATTTTTTTTTAATTTGTCTTGTTTACTTTTATCATTGCATCAGCTTTAATGTTCTCTTTAATAAAGTAATGTTTAAAATCCCCTGGCAACACTTACACTCTCTAGTCAATCATTTCAACTACTAAAGCTAAGTGATCATTTGGCCTTGGATTTCTCATGGTTTGGCAACAGAGAAACTCAGTTTGGGAAACTCAGTTTACAATCTACTCTTATGTTTCTTAGTTTAAGGAATTTATTTTTATCCTGATGTAAAATACATCCTGAGAGATTCAGTAATAAGCAATCTAATATAAAATGAAGACTATTTTTGCAGCATTGCAGCATGTGATTCTGTGACCTTAGTCTACTTTAATCTTCCTAATGGAACCCTCAACTTTCCTAGAAGTGAATGAACCAAAAGCACCAAAGACTCACAATATCCAAAGCTAGGTTCATTAGAGTACAGAAATGTTGCATAGAATAGGGTAACTCTAAAGCCAAGCAGCTCAGAATTCTTGACTAAGATCAGACAAAGTTTTGAATGATCCTGCTCTCTTTCTACTGTAGCCTTACAGGACAGGTTCTCCTCTCCAATCTTGTCTAAAATGCCAATAGTTCTCAACATTGTCAGGTTTGCACAAACCTTAGCACTGGTCCTGGATCCCTAGCAGTCCCTCCTGTCCACCATGCTTTGCTGCGGTGACTGTCTACATCAGTGTCCTTTGCACTGCTTAGATCTTCCAGTTCATACTGAGCTATTTAAGCCTCATTGCTTTCTGTTTCTGTCTCACTTCACTACATGCTTTGCCCACCTTGTACTCCAGAAACAACTCCCAGATGTGTTTTCTTGTTGCCATTTTCTCTTGCCCTCGTTCTCTCCATTGCCGTGTTGCCTCTATCTGTAGTTCAGGCATCCTTATTCCTTACTGCCAAGCCACAGCCTTTAAAAACTGTATGCCATACATATCTGTATTGGGTTTACGTGGCAAGGTTTTGGTAGCTGGGGAGCTGCAGGGCTGGCTTCTGTGAGAAGACAACAGGAATTTGTTCTGTATGCAGACAAAACATGTAAGTTTTTTAACAAGATATTTGAGCTACAACCTTGTGTTTCCACCAAGCAATAATTTGACATAGAAATTGATTAGAGCATCCTCCTACTGTTTTTCACAGCAATAGCTTTCTTATCGTAAAACAAAGCTGTGCTGCCAGTCTTCCGGGAGTCTGGAGTACTGCTCTACAGAATATCACAAGCCTACTGTTGCCTCTCCCTTTCTGTTCTCAGATCCTGCGTATTGTCTGACAGGAGTATCAATACCTTACACACCACAGAGAACAGCATAATGTATAAGTAAGGGTGGCTATTCTCTTTCTCAAAATCAAAGGATGGAAAACCTTGGAATACAATGCAATACTTTGAGTCAGATTGGTACACATAGATGCTAGTGATGACACTGTCAGTGGTTAGCAGGTAGCCACGATGAACATCTCACCTCTTTGCTGTCATTTCAGATCCTGTAGAAGTTGATATGGACTGTCTACGTACTACTAAAGACCAATGTACAGTAAAATAGTTGTCCTAGTGCCAGCCCTAGTGAATCAGCATCAATTTAATCTTAAACCATAGCTAATAATTGCTTATTTTCTTGTTAATGTTCTGGTTACCAAAACCTGACCTATTTCTTTTGATTTATTTCAGTTATGCTCGTTTTAATTATCCAAATATCAATGTAATTTTCTCCTACTTTATATCCTGCTTACACCAGATTTGACTACCTAGGCTAAAGGTTCACTATGAGTTGAAGTTCAATATTGTCCAAACTGAAATAAATCTAAATATTGAAAATGTGTCTTGTCACTGACTCTGTCTTGGATGGGTTTTGCTGCTTGCTTTCTTTAGACATGCAAATAATGTGGAAATTTGCAATATATAATGTGAAAATACCAAAAATGGAAAGTAGATTTTTTTCCAGCTTGGCTGTATGAGATGACAAAGAGGATAGTAGCAATGAGTGATAGCCTGAAATTATATTTCTCATCTTCTGAATCTCCAATTACTACTTGTGCATTCATTTTCAGCTGGTACAAAATCATTTTGTTGGAAAAATAATTTTCTTCATAACTTATTCACTATAAATTCTGGAAATAATTTTGTCTCACTGAAATCACTTTTATAGCAGAGTAATGCCACTAATTTTGATGGATTTTCTGGATAGGTGGAAGTGAGAGGCAAGGCATGTGCTGTGTCAAATTAAAAGCTTCAAGGTAGGGAAAGTCAACAGAGGATGTCTGCCATGTCATTTAGTTTCATGGTGACTAACACTTCATTCAACTTACCAGCTCCACAAACAGCCTCATTTACAATTTGCAACAAAGTTAATTTAGTCTGTGATGTTTTGCAGATGATAGAAAATATATTTGTTGGGCCCCTCTTTGGATGAAATAAGAGATAAAATATAATCCACACAATAGCTATTTAGAATCAAGATCTAGAAAGTAAGTGAGGAGGAGTTAAAATGGAGAATATTCCTGGAATGTGTTTGAACACCTTTGTGAGATACTCACGGATCTTTTGGTTATATGTTAGGGAACTACTTTTACAGACAAAAGAAAATGCTTAGTTTGTAACCCATTTTATCTGAGAAATGTTTCCATGGGCAACTTTCATGCAAACCTGGAGCCAGGTAGTTAAAAGAACGGAAACCAGAAAACATTAATGATGTTGCTGAAGATTGCTCATTTAGAGGAACCCATGTGAATCTCTTAAAACTACATTTTTTTCTACGTATTTTTACTTTCTTAACTCAGAAAAACTGGGGAAACTTTTGTGTGTGGTTACTGTTACTGAGCTTAATCTTAGCTTGCCTTGATTTCACATGCATCTGTTATTCTAAAATAGCACCACATGAAAATGGTTGTGTAGGACAAGACAGATAAGTTTATTTGGCATGTCTACATATTAAACTACCCCAGTTTAACTAAGTTGCTATAAACTGTGAGTTAAATTTTATATGTTTGGGTGCAGAAAACACGTACTTTCCATTATAAGGAAATGCAGCAAACTGCAGCACTTAAGTTATGTTCTTGGGTATAGTAAGAAATGGAGGTTAGCACTAAACTTAAAGGGGGTATGACAGAGAGTTCAGGGGGCTCTAAGCAAACCCCATCCAGTATTTCTGAGTTGCATGTATATGATGTTCTTTTCTGTGGCTGGTACCTCATGTCAGACATTCCTCTGGCAGACTCAAGAGCTTGCACCCGAAGGGAGCTAGATTGCGAGACAGGCAGTTTGAGAGACAGTGAGCCAGAAACAAGAGTGTGCTATTTATATTGGTGTCTGGCTTATCTGTTTAGATGCTAATGTGTATAAGCTGCTCAGCCTTGAGCTGGAACCCCAGCTGAGTATAGCTCTGGTAGCACAGGCTAATCAAACAATTTAATATTTTAGGAATACATAGTTTTCTTTAGGACTCCCTCATTTCTAGGGAATGCATCTTCTTCTATGATAACTAGTGAAAGCTAATGATGGTATACCAGTAGAAATGGTTTATCGGGCCTAACAATGCTGCAGGTACTGCTTTCTTTAGAGGCATGGTCAGCAGTGCCAGCCAGACGTGCCTTGTCCCAAAGTGAGAATTTATGGGAGACTGTCTGTGACTGAGGGCACAGCCTGTCCTGCTGTAAAGGCACACGTGTAAAGACATAGCATTCTTGCTTTCTAGAGGGTGCTGAATGACTTGCCAAAGTCATGGTTTTCCCTTGCAGCCCTAAGACTCGTGAAGGGAAAGTTACTTGCCGCATGTGGGAGAAAGCAGGAGAGAGAGCACGAGCAAGTTAGTGAGCGAACACTGAGCCCTTACAGGTGATCCATTACCCTGCAGCCATTACAATTTGTCATATATGCTTCACCTAGCATCAGCTGCAAGATGAAATGTTTTCAGCTCAGTTTATCAGTCTACCTGGATATGTCAGGTCAACTTTCTTTTAACCCACTGTTCTGGTTCATGGGCTTTTGGAAAATATGGCAGACCTGATCAGAGCTAGCAGTTGTCTTTTTTTTTTTTTTTAATTTTGCTCAGAATGTGAAACAGGGTTTCCTGTACACAGATACCGCTAAGAATTTGACTTCTAGATTAATCCAGTACAGTTCAAAAATCCTGGCATGTGCCTTCACTTCAGTTCCAAATGATAATTAATAAAACCTATTATATCAGAAAAAGAAGTTTTCCTCCTTTGCAAATATACTCACACACACACACATATATATACATACATATGCATATAAAACCACAAACACACCTACCTACACATGTGCACTCTAAGGATCTAATAATCATGAAATAAACCCACTTTAAATTATTGTAATTGGTTACTAGAATATAAAAATATGCATTTTTTAGTCACAAAACTATGCCAAAATAATATGCTGATGGTTTTTAAATTTTCTTTTTTTGTCTCTACAAGTACAGGGAGAAAACAAGGTATATGCTATAGCAGCACTGAGATTAGAAAATTCTATTTGCAAATTATTTCACAAAAATTCTATTTGGAAAATTTCTGACAGGGTCCTGTACATAGAGCAGATAAAACCTAAAGAGCTTAATTGCTGTTTTTACTGTCAGACATAACTGGCTAAATTCCTATTCACATAGAGTAATTGTAACATGGAAATTATTGAAATTATAGTTAAAGTTATATTGCCAGACAGTTCACACAAATTACATTGCCCTTCCATACAAAATGCCCTAAGATACTGCTTCTGGTGTATTGGTCACTGCTCAGTCCCATGTGTTTTGAATCATCTTATTCCCAGAGCTTATTAATACTGACTATATAGAGACTGAAGGGTACTTGTCTATATTTTTCATGCTGTCCACCATCCAGTATGCAACCAAAGTGGGACATTGCTATCAAGTGCAATTATCATGTAGCTTTGGAAACCTTACCATTCTCCTGTCCACTTGACTCCCTAAGAGGTCTTTTAAAATTATAAATCTATAAAAATGTCATGCAGCTGACATTATTATTTTTTTTTAATTTATCTTCTGCCTTGAAGGGAACATGGTACTACTGGAAGTTTCAAATCTAATATCTTATTTTCTCATTCAGTCAGAAACAAAAGTTTACTGTCATTGAAACCTGAACACTTATTCTTATTCTTATTCTTATTCTTATTCTTATTCTTATTCTTATTCTTATTCTTGTTTAGATTAATGGGTGTCTAATACCAAATGACTAAACAAGGATTATAGCATCTGTTTTCTTACTATGACATAGTGCTTGGATAGTAATAAGTTACAAGCTTAATACAATGATAAATATTATCTCAAGTTATTTGTGATTCTTCTCTTTTTTTGCTACAGGTTGCTGAACATATATGCTCTATTTTTGGGGAAGCTGAAAGCACATAAATTATAGCTTTGCAGTTTTTCTTTCCTGTTACACCCCTTCTCCAGATTTCCTATCCATGGAAGCACAGTGAACAAAAAGAGTTTTGCCATGGAGGGTTTACAGAACTGCATGGAGCACAGGAGGAAGATCAGAGTTTCACTGACACACAGCTGTTTCTTTTTGCCCAGGCATGGCCACAGGGCCATAAAGATGTATTTGTCTATCATCTCCAACATTTTTAGAGACATCTTAGAAGTTAGGCCTCTACCAAACATGCAACCCAGTATCCCTCTAACGACAGTATGGGGAGAAGCTGATGTGAACCATATCCACTTGAATATAGGGATGTGAGGGAAAGAAGGTATCCCTAGGTGCATGTCAAAAGATAATGTAGTAGAAAGAGCATCTAAATGACCTAAGGAGCTTAAGCACTACAGAAAACCCCTTGATGTGACTTGTCATGCCTGAAGGACTAAACTTACTGATAGGAGAGAGGAAATCCAACCCGGTAGGATCAATTGATATTCACTGAGTGGCTCTGCCTCTGTTTACAAGTGCCACATGTATGCCTAACAGCAGGCGAGGCTGGGAATCCTAAATAAGGGAAGAAATTTATTTAAACTATGGCATGACCTATTGTTGCTATGTTCACTGCAACAAAGTATTAACTGCAATGATGTAGCTTGAAAACAATGAAATGTGCTAGAAGACGGTTTTATTAGACATTTTCACAGTTGGAGGGAACAAACCAAATCTGACTCTGCATCTGAAGAGTAGGAGAGCATTTAAGTGTAATGTGAAGCCTGCCTCATCTTTATAAACATAAGGAACAAAACATCAAGAGAACATTAAGTGATTAGCTTAAACATGCATATTCATGATGTTCCTGAGAAGACTGTTTTATTGATAACTGATTTACTTCTTTTCATATGTCTATTCAACAAACACTGTATGAAATTCCAAGAAGCTAAGGAATTCTTCTACTTAAATAAAATTATTAAGGTGTTAAACTTACTTAGAAATGGTTGCTTTGCTGTAAGACCTAAGCATATCAGCAAACAAACTAACAAAATCATCTAAGGATAAAATTATTTTTGTAAACTCAAAACAACAAACCATGTAAAATAGCTGTGTTTGTTAGATATTAGGGGAAATATCACCACATTACTGTATTAATGTAAAATGTTCTTCATCTTTGTTAATCTCGATAGAGAATGTCAGCGTAAACATCTTCACAGTATTTTTTTTCATAAAGTCACACTTTTATAACTGTCGTCCTAGAATGGGAAGAGACATAAGCTCCTGCCTCTTCCCAGGGAAAAAAATTGCAAATTGCCAAATGAGAGGAAACAGCTAATACCCTGAATTGTCTGAAACAGACCTTTCTAGGCTTTTCACTGCCTTCTGATTTCAGTGTTTTGAATTATTCATCATTTTCCTGTTTGACCTGTCTTGTTTAAAAGTAAAAGGCCAACAGAAATGGAAAAGAAAAACAACTGGAAATATATGATGACTTTCTTTCAAGTCACAAAAGCATGTCCATAAATGAACTCATGTACTGAGTAAAATAATTTCAGAATCAAAATAATATCTGCATCTGATCACAACTGTAAAATCTGAGATAATTTTAGTGTTAAGAATTGTAAATAAGGTGGGTTTGATTTGCAATATAAATAATATTTGTCTATATCAGCTTCCTTTCCCTTGTTGTTTATAATTCATTTCTTAAAATGATCCTCTGAGAATTTTTGGTTTAATTGCTCTCTCTAGCAAATGGTTTATATAGTTTGAAGTGACAGGTGGTTATAAGCTAATAAAACACATTCCCTAGACTACAGCTTTAAAAGCTCCATGCAAAATGAAGTAAACTGGCTTTATTTTGCATTTTGACAGTGTTTAATCCTTAGCGGGCAGTCTCTCACACCAACCAACCAGCCAACCAAAACTTTCCTAATATCATACAGCTTGAAGGAAAATACCCAAGACTTTCAAGACTTCATTGAATTTTGTTAAATTCTTCCCTTTACTATGGCCTTTTTTCCCTGCACGGAAAGCAACACTAGAAAGTCCTTTTTAATTTCTTTACACAAAGAAGTTTGCATAGCAGGGTTATGTACAGAAAGATTGGATTGGTTCAAGTAAGCAATTTGGGAAGTTCTGACAGCATGACTAGATATTTTACTTAAGCACTAACACTCCTAAGTGACAACAGATTCTTAAATCAGTTCATCATTTAAACCTGTGTCATCATTCACTGAGTTATAAACTTTATGAGGACATAATGCAAGTTACATAAATTTCATTTTTCCTGAGCTTCAAAATTTCTATTAGATGAAAGCCTAGTCACTATGCATAGCTGTATAGTTTCTTGATAGATGGGTAGGTTAAAGGAGGTTAAGTAGATACAAGTGTAAAGTAAATAAAAGCCTCAATCGGGAGCATTCCTATTGCAGACAGACATTCTTTATAATAACTCTTTACTTTAGCATTAATTACTTTTTTAGAAGTTTCCATCAAAACTGTGAAATTTGGACTCTTAGTTCAAGTGGATGGGAATGCTACTTTTATATTTTCAGAATTTTTTTCACTTTGGTTAGAAGAATTTAAAAAGGCTGAAAATTGAAGGTGTTTGTTACATCTCATCAGAGCACAGCTGTTATTAAAGGAGAAGAGATGTGGAAACAGATGTCAAACATGTCTGAACAGACATCAAATACAATAAAAGACAGTATCTTGGACATTAGGCTAGCCCTTTGTTGTGTCACTTCTGGTTTTCCTGCAGAAGTTCAGTTTTCGAGCTGTGTCTGTCACTAACTTTACCAAAAAGGTCACTAATTTTATAAGCCCTATGAAACATACAGCATTTTGTAGTTGCAGCATATTTCATCATGAAGGTTTATGATGCCTTCCCATAAGTTTATTTGGTTCTTTAATATCTTAAACACAAAAAGACAAAAGAAGTGCTTTGATTGGACTTAAAGGCAAAAAGAATAAACAAAACTGAAACAGGTGCTGCACAGTTACACACTGCTATTTGCACTCTGTGTTGTTCTCTTCCATTCTTTTTTTTAGTGATGATCACATGGCTAGTGCTTGTATAAAGTATATATTATCCTTGTTGATCTCCGCAAGGACTTCTACTTAGAAAACTGTTTTAATTGTATGTCTGGAAACAACGATAAGTTTATTAAAAATCTAAAACCAGATGATGCACTTGACTTTTTATTTTTAGATAGCTGTGCATTGATACGCCATTGCTGATACATTATGGTACGTAAGTGATAAGTTAGTAGAGAGACATTTTTACAAGTAAATGATTATTTATTTTGCAAAATAATTAATAATTTTCTGTTTATAAGTTTGTGTAAATGAAAAGTGGCATCAAAGGAACAGCAATGAAAAAATAATTTAAAAAATACTTGTTAGCTGTAATACTTATTTATAACATAAATGTATGATATAGCAGCCTATCTCTATGTATATTTTTATGGACACAACATTATGCGTTAGATAAATAATTTAATGAATATCTACTAATTCAAATCTAATTGATATAGCACATCCATAAGAATTCTCTCTTTAAATATTCATATGCAGCTGTGTCACTGAGAACTTGGTTTCATTGTATAGCTGTGAAAGCAGAAATTCCTCACTTCAACACAGTCTTCTTTGGTAATAATGCTGAGGTACTTGTGGAGAGTTACGTGTCAAAAGAGAATCTAACTCAGTAATTAGAAAGCAAGAAGTGAGGAGTAACTACAGAGTGAAAGTCCAAGCAGTCTGGAGGCACTTCAGTATGAAATTGAAGTGTTGAACACTTAGAAAAAGTGTAGAATTCCTTTCTGAAAGTGGTACAAAGCAGAATGAGAGAACTCTGGGAGTATTCACCTCAGAGCAAAACAAATATATAGCTTCCCCCCCCCCCCCCCCCCCAATCTAATTATGATCTCTGGAATAATGGATCACTTTGACTGATAATTTGTTTTGCGTAAAACCCTATTGCCTTCCAAACCTAGCTTTGAAACCATGTCCTGAAAAGGGCTTTAAATGAGGATTAACAGAGCTAGAAGGAGTAGATGAAGAATGTCAACAGCCAGGTGACAATAAGAAACAGTAATGTGGACAAAACGCTATAACTGGGAAAAGGGAACAGGACACTTCTTATTATGATAAGGACATCAGAATTAGTATGGCAGTCTGCAAAACATCCTGCTATAGTTATATTAACGCAAGAAATATGGGAAAGAAAGAAGGGCTGAGATTCTTACTAGATGGTCAAGTTTATGACTTAATTGGTATAATAAAGATATGGTAAGATAATTCCTATGACTGGAATGTTAATATAAAAGAGGAATAGCTTGTACAAGAAAGGCAGGTAATGAAAAGAAGGAGGAGTATTGCTTTGAAGATCAAGGATGCATGTGCTTGCCAAGACAGAAAAATAAAAGGAGAGAAGCTTGCTGAAAATCTCTGAGTAGAGATAAACAGGGAAGAGAACAATGGAGCTATCTGATTAGGATCTACAACAGTCCAAAATGTAAAGAAGTTCAGGTGGATAAAGCTTTCTGTGAAGAGATGGCAAAATCATTCAGAGCACACAATTTGCTTTCAAAAGGAATGGGAGAGTTGGGGAAATGATACAGCAGGTTAGAACTGATTCCAGCCAACATGGAGACATCGGATAAGAATGTAAAGGTGAAAGGCCATCTTAATGTGAATAACCATAAACCAACAGTATTCAGGACCTGACAGGGGAAAGAGGTAAAATAGCACACACACAAAAAAAACCCAACAAAAATCAAGCTGTCAAGAAGACATGTAAACTCAGAGGGTTGGCACCTACTGGAGGTGAGTGTAAGAAAAGAAGATAGAAAGTATAGCTGGCCTTTTCTTATGAGCACAAACGCAAACCAACCAAAGGAAAGAAGGACAGATGGGAAACTTCTCTGAATTGTGAGTTTTTCATTGATCTCAGATGTGTGGAGAAAGTGCGCAGGAAGCAAAAACTAGGTTAGCTTACTAAGAATAAGTTTAAAAGCACAGAGCAAACATATAGGGACAAAATCCCAAATGTCAAGACACAAAATGAGGTGCAACTTACAAGAAAAGGCATTGGTAATGAGGAAAAAGTATATCCGTCATAAAAGGAAAACTAAGAATATCATTGGTCAGCTTCTTCATGGAGAGGGAAAGATATTGACAAATGATGCTTAGAAGGCCAAACATTTTAATGGCTTATGGATCTTCATAAGACATTAAAATAATAAGCCACCATCTGCTATTAGCAAAATTGTTGCAAAAAAAAAAAAAAAAAGAAAAAGAAGTTGTCAATCCAGAACAAAGGAGGAATAAATGAGAGTACTTAGATAAGACAGATGTTTTCAACTCATTTGTGTCTGATAATCTTCAAATGAAATCACAAAAAACTAAGCAGATATTTTTGAGACTGGAAAATGCAAGACATTAATTTCTTTAAAAAAAAAGAAAACAGAGAGCAGGAGGTACACATCAGTTAATTCTTTTGGCAAAAAAAATCACATAAACCAATAATCAAACTATCTGTAATCATCTGAAAGACAATAAGGAGATAAATAGCAGCCAGCATGGAATTGTAAAGAAGAAAGCACTATAAAGATATATATGTATTTTTTAATGAAAGGATGACAGACTTGTAGGTCAGGAATTTGGTGTGTTTTTTCACCTTTCTAAGGATTTTCCCCCTGTAGTTTGTGACATATTCATAAGCTAAATCAGGAGAAATGGGACTTAATGAAAACTACTACAGCGTAGGTGTGAATCAGTTGGAAAATGTACTCAAAGAGATTCTGTGTTTCATTGTCTCAAGGGAATTTCTGCAGGTATCTGTTCTGAATTCAGTGCAATTGAGTATTTTTATTAATGACCTGGATGGTGGAAGACAGTATACTTAACTATAGTTAGAGCTAATACCACCTGGAGGGACAAAGTATTTTGAAGAATGGAATTAGAATTCAAAATAATCTTGATAAATTAAAGAAAAATTATTGAAGCAATAGGATACAACAATGATTACTTCAAGGAATTGTGCTTTAAGCTGAAGTGCAATTATTCAAATACAGGATGGTGGTGTGGGATAAGTTTCACAGAAGAAATCTAGGTATTACAGTGGTCATATGTTGGAAATGAATCAATGATATTGTGCTGGTCCAAAAAAAGACAAATACCCTTTTGGGATGTATTAATAGGAATGCAGCTGGCCAAAGAATTGACAGAATCCTTCTGGTGTACTGGCTAATAGTGAAGCCTCATCCTGAGTAGTTTCCATTTTAAACATCCCACTTTCAAAAAATAGTGGATAAATTGGAGGGACCCTAAAGGAGAGTAACAGGACTAATCAGAGATCTGAAAAAGATAAACTGTAGAGAAAGTTATGAAGTAGAGAATATTGAATGGATGGCATGAAAGCAGCCTTCAGCATTTTGAAAAGCTGTTGCAAAGACGTGTTGATTTTGTGCAAGATGGTTAGTGTGGAAAGAATGAGCTTAAGCTGCAGCAAGAAGATTCAGGGGTAAGAAAAGCTCTGTGTGACAATGGCAGTGAAGCATCTGCAAAGATTGGGCCCTTCTGGAAAATCCATCAGTAGAAGAAATTTTATTAACAAGTTTGACAAATATTTCTTAGGAATTATATAGGAGCAGCTAAACCTGTCTTTGACAAGGTGAATGGATATGATGACTTCCTGAGGTGCCTTCAAGGACTCTTTATTGTGATTCTCTAATTCAAAAAGAATTCCACACTCACTTTACTCCTTATACATCAAAAGATTGGCAATAATAATGGAAAATCACATTAGATGATTTAGGCACCCTGTCAGTGTTTCTGTGTCTCCACTTTTCTAATCAGATCTATTACTGAAATTAATTATCCCAAATAAATGTGTAATTCCACCCAAAAAGAGGTACCTGATGGTTAGGAATTTAGCCATTAAAAGTGGATTATGACACAGGTGTATATAGTTAATCCACATGTGCTTTTTTGTAAGTATGGTGTTAACTGAATCACTCTTTTTTTCACATACTTTTTTTTCACGACATTTGCCTATAATCCATTTGAATTTTTAAATTTCTTTAACAGAAACTTTTTCGTTACTTTGAAGAAAATAATAGTGTAGTTGATAGAATGATTTGTGCTTGAGAGACAGAAACTAACAGTGATTGTGCAACTACTTTTCTTTGTTTTCATTTTAAGGACAAATGAGAATCAAATGCCAGCATGAGGTAGTTATAAACATAGTGAAATTGTTCTACTAATCTTGCAATATGCTGTCAAGATAATAATAGCTCTGAGCATTTTCCATTGATTTCTGAAGGAATTACTGACTTTTTATCTAAAAGAACCTCCTTATAACTGTTTAAAAATGAAATGCAGGTTTGAAACATCCACTATTTCAATAAATGCTGTGAAAATTACCCTTTTATTCAAAAAGAAAGCAAGGAAAATGAGAAGTAGCATGTCATGCATGTGCCATCTTGAGCTACACAGATGTAAGTGGATGCAAGGTTCCCTATGAACCACATACCTTTTCATGACTGCTCTCTCTTGGAACTGTCCATGCATAGACTTCTATTTCACAGCTCTGTCTGAGGCTTCAAAATTTATGCTTTGTCCACATTAGAGCAAACTGTCACATGCCTTCCCAAGACAGAACTGTAATAAAACAGTGCTCTTAGGAGCAAAACCAACAGTATTTCTTGACTTAGATCTCTCTCCTTCCTTCTCTATCATCAAAGAGCTCTGGAAGACAGAAACTATCCCACTAGAATGTATTAACTCAAAAAAACATTGATTAAACAGAGTATTTTGAGAAAAGTACATTTGGCAAAAACTTTATCTTTCAGTATCTACAGTGCAAATTCAATCAGAGAGTGAGGTAGGAATGAGGATAAAACCTGCCATCTAGATAATAATGTGTGGTTTGCTTGATACATATCTTTAAGTGTGTGGGTTGCGAGGTCCTTTTTTGCTCTGGGAAGGAATACATCTCTGGAGAAAATCTGCAGACAAATTTATTACTTTGAAGTTGATGTTAGGCTTCTTACCTTATGTCTCATTTTATGTGGTAGTATGACCTTCTATCCAAAATCTCAGATTACCCATTTTACTTATATGATGCAACACTTAAATGCTGAATGGAAGAGTAGTTGCCTTAACAGATAGTGCCATATCTGTAATAAGACCTGCAATCTTATTACAATATTGAAATACTACATTAATTTTCAGAAGACTTGCTGCCTCCAAAAATTATGTTTTAGCTACTGTGCTTGCTCTTCATCAGTTTAAGTAGTTTACTGGAAAAAATTATAATGCTTCCTATTATTGGCATATTCTGGCATGTTATTTCTAGTATCGTGCTTGCTGTGTTCCTGATGCATTGTGGCCCAGCTTAAATAGGATGCTTAGAGCATTTGGTAATTTTTACTGCTTCTGAAAGGACACTTTTTACCCCAGTTCTGCTTTGGAAAATTTCACTCCTTAACTGTGATAGGTTAAACCACTCTGCTCTGAGGAGTGGGAGTTTGAGCCCTCTCAGACTATCACCAGTTGCTCACCCACCTATGTTCAGTAAGAAAATGTGGATACAATTATCTGCACTCAATGAAAAATTTAGATGCCTATGTCAAGCAGGGGCTTTGAGCTATAAATCCCAGTTTCTAGAGGCATGCAGCTCAGGACCATGTGTAATTGCCTAGCTCTGGGCAGCGCAGCATTCCTCTCATCTTTGTTTCCAGATCACCTTGTTATGTGGCATCTTAAGGCTCAAGACACACATAGCATGCTGTGGGGGAAATGGAGAGATGGCCAGGTGTGGAAAGGTCACATCACCAGTCATGCTGCACCATGGATATGCACAGCACTGTATCATGGGCTTTCCAGAGGTGCTGCGCAACATTTGATGAAGGAGCACTGGTGATCTTAGGCAGAATGCATCAGCTAAAGGACATGCTGTGAAAGGGCTGCAGCACTAAACCCTGCTGCAGGAGCCCTAGGCTCACAGCAGCTGGTCAGCAGGTCACTACTGTGTGAGCGTAGGTGCATGGACCTGCCTACACATGGGTGCACACAAGGCAGGTGTCAAAAGTAGGACTTTTGACCTCAGTACATGCAATGCATCAAGTCTGTGCTTCCTATTAGCTGGCTTTACCTCCTGCCTACTGACCTAGAAACTTAGTTTTAGATGCCCACCTCTTCTCATTCATTGTGGATGGAAAATAGGCTTCCAGCTTGGGTTACTGAATGTCATGAACTGGACATTGAACAGGTAGGTGTCCTTTGTCCAAAATGAGTTTTGGCATGGTGATATTATATTCCAGTCCTTAAATTGTACACAAGGGTATCCGGTTATACTTACACACTTTTAAATTTCACAGTGATCTGAAATACTTTGGATCTGAATACCTGAAGTACTTCAGGAAGTACTTCTTAAGGAGTTGAAAATACTTTTTTATTTTAGACAGCAAGGAGAAAACTATTTCTTATAAATTATTTCTGATGTATCTGAAAAATATATTATGTACATATTTACCATGGCATTTACCATGCCATGAGAAAAGCAGCATGACATACACCCTCATACTTATTAGAAGTAATATTTTTTTGTCAGAATTGGTAAAAGAAAAATATTTTTATTTTATTTCTCATGACCATCTGGATACTACTGGAGACTGTTTTGAAAAGAATAACAAAAAATAGTTGGCTAGCAAATTGGAGCAAGTAGGTCATGATTTGTGTCAATATTGGTTCTTTGTATCCTGCACAGTCGTATTCGACTGTCCTTTGTGTGTTACAGTTTCAGTCTGTAATTTTCACCTATGATGTTCATTATTTAAATGAGACAAATAGGCTATTGTCAGGGACCGTGATCCTGGTGACATTATTATTCTGACCTAGTGTAAATATCATGACCTGTCTTGGAACTCGTGCAGAAAATGAAAGGGTTCAGGCAGTCAAGGTGACAACAGACCTGTCCATAAATCAAGCCTTCAGATATTATGATAAGTTTTATTAAAGAGCAAATGGATTTCTTGACATTATGACTTGTATACAAGAGTCAGTAAATATAAATGTAACCATTTTTTAAAAAAGATAAAACAGATTAGGTTGTGAGACTAGTGGAAAATACTGCTGTACCTTTTATTTTCACTTTTTTATGTTGGCTATAGGACTTCTGAAATACGAGAGATGGATGATATACACAGAGACCCACTTATTCTGAAAGACAGCAGGAACCTAAGATGATGAACATAGCCGCTGGTACAGATCAGTGGCTTAATTAACTCAATACTCTAACCATTTTCATTTGACATAAGGCTACATGCAATTATTTCATGCTTCAGAAAGGTTCCATTATATCTGGATATGTAACTTAATATGAATTCTTAGGAAAGCTTTAAGGAAATTTACTCTTAGTGCTTTTTCTTTAAGACACCTGATCTAAAATCAGATAGTCCCACAGTAGGAAAGGATTGGTTACGGGAGCTATGTTCTTTTACATGTAGCTTTTTGCATCCTCACTGTACAGATTTAAATTTTGCACACCCATAAAATACAGAATTCTATGTGTGTAATAAAACACATATCAGAAAACAGTGTCAGAAAACTTTTTTCAAAATAATTTGACATTAAAATATATGAGAAATGAAAAAGGCACGGTTTATGTACAAGATACTTTTCTGTTTAAAAATAGCTATAAGAAATACAGAAAAATTCCTAAAAAGTCACATTTGGATAGTCAAGTGTAATATATTTATTTTTTAATATTACAGGAAAAATATGTGCATTTAAGAATAAAATCTGATCTAAAGAAAATAATTTCCTTTGTCATCAGATTCATTATTTTTTTCTGATTTTATGCATATCAAATATTAAGTACAATCTGAGTCCACATGGTGTATTAAATATTGAAAAGTCACTTTCTAAAGCTTCACCTTTACTGTAACAGGTATGTTTCCTGCCACTAGGACATAGCACTAGCATTTTGATCAGTATGGGCCAGCTCTGTCTTCTTGTGTTTCACAGTGACTATTCTTTCTACTTTGTGTAGTATTGATCTGATGATCAAAAATCAGTGTTTATATTGGAAGGTGTCTTTAAAGGAATAACTGCTAAAGGCCTATGTAAGGCAATAAACTAAAGTTAAAGAACAGGTGACAATTAGTGTAAGACAATACAATACCAAAGATAAAAGAGTTACATGTGAAATAAAGGAGCACCTGGCATAAAAGACAACCTCCTCTATAATGTTATTCATCCTAACATCCTTTTGTCACAGTTCTGTCACAGTTAATTTTGTGTGTTAAAATTTCAGTTGGCTACTGAAGATTGTACAGCAAACACACTGTTGTCACTTTGCCACAGTCAAACTAAAACAAAATGACTGGAATGAATCCCGAACCCTGAGTTCTAGAACCATTTATCCATCCACAATGACAAAAGCCTGAATTAAACTTCATCCTGTCTTGTCCTCCACTTTACACATTTGAACTTGGTGCTGTTAACGCATCTGGAGTGGGAATGACAAATGTCAGGATTTTGATTTTTTTTAACTTTTTTACTCATTTCGTCCTAATTTTTGTTAAAGATGGTACTCCAAAGTTTCAAAAACCACACAGAAATTCTCCACAGCTCACATCCATGAGGCTGAAGTCCCTTATTGCCTCACTCCCACTCTGCTACCCCCCAAAAAAATATTTCAGTTGTCCATGCTGCCTGTGGGGGCACTACTGACTCTGGCTCATCCTGGAATGGTGCCTGGGCATTTTCTGAGAGAAAACTATCTGACCTGTGTCAAAACTGTAGCAAGAAACATGCTGAGAATCAAATACTTGGACTATGTCGGGATAATGTTCAAACCCATACCTTTGCCCAGTTTGATTTTTTAATGTGAATGCAGCTGCCAATGTGTAGATACATTACCCCTTTCTTCCTTTCACTTTTTTATCTTCCAGTAAAGTAAGTTAATTTTTTTCCGAAGTCTTATACTATTCAGCTGTGTTTCTCTACTTTCTATCTACCATTTGCCTCATAGCTGACCATGTCCCAGCATCATTGCTAACTTTATTTCCACCAACACACATTTCAAGTGACTCTTGCCACAGTACAGTCTTTTCAGGGATCAGCTGCATGGAACCAAAGGCAGATCAGTTTTTTCCTTATTCACTGTTATGACAGTGAGTGGCAACCAGTTGCTCAAGCCATCCTTCCTCATACTTCAGTCTTGTCCGTCCAGAAATGCTGGAGCATTTCTGTCCGTCCAGAACATTCTGAGAGAATTATTGAGAATTTTTTCTTGGGTTTGTAACTTTTGCCACCCGAAGCAATATGAAGAGCTTCAATGCCTTCCATGGGGAGTATAAATCTGCACTGAAAATGTGTCAGGAATAGATAATCACCTTTACCACTGTAGTGTGCACCAAAGACACAGATTGTTTCATTGGGAGGCAAGGAAAAAAAAAAACCTTCATTAAAATCTACTGATGTTTCCACATCTATGTATTAAACTGCAATTTGCTCTATGAATTCCATCTGAATCTTGTTTATGTCAAGATCTCCCATTTGTCATTAATTACAAATGATGTTACAGTAGTGGAAGTATGACGTAAGTCTATAATCCAACAAATGCGATCTCTTATCAACATTGTCAGTGCACAGTAAGTCACCTGAGCAGTGTTCACAGCACTGTCACTCCATATTGAGTAACAAGAATTTCCCTTTCTAGAATATTAACTCCTTTTTTTTTGTTCTGGCATTTTTATTAGAGTTCCTAAATCTTTTCTTTGTCTTTGTCCAGTCTAGCTCATGTCTTCTTAACGCCTTATCAGACTATTAAGTCAGGTCCTAATGTAATCATGCATAACTGTGTAGTCATAAGTATGAAACAGATTTGGTTCCTGTGGAGTAATCTTGACTTTTCTGCTCAAACAGGATAGGAGAAACCACACAGTGATATGAAAGAAATATCCAGTGATTTGTTTTGTAATGTGCTCGATACTACTAAAGTAAATCTGCAGTTGAAATCTTCGCTGACCTAAATCCTGATAGATATTGTCGTCTTATAGGTTACTTGGAGAAAAAGTTTGCAAAACTAAGAAGTTCCTGACACAGACATAATGTAAATACTTTTAAAATTATGAATATAGTCAAAATCAAACAGGGACTGATTTTAAAATCGTTGATGATGAAAACACTGATATTTTTGAAAGGAAATTAATGAAAGCTATGTAGGTGTGAAATGGAAAATGGACATGTTCCAGTTTCTAAAACCCATCATTGCTGTGCAACGACCTCTCTCCTACAACTAACTTCTTCTGGAAGTTTGTATCCTGGGAAAATTAGAAATGGAAAGGAAACTTCTCAAAAAATTTAAGAACCTGAAACAATTGATAACTGGGGAAGGGAAAACTGCATCTCATGAAGAGAAAAAGCAGTGGCTTTTATTTAGGTTACGGTTCTGGTCTACAACCAGAAATGTCCAGCCTTGGTTCTAGAAATTGTTTCTGAATTTGCGAATGCTTTTTTAGAGCTAAAGCCAGTGTGATAAAGTGCTGTTCTTTCACCAGAAAGAATGTTTGCTTACTATTTCATCATCCCCTGGAGGCACAGAGAAAGAAAATAAGCACATCAGTTGTCATTATGACAGGATAAAAATGGAGCCATCATATTTCAATAACACAATGCAATGAGAAGCCCCATCGAGTGATGAATTATGGACTCTCTCTTTCACACTCAACTATAAGTTAATATTATCTCCCCAGGATAATTAGAGTGAAGTTCAATTACTGACCCTGAATTACCGTGTGGGCCACTCCATGGGTTCTGACACAGCGTTTTACACATTTATCTTTTCACCTAATGCGCTAAATCTGCATTGCTCTGGTGATTAATCATACTGGGTCCCATCTAGCTCACACTATTCTTCTTGTATGGATTGGCTGGTCCCTGGAGTCCCCTTGAGCACAATATGAGAAGGTCTATTATGCTGTGTTTTTCTGCCAATTTATGTTCTTCCTTGTGTTTTGAGATTGTGGTCACTTCTGATGTTTGCCCAAAAAAGCTGATCGTAAAAATACAAACACTTTCAGATAGGGAATTATCCACCTCCTTACCAACAAGGAGACAGATAACTCACTCAGTGCTGTAAAACATACCTATAAAACTCCAATTGAAACAGATAGGTCCTTTTATTTCCATGTGTAAAGATGAAAGAAGAGAAATTCACAATATGGCACTAGAGGCATTGATCAATTTCCTGCAAGCTGTGTTATTTCTTTCCCTCATGAAGAACAAATCCTACTCTTGATATACTTACTAAGAATAAGTCCCTTGTTAATTTTTCCTGTGTCTTTTTAGGGCCGTATATGAGTAGCTTCAAATATCTCTAACTAAAAAAAGAAAAAACAAGTTTTTATTTAGAACGCAAATGGGATAAATAAACCTCTGGATTCAGAACTCTTAACACAGCTTATGACAATCATGTTTTCATCAACCCAGTGTCTTGATAAATATACATTGGTGATTTGAGAAAGCTAGATAATTCCATCTCACTTAAGGAAAATCCTGTTTTACTCCATGAGCAGTCTCAGTGAAATAAAGGAGAAGGGATTATAAGAAGAGAGTCAGAGGATCTGGATAATCAGCTATCTAAGGGATAGAGATTGAGGTCATATGCTGGGAGGAATAAAAGAGAACGAGACCCTCTTTTATATCACCATCCATAATACTTAAATCTCAGGTTGCAGGGCATAGGAGTAAGTTGTAATTCCCTTACCCACAGGCCAGGGAAATGGGGGAAAAGGAGAAACGAAAGGCAGAGAACAATTTGGGCAAGTGACAACACATAACACACAGGCCAAGACATTATCATGAGCAGCAAATTTGGGCTACAGCAAAAAGCTACGCTTCAAAACAGAACAGAAGCAGGAAAAGAGCTAGACCTCAGAAGTATATCTGATTCCCACCTCTTCCGTGGGTATAACCTCCCTGGGTTAGATATCAATAATATGATATCAGTGAATAACTATGTTTGCTCTTAGCAAGCAATTTCATGTTAAGTCATAGCCAAATTTGTTACAGGGGTTAAAACCTTGGCTCAGAAGTAGTTTTTAAACCTCCCCAAATTTTTTTATTTGAATCAGGTTCAGATCAAATTTTATAGGTGTTTATGTTTTCTGAATTGATCCTTCCAGTTCCAAATTTTTCTCTCTGGGTCACAATTTCTAAAAATATAATTTACGTTAAAAAGCAATAACTGCTACTCAAGTGCTTCTACACACAAAGGAAGAAAAATAATACATCTAATGTCTGACAAATGACAAGTAAGAGAAGAGCAGAAGAAATGAGGATGGCAATATCCAGTCTCCAGGAAAAGGATGGAAAGCAGCTAGAAACAGAATAAAACTAAGGAGTGAATGAAGCACTCATTTAGCCTTTCTGCTGTGTCTGAATTGTACTGTTTCTTTGGCTGACCCATTTGAATTCCCTCATTAAATCCTTAAAATTCTTTACATATAAAAGTATCAGAAATCAAAGCTAATGTGACTAGTTGTAAGTTTATAATAGAACCAGTACAATTGTGTACTGATATATTACACCTGCTGAAACTTGGTGAGTTTTCCAAATAGGTGTGATGGAACTTGCTGGCATGCTCTGAATTTCACATTGATTTATTTTGCATTTATTTGTCCTTCAGGGTCAAAGCAAAGTTATGGGCCCTATGTCCATAAAACTGTAATCAAAGCAGCCATAAAGGTGGTGTGGATGAAGGAATATGGTTTTCATGTAGGCATAACAACGGGCTGGTATGTGGCAGGCTTTTCAGAGGAGGCCAAATATCTTCAATCCTCATCAGTATTCATTTTTTAATTACTCTTGCAACACAAAACAGTTGGAAACCTGACTTCTGCAGCATTCTGGATATCTCTCACGGGGTTTGCAGTCCTAGTACTAAAGCTCTGTACTTTGCTTTTTCCCAGGATATATACATCTATAAAAAACCCCCTTCCCTTCCCTTCCCTTCCCTTCCCTTCCCTTCCCTTCCCTTCCCTTCCCTATCCTTTCCACCTGAGAGGAGTTGGCATTGTGATGCAGATGAGGTTTTAGTGATTCTCAGGTGGCTTCAGAGACCTGAGTGTAGAGAAGTGGCTTAAAGCTGACATTCCCCCAGTCCCTGCTTGCTCTGTGCCAAGGGCAGGCCAGAAAGGCAAAAGAAACTCTATCTAATAAAATGCAAACATCAGCCTCTTTCCACCTTCATGCTGTAATACAAGAGCCTGGCTTCCTAATCACCTGGAGAAGCATAACCAGAGTAACATAACTATTTTAATCAGACTTTTTGGATGAGACCAGTCCTTTCTTCAGGTGGGACAGGGAATATTTTCTGGAAGTCCCATAAGGATCTGTACTTTTACTCAGTTTGTATATCTCTGCCTTTCCTAAACTGTGCACTGGAAAAGCCTGGGGCTGCTATTTGTTTTTCCAACTACAAGTAGCAGTCTAAGCACAGATCAGTCTAGATGATGTGCTTTAGCACAGCTACAACTATAAATGATATTTTTTTTTAATCATTTGATATGTAGCAGAGATTTCAGCAGATAACCCTTGGACTTGAATATGCTTTGATTTCCTGATGTCATGAGCCTCACTGTTTATTTTTTTTTAAACATAAATATATATTTGAGAAAGATAACCTTTTTTCCCCCATTTTCTCTGCTTTTTCACTTTTCTTTCCACTCAGGCCAGCCCTCGTTACCCTTTTAAACACACCATTCCCTTGAAAAGCAGTCCAGGATTAGGCCTTAACTGTCAACAAGTTGAACTGATCAAGAGCTACATCGTTAATTTCAACAGCCAGAAAAAACGTAGCAAAGAGCATCTTCCAACTGAGCCAAGCCTACAGAGCTCTGTGTTGGCTCACCTGACAACATTGCTACTATTTTAGTATTTACTATTTTAGACCATAGAGGTACTGGCTTGAGTCAGGCAACTGTGATATGAGGAGTAACACTGCAAACCCAGGCACAGGATGAGAGAGATTGCTAATTGGGTAAGTCTGGCCACCATCTGGCAGTCGTAGCCTCTACCTAAACTCTCCAGATGCAGCTCTGAGCAGCTGTAAATAAAGTCTTTCAGCAGTCAAAGGTAATTTATATTAGATATTTTATTCTGTTAGTTAAAGTCCAGAGAATTTTGTGTGTCTGACAACCTTCTGTGAGCCAGAAGGAAGAATATAGGGAGGAGGCAGAAGATGGCAGTTAAAACTATACTGCAGTTGTTTTCAAGACACTTGAATTGCTATGCCAGCAGTTCAGTCACATTTTCAACACGCACTTGTGAAAGCAGCTGTTGAACTTTGTCCAGCATGTGTTAGCATCTGAAAAACATACACAGTTTGTGTGTTGTCCTTTATGAGGTTGATACCATCTATTAAAGAAAGACTTTGAAAATTCAGGATGCAAGTTCTGTTGTAGTGCTACTGATAATACTATGAAATGTAGCAGTGGACCAATCCCTTTCTAATGCTCTAATTGAGTCTTAATTTTCTTTTATTATCTGCCTTACCATTTTCCCATATTTTTATATTCTTCTCACAATTTCATGGGTTTTTTTACACTGTATGGTAATCTTACTCTACATCTTGATATTCTTATTCTTCCTGCTGGGAATCCTCTCCCCGAGTTTTCTTTGTCTCTGCCCTTTCTTTTTATTATTCTTTTTCTTTCTCTTTTTTTCTGTGCCCAATTTTTATCAGCTTCATTTTCCACTGCTCAGGCCTGCATGCCTACAAAAAATCTCCTACCATCAAAAGCCAGCAATTGTTCTGCCACTTTATCTTTGAAATCAAACAAGCACGCTCTGAAAGTGCACCAGTATCCATTTAAAAGTGCAGTGCCCGTGAGTAAGTCACAAACAAGCGTGCTTCCTGGAAGTCACAGTTCCCAAAGACTTTCTTACTCAGGTAGCCCTCCATAGATATATTCAATTTTTTTCCCCTTTCTTCTTTTTTCTGTCACTTTATCACTGTATGTACACACCATGGAGAATGGACATACATACATGCACAAACTTGCATGATGGGTGTGGGAGGCTTCCTTTTTTTGCATAATTTTTCCCCTACTGTTGCCTCTGTGAAGGTAAATAAACAAAAATAACTGTTCCAGAGCTGAGTAGGATGATATTGTGAGGGTGCAAAGGTATTCTCAAATCTTCTATGATTTTCTACCTGGTATAGGCCTATGTCCACCCAAATCCATGTCTACCTTTCTGCTCTTCATTTACGTCAGACTTTACTCGTGGTTGTCCAGCTCTTAAGTATGTATGGATTGTATTCTTTCCTAAATCTCTAAAGCAGATGTTACTGGGCTGATTTTACTAAAAGAGCAAAATTCTTCCCTGTCAATGAGAACAGCTTGTGCTATAGCTCTTTAACTGAGTGCAAATTCTATCTCATAAATGGTCCCAAGGGTTTGTTTCAGTTCCATTCAGGGCCACTTGCTCAGCACATTTCCTCTCTGCATTGATAATATAATACCGGGGCTGGATAACAAAAAGTGGAAAGCCGCCTTTTTTTTTTTTTTCCCTCCTTCAGGCTTTGAGCATAATCAGACACACTGATTACGTCTGTTTTATAAAACCACAGGTTACAACCAAATTGGGCTTTTGGTACAATACCTGTCCCAAAGAACCAATTTGTGTAAGCATCAGGTTTGCATTTGCATTTCTCTGTGAAGAGACAATTTCTGGCTGAAAAAAATTCTGGTTTATTTTAGAAAAAATTTGAAAGAATTGAAAAAAATGTTATATGCCCAGTACCAACATAAGTGATTGTGCGGATAAGGTATATTACCCTGCAAGAAGATTTGCAAATAGCAGTATTTTGTGGGTGATTGTGGGAAGACTTCCTTTGGTCGTTCAACAGAATCTGTGTTGAAGTGGCTTTTACATAGATCCACTACTGTCTTGCTCTCACTTTCACAAGTGGTCATTGAAAGAATAGGAATGCAGGTTTCTATAAACTGGAAAGCTTTTCTTCTTCCAGCTCAGTAATCTAGTAATACTCTAAATAATACCTACAAGGCATTTGTTGAAGCTTAGTTCCAAAGACCGTTGTGATATCCCTCATTTGGACCAGACTGGGTGCACTGGCAATAGACAGGAGAGGTGCTCACCCTCCCTGGGAGGGATTAATCCCCAGGCACAATGCAGTACATCATCTCTTAGGATGATGCAGGGTGCTCTACAGACTGTTCTGAAATCTGATGCACAGGGGAAGGAATGCTCTGGCCTGAACTGTTTCCTACGTCCTTTAGATGGTAGCCACATTGATAGAAAGAGGAATGTGTTTTCCTCAACAGCAGGTACCACAACTCTAGCTAATCCTCTCCTACATGCTACTGCTAAAGGTGTTCCGGTCCCATTTAGTCAGATTGGTGTAACAAGAACATGTTGATACACGTCAAATTCTAATTTTGCAGTTAAGTCTCTTTCTCTTACACACACTTATATATCAACCAAAAAAAAAAAAAAAAAAAAGCAAACCCCTCAATTATTTGCTGTCTTTTTCCAATAACGCAAAAAATGCAGCTTTGTCTGCCAGTACTTCCTAATGCACAGGAGCTAAAAGGATATTTTTTTAACATTCCTGTTTTCTCACGTTAGCTTTGTTACCAGAGGGATATTTATATTCCTTCTTTTGATGATACTCCCTGGCATTTCTTCAGTGAAATGTAAATAGTGAAATGTCTGATTCTTTAGAATCTTCTAAAACGTCCAGGATATGTTCAGAAAGTCATTGCAATAAAAGACTAGTTAAGAACTAAGAATGCACCTACACTATCCATTTCTTCCTCAAACAATGGATACAAGAGTTTGTCAGCTATTCAGATTTTTTTTTTCTTTTTTTTTTACAATTCAAACTCTGAAGCTGTCTCAGGCTGGAATCAATACTACAGCTATTTCAGGAACACATTTTTTAAGGAACATTTATGTCATCATTGATTCTCTTGATTCTTTATAACCAAGAACCAGCCAAAGCATACTTGCTTACAACACTGTGTATTTATTGGTATCTGTAGTACAGTATGTTTCATAGGGTTGGTTAATCCAGGAGAAAGGTTAGCCTAAGTTGACAAGACTGAAAGAAGTATTGAAAAGATCAGGTCCTATGGGATTTCTAAATATTTATTAATGATTGATTGATCCTATGTACAGTACAATCTAATGGACTTAGGTGAGTTAATTTATTCTTCAGTTTTCCTCAGGCCCTTCTTGGATAGTTCAAAACCTCTGCTAGTTTACGTTAAATCATACGTTGCAGAAATTCAGGGTCTGAACTATTTGCTCAGAATCTGCTTCATTTTCTTGCAGTTGAAAAGTCTGAACCCCCATGAACATTATGGGAAATGAGTTCTGTCTTTCCTTTGAAAATAAGTACCACAAAGCATACCATTTACCATCAATTATGATATAGTAAAGATTGTCCATGAAATTAACCTAAACAATCAAGTCATCCTTTGATATTATTTCAGTAGCTGACTGGCATTGTCACATTTCAGAAAATTGAATTCAGCTTTATGAAACATATGTTTAAAAGTTGTATCCTTTCAATAATTATGCTATAACATCCCTATTTTATGCAAAGCTAACTAGATATTGTCATATTAAAATAGCAAATCCAATTCATTGCTTATGAAACACATGTTTAAAAAAATAAAAGGCACACTTTAATTATTTCAAGAGTGTTCAGACTGGCTCACCAGCCTACTGAATATTGCATTTGTTTAAAACTCAATCATGCAAAATGAAGACTCGATTTGAAAAATTTTAATAAAGATAACCAGACTATCATTATATCATTTGAATGCTAATCGGTGCTTTCATTCAGTGGAGGGAGCAGCGATAGTGTCAACTTTGCTGGAGGCTCTTTATTTCGCAATAAAAACATTTACATTCTAATGATTTTATTAAAGCATAGTAGCTGTCAGCATCCCCAGATGACTCCCTGGCAAACTGTATCAGTTATCAACTCATATTGCCTTTATCAAAACCACCCAGTGGTGAGTCTAGGCCTGCCACAATGAGATGTCTATTGCTCGGAGAGCTGGTATTTAATCATTTTTTCTACAGTATTGTTCTGCTTACAGTGCATAAATAAGTGCTTCAAATAACCCCAGAGTGCTACTGACAATGAAACAAAGTATCGGTCCTATTTATCTTTCCTGCATTCTTCAGAAACCTTCTTCTCCACTTCTTTTTTTCCCCTTTTTTATTATTTTGTTGTTGTTGCAGGCACTTTTTTATTCACTCTAACCTATCATCATTCAACAGCTCTGAATTTCTTCATGATGAGCAGTAGGACTCACAGATAGAGTCAAGGAAGGTGATATTTTTTGTGCTAGGAAGTGATATAATGAGTACTGGAAACAACTGGATTAGAAGTGATAGGTGGACTCTGAAGCAATGTTGACCTTAACAGAAAAACCTAGGGGGAAGGAAAAAAAAAACCTAACAAAACCCAAGGTTGCCATTTTATATCTCAAACCAGAAAGAACGTTCTGTATGTAGAGAAAAAAGGGGGAAAAAAGGGTGAGGATGGTAAGCACAAGGTTGTAAACTTCCTGGGCAGACCTTGTCAACTTTCTGCTAAGGGACACTAAATATAAACAGATGCATGCCATACATTGTCAGATATTTCTTTTCCTGACTAAGCAATGCTGATCTAAGGACAGCTCTCTTAATGGTGATAAAAGTGTGTCAGCCCTCAGCACATATACACGTCTGTTTTGAAAAGAAAATCTTTCTCTGGCTTTCATTTGCTTTGTTTTTCACTCAGAAAACCAGCATAGATAATAGTGCTCTGAGGACTCCTTTTTCAGCTGAGCCAACTAAAAACATCTTGATCTCACTGTGTAAAATGTCTCTTAATGTGGTGGTAGTTGTGAAGAACTGTCCTTGGATTGTAGCTGAATAACTGCTTGGAATAAATTTTAAAACCTTTAGTAGAGATTAGCTGTAAATGTTTGTTTTGTTTTGATGTTAGCCCAGCTCGCTCTGACAGACGGCAGAGTGACAGTATACTAGGTGGGGGCTTTTGAGTTCAGTGTCCTAACATTTGACTTTCTGCTTAAACTGCTGAACATCAGTTCTGATCCACTGGGACATTTTCCTTGCAGAAATGTCATCACATCTTTTTGGTTTATGGCAGCTGTCCATCTACCCAGTCATATTATTATCCGTTCTCTAGTAAAGTGTTTAGTTCCAACATCAGAATGCACCATGCAAATCAATAACGTATTGTTGTAATTACATTTCTCGGGCTGGAAAATCAAATATTGTTTGCAGTATTTGGCTGAAATGGCATAAATATGCAAAACCTATTGCTCAGCTGGTCTACTGGTAACAGATCTATTTTAAATCTAGATCCAGATTTTGTTTCTGACTGCTTCAGATTTGCCCTGCGTTTTACAGATGGGCAAATCGCATTGCCTCCATCTGTAAAAGCAGATGATAACTGATCAAAGGCACCGTCTTTGACTGGTGTGTGTAATTGCAGCCTAAAATGAGGACAGATTTTGAAAAGACACATAGAGACACAGGAGCAAAGAAAGTCAGCATCGCTAATGCCTGAACGAGAGATGGGTACGACATCTAGATTTGATCATGAGTGTGTTTGGGAGCATTATCCAGGCTGGGAATATGTTGTGCCAGAAGGAAGTGTGATTTTGGTCTCTGCTCTTGTTCCTTCCAACCTCACTCCACTTCCACGTCCTCTTTTGAGGTTTTAAGACCTGAAGAGGATTTTCAAACTTTGAAATGTTCTGCATCTGCTCCTAATGTTTTCCTATTTTAATACTGCTGAAAATTACCTTCTTTTCTTAATCTAAAAAAGCACCATCCAGGTCAACAAACATACACCTGCATTCAGTGAAGAGAGAAAAACAATTGGTTCCTTTCAAATGTACTTCACATTTTTCCCATCTGATCTTGGTACAAGGCTCAGGGCTTCTATTTGACCCTGTCCTGCTCACTTTATATTGAAGTGCTATTGACCTGACCTCTTTGATATATCAGTGTTGACAAACATGCAGTCTGACAAACAAGGTCCTGATACAGAGTCTTTCAGACATAGCAGCGGTACTTCAAACACCTTTCAAGCTGCTATTCAGATGAAGGTGCTGATAGAACACATTTAATTTTTTTAATAAGGTGGAGAGCATACCACCATTTTAGAAATAAATCCCCCAAAAATAGAATTGAAATTTTATCAAAATGCATTTGTTATTGTTTGCCAGGTACAGCTTTGAAACATTATTTCAGCTATAGCTTTAAAAAATAGTGCATTTATCAGTATTGAACATAAGTGGTTTTATAATGTTGGATGAAAGATATTGTAGAGTTGACTGAGGATGCACTACCAAGCTAAACACCATTTTTATACAAATATCATTCCTTTTATTAATTATCTTTTTGCATTAAAATTCCCATTACTTATTTCCAATACATACATGCATTTATTTTGACAGAAGAAAAAGCCATACATAATCCAGCTATTTGTTAGTTTCATAGGCTAGAAAAACTGCTGATTTCAGTAATTTAAAACAAAGGGATTAATGAAATGGGATCTCTCAAAGGTGACCTGTAAATTAGTTTTCCTATGTAGAAGTTCTTTGTTGAGGAACTTATGTTTTGTATTATGTATTTTAAAAAATGAGATTTGTGAAATTATCTGTGAAAAGAACATGCCTGGGATAAGTATTTCCTTCACCAATTTAAGTGTGCATAAACTTATCTAAATAGTAGCCTTTCTTTTCTAAATGTATGATTTTAACATCTGGACCAAAGTTGCGGCAGGTTGTGCTCCAGTGGATTTCTGATTAGAGTACTTTCATGGCAGATGTAAAATGCAGCAATCTGTTATTACTCAATAAAGCTCAAACAAACAAGAACTGATATAAATGTATGTTAATTGTATAGAAATCATGCCAAGAGAATTTTTAATTTGGCAGTGTGCTACTCTTCCAGTACTAGCTAGGACCATCCAACAGAATTGCATTCTTCTAAAATGGACCATGCTTCATCAGCAAGCTACAGACTTCAAAAGATGTGATAGGATCTGAGCTCTTGCTGTGAATCACACTGAATAATTGTTTCTCATTTCTTTCTCGGACGTGCATTTACGGAGCAGAAAAGCTATAAGAGGTCTTTCACAATTTTTGCATTACCAACAAATTTCCTTCTTTTGTGCAGTGGATGCAAGAGTGGAAGAAATTCCAGAAACTGTATTTTCCTTTTGGGGATAAAACCTGAAACACTCAAGAAAACACAGTTTTCTTTGAGGAATAGCAGCCTGTGGCAGACAAGGCTGATAAGACTGATCTCTCACCTCCCTTCTACTTTTGTTAGTAGAACACGCTGTGATCAGACGGATCCTTAAGATGGAGAAGAGAGCCTGCAAAACAAAAGCTGTTCCCACTTTATCTAGCTCTGAGTCAGCCTAACGACTATTGGCAGTGGAATCAGGAGACAGTGAGAAGTGGGGCACTGCTCATTCAAGGGATGCCAAAAGCAGCTCTTCTAAGAGAAGCCCCAAGTAGGCTCCAGATCTTTATCTCCATGAAACATATCAGTCTATTTTATTTGACATTAGCCACCTCCTTTTCCTGTGAAACCTTATAGCTTGCAACACTGAAAAGTTCCAAAGCCGCCCAAGCCACTGCTGGATGGGGAAAATGTAGAGGGAGACCACCTGTCAGGTGAACCTCACAGATGCTCAGAGCTCTTCTGTGTGATTTCAAAGGAGGATATATGAATAATAAGACTAGAACTGTATAATCTAAAGAACTGTCACAGTATGCATTCTTTGTGTCTTTCTTCCTTGATTTATGAAGTGACCAGAATGACGTCACTCAAGAACATGAATAAGTGGTAATAATCTTTTGTCTGCTTTCTGTTACTATTTTGATATTTGCTGCTGCAGATATTTTAACAACAACAAAAATGACAAAAAGCTCAAGGTTTTTTTTATTACTTGTAATTTAATTAATTACTTAACAGAAAATAGTATAATTGAAAGGAATAATTCTAGTGATCTTAACACCATCATATCATCTGCTGGAGTCTTTTTGTCATTTTGGCTACTTTTGAACTGTCAGAAGTTCTTTTGGCTTCCACTACAGATAGAAATGTTTCCAGAAGTACGCAAGAAATACATATGTGAACCTAAAGAGTTTTGTTTACTTATTCAAAAAATGAGTTGGTCTTAAAATTGGTGTGATAACAAATAAATGGCATTCAACCAAAAGTAAATATATATGTATTCATCTTTGAGTATTTTTAAGAATCCTCAGCACCAGAAACACTACAAAAAACACATCACACCACACTGAGATAGCTATAGAAAAATCAGAAGAATCTTAATTTCTCAAAATGTATTTTTAGGTCTATACCCTAGTGATGATCCAACAAAATAAAAAAGCATGAATAATTCATTCCTCTTTCTGTAGGCAGCAACTAAAGCTGTATCATGCTCAATAGTGGGCCTTAGTAGCTATTTCTGCACTTTGGATAAAGAGTTGTGAATACAGCGTGTACTGTTGCTCGCCTAAGAAAGCATGACATTACCAGGTAGTCTCTCGATTTCCCTGGAAGTGCTTCTCACACCCTACTTGCTTTCTGAGTCAATTCCAGCTTCTCTTGTTTTAAAAAGATTACAGAATCTGTGAAGACCACATGAATGTGAAAACAGGTTATTGTCTCCCTTAAGATAAGAAAATAATTACTGGAGTCATCATACTGTTTGAGCAGTTTTTGACTGAAAGATGTAGATTTATAAAACTGAAATATTTGATGGAAATATGTCAATTTCACAACTTTTAAATAGAAAATGGGAAAAAAATATTTTTTTCCCTTGGTGTTAAATGAGATAAAATGAGCACCTTTTTAACCTTTTTGCTCTGTTTCACTGAAACACAGTCATTATTGCATTCATTTTAATATTATAAATATGTATGTACTGATATTTATCCATATATTTTATATATACATTTAGTCTATGTATTTAATATTCATATGAAACAGAAAACTTTATCAAAGGAAATATTTCAGTGTTTCCAACTACATTTTTGAGATAATTTTTAATCTGTAAAAATTTTTTGAATGCCAAATTTTTGTTCTGTTTGCACTGAAACACCTCAAAATGTTGCAGTTCAATTGAGTTCTAAAATGATCTAAGATCAAGTATCTGAAAAAGATGGTTTTTACTTTTGTACATCTAGCTAAATATCGTAGCTTCCCAGGTAAAAACCCTCCTCATTCTATTCACACAAAGTGGTCTTGCCAAAGTGAAGTAGCTATGGAGGATGCATAAAAATTTTCCTCCCCCCCACCTCCCCATTATCTAGATGGAATTATTTTCATTGGCTATATAAAAGGCTGTCTTTTAAATCATAAATCCATGGGTTACAAACAGTGAAGTGGAATAGTGGTTGTGATGGAGATGGTATTCATTATCCCTGGCCTTGTTTGGGAGGTACAGAAAATGTACTGGCACAGTTTGTGGCCATATTGCCTTTCCTGAGACTCTGCCTCTGACAGCACAGGAATCCCACTGGTAAGCAAAGGGTAGGACATGCCACTGAGAACTAGTGTCATGATTAAGCACTTTCCGAAGCAAGGTTACCCTCTATGAGGATGGATGCTGTGGAGCATGGTGAGGATAACATGATGTAGATTGCACAAGGAACAATACAATGCCCAAGTGGAGTAATTACAGAAAAATCCATAAGGAGCTTTCAGTAACATTTAGTAAAGGAAGGGACAAAGTAAGCTACTGAGATTTAAAAATTTGTTTCTTTTCTTGCTGTCTGGGAATCTACATATGAAAAGATCTAGGACATTGTATACAGGGATTTATCTCACAAATGTTATTTTTAAACAATTATCAAAAGGTCTTGTTCCACTAAAGCAGTAATGATAATTTTAACTTAGTTTCATTTGAAGTTAATGAGACTATTCATATGATTTAGGTAACTGTTTGAACATTATATTGGGCCAACCTTAAAAGAACAAAAAACCCTCCAGAAACTGGTTTAAAATACATTTAATGTTTTAATAAAATAACAATTAAAGGTCTTTTTATGGTAATTGATTTCTAAAAACAATGTTCTGAATAATTATGAACAAATTTACAAATACATCCAAAAAGCTAGCTGTTTGAATCACATCCATCTTTTTCTTCTCACCCCGTGTTTTCATAAGCTTTTTAACATGGTCAGATATGCCTTAGAAAGCCATAACATGACACTCTAAACACATATAATCTAAATGCTGCTCTTCCACTTGAACTAATGATGTACATGACTCTAGCAGACAAAGAATATTCATTTGCAATAAATCAAAAGGCTCTGCACTTTATATAATTGCACATAAAAATATATTAAAAGAAGCTATTAAGGTTGCAAAGTCAAGCATTCAAAAATTAGAAAACCCCAGAATTAAAATTGCTCATGCAACCTTAATTTATCTGTTAGTGCATGTATTATTATAAAGATGTTAATAATATTGTCAGATTCTATTTTTTTTTTCCACGGGACCTTTGCCTCATAAAATGGATAATGTTTTCTTACAAATAACTATTCACTATACTGTTTTCTCCTCACCATTCAATGTGTAATCTCCAGAACATACCTATTTATTCAAGGCTCTTCTGAAGATGCAATGATGAACATCCTTCATGGCTTATCTATAGTGCTGATCATTCTCTTATACAGGGACTTAACAAACATAAGGGAATTTGTCCCCCTACAAAAGGAACTGGGTTGGAATGAGATTCATGTCAAAGGTACTTCCAAATATGGATGCTGAATTTGAGAGGTCTGTTGCCTGAATTTTTTTTCAAACACTATAATTAGATAGCATTTTGTAAGCTGAAATGATGATTTTTATTTGCTGCACTTGCAGCTGCGAATGCTAAGTGCTTATGCCAGTCAAGTCCTTGGGTCTCTAATCATCCAACCAAGAACCCCTGAGGAACTCACAGATAGTGATCTCATGAAAAAATCTTTTAAAATTTCTTGCCCAGGAACACAGAGGAACTCTGCAGCATGGTCACAATCTCTGAAGCTAGGATTTGAATCCTGACAGTGTCAGCCTGTGAGTCAATGGAGCCTTAAGAGTTAATCAGCTCACCCTGAAGGTGATACCCATATACGCTCACCTGAGTAGCCCTTCAGCCTCCGTTAACTGTATAGAGTATATTAGAGTTAGCTGAGTACCAGGGGAGCTGCAGCACCTAGTTCACATGTAGACAGCTAAATTTAGCTGTCTTTTGCATAGTTTTCTTGCATAGTTTTCTTGCATAGTTTTCTATGCAAGAAAACTTGCATAGTTTTCTTGCATAGTCCTAACCATGAGATTATTCTGTTTCTTCCTTCCCTTAACTTCCCTTCCTTCACTTTCACAACGCATCTTTCAACTTCTACAATAAAAGATCCTTTGCTATCCCTAAAGTAAATTTCTGGACATGGTATTATAGTAATTAACAAAGCTTAGGTGATGTAATTAACTACATAATACCTGTTAATGTAGCTCACCTTTCCCTGAAAATTCACGGAAATCTTTTCCTTGATGCTGGCAGCAATTCCCAATTAACCTCTTTGTCCTTAGTTAAGTTTAGCCTTTATAAAGGCCTAGCCACAGTTTGTCCTTGTCTTTCCAAGATTTTCTGTGAACCTCTTCCAGTTTTCCTTCGGGATCCTTCTCGAACCTTCCTTTGACTCATTTATTCTTCTATCTCATTCCTAATAATTTTCAATTAATCACATTTTCCTGTTCTTTTGACAAAAAGGACTCTTCCACCCACTTGAACCAATCCATTGTCCTATTCCTCATCCCAACTTGTCAGTCCTCATGTTCTAACAATCCATGACTATCTCTCATTCAGAAGACAGTCAAGTTGTTGAACCAATTTTATACTGCTTACACATAGTCAGAAGTGTCCAAAAATATATTCCTGTTATAGTGACAATTCAAAACATTCTATAGATAGCTTTCTGGGTTTTGAGTCTTCTCAGGACTCAAGGTTGAGCTAATGGAGAAACTGGCAGCAATAATAATTGTTACCTATGTGAGAACTACGAGCAAGACTAAACCCTATGCTAGAATACTTTGCAGATGACAGAGGCATGATGAGACGCGGGAAACCTGACACAGTCTGCAGCAGCCTAAAGCTACAATTTCAGGAAAAGTCCTGCTCATCCACAGGCATGGATGAGCATGCCCAGTTTAGCATGGGGAAGTATATTTTTCACCAAGCTATAGATAAATTTGGAAAGGTTTTCAAAAGGAAACAAGCAGCATGCACTATTTTCCTGCCATTGTTACAGTCCTTCCTCCAAATCCTGTAGAATACACAATTTCCTATCTCAAAGACTTTTTAGCCTGGGCTAAGCAAATAATCCTTCAAATTTTAGAATATTTCTGGAATAGCTTAACCATTATGGCTCAAATTTTGCAAAACAATTCAACTTCATATATTCCATTAGGAAAAGATATTTCATCCCAGATAACACTACAAGGTTATTTACATGCAATAAGCTTTTGTCACAGGTGTCCAGTAGTGTTAATCATATGCGGTACTATCCAACCCACTGGTAATTACTGAACTTCAATGTATATTCTTGGCTTACAGGTAAATGAAACCTAATTAAAATTACAATCACTGTTACATTCCCTGCTAAAGGTCTGATCTTATATCTTCTAAAATAATTTACTCTGAGGGCTATAGCACATGGTCTTACATGTTCAAAAATCTTCCATCCAGAGGACAGTAAAAACAGGGATGCGTCCTGAACTCTGATCTCCCTCTCTGATTTAAAGCCATAAACCTGGAAGCATTAAAAGTAAGTTAATACTTGTTGAAAAAAAAAATTGCAAATGTGTTTAAAAGGTAATTAGTGAGTAATTCCTTTAGTTACTTTGCTCTCTTGCTTTCTCATTGAACTTGACCCTGTTGTCTATAGGAAGCATTATAAATTTTGAAAGTCTCCCATGAATTGGACATTTTAATGAACTACTCACAGCAGTCACCTGTCAGTGGCCAATGTATTGGAGAGAGTGAGTGAAAATTTATCTCTCCTGCACAATATGTAACACTACTTTTCACAGGGACCTGGGCTAATTTAACTCTGCTGTTTTCTGAATTAACAAGGCTTGTCTTCAAACCTTTCGACATAGAAGAGTTCTGTTCTGTTATTATTTTAGCGCTCGCCTTCCCACCCTCCCTCAGGACGTGCGTTATTTAATCCATCTGGAGCCTTAGTAACCAGGTTCCCCTGCTCTCCCTGACCCCAGTGATTTATGTTTCATATTTCATGCTGTGGTTGGTCTTTTACCACTTATATTCCCCCTCCTTCTCCTGGTCAATCTTCTTTCTTTTTTTCTCCCCCCCCCCCTTTTTGTTTTTTTTTTTTTAGGAGGAAGGATAAATATTTGACAAGTGGACTGTTTGTCATGCAAGCCCTAACACAGTTACAGTTAGAGAGGGGAATAATTCAATCTGCCAAGACTTAAATGCTGATAGATCATTGGCTGTTGCTAGGCCAAGGGTTGTGCCACTCATAATTTTTCCCACCGATACAACTATTTTATGGAATATGACATACATCTTTAGGTGTTAAATCATCCCTAGAATAATTTGTCTGTCAGGAATCAAAGTGAAAGGAAATAAAATACCAGAGCACAGAGCCGTATTGCTAAATCTCATATTCCACAGAGGCTCACGCTTGCACTTTAGTGTGTGGTCATATCTGTGTCTTTAAATAAAAACAACACGCACAAAGAGGGAAGAAAACCATGAAGGAAGAGTGAGGGGGGGAAAGCATTTGCATTGTGAATGTTGGATCCACAATCAGTCTCTCTTCGTTCGGTGCCTTCCGTACTCCCCATTCCTCATATCCTTCTTATCAGATTTCATGTTTAATGCCCACCCTGAACCCCCCATCCCACACCCACAAATCTGACTGAACACAATAGCGCTGATAAAACGGAAGCAAATTTCTTCTATTAGTGACTGACAGCAATTTGAACAAAATGAAGTTGTACCATGATATCGTTATATATACAAGGTGCAAATAACCTAGTTTGAATAATCACAGCCTCTGTCCTTTTAAATGATTTTTCTCCCCCATTTAAAGGGAGGCCTTTGATGTGATAATATTAATTCCCTCTGTGCTTGGAGGAAGAAAAAAAAAAAAACTAGGAGAAGCGGAAATTAAATGAGTAATGCAATGTCAGTCAATCTTTTAAACCAGGGCCTTATTAACAGCTAATCATTTTGTCATTTTGTCGCTCAAAGTAATGAATTTGATAGGAGGAGAATGGAATGTTTTATGTTTATTTTTATTAGTTTTAAACAGAAACAGTTGTGGAAATATTATATTATCGAGACTCGCAGCATTTAAGTGGTTTCTGTTCAGCATATCGCTATTTTTCTTCTCTGCCAGTATCTGATTGCCATAATTTTGAATAATCTGCTTGTCTTTCAAAAAAAAATTGAAAAGGATATTCATCTCAGGCATAGCACAGGGTTCCATCATTGGAGATGCATTAGGCTTTTGTTAGGTATTTCTTTACATCCTATTTATTCAGAAGTATCTAAGTAATTAATCGCTAGCAGGATAGTTATGCAGCTGAAAAGAACAGTGTATGTTTCTCAGCCACCAGTGTCTGAAGACCAGAAAAAATACAGGAAAATCCCATGAATAACTTTCTATTTCTAAAAGAGCAATGCATGGTTTTGTTTTATTTTAAAATTCTGTAGGCTATGGCTACACATTGAACACATACTAGTAGAATGCATTAAAAGTCTGTTGCTGAGGATGGATTCTCTACCGACATCCCTGTAGCATTCTCCTTTGAAATGGCAGGGGTGACCTCTGAATTGGGACTCCAGAGGACTCTCAAATTAAGTACTTTGAATATGGTGCCATTATAAGGCTTGATCTAATGTCGATGGGAGTTTTCCATCAGCAAAACCTGCAATAGTGGGCACATAGAGAATATAAGAATCCACAGTCTCTTATGGGGTTACAAATTTTGGTTTGCCTCAGTGTTCCCTTTCATATGCTTGCATTACATTTATGTATTTACTTATTTTATATTTACTTACTATATACACACTTATTTTAGAGCTATATTTTAAAGGCCAAAGAATGGATCATGACTCTAGAGAAGTACAGCAAAAAATAGTCCCTGATCTCCAGCTCAAGGCCAGCCTTCATTTACCATGAGTTAAGTTAGCAAGCAAATCAATACCTAGTAGCCCAGTGATATATCTGGTGATTTACTTACTCATTGACTGAAAAGTAATTGAGTGGGTTAGAGCACATGTGCAAATACTTCTCTAGTATTAGCAAAGCTTCAATTTCATTTTTATTTTCAAACATGAATGTATGGAAATTCTCTCCACCAGAATGGAAGCATTTACTGCATAGGGAGAAATACATGAATGTGGCTAAACCAAACACATTCCTTAAAGCCTGAACAGAAAATGCTGCTCTACTCAGATTATAAAAAGGGAGTTATAGACATAACCTACTTCCAGATAGTTTGAAAAATGAAGGAAGGTACCTTCTGTTGAAATTTGCCAATGGCAGGAAAAAAGGTGCCATACGATCCCCAATTTCAAGTTACAGAACTGAAGTAGGAACATAGTGATTTTTACAAAACACTGAACCAAAGATTACAGCTGGCTCCCACTTGAGTCCTAGAGTCATCGGTTGTTCTCTGCCCTAAGAATTCAGACATATCCACAAGTTTAATAAATTGATATATATAAGCTGTTATCACAGTAATTGTCATACCCACTCAGGCTGTGGCAAATATGAGATGAAATCTATTAGCTAAAAAATCAGTGAAAGAAAACTATATGAAGTTGTTATATCTCACATTTTTGGTGGTCTAGGAATACACACAGAGTTCCCAAAGGTCAGTTGACATACATTAGCTCGGCTAAGCTGTGGTAATGGACTGGTGTGTTGGAGTCCTAAACGTGACACGGTATTTGAACAACAGCCCTTCCAACTCTCTGGGTCAGCTGATGTTCTAGATGTCTTGTTTCAGGGATGTAGAAAATGGAAGAGGAATATTAAATACTCCTATCAGTGTAGACGTTTTAAACATATTGTGTGAGTGTCAACCATCATCATATGGCAATGATCCTGCTGTTTTTCAGTGAAAGTATTACTTAGGAGTCCGTGCTAAATGCTGAGTCCTCCTTTTCATTATCTTTACATATCTATGCGTCCTTTGTGCTATAGAAGAAATGCCTTTGTGGGAACTGATTTCTGCCATTAGGTTGTTGATTCAGTTGATTGCTGCTTTAGGCTGTTCATTCAGTCTCTGCTCTCCACAGAGAAGCTTGTCCAGAGACTCTCGTAAAGCAGTTTCTTTTCAGAAGACAAAAACCTTCAAAGCATTACCAGAGATATTATTTCCTTTCTGTTTGTAGGGAGCAAAGACATCAGAGAAATAGCTGGATCCATAATCTACAGCATATTCAGAAAAGACATAAATTTTGCAAATTGCTCTATAATTAGTTGGAACTGAAATTTTGGTATTGAAGAGAGAAAAAGTAGTTACAGAATCACAGGACAATTTAGGTTGCAAAGGACCTTGTTGGCCTAAGGGCCAACATGGATCAGGTGGCTCAGGGCTGTGTCCAATCAAATTCTGTACATTTCTGTGGATGGAGACTCCACAGTCTTGTCAGTCACTCATCAGTCCAGTGTTTGGCCAGCCCTCAAGACTGAATCCCAGTTTTAAGCAGCTGAAACCAAATAATATATTGATAATGAACTGGGGAAAAAATCCAACTCCAAATACATTTTTTTTCTTTTTGACCAAAAAAGTTTAAATTTTTCTACAGAACCTTTTACTTTTTAATCAAAATGTATTTTCTGACCCAAGTGTTTCTGATAGCCTTGGTCTACATTTTGACCATTTATACTTCAATTTTTAGCAGCAATCTGAAAAGCTCACTTTTAGGTTAAAAAGCTGATTTTAAATCCTTTTGATGAAAAGCAGCTTCAGCTATTCTTCTGTTGTAAGAGAATTATAAAGTGGCCACGTGACTCTGAGAACACATATATAAAATATCATTGTTTAAATTCAACATTTAGACTGGAATTTGGGATATGGACGCTTGAAGTATGAAATGTTTCTCAGCTAAGGGTACCCGCATTCTTCTCCTGAATATTCTCTTATCATATACACATTCTCCATTTGATATTAGAAAATGACACATGGCTTGATACACATTTACAAAGGCATATTTGCTGCAAATATTCAGTGCATTCTTAATATACAGCCAATTTACTATACATGCAAACTCTATCTCAGAAAAAGGAGTCATCATTAAGAATGCTGCTATTATCAACAAAATATGAAATGTGAGGGATCATAAAGTATAAAAAACTGTACTAATTTTCACCTAAACGTTCCTCAGTTCTTCACAATCAGGTCTTTTTTTTCCAAGTGTCATCTCTCAGTAGTACAAGGTTCTTATTCTTGCTCCAATCTCTTTCTCATATTTAAAGATGGCTGAACGCATCACTACATGGAAATTGGGCTTGGAAATTTTCTAGCCAGGAGGCAAAGGTTTAAGAAACTGAGGACAGCAACTGGAACACATTTATTTGTATATATACAGTTGCAGATTCCTATATTTTGCCCAAACATGCACACACTTTCACTACCATACCTCATACTTCAGGAGTTTTATCTTTATTAAGCAAGTGATTTCTGGTCTATACTTTTATACCTTTTTATTCCTTCTTGATTCCTTAAGATTTTCCATCTAAAAGACAGAAAGGAGTACCTTTTACAGAATATAATGTTATTTACTGACAATTTGCATTTTCCATAAAATGCCTATATGTGTGTGGGTGTATAGATATCAATACAGGTTTCAATATTAATACTGATTTAAATATACAGCGCTAGGTATATGTGTAAATAAAGGAGTCTGTGAGCAAGGATATACACTTATGAGAATACTAGAGGAGCAAATAATTTCAGAACACATGCAGGTATAAAAGCTGGTATAGTTGGAGGCATAGTATTGAAATATTTTGGTTTATACAGAAAAGCACCATAATTTTTACTAATTTATTGCAGCATTATTATTTGAATAGTTTGCATTAAAGCCAGCCACAAGTAGATATATTTGGCAGACATGACTGAAAAAAATAGTGTAGAGAACCAGAACTGGAATGTAGCATATAGTATTCGTCTCACCTCCTGAACTGTTGTGTAAATAGTGTGTGAAGCATTTCCATAACATCTAGGCCAAGAATTTTAAAAATAGGAGCCTAAATTTAGATTCTTAAAGTCTATATTTAGGTATACCAATAAATGACCTGTTTTTTAAAAAATACTGAGTTCCCAAAACTTTTAATCTCAACAAGAGTTCTTGGGTATTCAGTAGTTCTGAAAATCAGGCCATTTGTTTATATGACTGACTATTGGTTTTTAGGAGCTTAAATTCGGGTTTATCCTTTTGAAAATCATAGCCATTGATCCAAATTTGTGTCTAATAGAAATCAATATGAGCTTTGTCTCTGTTTTAAATGAGAGTAGGAGTATATCCTTTCCTAAAATATAAATCTATTCACAGCAGCATAATATATAGACAGCTTGTGCAAATTTGAAGTCATTCCATTGTCTTGTAGGAAAGTGACTGAAACACTGAGGCTGATAAATCATAAAACCAACTGAGCTTTCTTCCAATAACTGGACACACTTTAAATGTCAAAAAGGTAAAATATAGACTACATTGTAATTTTTTTCTCTAATACTCTGAATAAGTAATACTACATGGAAAGTCACAGAATGCCCCTGATTTAATAGAGAATAATATTTCAAAGTCCATATTCCTTGAATATGCTTTGTTTAGTCATTCAGATCATCATTATGGATGACTTTCTGTTACAGAGGTAGGGGAGAGACAATATTTGGTCCCTACACTTCAAAGAATACTAACATTTTTAAAGCATGGAGTTGAATTAACTTTGTCACACAAAGTGTCCCCAGATTGTTCCCAATTAAATCAGACCCTAAAGATGCTAATTTATGAAAGAAAAGTTCTAAGGAATCATAATGGCTAAATATATAACTTGTTTAAGAACAACCCTGCTACTTTGAGCAATGTATTTATTCTGTAAAATAGTATTTCATATGTCATGTTGTCTTTTCTTTATACTGTAAAAAAAATTAGCATGAAATGAGGAGTGAGAAGTAACAACGGTCTAAAGTTATTTTACCAATCTCCAGACATACCTGCTGCATGCCCAGACCTTTATACATGTTATTCTCTGGCAAACAGGAGGGAGGGACTCACATCTATCTTAGTTAAATGCTTGTTATAGTCTCAGAAGCAGAGTGCGGCATTCTCCTTGAGAATTATTATTTGAAGCACAGTTCCTTAAAATCCTTTTATGCACCTTTGTCACATTCGAGACACTCAGAAAGCTTTGTAGTTTGAGCAGTTTCAAGTAAGACCTATATTTTGTGTGCCCTGCTAGGTTGATATGCTGATAGGCCATTTGGAGCTGATTACTTATTCTTTCACTAAAAGTGTCTTATTTTGTCTCCTTCAAAAACCAAGCAAAATCCAATGACCCTGAGATGATAATTTTAACAATATTTATGACTTTTTTTTAATGTATACATACAAGTCATTTTTGTAAACAAAAGCATTTTATGTCTCATTCCAAAAATGCATGTTACAAAAGACACTTAGGCTTCAGGTAATGTGATATGATATGGTACCTCTAAAATGCTTCAACTGCTGTCTGAAAACAATATCTATACATATATATATAGTTAATTACAGAAATGCACACATGTTTTGTTTAAGACGTTCAAAATATTTAAATAGGTTCAGAGGGAAAAAAATAATTAATTTGTAACTTCTGTGGTTCAAAATTTAAAATCAAATACCTACTGCTCTAGTATCAGCATTGCTTTATTACTGTTCTGTATGCCTTCTTTTCGAGTGTATCTAGATAGAAGTTGTCTTTAAATCTGTTGTTGCTACTCTATTTTGTTAGACCATTTAATTGACTACAATGTGGCCTTAGTTCACTGTTCCAATGGAAAAATAATGCAATATCTTAAACAATTAAACAAGCAATAGCCACATAAGTATTTATGTTCTATATTTTATTGACAAACAGGATCACGTTACATGGATCATTTTCTGGAGCGCGCCCAAAATAAAAATAGGGCATTCTCTGACAAGTACATCACGACCTTGAAAAGAGCCCATCTCTCATTAAAAATAAATTCAGGAATTGTCCTTTTCTTCAGTCTATGCTAGACAGGAACAAAAGTAATTTAACAGAGTGACTATTGCAGACAAAGCCTACTTGCTGACTACTACTAAGCAGCATCTTAAACAGTCACTTCCTTGCTCACAGCAAAGGAATTCTGGAACAGCTCCTTGCCAATGAGCTAAAGGAAGAGGAGCCAGACTACCCATCTTAGAAGGGGATGATATTTTGTTTTAATTTCTATACTTAACACTGTCCCAAAGGGCTGTGTCTATGCTTGTAAATAAAATGGTTGGGTGTCTGCTCTCTGATCCCTGAGGGCATGTGGCACAGCACAGTGCATGTCCACACAGTTGAAGTCTCATCATCTCAAAAAGCAAAGTAGCATCATCCATACTGCCTCTTGGTAACATTTTCTGAATTATTCAGTCCTCTGAAGTATCCTTGAGTGCTGTCTGGAAAGGATGCAAGTCCGACCAAGGCAAAACCAATCCAGGGAGTGTTTGAGCCTGTGCTTTGGCTCTGCTTAGTTTAGTAGCACAGTGGTAGCCAGTCTGAACTTACTATATTCATCAATACACACAGCTCACATCTTACAAAGATGAAGAAAAGCTTTTCAACATTTTAAATAAGTTCAGAAACTTTCTGAGGACTATACTGTATATGTTATGTACAGGGAAAGTGAACGTAGGTGTGAACATCTGTATGTCTCTTCTCTGCATTACATAGGCATGCATTGAAAAGGGAAATGAATATCTTTCCGTGTGTTGACAAGTCATGATATATGGTTTCAAACTTGCTGTTTTCAGTCTTTCTCCATGGTGCTATGCTACATAGTAAATGGGTAGCTAACTGCTTTAGTCTGCAGTGAATAGTTGCAGACCTAGGATAGATTCCAAGAATTAAACTGATTAAAATATTTCAAAAATCCATTAGATAGATTAGATGGCAGCTTGATCATTTAGAAATGTCATCTTGTGATTTTTTAGTTTTAAATAATTATATTTTATTTAAAACATTAGTAAGCAAAGAAAGGAGCAATTTAATGTTGAATTCAATGAGGCTTTTAAAAAGCTTTCCTAGAAATATTCCTGCCATTTAAAAAAGCCTGTGACACACAAAAGTGACATAGGTGCTTATGGTACTCTGTGTGACATAATGCATGAGGCAAGAAGCCGAGTACCTCCAGCAAATTTTGATGTACTAATAGCCTAGCATGAGACACCTCACCATTTTCCTTGCTATGATAGTTAAGTCATAATACGATCAATTTCAAATGTGATCTTAAAGAAACTGCTTCAGTTCTATGCATCTTTATAACCTGAAAAGATGGATGAAACCTACTTTCTGCCATAGCAGGTTGTTTGTGCTACCATCTACTTGTAGACATTTAATCTAGCAATTCTTATTAGGCATCTTGAGGGGCAAGGAAGCTTGTGTTCACACAGAGAGCAAATTCTTTCATTAACAATCACTCCTTCAAGCTTGTTGGGGTTGCTTTGGCTAGGAGACCCTCCAAATGAACAAGACTTGGATATTCTACTAGCTCTTCAAATAGTTATTTCTCTGACTATGGGAAAGATTTATAATCTTCTTTGCAAAGAAGTCTGAGCTCCAGAGACTTAGCAGAATGTATTAGAGCTACAAAGGCGAAGTCCTTTAAAAACATCAAGTCTCTAACTTAGTCTCAGTGAACCCATCAATGCTTTGATGGACTTTTAGTGCAGTTTGCCAGAGTAAAGAGCCATCTCTTCACTATGGTGACCCAAAGAGTATAAAGAAACATGCTGCATAAGCCAGTGCAAGTAACAGGTAATAAGATGTTACATGAAAAAGCACCTCCTCTGGGAGTGCTCCTCAGCCTTACTTGTAGGATGGCAATTTGTACAGTACTGTATACCACTGATTAGCTGTTCTTGTTTTACTTTGTTGTTACAAATGTGGACCCGTATATTGCTCATGCCTGTTCATCATGAGCTCATTTAAGTCATGAGGGATAGGGAAGGGCCTGCTCCACTTTACTTCAGCTCTGTGAGTGAAGGCTGACTCTTAACTTAGACATAAACAACAGAAACTGAATTTTCTGTTTCCCTGTATCTAGGCACTTGCTCTTTTCTTTTGATGTTTACTGTTATGATTACATCAGGCAAAGAAATTCTTGTCTGTCTTTTCCCAGCATCTTGAAAGCATCATTTATAATTGTTTGTCTTGTGTAGCCTCAGTTGAAATAAATGGGATTTCATCTCACAGTGGGCCAAGTTTGTGTTCCGTGAATGTTAGCTTAAGAAGAAACTGTGGCAAAAGCTGAATAAGTGTGCAAATTGAAAAGTAACATCGGAAGACATTTGGGTGTGTATTAAAGACACTTTTTATCTTAAGTGTTCCTCAGAGGGATATTTAAACTAAGCACCACTGATTTCCAGCAGCTTGTTGCTGCTTTTTTTTTTTTTAATCTGGTGATATTGTTGCTGTTGTTCTTTTCATAATTTTGGTTTCCTCTGAACAGTTACCCTGGGAATAATGTGCAAACTGAGTAAAACTGAGTTCCTGAATAGGTAACCAGGACTTAGAAAACTTCCTTGTCCCCAAAATCAGCTTTTGTCTAGCTGTAGACTGCATGCTGGATCTTTTAATCACATTTTCCCTTGCACAGTATACATGGCCTTTGGGTTTAATATGTACACATGGACCTTTGGGAAGAGACACCTAAAAGTTATATGCTGAAGTACCCATGCAGCAGACCCAGAGTCAGTAGATACCGATGACCGACTGTATCCTTCTACCCACCCCCACTTTTGTCTTTGTGCCAATTAAGTCTGCAGTATCTCAGGCTAAAATCTTAGGACTTGAATAGAGTTCATCTTCGCTTATTGTCACACTCCCCAAATGAAATTACCTCATGAAGTCCTAGAGGATTTAACAGAATCTTTTAATTTTGAACACACCTGTCTTTTTTTCTCTCTTTACCTTCTCCCTGGTCTTCTCATTACAAAAACAAAACAAAACTTCTTTTTCTTTTTTTTTCATTTCAATGCTTTATGTCTTCCTTGACTTCTCTTTAGTAATGTTGTCAAATAAAACTGGACAATTAGATTTTATAAAATTATCTTAACAGTCTCCAGGGGAATGACTGTGACCCTGCTGGGGAGAGCAATGTGCAGTTAAGCACTGAGGAATATTTGAGCTGCAGTAGTGCCATGGGCCATTTGCTTTGGCAGCATAACTGAGTGAAGAAGTTCTGGCTCTCTTTGTCCCCATTCCCAGTTGCTCGTTCCCACCCCTGGAGCTTATTCTGAACCTAGAATATTTGATTTTCCTTGGTTTACAATGCAGGAATATAGAGATAACATATTGAGGTGGGAAATGGGAGAGGATGAATCATAAGAACAAACAAAAGTGAAATTAACTTACAAATACTACAGACTTGGACAATATTTCTGTACACATGATACACTAAGTGCTCTACAAGATGGGATTCAAAACATAACAAGGATTTCTTAGAACATCCTAGACAATTATACTAGAGGCTCCTGTTACTTTCTTCGTGTGCAGATTGATCTAGGCTAGAGATGAGGATGATGAGAGAAACACACTGGAATGAAATTTGAATGGAAGACCTGGTCAACTGATTGGCCAGAGATATGGGTGATGTTTGGGGTTTTTTTAATAAACAAAGCTTCTAGGTGTTTTTTTTATTTTTTATTTTCCGGTGGTAATGGCCAGAACATCACATTTCTTTGCATAAAAGTGGGGTATATGTCATGTCTCACTTGCTGCATTTGCCTTAATGATCAGCCCCTATGTGAGTGTGTGTGTGTGCATGCGTCCTCCTTGTGTCACAGCACTTCACTAACTTCTAACTTAATTACAGACTAGGTTAAAGAGAAAGGCGTGCTACAAAGGCAGCATCTTTATTCAAATGTGTGACCTTCATGCTTTCTGATTTATTAGCCTAATATAGTATAAGGCAATATCACATAAACATAACATATTTATCAAACACATCTTTCCAGTAACTTGCGATGAGCATTAAAAAATTGAATGCATATCTTTCATATAAAGCCTCTGATACCAAGGCATTAACTTTTAAATAACACTGATAAAGGTACAGTGGATTTTACTAAGCCAGAGCAATTTCTTCTCCTCAAATATCATTGCTTATTTGCTATTTTGCCCTCTCACTTTCTTAACAGTCAATTTCTACTTAAAGTACTTTGAATGTTAAATTCTGCCTTGGGTATTTTTGGGCTGTTCTTCCAATGGTGAATATAATGGGCAGTATCCCCTCCTCTGTGATAATGTAGAAATACAATGTTGTATCATATGGTATTTTTCCTGAATGCTAATTAACTAAAAGTCCTTGTATGACTAGTACGGCTTTCATTAATGGAGAAAGTTCACATCTTCTTGTATACACCATTTACAATACTTTGGCACAATTAAAACTCTTAATTATAAAAGCTGCCAAAAAGTAGTATTTTAAGGTCAATCAAAGAAAGTACATGGAAAACTGTAAAGCAACTTCATAGTAAATTTCAGTCAACTTAGGAGTAGTAATGACTTCAGTACTTCTTTCTACCTTAAGACATAGCTCTAGTAATTTGATTTTTTTTTTTAGGGTCACCGATCCATTTCATACTTAGTTAGTGTTTGACATTTCGGAATTGTATTTCATGTAAATTATCAACACACTCACAAAATATTTTCTCCTCTTCAGATGACAGTTTCCACCTCACAGTGGATGTATCTCAATTACTAATTGCTGTTGAGACCTTTACATGCTAAGCCACAGACCTATCAGACTTCACCCTGGCTTCTTCTATATTTATAAATAATGTTTGGCATATTTCTGACATCAGTTTCTCATTTGCAGTGTAAACTAATAACGTAAGATGGAATGGAAAGACACAGAGATAATCCTCCGTGACCCTTGGGGTCACCCTGTGCTTTGCTATAAAGATGAAAAGAAATGAGCTGCAGCTCAGCCCTTTAAATTAACAGCAAAAGATATCAAATCCTTAAACCATTTAACAACTTAATTTGACTTGGTTTTGTTTTTCTTTTATTTCTTGTGGGAGAAGGAAATGGGAAAGCCTGATTAGAGTGGGGTTCCAATTCTACCAGTCTTTGAACTAACATTTGGAAGCATGGGCTCACTTAATATTTAAATCATTTTGCTATATATTCAGCGAGTTTACATATACTGCAGTGTGTCAATAGAACCATTCTCTAATAAATGTGATGCATGTTACAGTTTAGCTCTAGATAGGATGTTATTTTAGAACACTGCTAATATTAATATTGCTAATGACTTCAATCTTTTAGATTCCCCTGCTTTTCCTATGGCCTCTTAAAAGCAACTAATGAAACACCCAGCTATTCTACTACAGGAAATTGGTATTTTATTGAAAGATACTTTTCAGTCTTTTCATTTTTTCAGCCTTTTCACTGAGTCTTGGTTATGATTTAAGTAACTAAAAATGTAGTTCTTTCTCCTCCTATCTGATATTTTTATTATTGTTGCTCTGGATTACTACTATGATGATGATAATTGAAATTGCTCTATTTCTTCAATTTGCGTATGCAGTAAAAACATATTTTTGGATCTAACATAATCATTACTCCACAGCATTAGATTATTATGTCACCAGTTTAGGATTGCTTTTGACTTCATTATAAAACCTGACAGGAAAATAAGATGGATTATATGTCTACCAGCTGAGCTAAAGTTTAAATTACTTTTCTACATCCTAGGGAATAAACCTTCCTCCCCTCCCAAATTAAAAAAAGGCAAAACAAACACACCAACATCTGATCTAACAAAAATATGAATAGCAGTGATAAAAGTAGTTAAAATAAAATGTACTTTGCATCTAGCAGGAGATGTCGCAGTGGTGTGAGTTTCCAGCATGAAAAGAAGGCAGGTTTGAATATTGATCTTTTGAAGCTCCATTAGCTATATGCTGAGCATTGCTGACATCACAGATTGATGTCTCTTTAAACTGTGTCTCAGATTGAATCACCTGGGGAAACCAGCTATTGACTTTGGATGTTTGTGCCATTCAGCCACTGGAGAATGCTCTTTTTCTATTTCTCTCTCCCTCTGTCTGTCTGTTTGTTTGTCTGCGTCTCTCTTGAATAGACACAAACGCACACACACACACGCACAAACACACATGCTTGTCCTTTTGTGTTAGGGAATACTGTCTTTATTTTTGTGTAACTGTAAGTTGCCAAAGTTACACTTATGCTTCCTTATTATATCTGTACATTACAACATGTAGGTTATGATGTTCACAGTGAGGCAAAGCTCTTCTTACTGATTTAAGGTATTGAGATAGTATCCAGGAAGGTCTAAAGGAATGAGCATCATCTTGTCTGTGGAGACCTTCATTTCACCTTGTAAAGTGAGGCGACCATAATAGCCTCCAGAGGAGTGCTATAGGAATCAATAAAGACAAAGAAACCAAAGCCCTTCTGAGGTGCTGGTGGTAGTGATGTGTGTCTGCGTGTGTGCGTGCCTGTATGCGTACGGATGAAGAGGGCTGGTTTCTGATGAAAAGGAATGCAAATGTTAAAGGCATTGATCAGCACTCATCTCCGTTCAACCTCATGCCCTCTGCTACATCAATACATTGGAAACATAATTTGTATCAGCAGTTGTTTCTTTAATTAAGATCTCTCCCAAATCTTTCTCATTGATTCATGCCATTAACTTATTGATCAGCTTGCTTATGCTGAGATGGTAGTTTTTGCTGAGAGAGGGTATCTCTCATGGCTGGTGCACTACAAACATCTTGGCAACTAATGGGAAAACTGGAGCTCACTCAGCTTTGGCACTGCTTTAACAGTACACAGAGGCTTTCCTAGGGTAAGAAAAAAACGACCCAAACAATAGTCATTTGCCATCTGAGAACTGCCAAAAAAAAAAAAAAAAAAAGAGTATTTAATATGTTTTAAAACCTTGATGAAAAACTAAGTAGTCTAAAGACAACATGCAGAAAATATTATAGCCATGGGATATATGCCATATCCCCAATCTCTATATGTTAATGGCTAATAACCAGGAACTAAATGACAGAATTTGAGCTGAAATGTGAGATATATTTAGGAATTAATTAGGAGTAACTGATGACTCATTTAATCAAACGGTAAAAAATGTGATAATCAAGGCAGAGTGAGGTTAAGGCTAGGTAAAAGTTGAAAAAGGGAAGTTACACAAGTATTTCATTGTAATTCTGCATATTTCATCTCTTCCCATGGCCCCTTTATGTTAGTTTGTCATAAATACTGTAGCAAACAGGTTTACCGGTCAGTATGTTCATAGATATAGAATTTCATATGGACACCCAGAGTGTAAAATTGAATACTTGTAGTAGAAACTTGACTCGGGCAGAAAGAAAATCAACCTATATCTTCTCTATCTTCTTAGATAGTCAAGTAGTTGATGTTGCACAAATTTCAAGTAGTTATGAATGGCTTATGCAAAATTCACAGATGAAGATTTATTCAGTGAAATTACTTAGATCTAAGGTTCTTCTCTGTCTTATATGGACTTCATGATGTCTTGCTAGAACTGCAGGGAAGTGCAATGACTTTTATAAATATTGTCTTGGGAGGTTCAACAGCTCAAGACAAGCAAGAAGGAACAGAACAACAGTGAGCTGGTACCTCTAACCCTAATTACCAGATGGAACAGCCCAGGGACAGATAAGGTGCACATGGCACTCATTAAAGAGCTATGTCTAATATGTAACCTTTGGGGAATGCTTTAACCTCATCAAAATACTTTTAAATCATATTCAAGGTGACCAGCCAAGAAATGGCTGAGCAGACCAGCTTGTTGGGTTAAAGAAACACAAAGCAGCACAGTGGTGGCTGGACTACCGGGGCAGATGTGTGGGAATTTGGGAGATATGATGACAACAGCAGTGAGTAAAGTTATTATTGACAGGAAGGATTATCAAAGATGAGGTTCAGGAGCTGATTATTTTCCTCACAAACAAATGTATTAAGATTAATACTAATACAATTAATAAAACAATTCCTTGTGTTTCTTAGGAAACTAGTATTTCCTCTGAATTTACTCTCTGTGACAGAATGTGACTTGGGACTCCAGATGTTGCTTTCAAAAGTATAACACCTTCTCAAAGACAGAGGTGAATTATATACTCTAAACTCACACGAGGCACAACTCAGTGCTGACAGGCCCTCGTAGCCTGGACACTCTCTTTCAAACCTGCTTTAGCAAGACAAATTGTAAGACACCAAAGAACGGTTTAGCAGTAACAGCGTTTATCTCTTTAGAGTTTGCTAGAAATACATATGGAATGGGTGATGTTTTGCATTAAGATCCCTATTCCTTTTTGATTTATTCAGCACCAAACTCAAAATTGTTCCTATTTTGCACAACTCGGACAAATTAGTCAGCTGTACCATATAATTTTCAGAAAATAACATTATGATCTTCCCAGAAATGGCATTCATCTCGGGGAGATTATACAAAGTGCTGTGCATCCTCCCAAAGGGACAAAGAACATGTAAAAAGAGAGTGAGATGACTTAACTATATGGAAGGAAAAGTGTGACGAAGTGAAAAAATCAGGCATGTAAGCTAAAACTGAGCATGTATGGCTTTGAATAAGACAACCTGCGTTTGTTCAGGATATGGCTTTCACAAATAATGTGCTCTCCCTTGAGAGCTTCCACAGTAACCATATCTAACCACATGAATATTCATGTAACTATATGAGTAAAATAGGGAAAGATATGCCCTGTATTTCTCAGAACTCTGATTTCCCTTTTAAAATATGTATTTACTTGGAGATCACTATCCTGACCATGATAGATCAGTATCTACAACCATGTCTGTCCAGAAGCAGCAATACCCAAAACCAGGCTTGAGTGTCTGAGCCTCTGAGGCCTAGAAGTGACAAGGTAGCTGTAATTTGTGTTGATTGTGCCTTGTGCAGCTTACATTGGGATGGGAAGCCATAAGCCTCTTGCTGCCCTTCTAACCCTGTTTCTAGCAACTGCACCTTCATGGCTGGGAACTAGCAAGTAATTGTGACAGATGCACTCAACCACTTCACCAAACTAGCAGTATTTTGGTCCACACTCCAATAGAGGTAAAGGCCTGAGCTGTGGCCAGGCCAAGAACTCCTCTAGTTTCAATCTGTTCTCTAAAAACCCACAAAGGAGCAGAGTGACACAGTGAGCATCGATGCATATGAGCTTGGAACACCAATCACGCGATTATCATATGAAGAGAGGGTGGCTTTTCCCAAGACTCATTTATCAAGGAACAAAGAAAATTGTGGGTACAAGAAGTCTCATGCATACCTTTCCCATTGCAAGACTACAAGCCAACCACTTTATTCCATAAATATGACAGCCTAAGTGAACCTTCTCTGAGCTCTCCCTGCTGGGCAGTATGGCTGCATGGCCGTGATCTCCCCTTGAGCTGGGATACCTCTCAAGGTTGCTCCTCGAGGCAGAGACCTTTTGCCAACAACAGATCTTTGGATGAGTCCAATCTGAGCTCTCCCTGAATTGCAGCTGAACTGCGTGCCAGGTGACTCTTCCCTTGAGCAAGGACACCTCTCAAGGTTTGAGATTCCTTGCCTGAAACTAAGAGATCCTTGCTTGCCCAAGGTGGAGAGATCCCTTACTCAAGACAGATCCTTGGTAAGTGACTGATAGCATGCTGAATTAATATTAAAACATTACTAATCCATTGTCCTCATTTCGGCTGGGATAGAGTTAATTTTCTTCCTAGTAGCTGGTATAGTGCTGTGTTTTAGATTTAGTATGAGAATAATGTTGATAACAAACTGATGTTTTAGTTGTTGCTAAGCAGTGCTTATACTAGTCAAGGACTTGTCAGCTTCTCATGCCCTGCCAGCGAGAAGCTGGGAGGGGGCACAGCCAGGACAGCTGACCCAAACTGGCCAAAGGGCTATTCCATACCATATGACGTCATGCTCAGTATATAAACTAGGGGAAGTTGGCCAGGCGGTGCCAACTGCTGCTCAGGAATTGGCTGGGCATTGGTTGGCAGGTGGTGAACAATTGCATAGTGCATCACTTATTTTGTATATTCTTTTATCCTTATTATCATCATTATTATTATTTTCCCTTCCTTTTCTGTCCTATTAAACTCTCTTTATCTCAACACACAGATTTTACTTTTTCTTTCCTGATTCTCTCCTCCATCCCACTGCAGGGTGGGGGGAAGCAAGCGAACAGCTGTGGGGTGTTTAGCTGCCTGATGGGTTAAACCACAACAGTCCTTTTGGTGCCCAATGTGGAGCCTCTTCAGCACATGTCACCTCATCCTCTGGCAATATTAAAAAATCTTTGCCTCTGGCCAGTCCATGATCATTTCCAAGATTCCTGGGTGACTGGGGTTTCCTATTCGAGCCCATTGTGTGATCAGTGCGACCCACTTACTCCACGTAGCATCAGTTGCATGATGCGTAGAGGGGATCCTCCCTTTTGAACATCCAGCCCAGCACCAGCAGTTGGGGCGCCAGGAGGAGCTGTGCTTCAGTACCAGCCACTTCCGAAGGAGCTTGAATCCCTTCATATGCAGCCAATATCTCTTTTTCAGTCGGAGTATAGTGGGCCTCGGATCCTCTGTATCCCCGACTCCAAAACCCTAGGGGTCAACCTCGAGTCTCCCCTGGTGCTTTCTGCCCGAGGCTCCAGGTAGGGCCATTGTCCCCAGCTGTGGTGTAGAGCACATTTTTTACATCTTGTACTGCCCAGACTGGCCTAAGGGCTACTGCATGAACTATCTCCCATTTAATTTGTTCAAAGTCTTGTCATTGCTCAGGGTGCCATTTGAAATCTTTCTTCTTCTGGGTCACATGACAGAGAGGTCTTACAATCAGACTGTAATTTGGAATATGCATTCTCCAAAAACCCACCACACCTAAGAAAGCTTGTGTTTCCTTTTTACTAGTTGGTGGAGACATGGCCTTTATTTTGTTAATCACATCCATTGGGTTTGTTAATCACATCCATCACAACCATTTGTTAATCACATCCATCTAATTTTCCTGGCAGAACCTCCTTTTGTGATTGTTTTTCCTTGTAACTCACATACCTGTGCCTCTAGGGTTGAGGTAGGTTTTCCATCCCACTTCCTCATATCCTCTCTGTTGTCACACAGGTAAAACTGGCGGGTAGCCTGTGGTGTGTACCTACTATATCCTCTCTCTTGAGCAGAGGAACACGTACTCCTAATAGCTGAGATACTGGTCTGTACAGGCGGGGAGTATGACATACCCTCTCTTTGAATTGCTGGAACTCCCGGGACAGTTTCTCCACAGCCGAGACACAGGCCCATAGGGAGGAAGAGAGACTTTATATTGCCGGAGTTGGCCAGCCAATTCATCAACTGTTTGTCCCTCTCCGTCTTTCCAGGTCATTACTGCCAATGAGTTGGCATATGACACTGGTGCGCTCCATACAAACTTCCGCCACACGGGTCGTGCGCACTTGACTTCCTCTGGATCTTTGGATAACTGCTCATTGTTCAGGTCATCATAAATCACCTCCAGCATGTCTAATTCCCTCAGGTACTGGATACCTTCTCTCCATGGTGGTCCACTCGCCTGGGCGACATATAACATATTCCTTGAAGGGACATCTTTCCTTTACGCCTGGCAGGAGTTGCCTCCAGAGGCTGAGGACTTGTGCCCCTTTTCCAATCGCTTTGTCAATGCCCCCTTCCCTAGAAAGGGATCCAGCTGCTTGGTTTCCCTACCCTCTGATTCCAGGCTACTGGCCCTGTTATCCCAGCATCAGTGCAGCCAGGTGACAATGTGCTCATCTGGACAACGACTGCAATCTTTTCACATATCTCGCAGCTCACTCAGGGATATGGATCAGGTAGTTACCATCTCATTTATGGGTTCTGCTTCTTCCTCCTCCTGTTCGCATGATGGCCCTGTTCATCTTCATCCCTTACTAAATGAACTGATTTTCTTGTGTATTTCTTCTTGTGTATAGGGGTGACTGATACCGGCGCGGGTTGTTTTTCTGTTTCAGCCGCAGTGCCTGTCTCTGGGGTTTGAGTAGCTGCAGTGCATGTCGCAGGGGTTGGGGTAGTCGCAGTGCCTGTCGTGGGGGTTGGAGTAGCTGCAGTGCCTGTCGCCGAGGTTTGAGTAGCTGCAATGCCTGTCGTGGGGATTTGAGTAGCCACAGTGCTTGTCACAAGGGTTTGAGTAACCACAGTGCCTGTCACCGGTGTTTGAGTAGCCACAGTGCCCATCACCGGGGTATATCTCTGGTTGGTATTCTTAAATAGTTGTGTAACCCTAAGGAAGACCTGACACACATTCAGGAGGCATAGTAATAGGACCATGCTGGTTTGAACATCCCAAGGATATTCAAAATTCTCAAGAGCTGTTGTAACTAGCCTGAAGGAGAAAGGAAAAATGAAGGAGCACAGGAAAGTGTCTCCCCCTGTTTCCCCCATAGATTGGCTCTCTGAGAGGAAAAGGTAAAGAGTGAAATTATTAATAGTTTCTGAGACGTGGCTCCCGAGGTACAGAGATGATGGCAATGCCAAGTACAAATACCAGATTAGTCTCATGACCAATAATTTTATCATATCATAAGCCAGTGTTACACAGTGCAGCAAAATGATAACCTTGACCCAGCTCCCAGCAGTGATAAACAGCACAACAGGGAACATACACTGCAAGTAAGGTATTACATAACACAACTTTGAGAACAAGCATGACAACTGTGAGAGCAAATAAATCAACATTGTGACCAGCAACTATTAAACCAGTATAATGAATGCTTATAACAAATTTGCCTTAACACGCTCTGCTCAGATCTGTCATTATCTCAACCATTCAAGCCCCATGTTGGACGCCAAAAGGATATGACGTCATGCTCAGTACATAAACTGGGAGGGCTGGCTGGGGAGCATTTAGCTGCCTGCCAGGTTAAACCAAAACATCCATGTAGCTACTCAATATTAATTATTATAAACTTTGTACAGATAATTCCATTAGACATAAACCGTTGTCCAGGTCTGAGACTATGATTGGACCTAGCCGCACCTAGGCTCCATAAGGAGTTTAGAAAGCAAGGGGGTCCACTCTGAACCTCATGACTCAATGGGAGGGTCTTCCTTACCCTTTGCATCTCCGCTCTCTGTGTGAATCATTCTAACTCGATTCTAACTCAATTTTCCTTTGTATGTTTCTTCCATGCAGTAATTAATAAGGTGAACCTTGCCATCAAACTTATTGAACCTTGGCAAACCCTGGTTAAACTTTGTTAAAATCCAGCAAATTCATTGAACTCTGTCAAATTATTCTTTTACCTCAATAAAACATATCGCTGCTTTTGAGTGAGCTGCATTCCACTCATTTGTGACAGTAATGCAATGAGAAGTGAGTTGGAGAAGCCACAGAGCACATAACAGTTGGCCACCTGATGGAAGAATGGGTGAGAGCACAGCTAAAATTCAGTTTCAAAAACATGAGTGGCCCATGATATCCACTGCATCTGGTATATCTGGTGTGGGACAAACAGATAGAATTTATGGTACACTTTTCTTTAACAGAAAAAAACTTGTAACCTCGTATGCTCTTAGAAGAATATACCTCAGGAACACTAACTCAGTAATAAATAAGTGGCCAGAGATATACTGCAGCCACTGTGTTCTGTGCAGCAAGTTGCACCAAAATTGCATCTAGGTTCAGACATTATCAGTAGGAGATCTGTTTGCTTGTTGTTTTCTTTGAGATAGTTTGTCTCCCAAAAAAGCAAAGGAGTAGTTTAGGAATGTGCGATAAGAAAATCAGATTAACATTGTGGCTAAAATGATCAGGAGTGAAATAGTTTGGCTTTTCCTTGGCTAGGATAAGAACTAAATCTGACCTAAACTCAGCCATTTCTCCTACTTGAGTTAAAGCTTTAAAGTAAATTCTAGGATAGGTGAATGAGGCATTCAGATGCCCTTGCCAGAACTTTCAGGTGAAGTTTTGGGGACTTACTGTGGATATCAATGGGCACAGCATTTGTCTATTACTTTAGTTAGTCTGCAAACAACTTAAGGCAAGATTTGATCAAATGATGCTAATTCACATTTTCAAGGTTGTTTTCAGAATGGGTGAAATCCTGGCAAAGAACCCATCAAAATTAATTTAGCTAATTGGTGGATTCTCCTCTGCAATCTGAAGTAAGAGTGAATATGGATCACAGTTTTCATTAGGCTGCTTTCTAATCCATTTAGTTAATTTGGTGTTTGAACTGCATGTAGACAAGACCCTATGTTCTGCTACAAACTTCAGCTAAAAAGGAGAAAATACAAGAAACTGCTTACTCAGAGGCTCACAGAATATAGTAAGAAAAAAAACAGACTGAGAATCCTTTAAGGCAATGGATAAAGTGTTCACTATTTGTCTGATTTTTAGTATTTTGCACATACAGGGAAATTTTATACTATTTGCAGGTTAGCCTAATCTGCAGGCTGTGCAGGATAGTCCTCTCAGGTGGAGATGTACTAATTCTGATGGACAAGAGAACGCCCTAGTAAGAGAAGTCTGTAGGGCTTGGTTGCTTAAGCTTACTTCATATGTTCTTATTTGTAAAGGTTTTCACAGAAACAAGTTTGTGTGAGAAAAATGAGAGCGAAATTTTTCTGAAGTGAGAGTACTTATTCCAAAAGAGATATGATGAGATTTCAGGGGAAAAGTGAGACTTCATTGCAAGGACTTCCATTTATAAAGTTTCTGTTGGCAAATCTTTGTTCTGTTGCTCCTTCCATAGGAGATTATTTTTTTGTGTGTGAGTTAGGTGTGGGGTGTTTTAGTTATTAAATTCTCACAATTATTTTTCTTTCTATGGCCTCTCAAGATAACTACCAGTAGCTTGAACAGCTCTAACTTTTATTAATTGTTACTATTTACTGTTTTTCTTGTTAGTGTACTTATTATAACATGTTAAAAGCAACAGAAACCTGAAAGGTCAGCTTGTAAAATTGACAGATGTCCATAGCAATACTATAATGCATAAAGTGTGTCATATATGGAAGCTTCTCAGAAATGCCTTTTGCTGAAAATTTATAAAACCCTCCTTGCAGTCAGCAGGTTGAAAGGTAAAATATGGACACTGGCCCTAACCCTCTTGTCCTCATGTTCTTAAAAAGAACCTGAGCAACCTGGTTTGGAGTAGAACAATGGGAAACCATAAGTGTTTTGCTCAAAGGGTTAGCTAGGACTTCTTCCTTGCAGGCAAGTCTCTCTGAAGGCATAAGGAATACAGATGGGCTGAAGAACAGTGATGAATAAATTGAAGATGTGGCCTAAATATTTTTCAGGAATATTTTCAACTAACATTGTCTCCATTATTTTCTACTTCATTGTTTTCTACTTTTTCATATTTTGCAGCACCCTTTCCTGAATTTCGGTACTATTGCTATAGCCTCTTGAGTACATATTTATCTTTTTTATGCTCTTTTTTTTTTTTTTTGCTGGGTGAAGTAAAAAAGAGGAGGAAATAAACAACCAGAAGGGTTTGCTTCTTTACAGGGCAGTGATGGGTCATACCAGTTTAAGCTACTTGGAAAGGGGCATGTGGCTTTTGGGAAGCTCTGCTGACCATTTCTGTTGGGTATGTACAGTCTTGGAGGTTTCATAAAGCCAGATTTCAGGAGCTGAACCAACTCAACAGTGGGAATGTTATAAATTGAGGACATAAGGGCATATTGATGATCTTTTTAGATCTCTTAAGGCATGGCACTTGTTTTAGAGCATTCTTGGGTTATCATCTCCTGAGACAGTAGCTCCATATCCAATTAGTTAAACATCCCTTCTGAGTAGATTAAAAGGGAAGCATGGAGTAAGATTAAAAATTTTTCTTAGCCAGGTGTTGTGGTTTAACCCCAGCCGGCATCTAAGCACCACACAACCGCTCGCTCACTCCCCCGCAGTGGGATGGGGAAGAGAATTGGAAGAATAAAAGTGAGAAAACTCGTGGGTTGAGATAAAGACAGTTTAATAGGGAAAGCAAAAGCCACACACACAAGCAAAGCAAAGCAAGGAATTCATTCACTACTTCCCAATAGCAGCAGGTGTTCAGCCATCTCCAGGAAAGCAGAGCTCAATCACGTGTAATGGTTACTTGGGAAGACAAACGCCATCACTCTGAACGTCCCCCTCTTCCTCCTTCTTCCCCAGCTTAATATACTGAGCGTCATATGGTAAATAGCCCTTTGGCCAGTTTGGATCAACTATCTTGGCTGTGCCCCCTCCCAGCTTTTTGTGCACCTGGCAGAGCATGGGAAGCTGAAAAGTCCTTGACTAGTGCAAACATTACTTAGAAACCACTAAAACATCTCTGTATTTTCAACACTGTTTTCAGCACAAATCGAAAACATAGCCCCATACTAGCTACTATAAAGAAAATTAATTCTATCCCAGCCAAAACCAGCACACCAGGCTGTCCCATTCCCTGTAAATATACATCAAAGCATCTAGGGATTTTGATCAGGGAAGAATCTTGAATCTAGCTCTTATAATTGCCAGGGCCCTATGGAGGCTGGGGGCTTTCCATGGGGTCTGTCCGGGCAGGGCCTGGCAGCCAGGGCCCATCCCACTGCCCCAGCCCTGGGTATTGGACACCTCCTTGAGGATGAGGACGATGGGCTGAGGCTGGGCTGGGACATGGGCTCCTATGGGGAGCTGGAGACTGGTCCTGCTGCGGTGTCACTGGGGCAGGGGCTGACAGCCCCAGAGGGCTGACGTGGGGTCCTGGGCTGTGGGCAGGGTGGGGGAAGCCCCAGAGGACTGGGCAGGGACAGTCAGGGCTGGTGGTGCCCCCATGGCCCCGACAATAATAACCAGGATATTGCATACTCTTACTAAGCAGAAGTCCATCCCAATAAATTTTTCAGAGAAACTAGGACAATAGTATTTGTTTGAGCATTTTCCAATAAAAGATATTTAAGTAAAAATGTCCTGCTCAGCTTGACTTATAATTGAAAACTTTGAAAAAATAAACTCTGTTCATCACTTAGAAACTAACTTCCTTTTCAAACACTGGTGATTCTGTCTATCTTTATCTAGTAATTGAAAAAGTAGAATTATTCTAAAAATATGTAATATTAGGAAACTGTATCTTCACTGCTGGAGTGAAGAATGGATTTCTTACTGGTTGCCAGGCACTGGATTTGAAAGTAAAACACTTTAACATAGTTAAATACTACAGGAGGAACAATATATATTTTTTTCTTATTCTTAGAAGAGATACACTTATAAAATCAAACTTATGAATGTCCAGGCAAAGTTATCAACCCTATATTGGTTTTGTAAATCTAGACAAATATTGGGAACATGCTATTAAAGGTCCTGTTGTGTAACTGATGTTAAGTATTGTACTGTTGTGATCATTTGAACTGAATACACAATAAAGTAGGCTGTTGTTTTTATATAAGGAAATAAAAACATATGAGAAATTACTGAATATTGAGGCATATGCTGTGACTATTCAACTGGGGTTTTCTTGTGAGAAGATTTTATTTTGTGAACATTGATACCATCTTTTTAATGTAGTGACAATAATTTCAGAGAAGAGGGACTTTTATGTTTTTGAATCAATGGAATTTATAAAGATATGATTCTCTTTGAAATTCCATATTGACTTTTCTGGAAGTTTAGCCTGTATTTTATTGGGAACTGGGAGCAGTTGTGAAGATTGATTAATTTTGCTATATCTGACACTGACCCAGAAGAAATGTAACTGGCAGAAAAGTTGGCATTCATCTTGGCTAACTTAGATGTTCACAGCATAGACCTTGACTCTGAGTTGTCTAGACCTCCTTTAAGTCAGTTCTTTACAGTCATTCTTTATAAACCGTAAAGAGAATTTAAACTACTACTTTCAATATAGGTGTCTACAGGAGTCTAAAGGTAATGCTCTCTGAGAATAAATTAGATGTGGGCGCTGGAAGTTTAGTGGAATGCAAGGGGTCACAGGAAAAATTCATAAAAGAGAAATCCTTTGAGGATTAGTAAATACATGGACACCACTTCTGGTTCAGGAGATCTCTAAAATGTAAGCTTTTAAAGGCTGAGAGAGTAATTGTCAATGTATCGTTAAAAACTTATTTTGTTTTCATGCTCCTCCCTAGCCAACCACTTATTGCCATTGGCAGGGACAGGTAAGTGTGCTAGATGAACCTTTGCTTTTACCCTGTCCCCCAGTGTCATGTTATGATTTTGCCATAGTAATAGACAGAAGTGTGAGGTTTTTTACTGTAAAGTTATCTTTCTGTGGGCTATCAAAAAATAAAAAATAAAAAAGTGTGATGGATCCTCGGAGAAGAATGTCAGTGTATTTGAAAGGCAGTGGACCAGTTTACTAGCTACAGGCTCTTTTATTCCATCTGTAGGTGCCTAGAAGCTTTACCTTATCGAAAGTGAAGTCCTAGAGACTAAAGGAGGTTGATCAGCTGAAAAGTGCTTCTGAGAAAGTTTGTGGCGAGGATAGAGCATATAAAAGCACCTTACCAGTTGCTGGCAGGTGATCAGGATACAGGCTAGTATCGCATGACATAAAAAGGAATACTGTTTCATTCATTGTTTAAAGGCTGGTTTCCTCTAAAAAGTTTTTCCCCTCACCTAATAAAAATACAGTGTTACAAAGTCATCTGCTCACTAGCATTACTCCCAGGAAATCACAGCTGAACCTCCTGAGGTAAACTCTGACTGACCTATCTGGCCTGACATCCAGGGCACAGCCTGGAAAGGGAGGAATTATATGCTCCCATTCTGAGAAAGAGGGAACAGCTAAAGATTTGTCCAAGAAGGACTGTACTCAGAGAGGTCCAAGAAGTCCAACATGAAATTAGCCTAGAGACTCTGAGTGACTGTGATATGCTGCAAGTAATGCCTGCTCCAGTCACGATAGCTATTCCATTACACTGAAAGACATGTGACATGTTTCTCACTTCTATCATTAGAGAAATTATTTCTATAAATAATTCAATTTCCACTCTCTATAAGTAATTAAACATTATTTATTTATTCAAGATAAAGTGAACCTTAGAGAGGTTGATGCAGTAGCTCTGTGGCCAGGGTATTCTTATTTTTCAGATGTGAGAGATGGTACTACAAGTCCAAATAGCTCTATGACCTGTAACTAATTCCAGCCAGATCCCTAATGAGAGGGAAGATAAGCATGATAGAATAATAACACTGTTCACTCTTGGAGTAATAAAAACACTTTACACATTCTGAATTTTAGGTTACAGAATTCTTTTTATATGTTTACAATGGCTTGAGCTGGGCTTGATTTCACTATCTTTGTGTTAGAAAAAATAGCTGTGGATATTTCTTATGCCTGCTTTTTAAAAGATGATATGTGACTACTTTTTTAATATGTGATATTTCATTTGTTTTGTTTTCCAAAGTACATATACTGTGAAAATATCAGGTGCGAAAATATTAGGCTTCTGTAGTTTGGATGAACAATTGGATAGAGCTAAACATGGTTTCATCTATTTATTTTTCATGACAAATACATTTACTCTTTTGACTGAAGACAGCTCCATATAAACTATATGTGCTTTACTATACCATATTAGATTAGGAGTATCTTGTACATGCATTTCCTTGCTTTGCATATATTTTGGTCAGGGTCACAGATACTAAGGTCAAAGTTTCTTATTATACTTGAATTAATCTAATCCTGGTTAAAAGGAGATGGGTAGACTAATTACAAAGGCAGTATTTTAAAGTTTATTGCTATCTTATTTTCTCTATGCAATTAGTGTTTTGGATTTTTTTTAAGGTCTTCTAAATTAAAATATGGGAATGTGTGGTGTTTAGAACTCTTTAGGATATTAGATTCTCCTGTGATGACCCTTCACCCTCAGATTTTAAAGGTCTCCTCTTTATATTTAATGTGTCTTTTTGGACAACCATGTATTCTTTATTACGTTCATCACATAAGTAAAAAGAAAGTTGCAGAAATCAAGCGACTGTTCCTTATGTTATTGCAGACTAACATAAACAATACAACTCTTGATCAAATTCTGTTTTCAGTAGAGAATTAAGCCTGAAGAATCCTAGAATTTTTAAATTAATAACAAGAAAAGCTGAAAAAGGTTTCTTCTCTTGCCCTTCTCCAAATGTTTGATTACTCTTGTTAAAATCCAAGCCCTCAGTTCCTTGCTTTTTTAATCTGTCTGAGGCAATGGTAAACAAGGAAGACACTTTCTGGGGAAAAAAACCAAAAAAGTATAAATTAACAGCTATATACATTGCACAAGTTCATCATGTGTGACAACTAGTTTGTTTAATTGTAAATTTCAGTGAGCTCTGTGGGCAAGATGAGGCTTTAAAACGTGATAGCATGTGGCAAGATTTGGAAATTTCTAGATATGGGGCTTACTATAGCTCTCAGAAAGTTTTTATTCAGACTCAACAACCTATAAATGTAGGTCTTTGGGCCATGGAGGCCTTTGCTGTGATGCACTGCTTCAGTTTTCAAATGGACTGTGGAAGAAGTTTTCATGAATGTAATTTGTATCTGGGAATAATGTTAGCTTCCATAAGGATTGCATGAGAGTTTCTGAAGAGATCTAAATTTAAAAAAAAAACAAAACAAAACAAAAAAATCAAGTCCTTCAGATCCTATGCTGATACTATTGCTTGGCTAAAGGATATACCAGAATAAGACAAAGATCTGGGAAAAAAGCAAAATTTTTAACTCAGTAAATATGGTGAGTACATGCTGTTCCAGCAAAGCTTCTGGGTGATTGGATCTAACCATTTCCTCAAACTGTCTTGCAGTGTAAGATCACATGAATATTACTTGATCTCAAAAAAACCCCAAAACAAAACAGTTTATATTTACAAAAAATTATATCAGCTGTCACGGAAATGCAAAATGGTAAGTGTGAAGTGGATTTCCAGAATACCACTTATCTATTCAAAAGAACTGCAGCTAGGATATTCAACATTATGGTATCTAAATTGTTTTTATCCTACCTATTTGTCATTGAGTAAATAATGGTTAATGGGAGCACAGTATCTGGAAGTGTTGGCTGTATACACAAGGATGGATCATGGCCAAAACAACAACTTTAGGTGAGGTCTTATCAGCACATCAAGATATCCTCTTGAAAAATAAAAAATTGCATCATCTTGAATGAATGAATAAATAGTTTTGCATGGATCAATACAGATAGCAAGAATGGCCTAAGCTGTAGGTTATGCAGATAAAGTTCCTCAGTGTTTTCAATGTTAGGTGTGAAGAATATTTGGTAGAAGACATGAAGCAAATGAAGGATCTATTTCTGTCATAGCTTCAAAGAACAAAACTCTTGAAATGCCTTCTCAATAAATCCATATCTATATAAATGAGTATCTCATGAAGTTTCTAGAATTATTGTAACTTGAGAACCTTCACTGAAATGACCTTAAATTGGAGCTACAAATTCTACTGAGGAAGCACACTGATTTTCAAAGGAGAGTGAAATACAGGTTTCAGAGTTATGGGTGCTCAAATATTCTTAATTTAAAACACAGTGGAGTTAACACTCAACTATAATATTATCCTGGCCCTGCAGTTCTTTTATGTATCTAACTACCACTGTAGTGAATGCAGCATTTTGTCAAGATTGTTACAGAGCTGGACTTCAATACATCTTTGTTTCTTTGTGATGATTTGTTTGGAAAATATTGTATTGGCAATAGTAAGAATAGAAACATGCTTTACATCTTAAACTGAAAACTAAAACCCCAACTGTGCAAACGCTTAGGCAGGTGTTCATTTTTGTGCATTATGAATAGCTCTTTGCAGAATTCAAGACTTGAATACTCCACTTACTTTTGTTTTTGTTGTCGTACACAAAATTCACTTTGGCTGTACAGTTGAGCTTCCTTTGTGTAAGGTTTCATACCTTTTATGAAAGTATGTTGTCTAGCAGATTTCTTTAAACTCTTCTTTGTATGTCATATTTCCTACGTTATAGTGGATGCTCTACAATATTCTAGTTGGTTTCCTTTGCAACTTGACTTGATATCAAAAGTTGAATGTGTACTATATTTACTATACATCATGAACATAAGAACTGTTATTTTAAGCAATATAACATTCAATTTGTTTTTATAAACCAGTAACTGCCACACATCTTCACACTAAATTTTTACCTAATGCTGTGGGATTTGTACCCACTGTCACTAGGACTGGATCTAGCCCATCATGACTGGTCTACACTTACTGTGCTTGTCCCACTGTACAACTGTGGGTGGTATGTGGTCTACATCAAGGATCATGTAGACAGCACAAGTGGACACATTATAACAGATCTCTGTAAAGTGCCATTGCAGAAGCCTTGTAAAATGGATAAAATCTCACTAAATAGTAAAGGAATGCTGCTTTTCAGTCTTATTTGGGGATTTTTTTGTGTGGTATTTTTGATGGATCCTCTTACTCAAAATCCATCAACTCATCTGATACCACTGGAGCCTGTGAAGTGTTAACTCTTAACCTCATCCTTTTGGAAGATGACTTAGAATGGGTAAAAGGATGTGTGTTATGTGGAGAAGGGGGATATATATTAAAAAAAATAAATAATGGTGTGATAGGGATAAGGGGCAGGGGGGGCTGATGGTTTAAATCTCCGTGGGCCTTGGAATCGAGCCTGTTTCAGTCAGATTGTGGCCTTGCTAACAAATCCAATAGCAGCTAATCTGATCATCTGCTCTCTAGTTTTCATGCTGTGTTTTCTTCAGAGTTCCTTCTCCTAGTTCCAGTCTGTGACAGTGTGATAAGACACAAGAAATTTAGTCATCATTGCTGCTGTAAAGGAGCTCAGAGAAGGGATTATGATATTCCATAACCCTTACATTAGACACGGACAGGGGCAGCCACTGCTGTGATTACAGGCCTGAACACTGCTGTTATTTTTCCCACCTCCCTCCTGCTATTTATTTATTTATTTGTTTGTTTTGATTTTATTTTTTTATTTCTTTTATTTTTTTTAGAGAAAGCTTTAAAAGATTAGCTGAGAAATAGTCACCATCACAATCATCATCCTAAATCTCATTGTGCAGAACTCAGAAGTTGTGCAGCTCAGAAGGTTGTTACACTTCTAACCAGCACGGCCAAGATAACTCTCAAGCAAGTTATCGAAAACACTCATCCGCTATTCAGTCATTATTAGGAAATTCAAACACTCTAAGCTGAACAAATCAACATGGAATACAGAGAGGATGCCACAGGGAGCATTGATTTGGGGAAAATATAGTTTACTGCTGAGGCAAGTCAGAGATTAGGTTGCCTTTCCTCTGTTCTGCACATGGCAATATTTGTGACTAATATATTATTTGCAGTACCTCTTGCTTCTGGGTATCAACTAGGTTTGCAGTGCTGTCACTGAACCAGTAATTATACTTGTGTTAATTGACATTCCAGTTCCAAGTGTTTTTAGGCCATCCATGACTCTTATCCCCATAAAGAAGGGTCTTCCTGAAAAAAATTAGAGGTTTTTTTAAACAGCAAAGTCACAAATTTAAAAAATGGGTGACAATAGAAGTTGGATTGCCCACTCTCATAGAAGTAATAAAATGGTCTGGAAATAATCTGTTCTGTTGTTTGTTTGCTTTAAAAGCAAGAAGTAAAAGAGTTTTTAAATTGGCTTAAGCTGTTGGTTAAAGATTGTTTCTTGCATTTCAAAAGGAATCCCCATCACTGGCATTGTTATTTGTTTTGCAACATTATAATAAGGAAAGGTACTGTATGGAAATGTAAGCCATATGCCTGAGCCCAAAGAAAGGGAGCGCGTGATGCAATGGGCAGAGACACGGCGTTCAGCTGGGATGTTCTGCGTCTCTGCACACATGTGGTGTGCAGCACTGCTCTGCTCTGCTCTGCTAGGAAGACCCAGGCAGATCCAGAAATAGCTGTATGACAGTTACTGGTCTGGCTCAGTAGCTGTTTCTGAGACTGTATAAGAAGATTTCATTGCAGATGAACCATCTGACAGGACATGCCTAGTCACCACCAAACTCTGAGCAAGGAGGAAAGGTTTTAATTACAGCAGTGAAAGACAGATCTGTAGACTCCTCTGTGGCTCCATGCAGGACCGAAAGAAATGCCTGTTGTGAGCACTGGACTTCCATTACGTCCCATACAATTCAGGTTATGTTTGGCTTTTTCTGCAAGTGAAGGCCAGCTGGGCAAACTTGAGAGCTCTGATAGCAGTGGAGACTGCTGGCGTGCTGTTTGGTGAGAGATTTTTGAGTTTTTCAGAGGGGATTTTTACTCAATTTCTCAAGCAATAGTGATCTACCATATACAGAGCCTGAGACTTCAGCTCCCGGACAAGATCGGAGAATAATGTGTTTAGGTGTAATGTACTTAAAATATGGCAATGTAAATATTATGTTAATACTTTCTATTTAAATATATGTAATCACGATGAAGAGAGCAAATTTGAGGGATATATTACCATCAGTAATTCTTACCAACAGGTTTTGTTTAAAATTTAATCAAAGTATTCCAAATATGGTTTGCTATATTTGATGCTATTTATAATGGTTTCTGTGTGCATTAATTTTCTTTTTAATTGGAAGACTTATGTGGTACTATCTCTTTGAAAGTTGACTGGAAACTATTAATTCTGACTTATCAAAGTTTTGCATACAGTTAATGTAAGGTTTAACCCAGCAGTGTTTTCTGGAAACAGCTAATGCTTTTTTTAAGCAAAATTTCTGTGTATCCTTTCACAGAGTTTTTTTTGCTGAGACACAGACAGAACAAAGGTAATACACAGGCATACATAGCATTGCCTTAGCACTCACTTACCCCTTGACAAACACAGATGGATTTCTTTGGCCTTTTTACAGAGAATATTGAAAAGATTAAATATTACCACAGAATAAAAATTCCCTGGTAAAAGTAAGCTGTGAGAGAAAAACTATGCAACCTCTTCCAAAAAATAAATAAAAACTGACAGGTGACTAAGACTGATGGCAAAATTCCCTATTAATTTATGATATTTTGTATTAGGAGATTCAGCATGCCTTGTGTGCAGAGATGACAAGATAAACAATGATAGTTTTTGCTAAGTAGGTACGAAATCATCCTTAGAAAAAGGAAAAAAAAAAAAAACAACAAAAAATCCACCCTCCAACGTGTCTACCTTCTGCATTTTGAACTTCTGTGTTGAAGCTGATTGCCTTGAGTATGCCTTAGACATTTTAATTTGATCAAAACCTTTCTTAAATTTCTTTTAAGACATTCTTAAATATAAGAATATTATATTATAAAGAACATTATAAGAATAAATCTTAAATGTCTTTAAGACATTTCTTAAATATATTTTCCTGTATTACCCTTGTCATCTCAGATATTGCTGACAACCACAATCAAAGTGATCCAGCACAAAGTATAAGCACTCACTCAGTTAGCCTAGCCCTTTAAGATGAATGATAACTGATATTTTTTTTTGTTTGCTTTTGATATTTTGCTTTCCTCTAGTCAAGTGAAAATTGATTACAGAACAATATATCCAGAAAAGACATTGATATGAAGAGGCCTTATTTGGGCTTGAGCTAATCAAATTGGGAACTCAGCCTGTCAAAGGTCAAGGTTGTAGACTACTTCCTGTTTCCTTTAAAACTAAAAAAAAACATAAAAAGATCCCAAACTTTTGAGCCATCACCATGGGGATTTCAGAAGATGATTGAGGCTGGAACAAAGCATACCCTTTTGCTTCTGGGTATCAGGAAGGACTTTAATGGTATCATGACATTGATCATTGAATTCAAGGTCACAATCATGTCAGCGTTAATGAATTCCAAGTATGATTCCACAAAATATTAGTATACAGCAAATAGGAAGCACTGCATGTAATAAATGCTTTTAGAAATTATTTATAATAACCCATAATAAAGCTTTATGTTGTCGACCCATGGTAAATTTAGTTAATTGTTTCTTTCATGTCATGTGAATCAACATGAACAAGCAGCATGCTTAAATTCTACGCAGATTTTTTGTATTCATCACTGTTTTAAGGAAATTGTATACATTTCTTGAAACTAGAGTTATAAATTTCTGGGGAAGTTATCTAATCCTGACTAAGTAAAATATTGATAACACAGTGATCTGAAATGATTTTCTGTCTTTGCTGATTTTCTCAGTCTGTAGTCAGTTCACATTTCCTTGTGATTTGCACACATTCAAAGTCAGATGAAATTAGGGCAGAGCTGTCTCAGTGAAGCCCACAGTGACAGAGATGTCCCCAGCTGCAGGAATTTGCAGTTATGACTGCCTCTTTTCTCTGTCCACTATAAATATTTCAGTAGGTCATGAAAGAAGCCAGCTACACAATTGACAATTATAATGTATTGGAGTTAGCTTGCTTTCCATTGGCGTAGAATAAGCCAATACTTTTTTAAAATTCATTGTTATGAAGTATGCATTACATGTGTTTTAGCTATTTAAAGAACATGTTTTTCAAAAGGCTTTATCAAACGGATTTTCTTTTTTGTCATACATGAACTAGAATTAGAAATTCTTGTTCATTTATGACACGCAGCAAACTTCAGTGAGATTCGTAATCCTATTTAGAACCTGTTCTTATTTATACCATCTGTCTCTACCAGTGTTAAAACCAAACATTTCTTACATATTGCAGTAAAAGTGAGCTATGCTCTTCAAGATCTACGATTCAGGCTGTTAGCTTAGTGGTAGTTTAAATAAAGTTCTGTATCAAAAATGGAAGTACTATTGGCTCTGACACACATCTGAATTCTGTTTTTTGGAATTATGGCAAGCAGAGACCAAGCCAAGGTGATAGCAGACGTTTCCCTGTGCTTCTATAGATCACTGCAAAAGTTCAGAGTTTCTGACAGTGCCTGTGCAGTACTAATAAAAGATAACCATCTAGAAAGGATAGAGAGAAACAGAAATGTTAGACCTCTCATCTGAAAATAAACTCTAGAGCAGTCTTCTCCACTGGGTTCTATCAGATACAGCCTGAGTGATGAAGCTTTCCCAGCAACAGCAGTCAGATCAATGCTAACTGAAACCAAGTGGTGACATTGTAGTTGCTATCTAATTTAGGTTTCAGCAGACCAAAAAATACACATAACATGGTGGTCAAAATGCTTCAACTGAAAAGTAACAATAAACTCAAATTATTCCATCTAACTCTTAGACCCTTTCAACAATTTCCTGCTATTTTCTATCACACTCTGGCAAACACTTATCAGAAAGTTTTTCTTTCCACAAACCTAACACAATCAGGCTCTGTCAACTTACTAGAGTGTTCCTTCGGAGCTCTGGAGCCTCCTACATCTGTGAAGACTCTGTGGAATAAGGAGAGAGAAGCTGAGCACTTATATTTGCACTGGTTGTGCAAATTTCCCATGCAATTTCTGAAGTTTTAACATCATACAAAAATTTCATAGAATCATAGAATGGTTTGGGTTGGAAAGGACCTTTAAAGATCATCTTGTCCAACTTTCCTGCCATGGGCAGGGACATTTTTCACTAGATCAGATTGCTCAAAGTCCCATCCAAACTGACTTTGAACACTTCCAATGATGAGGCATTGACAACTTCTCCGGGCAACCTGTTCCAGTGTCTCACCACCCTCATCATAAAAAATTTCTTCCTTATGTTCAATCTAAATCTACCCTCTTTCAGTTTAAAACTGTTGCCCCTTTTCCTGTCCTTGGTAGAAAGAAGGCTTTGGTAGAATGTCTCTCTCCATCTTATAAGTCCCCTTTACATATTGAAAGACAGCAATAAGATCTCCCTGGAGCCTTCTCTTCTCCAGAAAAAAAATTAAGAGAAAAGAAATGAAAAAAAGTGTTCTCATAAAATGCCCAGATAGGAACCTAATTAATTGGTTTGGAGGCAAAGAAATTAATACAGTAACATACCTTAAAACTATCTGATAATTTACTGTCAGGTGCTCAGTTGAGCTGGCAGAGCTTAGAAATCAAGATAGGAGACTGGATGTAGTCTGCAATTTTTAGAGCAGGTCTAAGGCATGAACAAAATACAGCCACTCACCACTACCTTCCTGAATATGATGTCTTTACTTGGAGTATCCTCCTGCCTGTATTTTCCTCTTCTTCAGAATGATCACTGTGGGCAAATGCATATTTTGAGCAGACCTTAATAGATTTGACACCTGGCTTGTTAATAAAGGATATGTTTGTAAATTAAGCATTGTCAGTGTTTTCACAATATATCACTTCTTCTAAAGTAAATCACTTATTCTAAAATAATTTGAGAACCACTTGTTATAGAAATAGTTTAATGATAAGAAACAATTCAGGTTATCACTAGATGGAATAAATGTGACCAGTAACAAGGCAAACTTGAGTGTGTGCGTATTTGGAGGAACCTTATCCTAAACCAGAAAAAGGCCTTGAATCCATGCTGCGTACTAAGGAAACATATGGCAACTGGTGTTCGTATTGCCTTCAAGTTACATTAGTTAAGGAATTTGTGTGCATCAATGCTGTATAATAACTTTTTTAATATTAATATACCTTCTTTCTTAACATGTGCTACTAGCATCATAGATGACAGGTAGTAGATAATAAACGTTGGTATAGGGTAATGGGGAATCAAACCTCCTGAATACGATGTTTGATCACTGTCCCATGGCAAAAGGAGTGTGTTGCAAGGGTTCTTGCAGCAGCATCTTTAGCTGGATTGGGAGAGTTCCTCAAAGTATTGTTTTTGCTCAACTGGCTATGGTCCTACTTGACTCCTCCTGTCTTAACTACATACAAAACATCTGCTAAATATCTTAACTACATGGAAAGGAGTGTTCTAGATGCCATTCATGCAGCAACAGCTTCTATTGAATATTTAGTTTCTTATGTCTTATCTATGCACAATTTGATCACTTCAGCAGGAATCACAGAGGGCAGCCTTTGGGACACGCCACTCACATTGATAATCAACACATTTGAGTATACTAATCAGACGTGACACAGCAGGAGCTGCCTTGAGGAATTTCCAGAACTGACCAAAAATTACCACCTGGGTTTCTGTAACAGTTGAGTACTTATTTGCAAATGTTCTGCCTATGACCTAGTTTCAAGCTGATCCCCAGTCCAAACCCATCTGTTATCTCATCTATACAGGTGACTGATATCTCACCTATACGGGTGACTGAATTAATGATTCAAGTGAATTGAGTAGGCATACAGGCATAGCCCTGATACCCAGCTACACTCAAATTATAACTAAAGAATTAACTTGATTTTTGTACTTTCATCACATTTATAATTTAAGTCCTGTAGCTGTTGACGCACTAAGATTGGTTTTGTTTGGGCTGGGCTGTTTAAGAATATATTTCTCTCCTGAGTCCTTACCTATGTTTCATGAAATCTGTCTCCTTAAAGAAAAAAAATACTTAAGCAGTGGCCAAGCTCAGAGAAAGGAGAAAGTTGCATTGCCCAAAACAATATGGCAATAGTTTAACATAGGTAGCACCCACAAAAAGTATAAGCATATTCCTAGCAAGTAGCATGGCTATGGAGCTGAGCTGAGGCATGCTTCAGAAGACACACAAGAATGTCCTGGGAAGCTAAAAATAGGCCTGCTTAAGCAACGTGGAAAAGTGTTAGGAAGATCCATAAACAAAAGGGGGAAAGACTGTCACATGCTATTTCTTGTACAGAGATTGAAAGAGAAGATATGGAAAGCAAAGTCTTTGAGCTGATGATCCTTGCCATTGTGTAGAAGAGATGTTTGGGGTTCATTTGTAAAAACAAAGTATGGTGGAGATGTTTCTGCTGTTTCTAAAGCAATGGGACAATTTTTCTGTATTGTATTTCCAGCAACACTTTTGATTGTGAGAGAAAAGTGTTTAGCACACTCTGATTAGCCCTGCTACACCTTCTTCTAATGCCTAAAGTAAGCAGGATTGGATCTGAGTTTTCAATCTATGGAGGTTAGCATTTTTAGTGTGAAGAATATCACCTGCAGGACTGAATTGCATGCATTGGATTTGGGAGACTGAATTCTGTTCTTAATTCAGCAACTGACCAAAACCTGTGATTTTTAGAAAACTTAGGTAAATCCTAGCATAATTTTCTTAATCATCATAAGAATTTTCCATCATAAATACTTCCACCAGGGGTATTTCATAAGCTATTTACTGCTTTGTAAAACATTTGCATCAAGAGATGACAAGTACTATAGAATTTCAAGTTAGTATTTTTTGTATGCCCTGAGCGATACTGCATCATTTCTGAAGTAGCTAGGTATGGCTCAAAAATATGTTTGAAGAGATGAAGTGGAAACAAACTTCAGTGGTTTAGACTATCTGTAAAATCAAGATATGGCAGAGAGGTATTTTTTATTATGAAATTGAAGATTTGTGTTTAATCTAAATTTAATTAGCTTTCCTATAGCCATGTATGGTATAACCATGCATTGTCAAGAAAATCTGGTGCCAGATAGCAACTGAGAAACACTATCTCTGTTCTTTGTTTTCACTGATCAGAGTGGAACTGCAGAAAAAATATCAAAAAAGCTTCAAAAGGAAAGAGAGATGAAACTATCACCTGCTTTCTGGTGCAATTGCATTTTCAGAATTACTCTCCAACCATCGATGTTTAAAGATTGTGATTATAAACCTAGAATATATAATGATTTGACATATATTGCAGGAAAGTATGACTTCTCTATACCAGTTGCACAAATTTTACTGTATGTTTTTTGCTATTAGTACAGGTAACTAGGATCCACTTTTTATGTAAGTTTCCATATATTACCATAATAGCAGCTTTATGCCTCATAGTTACTTGCTTTGTTTTTCATTCCCATTTTATAACAGCATGCCTAAAGCCCATCAATATTCAAGTTAGCACTTTAAAATGAAACTATAAATTTCAATTTGGAGAAAATAAGCCCTTATTCAGGCTCATAAGTTTTAAATAACACATTACCATTGGCTACATTAAGTTTGCATTTCTAATGTTATTTTATGCATTTGACAATAGATGTTCCACTCCGCTCAGTAGTGGAGAGCAAATGCATGTGAAATGTAAGTCTGCTTAAAATGTAGGAATTTATTAGAGCTGTCAGTCAGCAGTGACATGAGAGTTAAATTATTTCTGAAGATATTTGAGTTGATTTTTGCACTTCCCATTGTCTTTATCCTCTGAAGTTTGAGTATAAATAACTCTTTTAAAAGGTTTTCTTCCAAGATTTGTTAGTGCTTCCTAAAGTCAAATAAGATGAAACTGAAAATAGAATACTAGATGCACAAACCTCTTAAGGAAATAGCTAGGTAGCATTTGAAAAAAAAAAAAAAAAAGGAGTTTAATTATTTATTTCTATCAATCCCAGAAGAACCAGATTGGTTTACTTCTATTTTTGTTGTTGTTTAATTTAGTTCCTTTAGGAATAATGGTGACTAATTCATTTTCCTTTTGAATGCCTTCTTTTTAAGTGAAAGATATGTACTGGTGGTCAAGTAGCGTCTTTTGCCACTGTCTGATTAACTGTGATACAAATTAATATAAAATTCCTCTGCTGCAGGACTATCAACAAGGAAATTGTGTGAAAGCACTACTTTTCCTGGCAGGAGTGATTCCCATTCTTCTTCACAGCTTTTCTTGTTTATTGCATGGATGGGTTATTAGAATTGATCTGAAGGAAAACAATTCCTTTTCACTTGACTCATTTTTTATGATCATCTGGTGCTACTGCCTGCATTTCTTAAGCCTGTTTTCTTCTACAGAAATTAGAATGAAAAACAATTAGCTTGCTTATGAAAAATTACATCTGTGGGCCAGTGCAATCATCCTACCTTGATTCATTTTGGTTGTTAACTTAAGAGCTTTTGCATGTCTAGAATAACAAATGTCAAGAATGAAATCACTTTGCAAGTCTCCTAGAACTGAGAAACTAGCTGCATAGCTCCCATGTACTATGTCTGTCAAAAAAAAGAGTGGTTTTTTGCTAATCGATTAGTTAAAACCGTTCATTCTTGGCTCAGATGTCAAGACATAACTAAAAAGTTAGTAAGGAGGTGTAGTGACAGATTTTGGTCTCTTGCATTCATGTAAATATGATCATGCTAAGGAAGAAGAAATTTCCACAGCACTGGCACTATTTGTACTTTATTGCTGTGTGATGACAGGAAATTCCTATGGTTACTTGGACTGCTGAGATGTTTTCATATGCAAAGGTCAAAATTCAGTCATGGCATAAATAGATGAAACTTCACAATGTAAATTTAGTCTGAATATAACTGAATAAAGAAAATGAGTGTATTTTCTTCATTCAAGTGAATAATTCTCACACAGTGATTTACACTGAATACATAAATTTGTCACGCATTTCTCCATTAGAGGCATTACTCTGTTTCCAAAAAGGGTATTATGACCAGAAAGCATATGGTAGTACCTCTAAAGTAGCTGGAAATGCCTTGCTGACAATTCTAATAGAGAAATTCATCAAAAAGGTCTGCAACAGGTTAGAAAACCCTGACTGCCATCCTTGCTGAACAACTAGATCTCCTCAAAACTCACATTTTATTTTCCAGATACCTTTCTGAATTACAGAAATATGGGTAGGGATTGTCTTTAAGTAGACAAGCAGATGCAGGAGGGAAAAAAGAGTAAGCTTTTAGACTCAGAGAGGTAATGAATGGATTGATATGGAACTGGATTCATGTCCATGCTAGAGCTGAGGCATACTACTGAATTAACATGCACTTATACTGCATTAATATACAAACTGCTATAGGCTGCCTTAAATGCCTGTATGCATTTTCATAATTTCACCATCATAATTCTGAGCCTTTTATGCATGCTAAGATATCAACAAAATACATTTATTTGTGGCTAATGAACCAACAGGAGTACAACATACAGATTTGAATACTAGTTACATTGAATATCTGCTGAGGAAGAAGTTGTTTCACAGATTTTAAGAAATTAATCTGTAATAGTATAGAAATATGGGCCACTCAGAAGTGAAGCTATTCATTTATTCTCTTCTGGTATTATTCCAAGAGAGTGGGTAAGAGCATTTCAAGTCTTTCTGTGTTAGGGAGCACAGCTGGGACACTAAATAAATGAGTTCTCAGACTGGATTTAGATGAGGTAGGTGTCCACATTATGCCAAGGAAATTCAAGCTCTGTGTTTATGTGGCTACAGTAATCCAGAGTTCCCATGTAAGACATATAGTCAACATGGTAGAACATTTGCTGTGGCAGCAGGAGGTTTGTGCTGCAGCCTCTGGCCTGGTGCAGAAGAAAGTAGAATTTAATTTCCCAGTCAGACCTTGCATTCCCAGCACAGGCTTTTCTAAAGCCCTGTTTCCTTGATATTTCACTATCCTTACATGCCTCTCCATCTGGGTCTCTGGGCAAGGACGCTGGTAGAAAACAGGACTGGCTCTTCAACAGTGTGGACAAAACTCACTCTGGACTTTATGAAATTGATCTTGAACTTCAACATGACTACAAGGCAGTACACAGGTGTCTACAGACCCAGGCTGAATCAAAGTCTTCAGAGGAGCTATCCCCTTCATACTGTGGATATTTTTACACAAGGGACTGATTAATCCATTAACGGAAAAAGAAGGAAGGTCGCAAGCATTAAGGTGACTAAAAGAGAAGAGTCTAATAGTAGATACCATTCAGATGCAGAAGTGATCATATCAGCTGTGCAGTCTGAACAATATCCATGGCCAGTGCCTTGAGTGTCTGGGTTTTCATGGTTAGACTATCACTCTCTCCCCAAGCCAAAATATTTAAAATGCGGAAGTTAAACTGCAGAGTGCAGGTGAAATCTGGAATGAGCAGCAACAGTTTTAAATTAACAGGCAAGGTAATATGCTGTATGACCCAAATTTCTACATATGGGAAATGTAGATGATTTGACAGACTGGTGAAACTAAGGAGAAGCTGACCAGTTGAAAGCTTCATCTTCAGCCTGCCCTATTTGAGTCATTCCACCAAGCTCTCAGCCAAGCCATTTAATAGAAAATAACATTATCCAGATATTGTATTGCAAACCCATCATGTCTGCAAAAACCTGCCTAGTTGTAAATCAAAACCTTTTTCAGGCAGTAGAAACAAGGGTAACTTGCTTCAAGTGATGGAAAAATAGTGTACACAGGAATCTGATAATGCCAGTAGTAGAGGTCACATCCATTAGGATAATTTCAACCCATTTGAATAAACAGAGCCACTGCTCCAAGTAAAATCCAATAACAGATGTTGCAAAGCAAGCTATCTCACATGAATACTCGAGTCTTTGATATTTACTGGAAATAAATCAGGCCAGGAAAGCAAACTGGAAACAATTCTGTGAGATGACTGTTTGAGAGAGTGTATACCAGAATGTGTACAGGTATCTTCTTTCTCTCTAGGTCTTGCAATGTTCAGTAATACCGCCTGTTGTAATACTGACAGTACTATCACTTAGTAGCCCAACAGTAGCCATGTTTGCTCCAGAATTTTCTGCTGTCATGGTTTTCTAGGGCTATCAGTAGTTATAAAAGATACATAGCATTTGGGGAGCAGGGGTGTGTTGTTGCAGCAGTGGTTCAGCTCCTGAAGGAGTTCCTGAAGAAAAAGGAGCTCCTCTTCACCTGAGATGAATTTTTGCACATAGGTGTTTCAGTACTGCATTTCATAAAAAGAGTTGTCACCAGTAGATATGACCACATAGAATTTTAGACACTTTTGACTGCCACTAAGTCAGTTGCTCCACAAACTCCAAAGTAAGGTCAAGGAAAGTGGCATTAATAAGCTGAATTGGTCAGGGAGGAGAAAAATCTTCTTGCCATGAAGCTAATCAGGAACAAGCATGCAAGCCATGTCTCACTCTCAAAGCCCATTTTGTTTTATTTTGTTTAAAGAATTGCAGAAAACTTGTGGAAGAGGCACCAACAGATGATGAAAATTGTCACTTGAGTTCCTAAAAATGAAATTACATAGGTTAAGAGCTAGGGGGAGTTACACAAAACCTGCAAACGTGTAAATGTTATATCACTTTCTCCTTCTTCTTGCTTAAACTATTTTGATGTATTCATCTCAAAATGTGAAATATTATGACATTTTCTTTTATAAATACAATCTAGAATGTCAATATGAAGACATTCTAGTTGGAATGAAGATATAGCTGGAAATCTGATTAGTTTGCTGCATGTTTGAGATCTGATGCGATATAGAACAGATATATCTGGTGAGCCTACATATCCTGTATGTAAATCGTATGCCAGAGTGCAACACCATTGGTTTTAAAATGGCATCATATGCTAAGTTTCAAAACACAGTACTCTGCAATCAATATAACAGCAATGGCATGTCTACTAGATGTTTCCAAGCACCCTTTCCTGTGATCAGCTTGTCACTGAAGCAACACAGATGTGTAGATACATCTTTATTCTCCTCCAACCCATTATTAAATACTGTAGCAATGACATTAAATACATTAAATGACATTAAATAATGTCAGTCCTACATGACAATAACAGCTATGGGGAAGGAAGCACTAACACTTTATTGATATCTCTTCCTCACAAGCTTTCCTTAACAACCTACTTCCCCAAATAATGGAGCCTGAGCAATCTCTGCATTTAGATAGTCATGCAAGTGTGACACTCATCTTTACCTTCCTCTCCCTGTGCTATATTCACTTGTCCATATTGTGCTGATTTTGGATGGGATAGAGTTGATTTTCTTCACAGTAGCTAGTATGGGGCTATGTTTTGGATTCATGCTGAAAACAGTGCTGATAATACAAGGATGTTTTAGTTATTGCTGAGCAGTGCTTACACAGAGTAAAGGCCTTCTCTGCTTCTCACGCCACCCCACCAGCGAGTAGGCTGGGGGTGCACAAGAAGCTTGGGGGGGACACAGCTGGGACAGCTGACCTCAACTGACCAAAGGGATATTCCATACCATATGACGTCAGGCTCAGCATAACAAGCTGGGGGAAGAAGAAGGAAGAGGGGGATATTTGGCGTAATGGCATTTGTCTTCCCAAGTGAACCATTACGCATGATAGAGCCCTGCTTTCCTGGAGATGGCTGAACACCTCCCTGCCAGTGGGACATAGTGAATGAATTCCTTGTTTTGCTTTGCCTGTGCATGCGGCTTTTGCTTTATCTAGAAACTGTCTTTATCTCAGCCCATGAGTTTTCTCACTTTTACTCTTCCGATTCTCCCCCCATCCCACCATGGGGGAGTGAGTGAGTGGCTGTGTGGGGCTTAGTTGCTGGCTGGGGTTAAACCACAGCATCCTTTTTGGCACTCAACGTGGGGCTTGAAGGCTTTGAGATAACGACAGGTTTGATTGGAATGTGCTAGATGAAATTTATAGCTGTTATTGCTGTTTAGCTATTATTCGGCAGGCTCCTGTGCTTGCCATAGGGTTTGCTTGCCTGACCGTATATTAAAGTCTCGTGCTCGTTAGTGGCTGCTGTTTGCTTTTGCTGCTTGCTGTGCTGCTGTACTGCTATCATCTGACTCTGCTGTGCCTGGGAACATTTTGATAACGGCAATGGCAATGTGTCAGGGCTGGCAGATGGCCAGGGCATCACTACTGTTTCTGTGCTGCTGTACTGGTCAGGCTGGAACTCCAGTGTGAACTCGAGTGGAAGGGACTGTGACCTGTGGATGAGTCCTTGTGGGAGCAGGACACCCCGGGGCATCTGTGGCCGTGGATAAACCCATGCCAGAGCAGGTACATCTTGAAGCATCCGTGGCCATGGTTATGTCTGTGCCACAGCAGGTATTCCTCTGAAGGGATTGTGGCCCAAGGGTAAGTCCACGCTGGAGAAGGTACACCTCGAAGCATCTGTGGCTGTGGATAAGCCCATGCTGCAGCAGGTACACCTTGAAGCATCAGTGGCTGTGCATGAGGTCATGTTGGAGCACCTCAAAGTGTGTGGCCATGGATAAGCCCATGACAGAGCAGATACACCCCTGGAGGGACTGCAGCCATGGGTAAGGCCATGTTGGAGCAGGTTTTCTTCTGAAGGGACCACGGCTGTGGGTAAGGCCACGCTGGAGCAGGTATCTCTCTGAAGGCAATGTGACCCATGGACAAGGCCACGCTGGAACAGGTGCACCTCAAAGCGCCTGTGGCTGTGGATAAGTCTATGCTGCAGCAGGTATACCGCTGAAGGGACTGTGGCTCAGGCTCATAAGGCTCCACTTGGAGCCGGTAGACCCCTAAGGGACTGCACTCTGTGGATAAGTCCAAGCCAGAGCCCGGGCAAGGGGAGGAGTTCATTGCAATGTTAAAGCCTATGGTCTGGTGTAAAAGGGCCAGGGGTGGAGACTGTAATAGAAATACCTTTAAATTGTTGTAACCCATGGTTTGAGTTGCATGTTATGGGAATTACTATAGCAGGAACCACCTGAACCAATGGCGGACAAACCTTACAAGAAGCAGTGCAAGTGCAGCAGTGACCTGACCTGAGCTGGCTCTGGTGCCCAGTAACTCCACACAACACACCACCTCTCCTGTCCTGAGTGACCACCATAACAGATGGAGCCCAAAGTCATGGACTAAATGAACTCAAAGGATATTTGTGGACATTTTACAGACATTTCATAGGGGTGGTCCATCAACTAAGGGAATGATATCTGCATACTATATCAAACATTGGGAAGGATGGTAGTTTTTAATGAGGATGTATTGCTAGTGTGAGACCTGAGCATGACATAAATGGTATGGAATTAAGGGTGGAGAATGTGCTGGTTTTGGCTGGGATAGAGGTGATTTTCTTCACAGTAGCTAGTATGGGGATGTGTTTTGGATTTGTGCTGATAACAGTGCTGATAATACAAGGATTGCTGAGCAGTTATTGCTGAGCAGTGCTTATACAGACTCAAGGCCTTTTCTGCTTCTCACCCCACCCCGCCAGCGAGTAGGCTGGGGGTGCACAAGAAGATGGGGGGGGACACAGCTGGGACAGCTGAGCCCAACTGACCAAAGGGATATTCCATACCATATGACATCATGCTCAGCATAACAAGCTGGGGGAAGAAGGAAGAGGGGGACTTTTGGTGTGATGGCGTTTGTCTTCCTAAGTAACCGTTACGTGTGATGGAGCCCTGCTTTCCTGGAGATGGCTGAACACCTTCCTGCCAGTGGGAAGTAGTGAATGAATTCCTTGTTTTGCTTTGCTTGCATGCACGGCTTTTGCTTTATCTATTAAACTGTCTTTATCTCAACCCATGAGTTTTCTCACTTTTACTCTTCCGATTCTCCCCCATCCTAGGGGAATGAGCGAACAGCTGCATGGTGCTTAGTTGCTAGCTGGGGTTAAACCATGGCAACTGTCCTCAAGGAACATTTGCCATTCAAGTTGTTGTTCTGAAGCTTTGGTTGAGCTCTGAAACTGGTACTGCAGGACACTATCAAAAAAACCAGCTCTGGCCTGAGCTATTCTCTGATGAGATGTTTCTATATCATGTGAAAATTGCTAATCATCAAAAAAGTATTGTCAAAACAAAAATGAAAAATAATGGATTTCTACCTTCCTTCTAACAGCATGTTATTAACCTCTAATAAAAGTACAGCAGGAAAAAATACGGAGAAAATCTCAGACATTTGGAAAAATGTAGACAAATGTTTCCTGCCATACATCAGAGTAATTGGAGTTTCTTTTTTCTGAATTTTATATAAACCTTTTAAAAGTGGTTTGGTTGGGCTTTTTTCATTTTTAGCTACTCCAGATGAAAAAGCTGATACACTTAGCAGTCAAACTGAAATATATATTAGGTACACTGAAAAGTGATGCACTATAGATAGTTCTTGATTTTTCCATTCTAGCACCAAGATGAAGTACAGCTGATTCAGTGGAAACTGCAGAGTGGTTCCTGAGAGATCAGAACAACTAGAGTGATAGGACAGAGATTAATGAAGAGGATATGATCCATGACTGTAGATAAGGCAAGACTTTTAAAGGTATTTAGACACCTTAGCTGCTTTCAAGTCACACCTGAATGTTATTCTTTTTGAAAACACAGTGGTGGAATACTACTCTACTAGATACAGATACTTTATCTGTAATATTTCTGATCTTTAGTCAGCATCACAAAAACATACACTATTCCATCAGAATTCAAACTTTATTTTACTTTCTCACTGGCTGTTTTCAAATGAAGCTGACAGATGTTCCTCTGAACTGAAGGAACAAAGTTGTGAATTCTTCATCAAATGGGCATTTTCCAACACTGTAGGGGAATAGAAAGCAAGTCTATCTCCTAGGACAACTTCCAGAATTAAAGATTTAATTCATGACCCATTCAAAGACTAATAAAGTTCTAGACAAGCATATGAGTCAGGGAAGGTTACGGCTCAATAGATAATTACATATCTAATAGTGAAAATATGCATCTTTTAGGCTAAAACCATAAAGGGTATGGGAGTTACACTGCTGAGTATTGCAGCAGCTGATTTTGAAGAGATTGGCCACTGGTCTGATACCATGATGATTATAGTACTCACCAGAGTGTGAAAAAGAACTTGGATCAGCTTTCTCCCTATCCTGAGGACTACAAAGTCCTTCCCTATGAACTTACCAGAACCACCACACTGCAAGGGAAGATTCCCGTGGCCTCATGTTGAAGCTGTTATAGTGTTGAAGCTGTTATGCTGTGGAGTAGATTAATATTTGTTGGATGGAGGGAGAATGTGTGAGTATGTGCTGTTTGGGGATCACAACACAGACTACCAAACCAGTTCTTGGTGTATATTAATGAAGTTTTTGATATTTTGATGTCAAATTTTGATATTTTGAAGAAAACAACTGGATATTACAGATCTGATTCTACCTAGCATAAGGAAATGACTGAGAAGAGGCTCATGGAAGGCAACTTGAGCTAGAGTGACCATAAAATGAATACACTCATGATCCTGAGGAAAAGGAGAGAGGGTAGCAGGAAGGGAGGGAGAGAGGGACAGCATAATGGAAAACAGCATAATAAGAAAAAAAAAGTGGACTTCAAGAAGGCAGGCTTCTGTAAATTCAGAGAGTGTTTTTAGGGAATTTCTTATGGGAAACAAGTATAAGGAAAAAAAAAACATTTAAGAAGACTTTTTTTTTTAATTGATACTAATGGCACAAGTACAAACTATCCCAATCCGGAGAAAAAATAGAAATATAATTAAAAGATTAAGCTGACTAAATTATGAATACTTTATTGACCTCAAAGACAGTAAGGCAGTATGCAGAAAATAGAAACGTCAGTTTACTAAGGATGAGTGCAAAAGATAACTCAAGTATGTAAAATTCAAAGCATAAAGAATGAGAAAAGAATAGTAAGTTACATTTAAGATTGTGACTGTTGTATATGTATACCAATAATAATAGGAGGATCACCTAAAATGTCAGTTGACCAAGAGGGAAAGCTATTACTATATGATATATAAACCTTAGCTGCTTCAGTCTCCCTTAAAAGAATAATCCAAAATGAGTGGCAATTAATGAAGCACATTTAATAAAAAACAAAGAGTACAATATCAAGCTAGGACAGGAATAGAGAATATTTGGGGAAATCAGATACTTTAGGCCATGTGGACCATGCACCTCATCCTGAATTACTGAAAGGTTCATCTACAGCAATATGAGAGCTGTTAGCAATGATCTCTGAGAACATAAAGGATGGGAGCGGTAGTGAAGACTGGAACAGTGCAGATGGACTGCCCATCTCTAAAATGAGACAGGCATTCTAAAAGGAGGAACAAGAGAATTATAGATCAACCAGTTTAATTTCAGTGCTCAGAAAACTACTGAACCAAATGATTCAACAAACTATTTGTAACCTGGAAGGTAACGGAAAACTGAGTAGCAGCCAGCATGGATTTGTCAAGAGCAAATAATTTCCATCTATTATAGAGTAGTAGGCCCTGTGGACAAAGCAGAAGCAGTAGATATATTTTTGACATTAGAAATCTTTTAACATTGTGTGCATGGCATTTTCCTAAGCCAGTTAGAAAGACACATTTTAGAAAAAAATGCTACAGTGTCAGTAAAAAAAGGGTATCAAAGATTATCGTTCACTGATGAAATAAAACAGAACATCTGTTGTTGTCCTCTTCAGGATTTCTTTTTGTGACATAAATTGCTTCCCACTTATTGAGTGGGAAGCAACACAACCACAAAAGCTTCAGAGAACAGGAAGACAACATGAAATTGTCTTGAAACACTAGAAAAACTGTCTGCAATAGAGAATAGATTCCTATTTATACAACAATGGAGGTAGTTATCCATTGTAAAACCAATATGGGGAGAAAACTGGTCATATAAAAATTTGGCAGAAAGAAATTTGGTGTCACAATAGATAGCAAGACAAATATTAGTCTATGTTCAGAATTGCAATGTTATATCATTGCTAAATAAGAAGAGGGAACAGGAGGATAACCTGTAAGACACATGAAGTCATCCTTATGCTCTATTACTTCTAAGCCCTCAAAGGATCAGTTGGAGATCATATGCAAGAGAGAAACATGGAATTTAGAGGTTTAAAAAGCATTAACCATGGGGAAAGACTGAAGCTACTAGTCTTCATCAGGCTGCAGAAGAAAGTGGAGACAAATCATTAATCCTCTAATAAATAGGATCCTGCAGTGAGAAACAGAATAATCTCTTTTCCTTTTCCAAGATGAGGAGCATGAGAAGTAATAGCACAAATGAAAGCATAGTTATATTTAAATTTGAATAATGGAGATTTAGGTGTTTTTTTTAAAAATATCTTCTGTGGCTATAGTTTTCAGCTGTGAATGTTTTTAAGAACAAGCTAGACAAGTGACATATTTGCAATGACATATTTGATCTCAACTACAGTAGGGAAAGGATCCCATGAGGTCATTTCCTGTCATACTCTTTCCTACAAAGGAGGGATGTTGCCAGAGAAAGTAAAGGTGTAATATACAACACTGCTAATCTGTCCTTTGCCTATTCTTTGAATGAATGGAAGACATGGTCCAGCAGGATTTTGCTTATAGTGCAGCAAAAGAAAGATTTTTTAAAATAAATACCTATGGAGTAATATTACATTTATAATATAAAGGAAAACAACAAGCAGCACTATTAATTAGGCTTTATTATGTTTTCTGTTTCCACTTTGCCATGCCTCACTACCTTATTAGCAATGTAAAGATATGAATACAGAAGTGCTCATTTTATCATGACAACATTCAGTTTTGAAACTAATCTAAAATAAAACCCAGGGTATGCACAGAAAACTCAATTATGAAACAAAAGGCATCCAGTATGAAATTAAGGTAGTACATTCCATGTTTTATGTTCTGGCATTGTAGATTTTTACAGGGTTTTTTTGCTGATAAACCTCAAAAAGCTCACATAGCCAAGAGCAGCTCTAATGGACTGAATCTAAAATTACTCACTTTCATCTGCTGAAACAAATTGGTTTAATATACAGATGTTTGTTGTCAAATACATTAAAAACACTTGTGCCAAACAAAATTATGGGCTGTGTTTGTTGTTTGCCTAGTTTATTTTTGGAAGGTGGGGAATGGGAGAAGGAGGAAAGACAGTGGGTGGAGTTTTCCCTGCACTTGCCTACATCAGACTAGATAGCATTAAGAAGATGTAACACACACAATATGCATGCAATGTGTCTGAGTTACACAGGCATAAAGCTTTTTCCTTCCATTTTTTAATGTTTGACCATGTGTAACTAAAAAGTTCTAACCTGTTGGGCATTGCAAGATAGTATGCAAATAGGCCAGCTATTGACAAAGGACTACAGTAATTCACTTTTTTGTTAATCAGGGTGTGATTATCATTCAATTCTTTTGAACTCCATCCAGCTTGCTATTCTGTCTCAACTTCAAGCAGGTGTTTTGTTGTTGCCAGGCCATGAACACAGCCCTGTGCCTGAGTCTTTCAAGTGTGCTAGCTGTGCAGATGAATTTTGCCTGCAAACTTTCCTCAGGCAATGAACTGACTAGTGCAACATGCTCACAGCAATGTTAATCTAGCTCAGGGACATGCACTGCACATGAAAGACTATTTTTACCCTAATTTTTAATTGATATATTTTGCCCACTGCAAGTTTCCTCTCTCTCTTTCTCTCTCCCTCCCTCTCTCTTTCTCTCTGTCTTTATATCTATCTACTTTTTCTTCTTCTTTTTCTTTTTTTGAGGCAGCAAATGGATTGGAGTGAAATGAAACTACAGTAGCTGGCGGACACAAAGCAGAAACAAGGGTGAAGTTAAATAAAATATGAGAGGGTGGATGCTCAGCAAAGAATTCACCTTTGATTTTAAAGATTAGATAAATTGGAAAAGTAATAATCAGTAAATTGAAAAGTGGGGACCATTATGCATTAGCATTGTGACTAGCATAACAAATCGCTTTTATTTATTTATACTTTCAGGATGGTACAATATTTTGTATTATACAATAGCTCAGAATGTCTTCTGGAAAGGGGTCACAATAATACATTTTAGCTCTGCAATCCTAATAAGAAATATTTGTAAAGTAATATGATTCAGTGATATTCAACACAAACTGTTTTGAATATCAGAATCTTTCATACTCGTTCTGAACATGCCTCTTAAATGTAACTTGCTGTAATTGATGAACATTTGATTAATCTATTTCTATACCATGTATTGGCCTTAGCTTTTATGCACTGATTATTAAGTCTGGTTGTTAATCTTTAATTGAAAATGTATATGTATATATATTATTATTTTACCACTATGGATATAAAACATGGTCTAGAATAAAAATACAACCAGCTGTATGCTGACTACATAACACCTCCCTTCCTAATTTTTAATATACTGTATTCCAAACACTTATAAAACGAAAGTCAGAAAGGCTACTTTGACAAAAGGGTTAGGAAAAATCAGGAACATAGTTTCAGAGCTCTTTATTGTACTATTCATGAGTTGGGGATTTTCCATCTCTCCTCAATATTTACATGGAAAATATTTAATGGGGAAAATATACCTTAGATTATCTGCTCTTTGCCATTTATTCTTAGCTAGTCAGAACTGGGTTCTTTTCCTTTTCTTTGTACAATACAGAGTATTTCTTTTGTAAAAATACAGAGCTCCCTCTCCTCTTCTGCTTCCTTGAAAAGGAAATTTGCCCCACAAGTTCTTGTTTATCCCATTTTGTGGCTGTCTTTCCTATCCTGGTTCCAGGCAGGAACACCGCTGGCCTTGCTGTGTGAAGAACACCAATTCCAAGCCGAGCAGATGCACATGCAGAAGGATGTCCAAGTCTGTCTGTAGGGAGCAAGGTGGGAAGCTGAAAATCTAAAGCAGAGGGATAACCACTTTTTACGTGTGCTATTTGTAAAGGAGGGGGAAATCAAAATACTTTATGGGGAGAATGAACAAGGGAAAAGGAAGATTTGTGATACAGAAGATTTGTGACACAGGAAAGAAAACCAGTAGAACTGAAGTGATAGCACTGCTAGCAAGACAGGCTAGGTGCTTTTCCAAAGAGGAATGATTAAGCCTGAACAGGGAAAAAAAATACCCATATATATTGTACGCTCAAGAAATACCAGCTTAAGAAGTTCTAGACACTGTTCCAAGCAGATGTGAAATGTCTGTGTGCTATTTGCTGGTGGTTTTTTCTGGTGTCTCAAAGGCTGTATCACTAGAGTAAAGTGGTCATTAAATTCTTTGCTACTCCATCTGTGTATCAGCATTACAAACATGTTCTAACATATACATATCCTCTGCTTATTGCTTATATATTTTAAGATAGAATTTTTCCATTTTTCAGACAAATGCAATGTTTACGACGTTCTCATGTACTTGGGAAATGGTTAATTTCAGATTAATTTGGGACCTTATTTATTAAAATCAGAGTGAGAATCAGAAAGGGAAAAAAAATCAATTTTATGCAGACTCTTACAATGGTACTATTTTGGATTATGTTTTAAAATACCTTGCACAATTAGTTAACTCATAATATTGACTTTCACATTATATAAATTAATATACATTATAGAACAGTGTCTGTGCTATTGAGTTACAGTATTTCTATACAGGTGACTATCATTTAGTCAGTGAATGAAGAAAATTCACTGTGTCCATCAGTGTTCATACAAATAATTTGTTCTCAACTGAAATAATTTTAGAAGTGATTTTCATTTTAAGAAATTAAGCCCATTTCATGAATCGTTTTTCAAGTATAGTACAATTTTAGATACAGTGAACTATTCCTAGATGCAATAATCACCACAGAAATATACTCACAGTTGCATGACTGACATTCCTAATCAGTGGACCAAACCGTTGTTTGGTTATAAGGGCAGATGGACTTGGACTTTAGTTTTACAGTAATGGAGTTCGGGTGGCAGCAGTGATTGAAGGCATCCCTAATCTCCATCTTATCTTCCTTTGCAGCCAATACTGCAGGTAGCAGTGCAAATGGGTCAAAAAAACAAGGTGTTCTAAATAACCACCCTTTGTGTACGTTTTGTTTTCATTTGGTTTGTGTTGCTTTTTACATAGATCAGTTCACTAATCCACTGCACAGTGGAATCATGTCCCAAATGTGGGAGCATACAAATAAGCTTCCTCATCCCATTCAAGTGCTGCGGCCTTGGGTTTATGTTGGAGCTGTGCCATAACACGCTCTTTTATGATACAGTTAATCTGATCTGACAGCTAACTGCCACCAGACGGAGCGATCTTTCCTCTTCCCTGCCTTTCCTCCTGGCCCTGGCCATGCGCGCCTGCCTCCTTTCCTGCCCTGGCAAGTCGTGCTCCCCAGAGGGACGGCTCAGTGGAGTAAACTGACAGAAAACTATTCCTTCTTTTTTTGGCATTCTGTCTGCCCCCCAGACTGGCTCGGTGGAGGGCCAGGTGAGCGCCAGTGCCCGCTGGTGGCAGGCAGAGGGGAGGAGCGGGAGGTGCGGGGGGCAGCCCGTGGTCAGCAGCGCACCCCGGGATCCCTCCACTGTACCTACACACTCCTCTGAAGCAGTACAGCAAATCAGCAGTATTGCTGCTGACCTCCAGGTAGCTGTTTTATAGCGTTCACTACTTGTACAGTTATTCAAAAAAAAAAAAGCCACCCATAAAAAGGTGCTGAAGAAGAACACAGTTATGAGCTGTCAACAGCAGAGCAGTCCCAACATGGATTTAAGGCTATGGTAAAGTATAAGCAGGCTATTGTATTGAGTATAATCTTAGGTATTATAAGCACAAGTGTTCATTATTGGCTTTTATGAAGCCTCTCAAAGAAAATGGATTATCTGAAATGGTTCTAGACTACCACAAAATATATTTTAAAAAAATGACAAAAACCATTTAGGCCTATTAGGAACTTTCCACAGAAGTGGAATGTCTTATTTTCACTGAGTTTGATGTCCTGTGGACTGAGCCCTAGGTTCATCAACCTCAGCATGGATTTGCTCACTGTGAGTTTTCACCCCACGGAGTTTTCAGTGGGAAGGTTGAGGTGAAATAAAACAGCCCACGACATGGAATTGTTTCTCATGATGTGTGTAACTGCTCTTGGCCAAACTTCTCTCTGCTTCTCTTTTGTGAAAAGTAAAATGTTAACAAAAGTCCCAGGTGAAAGGGACTGTAAAAAGTGCATTGACTGCAAATGCATCACTAAAAACCACTCTTTCAGCCATTACATAGATTTCTGCTTTGGCCTGCTTTACCTTGTACTTTGCAGACTTCTGTGCCTGCAGAGGTTTCTTGATCAACACTGAGAAATTCTAAACAAAAATTCACCATACATTTATTTATGGCCACCTAAAGATTTCTTTGGAATACTCAGACACAATCCCAGTTTGAGGAGTACACTACTTTTTCTTTATTCAGAAACAGTTTTTTATGCAACTTGAGTAAGAATTACTATAAACTAAGGTCTAAGCCCCATTTTGGCAGATTATTGTTGTAGCAGTTAGTGTTGGAGCTTCTACAGGTTTTTCATTCTTTCTCTGTGATACTAGTAAGTTACCTGCAGTGATCTGAGTCACAAACCAATTGGTTTAAATCCTAAGTCAAGAAAGCAAGGATCTTCAGACTTTTTCAGGGAAATGAAAAGGATTTGCAAGCTGAGGTGATCCGCTAGTGATCTTCATCCAACAGGTGCAGGGGATGAATGAAGTTGAATTGTTACTAATACGTAAACAAACACTGAATATATAAGACTATTCGTGTAAACAAAGAGTGACTGAGAAATGCAGTTAGCTAAATGGATGTTAGTAATGTTAGCTGGAAAGGCTTTCATCATAATAAATTTCACAGATTTAATTGTATAAGTCTCACTGTTTTCACTTCTATAACCAGGATCATTAGAAAGCACTGGAGAATAACAATAATACTAATAACAAAAACAATAATAACATAAAAATCTATCTCGTTGTCATAAATGGATTTCTGAAATGGGTATTGGAAAATTCTGAAGGTTATTTTCATTATCGTATGTTGCTACAACACTAAACCAGATTTTCTGGTGTTCTATATTCAAGGCAAAAAAAAATGATAAGGTAAAGATAAGGATAAGGGTAAAGGTAAGGATAAGGAACAGGGAAAACAAACACGGAAAACCAGCAGAGAAAACAGGGAAAGGAAAGATGAAAAGGACCCTACCCCCAAAAAGAGTTGGAAATCTGTACCAAATTAAAGACTACCTGGTTCAGTATGCAACTAGATATACAGTTTCAGCAGTGCAAGGCCCTCAGAATTACGTATAGTACTATTAATCATGAAGAGCTCTCTATATAATACTTTAGAAGCTGGATTGACGTTTATTTATATTCATTACCTCTGATTTTTTAATGTTAAATTCCGTTTTTAAGGACATTTAATACAGTATTTTTTTACCACATGCACACATGTATAAATATGAATTTATATACAAATATATTACCTTTTACATATATGTAGCATGCAATTTATTCATCATCAAGTTTTAATACAGCACAGCCGTATGAGAATGACCATATTCTTCACAACACATTTTGTATGGCTTCTTCATATTTTGCGCATCTAGGATAAGCAGAGTGGGCAGAAACTGGAAATGTCTTTGCATTTGTGTCTTAAACCTAATAATTTTTAAGTATTTATTAATTACTGAATTCGCGTACATAACAATATTGCTAAACCACATTTACTTAGCAAAGATTTAGAAATACCATCATATTAGTGTTCAGCTGTGTTTAGCAAGCATTCATATTTTTCTAAACAAAAGCTGGGGTGCATGATGGGAAAACAAATATTAGCATATCTAGACTGAGCATGGCTTGTAGACTCCCTGGTGAGTAGTGCTTCTACAGCCAAGGATTATTCACACCATATACAATTAAGTTTTCCTTTAAGACTGGTTCTTTTATACTACAGATAAAAATGAGAAACTACACAAAGTCTTCTAAAGAAATATTCACATATCTTTAATAAAGAAAAGAATGTAGTTCATCTATTTCAGGCCAGCCAAACTTAGGGAGTTTTATTTTATCTAGGATTGTCTAAGAGCAGAATTTGGTATACAGTTTGACCTCTTTGATTGTATTTTGAGGTTGTTATTGTACTTTGCTGTCGGCTCTTTAATTAATCTTGCCGGGTCTGTAATATCATTGGGGCAGAAATAATTGCTTAAATATAAAAGGACCTGTTAAGACAGCCACATGGGAAACAGTGAAGTGGTGAAAGAGTGCACTTCTAAGATTTCCTTATTGACTGTTTAGTAAATAAATCGTATGTTTTAATTGCTCTGTCAGAAGGATCCTTCAATGAGGGAAAGGTGACTGGAGCTGAATATGGGAACACCACAGGACAGCTGTTTGGTCTGGCAAAGGGCTCTGTGCACTTGTACTATATATCCAGAGCGACCTTTCAGATTCCATGTACATAGTAACAATTAAAAGTACACAATGACTTGACAATGTTCACTGTGACAGACTGCAGGTTGGCTGCTTCCCATAACAGCCTCCCAGGCAGAGAGGAACAAAGAGCCTGGGCCCATCTGTACGCTGCTCTGAATGCCTCATGTTCCAGAGAGCGCGCTTTGTTTCTCCAAACGCCCCAGGAAGCTCTTCAACAAACAAAACTCAGAGGTCCAGAGGAGCCCAGTCAGGACATTAATATGATAATGAATTCCGGATTACCCTGACAGACGTGGCAAAGAAATAGATCCTTTTGATAATAAGTTATCGGGTTGATTAGGCGGAATTTGTCTGACTCCACGACCGTTGTGAGTATTTCAACAAAGTCAACAAACCCATCCATGACATCACTTCTGCTACCCTCTCTCCCTCTCCTTGTTGCTTTTCAGCAAGTCCGACCCATGCCGCTGATTTAAGGCTCCTTCAGTTGCAGTGAAAATGCTGCTACCTGTCCAGGAAGTTATTGTAAACCATAAACATAGCAGGACCTCCGCTACCCCATGAAACAAAGGAAAATGGCTGCTTGTCGCAGGCAGTTCAGAAGAAAAATTACCGTTAATTCAGAGGTGTGACTTTGCTTTTCAGCTAATATTCCTAGGCTGAATTAGCTCAGTAGACTTTGTAAAATTAATTTCCAGTCCTCCCACCCGACAAGGTAACATGGTTTGCTTTCTGGGCCATCAGAATAAATCTGATTCTGATTAAAATTGTACTTACTGTTGATTACTTTCAATGGGAGATTAGGTGAAACTTTTTCAGGTAAAATATTGCTGCTTGATTCATACAGTTCAAGGAAGTTGCATGATACTTCCATAATTTTCAGAAGTGGTGTATGCTGCAGCTCCTTTTGACTTCAGCAGAGGTTGTCATAGCTTTTGGAAAGGTACTTACACTTTTTGTCTTACTATCGATTTCTGTGGTAATTATTATGTCTTCTTGGCTGGATTCTCCAAAAGGCTCTAAGATAAACTTCTGTTACTCCACAAAAGCTCAGCAGGAAAAGGACATCACTAGCTACAGATACAGTAGATGGCTAAGGTCACACAAAGTACCAAAATCGGGTGGCACCAGCCATCTGTAGTTAACAGCTATTATATAAACATAAAGGAATGTGCCCTGTGTTCTGAGTGATGGAAAAAAATTGGTCATTAGCCACTCGGGAATGCCCGATTCCCCCCACAGCTTTCCAGCTGCGATCCAAGTGTGTTTAAATAAAAACTTAGCACACTTAACAAGAAGTTTGATAGAGTGTTAACAATCCTCAACTTCACGTTGAGCTGTTAACCAACAAAGTAGTCATTAAATGTTGGTAATGACTGCGTTTCTTGGGATTATTGCTTAATTATAAACTTGATAGAGTGGGTCCTGCCTTCTGACTTGGGGGACATTTTCCATTGCAGAGTTTTAACTACAAACTTTTCTTAATATACCACCTCAGTTATAAACCCTTGAATATGAACTACAGCAAGAATACTGTCTTTAAAAACAGTCATTTGTACACTTCACGATTACGTTCAAACCATAACTAGTCTTGGATTCACCTCAGACAGTGGACTAGCAAAGTACCACTGCTGGTAACAAATGATTTCTCAGGGAATATGGCTTTCTTGTAGAATAAAATAAGCATTTCTGAAAAAGAATTCTGCATTCTGATTGACTGGAAGGAGTCTAGAGCGTAGGTAGCACTTCATTTCAAAAAACACCATGAAAGTGATGTAAAACTCCAATTAATATTTTATCTCTTATTCTTTCAGAAGCGACTAAATACTGTTTATAGTGTACAAGAAATTATTTCAACAGCCATGACCTTGAAAGTTCCCTAGCTATTGCTGGCTGCTGTGCCTTAACATTTAATAATTATTTCCCAAAATCTGTAGAGACTATGGCCTTATGTATACAAACAGTTATAGAAATGTATTCGGGGAAGTTTTCTCCTCTGTGCTGATATCTGAGCATCTAAATATATACTATCCAAATCCACAAGGAAAGATAAGGGGTGCAAAGTGTCATAGAACCACATACTTCAAATCCCAGCACGAGGTGGCCATGTACAGGCACAAGGGGTCTAGGAAGAAAGACAGTCTTATTTTTCTTTCTTTGTTGGTTTCCTGTGTAATTCAAGTCATTGTATACCACTAATGTATATACGATCTGTTATAAAAATCATTAAGTAGATGGGTTTTGAATGTGTGAGTATACTGAATTTATTCCTTTTTTCCATAAAAAAGGCTTAAAATATTTAACATTAATTTAAAATTCTTAAAACTCCTTGGCACTTTAAGGCCACTTAGTATTTTCAAGCAGGGAGGCAATCAGTAAAAAAAAAAAATTTCATCCTTTAAACTGAATCTTGTTCTGTAATTCACAAAATACTGAGTCTTCTAATGCTAAGTAGCTAAGCAAACTAATACATCTTTCGTTTTTTTCAGACTGTTCTTTTAGGTATTAAACAACGAGGAAATCAAACAAGATTCTGTCTTTAGAAGCTATTAGATCAAACATTCTTTGAAAAGAATAACATATAGAATATATTTATTTGTACAAAATTTTAACTGAAAGTTGCACTGATAGATAGATAGATAGTTTCACAACTAATTTGTCTGCAAAATGACATTTAAGTATTTTTAGAATTGTTTAGAAGATGGTTAAAACAGTGAATTTTCAAGTTATTGTATTTATTAACTAATCAGTGACAACTGTAAAGAAGAGTAGCATCTTTCAGGAGGACAAATTATATAGCTGGAAAAGATGGATAAGACTTGGAGCATGGAAGTGTTTTTAGTTTTTGCATTTTATTTCCAATTATTGCCAGTAAATGAAAGGAGGAGCTGTTTGTTGGAAATCTGAAAGGGAAGAGAGACAAATATCTTTGCATGTGTAAATTGCCTTCTTTCTTCATTCAAAAACTCAGGCTTGTGTCCACAGTGGCTTGTTGGCTCAGTTCATCAGAAAGCCTGCAGCAATTCCCTGAGCCCTCATTTGTAGACATCACTTTGGCAATGGAACAATGCAGCAGATTCCCATTCTAGGGATTACGATACTATATATAAAGAAAATATAAAAAGATTTACATATATCCCATGTAATTTCCCCCATTATATTTTAAGCATGGAGCAGACTTTTGGGTCTTTTAATTGGTAGATGTGTCACAAAATATAAAAACAAAAATTCATAATTCGCATCAGAACATTTTATTTTCAAAGATAATATGTGTCTCATACATCGCATCAGATAGATGTCCCAGAACCTGCAGGCGGGGAAAAATGGATAAAAGGGAAGCTATTCTTTTGGGACTAAATCACTTATCTTGCAGAATGATTGGGGCAGCACGTAAACTTTCACAACTCCAACCCCTGGTTTGTATACACACTGTAAATAGGCTATGGCCTAGAGAAGGAGTGCAGTTGTTGCTGCCTGGCATTCTGTCCTCATGAACAAGAGGGAACCGTGGGGATGAAACTTTACCTTTGCCACTTGTGGACCAGGCATGAGTAAGGAAATATTGTCCACCATTCACAGGTTTGCAACATCCTATTTCCTACACCTTTCCACGTGCTTCAAGATAGCAGAGGGGGAACTGTGCCTTTGAGAAATGTCTCTAACGTCATAGCTTCACAATCACAAAGATCTATGCTCCACCAGGCAAATGTGCTAGTACTACTATCATGGGCTAGTACTACTTCTTATCTAGAGTAGAATAGTGTTCTACTCTAGATGAGAAGTAAGCACACGATCGCAGAGCACAGTGTTTACAATGGGCAGTAGCTGATGCAACATAGATCTTGCCAGGAAGAAGCTATGTGGGACACGTTCAGACCAGCACATTTGAACTCAACTGAATTTATTCCAGATCAGCCCCAATTTGCATCACACAGCTGCCTTAGAACACTGATTTTGGGACCCCCAAAGTCCTGTTTTCTGTATTGTTGGATAATACCCTAACAAGCAATACCTCGATTTCTGGGGATCCACTGTCTGCTAGCTTCTTGTTCCCAGAGGCATGATTAAACTTAAAAACACCTCAGCTGAAAAAGAAAATTTCCACCAAACAGCTTGATTTAAGACCTTGACTTTAAATGGAAAATCTTCCATTTGCTTAACAAACCTTTGGATCAGGCTCCTAATGGAAAAGATGGGAGGAGCTGGAAAGGAAAGGAGCCTAAAAACTTGTTACTGTCACCAGCAATATGTGAGAAAAAATGTCAGAGTGCAGCCAAATGACAAAAGAGGAGACGCTGGCCACTGTATGCTCTGGGATACCAAAAATACATTAATTTAAATTAAGTTCAATCACATGGCACATAAATAACTCTCTCTGAGAAGATCTCAGCCCCTTTGCAAAGCGTTCTGTTGACACAAGCACTGTACACAAAGCGCACTGAGGCATGATGTACTTTTTCATAGACCCGTATGCCTCAGGAGCACACTGGAGGAGGAACAGGTTCCGTGCAGTAGAGATCTGGAAGACCACAGTGAAGTGCAAGGCTCTACCTGGAGCAGACCCACTGGCTTCTCTTTAACGCTGTAGTACTAGACATTACATTCAAAATTAGGCAGGGCCTCACAGCTTGATCCCTCGCTGAGGACAGACTGCTTTTCCCCTTTCTGCAGAGGACCCACAGACCCGCTATGAGTGAAAGAGGGAGCAGCAGCAGCCTCTAACTCATTTTACACACCCTCAGTTGCCTGGCACTGGGATGGCAGCTATGACCTAGGACTTACAGGAAAGCCACAGCTGTCTGGAACAGCAGCAGAAAGCCAAGAAATTTACCCTCACTGTCTGAAATGACACTAGACACCTGCATGTAGGAGTGTGAATATCTTTCTCCATTTTTTCCTACAGCTTCCCTACTGGGTCATTAAGACAGAATTTCCACCCATCTTTGTCAGTCAAAATTAGGTAAGCTAACTCTCTGGGCTACTTCTTTAGAGACAGCTGAGGGAGATAAGCCCCTGAGAGGCTGATTGGTCCCACCTAATTGGACAAGCACATTGGGATGCAATTGGTTGTCATTTTTACATATGTTGGTGCCATTAAGTAAGGCAAGACAAATCAACCGGTTTGCACTAGAAAACTGATTTTCGGGTGACAAAAGGGAGATGAGAGGAATCACCATTTATGCGAAGTCACAAAAGTTCTTATTTATCTTAAAGGATTTCTCGGGAGGAAAAGTATTTTAAAGGACAAGACATTTTTCTTAAACTTTTGACTCAGATTAGAAAATCCAAAAAGGTATCACTATATTCACAGGAAGTGAATGATGGAGTCATCCAAACTTGATAGGGTCATTATGAACCAAAAAGTCATCTATACATGCATTTTCTCAAAAATCTGTTAGCATGGTAAAATTTTTATTTATTTATTTTGCTTTGTCCTCGTACAGACAATTTATCATTCAAACAGATTAGTTTTGTCACCTTAAATTCACACTGCCAGAAGTCCTGGAGAAGTAATCAGAAAATTGTGTTCTTATTTTCTTATTTAAATGTTATGTTCTACATTACATCCAGCAGCACATGCAATGTAAATTAAATAAACCAATTGCAAAATAATAAAATAGGCAAAAAAAAAAAAAAGTGTATCCTTTGTACATTGTACAAGATTTTTATAAATTCTATAATAAATCTCTATTCCATTTGAAGAATTTCTCTTTACATGCTTTCTATCCTCAATAAAATATTAGTCATATGAAATTTGTGTCCATTATGACTAGAGGGATCTTTAATTTTGTCTATGTTTTCTAGCTTTGTCCAAATCCTTACTTTCCTTATTTCATTAGATTTCAAAGACAAACAATCCTAAATTTTAATCTTGCTCAATCCATCTTCTGTAAAAAAAAAATAATGAAGCCTGTATGTACTGCATGATGCTGATCTTTGTACTCTTAGCTTTATCATTTTACCATATTAACAATAAATGCCACGTTTACCTAGGATACCCAAATGAATAGATTAAGGAGCATAGAAAGGAGAGGAATAGCATTATTCGTTACCTGTGCATTCAGATCTTTGTGAAAGCAACTCCCAAAGTTGCTACTTCTCTCTGCACCATAATGATATTGTACAGTGCCTTTTGGCTCTAGCACAATGTGTTATGCATCAGTGTTTAAGAGCATATTGTGCACCATTATTGCCCTCTCTCTAGAGGACTACAAACTGCATTAGTTTGAATTACCAAATCAAAACTTTATGTGCAGCAGTTCCCCCACAAGGGCTTTAGCATTTTTATGTCATAATCCCTCTATTATCCCCCTCCTCACATGCTTTATAACCATTAAGTTATTGAAAAATTCTCAACAGATGTCATCTTAAGATGAATGTTGCTGTGCCGACTGGTATCAAGGCTGGAATCTGGATATTGCTCAACTTTACTAAAAATGTCAGGGAGAGAATAGTCAGCTGTAAAAATACAAGATATGCCAGCAATGGTTGTTTTCATGTCAACTGCAACATGACTTGTAGTGTTCGCAATTTTAGCTTCTAGAAGATGCAGTTTTCATTTGATGGGTTGGCAGCAATGGCTTGAGATACGTAGCAAGAAAAAGGAAAATAATTCAAGGGCTTTTTCCCTCTCCTTTTATGATAAAAGCAGATTTGTGCTTTAATCTGATTTAAGCCTCAAGTCTTACCTTTTAGCATATATTGTTCATATTGAGAATTTTGTTGAAATACAGAAACTTTTTGTATAGGTGTAATAAATATAACAGGTTATTGGTGATTATGTTTTCTCTTTGCATCCAAAGTACTGAAATAACAAACATGATTGCTACCATGGTAATAATAATAATTTATTGATATCTTTCCTCTCATTCCATCGGGACATTTGTAATTTTAAACAACATAAAGACATAAAAATATACATCGTGACATAATTTAGAACCACCTTAAATTTGAAGCAAACAATGCCAAAGACATTTATCTTCCAAAGAGGTGACAGTATGGTATTTAAATAATAGGAGATACACACAGCACAGATACCTGTCAAAATGAGATTCAAGAACAGAGCCAGGGCCCACATTAGTAAGAGCTTTAAAAAATAGTGGCATTTTATAGTAAATCAGCTGTTTAAGAAGCAGTTACTCTACAAAAGAGAGGAATAGCATAATATACTTCCAATTCATCAGAATAGCATAGCAGTTGAGTTCTTCTATTCAGAGATGATGTGACAAACCTGATGAGAGCTTTTTAAAGAGGAAATTACAATAATCAAGTCTCATGATGAAGCAGGTATATTTTGCTGTAGAGCTGGCAGGGAATATGTAAGGGATATATAGTCTGTGAGGACTGAAGTGGAAATAAATCTATTGGTATTGCATCTGAGATGTGAAGAGTTTTAGTCAAGAATGAGGCTTGAGATTATTAATGTGGCTCTCCCCTCATTTGTGATCTTTTACAGAGAGAAAAATCAAATGACAAAAAAACTTCCTATTTTCAGAGACCTCTAAGCTCACCCTAAAGGCCCAAAACTGGCTAATGGAAAGTTTTTCCTTAGGGTGTATGACAAAGACTGTTACTATTCCTCCAATTCACAGCTGTATCTGCTATTTTAGCTGTTTAGACCCCTATAATTAGGGGAAGATTGGTTTCTGGACAGCTTTCCAGCCATCCACTTTCCATTTTGCATCCTAAAGGCTCCTCCCTCCTGTGGTTTAGCTCGTAGCTTCCGTTGGTGCAAAGATAAAGACGAGATGGGATACACCAAAGAAGACTGTTTTAGCTGATAATAGCTATAAAAGATAAGAGGCTGATCAAGCCAATCTTGCCTGTAAGCAATAAAAAGTGAAAAAGCCAAATCAAGGCTGCAGAAGGCAGCACAGGTCTGACTCCACTGTAAAAAAATGGTGTTAAGAAAGATAATGCACTCAAATTGCCAGATATTCAAAACTCCCAGAAACTCTCAATTCCCACTGTTTTAATAGCAGATACTTTTGAATGTCCACCCATCTTTAGGGGAATAGAGAACAGGCAATTTTGGAAATAAAAGGTGCTGAACTTCTGTTTTCAAGAAGTATTTAATCACAGAAACCTCATCTTGTATTTAAGTCTTTATAGTCACTGTGCATTGTATATTATTCCTATTTGCTTCTGTTGTGAAAATATTCTAATTAATCTCATTATACTGTGTATGCTGCTTTTGTTCTGTAGTGTTATTTCAAAACTTACGCCATATGAACATTTCCGGTTCTTTTGAATATGATACTCTACTTGAATTTTACTCACATTTTGTAAGTTCAGCTGGTTAGTGTATTCATTTATATGCTGTGATACTTTTCCAGCTCAAAGCTTTAATATTTCATTGCAGTGCTGGTATCTGATCCAAGGACAGATATTTTTGTATATTTTGTAAGAATCTTCTTAGGTTTTCCCGACATTTATTTCCACACAGTTCTTCAGTACAGGTTTGGACTGGTTCTGCTCTTCTATTGCATGTTCCCTCCCATGGATTTGGGTAGTATGTCTGGGTGAATTACTCTGCCACTAACCTGGATAATTTCTATTACTTCACTTTATAAAAGCCCATGATGAGCTGCACTAAGGAAAATTATTGTAAAGGTATTTGTGCTACCCCAATGCTATATGAGACCTGGCATAAAGGTTACACACAAAAAATGTTGATAATAATCTAGAACCTCCCTAATTTATAGCCAATTAGAATGTATTTCCTATGTCTCTTATATCTCCCTCTATGACACCAGGGAAATGTACATTCACAGCCAAATGACTCATTTACTTCCAATTTTACCTGCACCTGCTCCTGTATTAGGAGCTAACATATCTTGTTAAGATATGCAATTCTTCTCCCAAGCAGTTTTCCATCTTTTTCTTCAGCTGTAATAACAGAAGCTAAATAATATTTAACAAATTGGCATTTCCTTGTGCCCTGTCTTCAATCCCCCATCATTGTTCTTAATGGGACAATTTAACCTTTGAACCTATGTCTCTATTACAGATATAGTTGAAGATCCCTTAATTGAAATATTCCATACAACTTGACATTCAATATTTTTTTTTTGCTCCTCTAATTATCCTTTTAACTTTCTTCTGCTTATTTGTATAAACCTTCCTCAGTCTATCTTTCTACCAGACTGTTTATATATTTTTCAAAAGCCTTTCAATTATTTGCTCATTCTACTCTTTACATACTACGTAACTACATTTGACCTGTGTAACCCTCCTCCCTGTTTAGATTTAGCTGAGATGAATTTCAGTTGCAGGCTCTGCAGCCATTTTTTCAAATTATTTCCTAGTGCTTATCAGTAGTGCTCATCTCTGCATTAGAGAACACCTCTTCCAAAATCTCTTTGGAAATGTCACACATCAGACTCTCTAACAGCAAAAACAAAGCACCAATCCAGAAACATCCGAAACACGCTGGTTTATTTCAATACAGGTTATGAGAAACCAAACCTAGACATATATATTCCCAATGGTGAGATGTTTGCCATTTTCAAGCTGTGTTGGTGCATGCAATCTATAAAATACAAAGCAAAATTAGGCAGAATTCATGCCAAGTCTAAAACACTCCAGCAAGCCAACATAGTATTCCTACTCTACAACTTGCAGTTGTTTCTCTTCCCCCTTCTCTGCTGGAGATTATATTTCTTCTATCTCTGCAACAATTCTTCTTATCCTCACATTCCTAATGACAGAATCAAAAGCACCTTCTGCTCCTAAATCTAAACTGGGGGTACAGTGATTGACAGTGGCTGGTAGTAAGGATGGCTTGAGTAACCATTCATGCTAATCTGCTATTTAATGTAATCTTGATTTCCAGATGATATCTGGAAACCCTTAACTTTTCCTTTGCATATTCCTATTTGTTATTTCTTTCCAGTATCTTAAATGTTTTTCTTTTCTATAGACAGTAAAGTTTTCTATGGATGAGAAGAGATTTGGTGCAGAATGGACACTGTGGGTCAACGAAGAGGCTTACATCATTACCTTCTAGTGCAGTTTTCTGAGTTACTTTCTCATCACGTAGCAAAGCAAAACTTCTGGACTTTATTGTTGTCCACGTTGCAAGTGTCCCAGAGAGTATTACTTGAAATCCATTAGCTTTACTGGGCATATTTGGTGAAGATATCAAAGGTGTTATCTGGAAGTCAAGAAATTTTCCAGAAAATTTTAGGCTGTAACAAGCTGCAAGGATCTTCTTCAGGAGCATATTACCCACCCAACCTTAATAATTGACAAGACTTCCCATGCTATACAAAATTATTTACATATTTTACAAATTTTACGTAAAATTTTCTGTGCAATTTCATTCCCTGAAATTATGACAGAGTGGTTTCTTCCCACACAGACAATTCAACAAGCTCAGTAGTATCCAGTCTTGCACTGTAACTTCATGCTGTCTTCTTTGGGTTTTGCATAGCCGTTTTCCAGTCAAAAACTATGTAATTAAAATCCTCCATTATCACAGATTCTGTCCTTGTTACAGTTACCATGGTTTAACCCCAGCCAGCAACTAAGCACCATGCAGCTGCTCGCTCATTCCCCTAGGATGGGGGAGAATCGGAAGAGTAAAAGTGAGAAAACTCGTGGGTTGAGATAAAGACAGTTTAATAGATAAAGCAAAAGCCGTGCATGCAAGCAAAGCAAAACAAGGAATTCATTCACTACTTCCCACTGGCAGGAAGGTGTTCAGCCATCTCCAGGAAAGCAGGGCTCCATCACGCGTAACGGTTACTTAGGAAGACAAATGCCATCACACCAAAAGTCCCCCTCTTCCTTCTTCCCCCAGCTTGTTATGCTGAGCATGATGTCATATGGTATGGAATATCCCTTTGGTCAGCTGGGCTCAGCTGTCACAGCTGTGTCCCCCCCCATCTTCTTGTGCACCCCCAGCCTACTCGCTGGCGGGGTGGGGTGAGAAGCAGAAAAGGCCTTGACTCTGTGTAAGCACTGCTCAGCAATAACTGCTCAGCAATCCTTGTATTATCAGCACTGTTATCAGCACAAATCCAAAACACATCCCCATACTAGCTACTGTGAAGAAAATCACCTCTATCCCAGCCAAAACCAGCACATTCTCCACCCTTAATTCCATACCAATTATGTCATGCTCAGGACTTACACTAGCAATACATCCTCATTAAAAACTACCATCCTTCCCAATGTTTGATATAGTATGCAGATATCATTCCCTTAGTTGATGGACCACCCCTATGAAATGTCTGTAAAATGTCCACAAATATCCTTTGAGTTCATTTAGTCCATGACTTTGGGCTCCATCTGTTATGGTGGTCACTCAGGACAGGAGAGGTGGTGTGTTGTGTGGAGTTACTGGGCACCAGAGCCAGCTCAGGTCAGGTCACTGCTGCACTTGCACTGCTTCTTGTAAGGTTTGTCCGCCATTGGTTCAGGTGGTTCCTGCTATAGTAATTCCCATAACATGCAACTCAAACCATGGGTTACAACAATTTAAAGGTATTTCTATTACAGTCTCCACCCCTGGCCCTTTTACACCAGACCATAGGCTTTAACATTGCAATGAACTCCTCCCCTTGCCCGGGCTCTGGCTTGGACTTATCCACAGAGTGCAGTCCCTTAGGGGTCTACTGGCTCCAAGTGGAGCCTTATGAGCCTGAGCCACAGTCCCTTCAGCGGTATACCTGCTGCAGCATAGACTTATCCACAGCCACAGGCGCTTTGAGGTGCACCTGTTCCAGCGTGGCCTTGTCCATGGGTCACATTGGCTTCAGAGAGATACCTGCTCCAGCGTGGCCTTACCCACAGCCATGGTCCCTTCAGAAGAACACCTGCTCCAACATGGCCTTACCCATGGCTGCAGTCCCTCCAGGGGTGTATCTGCTCTGTCATGGGCTTATCCATGGCCACACACTTTGAGGTGCTCCAACATGACCTCATGCACAGCCACTGATGCTTCAAGGTGTACCTGCTGCAGCATGGGCTTATCCACAGCCACAGATGCTTCGAGGTGTACCTTCTCCAGCATGGACTTACCCTTGGGCCACAATCCCTTCAGAGGAATACCTGCTGTGGCACAGACATAACCATGGCCACAGATGTTTCAAGATGTACCTGCTCTGGCATGGGTTTATCCACGGCCACAGACGCCCCGGGGTGTCCTGCTCCCACAAGGACTCATCCACAGGTCACAGTCCCTTCCACTCGAGTTCACACTGGAGTTCCAGCCTGACCAGCACAGCAGCACAGAAACAGTAGTGATGCCCTGGCCATCTGCCAGCCCTGACACATTGCCATTGCCATTATCAAAATGTTCCCAGGCACAGCAGAGTCAGATGATAGCAGTACAGCAGTACAGCAAGCAGCAAAAGCAAACAGCAGCCACTAACGAGCACGAGACTTTAATATACGGTCAGGCAAGCAAACCCTATGGCAAGCACAGGAGCCTGCCGAATAATAGCTAAACAGCAATAACAGCTATAAATTTCATCTAGCACATTCCAATCAAACCTGTCGTTATCTCAAAGCCTTCAAGCCCCACGTTGGGTGCCAAAAAGGATGCTGTGGTTTAACCCCAGCCAGCAACTAAGCCCCACACAGCCACTCACTCACTCCCCCATGGTGGGATGGGGGGAGAATCGGAAGAGTAAAAGTGAGAAAACTCATGGGCTGAGATAAAGACAGTTTCTAGATAAAGCAAAAGCCGCATGCACAGGCAAAGCAAAACAAGGAATTCATTCACTACGTCCCACTGGCAGGGAGGTGTTCAGCCATCTCCAGGGAAGCAGGGCTCTATCATGCATAATGGTTCACTTGGGAAGACAAATGCCATCACGCCAAATATCCCCCTCTTCCTTCTTCTTCCCCCAGCTTGTTATGCTGAGCCTGACGTCATATGGTATGGAATATCCCTTTGGTCAGTTGGGGTCAGCTGTCCCAGCTGTGTCCCCCCCCAGCTTCTTGTGCACCCCCAGCCTACTCGCTGGTGGGGTGCCGTGAGAAGCAGAAAAGGCCTTGACTGTGTGTAAGCACTGCTCAGCAGTAACTAAAACATCCCTCTATTATGACTGTTTTTGTGACTAAAACACTGTTTTAGTCACAAATGCAAAATATAGCCCCATAGTAGCTACTGTGAAGAAAATCAACTCTATCCCAGCCAAAACCAGCACAACAGTCCCCTCTTTCACATATACAATCATCCTTAATGCTTTCACTTAAAAGCAGATCTTTTTATGCAATTGGAAAATTGTAGAAAATTCATTCAAAAATTGAAAATGTTGATTTATATATACGAGAAGCTTCATATGAGTAATAATTCTATTGCCTTCAAACATTTTTCTCATTACAGCAGGAGCACTAAGTTGAATTTTTATCTTCTGATCCACTGCCTCTCCTTAAAAATACGGGAGCTACCATATTGCATCAGGGAAATGTCATTTGACCAAACATGAAAGATGAAAAGAAGCATGACTTACTAAAATTAGGAATTATGTCAGAAACATATACTATTTTTGATTGCAGAATTTTTCTCTCTTCTGAAACTTTCTATAAAAATAAACTATTTCCTTACCTGTACGTAGGTAATGTCACACAACTGCAACCTAAATGGGCAGACCTAAATGAATGCTTTTGGCATCACAGTTGTTCCAGATCAGGAGCACACATACAGTCAATTATTAAGGTTCAACACATAAATGGTAACTAATTATGATGCAGTAACTTTATCACTTCTAATTGGCAACTAGAAGTCTGACCTTGTTTAACCCTCATGTAGCTGAATGAGTGAGTTAATACATAAAAAACTTTTTCTCTCTTCTGCAAGGTTAAATAGAAAGCTTCTGCAAAGGTAGCTGGCTTGTTTCTTTTCACTTTTTTTTTTTTTTTTTTTTAATATACTGACAGTTCATCAAAACAGATCTCCAAATACATTGAAAGAGAAACCCATTAGAAACCCTTCCTAAGTTTTAAAGATTTCCACAACAGTGAACACACTTTTAAGCTGTTATAGTACTCTTAATATATAGCAGCACTGTGTAGTCAAGACAGAAACTACAGAACTCTTTTGCATTCAGTATATAATGATCAAGAGAAGGGCTTTCAAGCTCAGTTGCAAAGAAGTTTAACATTCACTCTTGACTATTATGTGGAAAGTTTAACAGAAAAAAAATATCAAAGATTTTTATTTTTCATAATGAAGAACAGTGAGTTTTATCACTAAGAACATGTGAACAGCTGTGCTGAATCAGACCAAAAGCCTGTCTGGTCCCGTATCCTGTCTCTGACAGTAGGCAAAAGCAGATGCCTGGAAAAAAGTGGAGGAAGATGACAAGTGTATTGTGAAATTCCCCTAAACATTCACCCCCCACCACGCAACAGTTAAATACTTAGGAAACTTTTGGAGGTAGAGGTGGTATCTCCGTTCCTTACAGACTCCTGTGACATTTTCTTCTATATCTTCCTCCAATGCCTTTTGAATCCAAACAAACAGTTGAGTCCCAGTGCCTTTCACATTGGGTATTGCCACAGGTAATTTACATACTGTGTGGAGATTAGCCTTTTTTTCTTGATCTGAACCTGTCACCTGCTGGTGTTTTTTGATTCCAGGACTGAAGGGGAAGTGGTCCTTACACTGCACCACTTCTGAACTTAGAAGTTCATACCTCCGTTCTTGCTGTCTGGCTCAAACCATCCTAGTTTATTTAGCATTTCCTCACTTGGAAACTGTTCCACACTTTTGAATAGATTTCACTCTGCCATCATTTGTTGCTGGGTTTTTGTACATTTTCCTGACTTCCTGTCATGTCTCCCTGAGGATGGGAGGGTCAGACATACGTAACGTTCAAGTGCAGGTGTGCTGGAGATTTATACATTAGTATAATTATGTTTTCTGTCTTGTTTTCTATTCTTTACCTATTAATTCCTAACTTTCATTTTTTTCCTTTTACTGAACACCCAAGTGACAATTTTGTGAAACTATCTATTATAATCGATGACCTCATTCCTGAGTGGTAACGATCATCTTAGAACCCATCATTATAGAACCCATCATAAAATTAGGTTTGTTTTTCCATATGTGCATCACTTCACGTTTCTTTGTATTAAATTCCATCTTCCAGTTTATCATCCAGTCCCCCAGTGCTGTGTAGTCCTTCTGCAAGTCTTTGCAACCACCTCTTCTTTTTAAGATCCAAAATAAATCAGCGTGATCAGCAAACTTTGTCACATAGTTATTCATCTCCTTTTCATGACTGTTTATTCAGAAATCCACTGGTCACTTCTCTTCTCTGTGAAAAATAACCACTTTTTCCACTGCCTCCTAATTTATAGCTAGTTATTTTTCCAGGTTGGACTCTTTCCTTTTATACCATGGCTGCTTAGTTTCCTTAAGAGTCTCTGTAGAAGCTCCCGACTTCGTCATATTTTCTATCAGTTTCATTCAGAGTATAGGCTTATTTATCTGTGGTGCCCTAGAGGAAGCCTCCTTAGTTCTCTGGTAGCAAGGCAATTTTAAGAGCAAAGTTACATACTTCAGTCCGTAGTTCTTCCATTTCTTCCTTGAATTTCAGCAGAGCTCTTGGAAGCATGCATTTGGCTTTGGTGATCTAAAATCATTCATTTTGTCAAGTTGTCCTATAAGCTGTACTCCTGACATTTAAATCTGATATTTGTATTCTCTTTTATGTTCCCTGTGAAAAACAGTTCTGGCTTTAAAAAAACTCTTCAAATGCCTACCTGATGCAGAGAGATTTGAAATAGTAATTTAATTCTTCTGCTATGTTGTCATCTATGTTGTCATCTCATCCAAGCACTCATTTTATGCCTTGACTGTTTATTGGGCCTTTAAACTGTCTGACAGAGTTTCTGCTCCTGATAAGATTTTAGCTTTTTTTTTTGTCTGGCCTTACTGTGTTTTTACATTTAAGCTACCAAAGTTCATGTGCTTTTCTGATTTCTTTATTCACATTGAACTTCAGGTTTTTGAAGGAAGGCTTTATATTTTTAATAGACTTCCTTACTCAGCTGTTTGTCCATGCTGACTTGCTTTTGTTCTTTCTAAAATCTTCTCTGCAAATGGATGCATTTGTGTTGTGCCTCCAACATGAGGCTCCAAAATTATTCCCAAACTTCCAGTAAAGATTTTACTTTTTTAGCTTCTCCTTTTAGTTTCTTTTTAAGTAGCTTTCTCGCTTTCATGTTGTTTCCCTTTTTAAATATCACATGACAGTAGAGGATTTTCCAGCTCTTGTTATTCACACAAAACTGTTGAGACAAAGTATGTTGTATCTACTTTGGCAGAGTGGCTCTTCAACAACAGCATTATGCCACTTTCCTATGGACTGACTCAAGACCAGAAGGATTATTTCTCCTCGGGGATGTATGGCTTGGCGCAGGAATCATTAGTTGTCCAGGAATCATTGGCTGTTCCTGAAAACACAGCCTCAGCATCCCTGCATGTTTTTTAGCCAGTCTAGTGTGAATTAGCTGACTTTCCATGTTCCTATTGTGTTTCTTGCATTTGGTGCTTCTCTGATCTCCCCTCAGCAGGTGGCAGACACTTTTGCCTGGTTGGTTAGGCAGCATCGTCCCACAGGTTTATTTTTCCTATTTAAATCTATAATTTCAATTAATAAACACACAAGATTACTTCGTGAATGGCTTGTTAATGCTTAACTCCAAGCTTTCTATATTTCCAAGCACCTTTCCTCCATCATCTTCCTCAGTACTTTCAACTTCTATTTTGCTGTCCCACTGATTTATTTTATTCCATTCTCTGATGCATGTATTCCTCAAATTCTACAGGTGCCTCTCAGCTAGAACAGTGCATATAAGACCCCATATATGATTCTGTAATACCCCATTTGGAAGTGGCAGTGGCAGTCAAGCCAGGAAGGCTTCTTTGCCCACAGCAGTGGTCTACTCATGTGGTTTGGGTGTAAGAACTGTAACAGAGAATCCAACTCAGTGGGAAAGACTACACAATAAAATGCTCTTAAAATGAAAACACACTCGTATAACAAGGAAGTTATTAATATTAACTGGGACATGTGCTTAATTTCACTGCAATATAAACACACTTTTGATGTTCATTTTCAAAGTATGCATTTGTATATAATTATGCTTAATGCATATCATACTCTGCAGTCTTATGATTTTACAGTCAGTCTGATGGAAGTGTTTGGTTTTTTCATTCCTTTTATTTGCATTGCAAAATATTTCTTGTCTGTATTGTTCTTACCTGCTGGAAACAACTTTCTTTTTCATGAATCATGTGGATAAGTATTTCCAAGAGTCATCTGATATACCATATTTGGAAAATTAGTAAATATTTACTACTTTCATGTAAGTGAAACACTGCAGTAATGCACTAATGTTGGTGCAATTTAGTCTAATATTTATATGATTTAGCGACATGAAAGAAAAAAACACTTACTTGTTATAATGTAGATTAAAAAGAGAATTCTGACTACAGCCTTATCAGTAGTACTTTTAGACGTATTTAATTTTCTTTTTCAGTGATTGTTGTCACAACAACTATTGTTTCCAGTAAGCTTCATATCACCCAGCAATAATAATGCCATTTTAATCTTGTAATGATGTGTCTTCTCTAGCTGAATTAATAAGGAAACCCACTAAAAGATAATTTGGGATATCTCTGAAATGTGTGCTAATAAAAAGGCTATGATCAGTCCCACTACATGTTGTTCTTAGTAATATTATGCTAATAATAATAAATAATAGTCTTTTATTTATGTCCTTCTTCCTTTTCTTTATAAAAACAAATATTGGTAAATTTGCATGAAACAATACCAATGGCTATTTCATTCTGAAGTATACAGGCACGGCCCTGCTAAACTGAACAATGCCAGTCCTGTTTCTCTCAATGTATAACATGGTCTCTATAGTTTTTCAATACCTCTCTTCAACTGAAATGTCCTTTCATGCTATAGAAAAAATATAAAAAATGTAAATCATTGTTTATATTTATTTATCAACTATTTGCTTGTATAAGTATATCATTATACAATAAATGCCATCATGCTCACTTGTAAATACTGCAAGCGTTCCCTAGCAAAAAATTCTGTGACCATGTATTGGGTTTCCATGACAAGGTTTTGGCGGCGGGGGCTACAGGGGTGGCTTCTGTGAGAAGATGCCGGAAGCTTCCCCTATGTCCAATAGAGCCAATGCCAGCCAGCTCCAAGACGGACCCGCCATTGGCCAAGGCTGAGCCCATCAGCGATGGTGGTAGGGCCTCTGGGATAACATGTTTAAGAAGAGGAGGGGGAACCTCCACATCAGCAACAACAGCCATTGAGAGCAGTGAGAATATGTGAGAGCAACAACTCTGCAGACACCAAGGTCAGTGAAGAAGGAGGGGGAGGAGGTGCTCCAGGCGCCAGAGCAGAGATTCCCCTGCAGCCCATGGTGAAGACCATGGTGAGGCAGGCTGTCCCCCTGCAGCCCATGGAGGTCCACAGTGGAGCAGATATCCACCTGCAGCCCGTGGAGGTCCCCACACTGGAGCAGATGGATGCCAAAAGGAGGCTGTGACCCCACGGGAAGCCTATGCTGGAGCAGGCTCCTGGCAGGACCTGTGGACTCATGGAGAGAGGAGCCCACGCTGGAGCAGGTTTGCTGGCAGGGCTTGTGACCCCGTGGGGGACCCACACTGGAGCAGTCTGTTCCTGAAGGACTGCACCCCATGGAAAGAACCCACGCTGGAGCAGTTCATGAAGGACTGCAGCCTGTGGGAAGGACCCACACTGGAGAAGCTCGTGGAGGACTGTCTCCTGTGGGAGGGACCCCACACTGGAGCAGGGAAAGGTTGTGAGGAGTCCTCCTTCTGATGAGGAAGGAGCAGCAGAGACAACGTGTGGTGAACTGACCGCAACCCCCATTCCCCGTCCCCCTGTGCTGCTGCAGAGGGAAGAGGTAGAGAATCTGGGAGGAAAATTAAGCCCTGGAAGAAGGGAGGGGTGGGGGGAAGGTGTTTTAAAATTTGTTTTTATTTTCTCATTACCCTACTCTGATTTGGTTGGCAATAAATTAAATTAATTTTCCCCAAGTCGAGTCTGTTTTGCCTGTAATGGTAATTGCTGGGTGATGTCCCTGTCCTTATTTTGACCCACAAGCTTTTCATTATATTTTCTGTCCAGCTGAGGAGGGGGAGCGATAGAGGAGCTTTGTTGGGCACCTGGCGTACAGCCAGGGTCAACCCACCACAGACCCACAATTGATGCATTCATAATTAGACTACTATTTCTACATCCAGATGAGAACTGTCAATAGTCACGTAAATACAACAGGTGTACCCTTCCTCTGGCTCTAAAATATATTTTGAACCTGTGAGACTGCAGCTTTGCTCCATAAAAAGCAAATTAAAGTTATGGATCTCCTGAATGGTGAAACCTCTCTTTCCTCATGGGACATGGATACTTTCTCATGGAACAGGTCATTTTTGCATGATTTCTGCAGGATGAAGGAGTGTCTTTTCTGCATATTGTATATGAACATTTATATACTTCAGTTCAGACCTTTCTCTCTCTTTCACTATTATATATGGGTATATATACCTTTTATTTACATAGTCTGGAAGGTGCTGCTAAGGCCACAGTAGGCTTCTGGTTTTATTACTGCATATTTGGATGAAGACCATCTGGGTCCAGCTCAAGTGACCCTCCACCAAAAATGTTTTTCTGGATACCTCTGCCTACCTAGTGGACAGGTTGGGTCCTCCATAAAATCTTTATTTTCCTCATCTGCATTTGCAATGGTGACTGAGGTAAATAAGACCTCTAAGAGCTTTGGTGGAGCCAGGACATCAAGAGACCTCCACAAAGTTAACCTTTTGGTTTAGACATAAGAAATGGCCTAGAAAGCAGGAACAGTTCTCTGAGAGGTACAGTGTAGATTTAACATGGTGTAATATCCTTATCATTGATGCTGTACTGTCAGACACAGAATAAGGTATTACACCTCATGAAAGGAGGTGGCGGAGTCTGACCATTGACTTCTAGTGTGAAAAGAAATTGTAACTGCAGCTGTAAACACTCTGATGAAAAAAAACTTATCAAGTTAATGTGTTTTTCTTTTCTTCCCAAATTAGATGTTTTGTTGTAAAGTCAAGGAACCACAAAGAAATTATTATACTAAAACAGATTCTCGTACAAATATTTTATGTACAGATTGATCTAAAAAATATCAAATGTGTATAGCATATTTGGCACAAAAACAGTTTCTGTCTTTTTCGTATTAACAGAATCCCTAAACTACTGTGCTGAAGGTTTCCAAATCCTCTAAATCTTGCCATTGTGGAAAAGCCAAAAGTTATGTGGAATGTGGCCAAAAAGGGCATATTATTATTTGATTTTAGTGGTATAAAAAAGGGAAAGTAACAGTATACACCATTTTTTGCTCAGTTTCTCATTCCTGTATCAGAGAATATATCTATCAAGAAAAAACAGAGAATAAAGAGATAGGGTATGAAAATTGTGGATCATTACCTGAGGGATAAAAACCCCCTGTTTTCTTAACTTTGTGTGTCTTATGAAGAAATGTGCCAAACTACCCACTGCACATACAGTATTTATAGATTCATTTTTTTCTTCCACTTTCTGGATTCTGGAGCTGTCTTATTGTTTGGTCTGTTTCCAAATGCCAATTTTAGCCTAAGTCTTAGCACAGAATGGAAATTAGATCAAGAAAAGCATTTATATCTCTGTGTTGGTATTGTGCTGCAGGGCTTACATAGCTTGGCATGGTGGGATATTGCATTACTTAATCCTCTGACAAAATAGAATCTCTTCCCACTATGTAAGTTCTCTTATAAGTATTCTCTACTTGCAGACAGGATTCCCATCTTCTTGACTAGAGCAGTCCAGTCACATGCTGTGTAGTCATTGTGTATATAAATGTGAAAACTGTCAGAGGGCAAATAAGCCATGGTGGTACAGCGTACCATCGTTGTTTTACATATAGCCAAAACGTTTCCTCTAACTGTGACTTGATCATTTCAGTCACTGTAAAGAGCCCTAAATCAAGTAGTCTTTATCATTTAGTCTCTTCTCAAAAAGAATTATTTCTGTATGTCCAGAAATTTTCATTCTTTATATGAAAGCACTGGATAAGTTTAAAAATATGCTGATTTTTTAACAGGATGCATTCCTGTAGGAAGAGTTTTATTTGCATAATTAATTAAACTGACATTCTTAGGATTGCAATGAAGAGCATTATTTTGGAATGCCTAAGAGAAGTTAAGCAAAATGAGATATGGAATTGCAGCTCCAGACTACATTCCACCACTTTATATTATTATTCTTTTTTATTTTGAAGGCAGTTCTCAAAAGCCAGATGTTGAGTGTAAATTATATTTTTGCAGTAGTAACATGTGGTTACTTGCTGGGTTCACATTTACAGACATTTTGTGTCAGTTTTCTCCACGTCTTTCACATAGGCAGGCTGCAGATGTGCTTCTAAACTTCTGTCTTTCTATGTAATATATCATATTTTAATTACTTTCCATTCTTCTTTCATTTGATTCACATGTGAAAGAAATTCTTGGCTAATCCCATGTGAGATCTATAAATAACCTTTTATGTAGAAAATATTTTTTTCTTTCCAGTAGCTTTGTTTTATTCTTAAGAGTTGTGTTCAAGCTTTTTGTCTAAGCAAGCAACCTATATGTCTGCTAAGAGCTGTTTTTATAGGTCAAAGAAAAATCTTTCACCTCTTCTTCACCTGTAGGAAACTTGAGGGTCTTTCTGTTCATTTTGGTGTGTTCAGGAATAAATCATAAAATATTATGATCTTATACTTACAAGTGCTTGCAAAACTTATTCTGACATAGAAAAGTACTCATGAGTCTTTCTTAAAAATGTTTTAACTATGGACATGCTTAAAATTATATTTCATGGTTTTGCTAGTTATGAGTTTTCTTTTCCAGTTTTCTTCCTAAAGCTTCTATGCTTGTTATACTTAAAAAGATGGGAAGAAGAAATCTGCAGGAGTGCCATCAACCGAAGGTGCCATGGCCAACAGATTAAGTTATTTTCCTGAATGAAATAAAACATCATTGTTGTTTCATTTATCTATATCAGAGAAACAATCACAGAAACTTTTGTGATAGTTTTTGTCTTTCTGGGTTCTCATAGCAGCGGGTAAAACCTGGTACTTGTCCCAAAAACTTTACCAAATCTCTAAGTGCATTGACACTGCACAACTTGTTTATCATTTTGTGATTCAGTTTCCACAGTGAGAAATGTGGATAATATTTTGCAAAAGTACTCTGAGATCTACAGATGTAAAGCACTGAATAACAACTAAGTATTCATGTTGAAGTTATGTGACCAATTCTCAGTAGATGGCTTTATTTTTCTGTTGTTGTTGGAGACACTGGACCCGTCTGTATACACAAGATACATTTAAATATGTTTAGTAAGATGCTTGCTGTCGGAAGGAGTTTCAAAAGACATTGAATCAGCAGTCCAGGAATCGAACGAGCAAGTACATATTTTATCATGAGTATATTTTATCAGAGTCCTGGCAAGTCTGTTCTGCACACTTCTGCATTCCTACTTGGGCCAAATAGAACTGTGTTGACACAGAAACTGAAGAACAGCTTGGCTTTAATCAAACAAGATAAATACTAGTTATAAAATGCAATTTGCTTCCATTTCTGTTTTGATGCTATACATAGATTCTGTTTTATGCACTAAATATGTGTTGAGCAATAATTAGCTATGTTGTTAATAGTTTTATAATGAAATATATATGGCACCAGGAAAGCACTTAGAGTTTTACACATGAAATCATAGTGTCTGTTTCCATAAAGTTTTAATGACATTTCTGCCCTGTCCTGCAGAGTACACAACACAATTTTGAGGTTGTCCTCTGTACAGGAAGGGCATAAGAAACAATGAGGTAGGATTCAGCCATTTTATACATGACACAGAAGGCTAAGAACAATCATAACCTTGTGTTATAAGAAAACAAAATCTCTCTGGAGTAATTTCTGGGCAGTACAAAACACATTTTTTTCCTTATACAAGCTAAATCCTCAGTCTAGGCTAGTGATCTAAATAAATAAATACAAGATGAAGGTGCTAAGAGCTTTTGGTGGAGACAGGTTCGCGGACAGGGTAATGGTTTAAAAATTGTGAGTTTATTCAGTTTGTGTGCTGCTTGTCTCAAACCAGAATGGTCTTCAAGAAATCATACTCCAGAAGGAGCTGGAGAGAGTCCAGTGTGTATCCCACGCTTGTTCTCTTTCTCCCAGGTGGCTTTTTCAAACTGTGACTTACTGAGTGTTCCAAGAGATGTAAGTAGTGGTTGCAATCTTGCTCAATATCTATTGTGAACTCTTCTGCTCAATGCTTGTGAGCAGCTCTCTTTTTATTATTCAATGTAGCCTTTTAGCCCAGTAAATTTGGAATTGCTATTGCTTGTAGGAAGCCACAGGCTTCTTTTAGACCTCAGGACCTGTCAGACTTTGCCTAGACTTGTCTTAGCCTGCCTGGAGATTTGGTTTTAGCTTGCAATGGTTTTAGCTCATGTAATGATCAAGTAACTGTTACCTGTTTTGTTTTAGCTTTTGCTTAACTTTGCACAGTTGCTTTTGTTCTATACACTTTGTAACTAATACACAATAATAACAGATAGTTACTCATGTGGAATGAAGGATCCATTGTCATGGAATAAAATGCAGCACAGAGGAATAAAGACATGGGATGACAGTGGACATCCTGAAAATACAGGGAGAGGGTGACACCAGAGACTCCAGGGTTATAAGCGACTGACCTATGGCCAATTATTACTCATCACAGGAATATCACCTTGGGAGCTGAGTAAAACTTGGTTTACTCATAACAGAGAAAGCAAAGGACAAGTATCCAATGTATGTAGAACACATACGTATATAAAAAATTTGGATGTAACCCGGACTTTCAGAACAACGAAGATAGAGCAAGGTGTAGAGCAGGTTAGTAAACACATAAAGTTTCTCTAAGCAGATCCTAATGTCAGGAGGAAGACACCATCAACATCACCACCATACTGCTCCTGGCAAAGGACAAGGGATGCCAATGACTTGCTGTAACACCTTCCCTCCCCAAAACTTTAGCCATTGGCCTTAGGGACCCAGAGGAGCAGAGGGTGAGCCATAGAAAGGGGGAAATACTTGAAAGTTTGTATGTATATCATTTTGACTGTAATATAATTGGAACTATAAATGTCAGCATCATTGTAACTAGACTAATAATATTTATTTCATTAGACTTTACTTTCATTTTATTTTAGTATTTTAGTGTTTTAGCATTTTAGCATTTTTGTATTTTAGCAGGTTTTGAGTGTGACACTCTGGCAATCTATTCTGTAACTTTGATGCAAAAAGTTGGTAATATAAGAGACACAAATAGAACAGGAAAAAACAGGGTTTGGGTTTATTCCCCAGACCTCTAGCATCTGGACCTTTTTAAAATAATGTGTTGTTCCTGCAAGCTGGAAAAATAGGTGACCATTCATTGGAGAAAAGCCAACAGGCCATTCAAAAACAATTGAAGCTCACTTTTGTGTCAAAAAAGAGCATATAAAGCTGATGGAGGGAGAGGAATGATGTATTAATAAGCATTTCTGTTTGCATATTTTGTAAGATTTACAGGATTCTCAGAAACCTACACATCCCCAGAGTGGATGGACCCTACCTTCTGCGGTGGAAGACAAACATTCATTATTGTCATAAGACAGCTGAGCTTCCTTTTTGTTGCATAAATGGTTTCTTGACAGGCCAAAAAATGGTGCTTAGCTTTTTTTCAGCTGAAGCTCTACTGTTTTTTTTTTTCTCTCCTTCTCTGCTAAGGTTATTTCCTTAATGACTCTTGTTACAGTTTTTTTCCTCTTTTTTTTCTTCAAAGTTCCTGGAAATTTTTAATATTTTTCTTACAATTTCATACCCAGAAATGCAGGCAATATTCCAAGTAAGGCTGCATTACAGCTGTAAAAGGATAGCTGTTTATTACTTCTCTGCTTTCAGAAATGAAATCTCTGTGTGGGCAGTTGAAGATTGTTTTGTTATTTTTTGTAGCTAACACACTGTAAGATCATGTCTAATTTGCTGAAGACTCTCACACCCATATTACTTTCCAGAGAGCTTTCTTCTTTTGGATTTTTCAGATAATGGAATCAGAATGTAATTATTTTATTTTCCTGACTTTGTAATATTTGCTTTCCTCTTTTTTCATTCCATTTTTCTTTCCTCGTGATGAAAATTCTTTGTCAAACCTCAAGTGGTTAAGGTAACTTTTTTATATTGGGATTATAATTTATGGCTTTTGTTACTGGTGGTAACTTGTTACCACTACTGGTTTTATAATCGTTATATCTTCTTGGGTGCTATTCATATTGTGTCAAATGTATAAAGTCTAAGGACCTTCTGAAAAAGCATCAGGTATGCCAAGACTTTTTATAACAAAGATCTTGTAGGCTATGGGAAGTTGACTGAAGTCAGAATGGCTGCATCAGAAAAGAATTTGGTAAAATTTTCCCCTTTATAAGTAGAGAAACACAAGATATTCATTCTAGCATCTATAAGACTATCATCATTTGTTGCTATTACTTCTTAAATCACACAGTGGAAATCAACAGCTGCAGGTCTATCTGTTCTATTTGTCTTTTTTCACTTTCACATACATTGTATGTATGTTCCCTAAAAAACTGATTGGACTAACGTGAAGAAGTGCTTGTAAATTACTTTTTCCTGTTGAAATTGTGGCCAATACCACCACTGCAATTGAAGGGACAGCAAAACAAATGTAGGACCGCTTATGCCTGGAAAACTTAAATAGATTATTAGAGGAAATGTGAATTTCACTTTATTTCTCAATAATATGCTTGTGATTATGCTTTCCATCAAGCAAAAAGTAGCCCGCAAAGACCTAAATCACAATAAACTAAGAACCATTTCCCTGACCTTCACATCTGACTTTCAATCCATATCTTCCATTTAAATAGGAAAATAGCAACCTGGTCTAACTAAGATAAAGCCTACACTGTAGCTGATTCTTGGAATAGAAAGAAGACAACTATGGTGTTTGCCACAGGCATATGAAATAGATAAAAGAAAGATAAAAGCTTTAAAAAAAAGTGGACAATAATGAATATATGGGAATGGAGAAAAGAAAGGGTTTGGTTTTTTCCCCCCAAAGTAAAAGGGAAAAAACTTTTTCAAGAAGAAGAAAACAGTTTTCCCTGAGAAGGAGAAATCTGGTATGCTTCTTCAATCTTAATAAAGCATTTAGGCAGAGGGAGCTCTCTGACACTTGAAGGGAGCAGAGACTGAAATGTTTTATCTCTGACATAGAGTCCTACAGTAGTGAGTTTTTATATTTAATGGGATGCAGGGTCATCTCCCGTGGGCTATTTAGTGGACCTTTGTAGCTTCAAAATGTGATTCTTCCCTCAGAAGGGCCTAAAGCTGATTATTAACCATGATTCATAAATTCTTCAGAAGACGATCAAGTTAGGTTTATGAATTCAGGCTGGGACAGAATGCAGCTGCCTCTTTTCTGCCTGTAAATATCAAGAAGGACTGTGACTTACAGAAAAATAACCTTTTTAAGTCTATTTTGCTTCCTCCTTGTCCTTTTCCAACAATGAAACAGCTGTTTACATGAATTTTTGGTGCTTGTAAAGAGAAGAAAAGTGAAAAGAATGAAAAAAGACATGTATTCCAATTTCTCATTAGAACGGCACATGTGGTGAGTCAGTTTTCAAAAATAGTTGTGGATTTTAAAGGGAGGACACAAAATAGTGGAAGAGTTGGGAACTGTTTGCTGCATGAAATCTGTTCTGATCCGGCAGTAAACCAAACACTTCATGATACTGTACTAAGTATATGACACACTCCAAATACATGGAGGGACACTAATATAGAAATCCTCTAAACATCGTTACCACACTGAAGGGACACTTTGCCCAAGGCATGTGGTTGTTCTTTTTCTCTAGGGTAGAGCTACAGATTTGTAGGCCAAATACTCTAAATAAATAAAGCCTGGACAGATTGTATTGAGTTCTACAGATTTTCTGCTATTTTTACTTTTCCAAAGGCAGCAATTATGAAACAAGAATATCAAAGTCCTACTTATTTCACCACAGATTTCATGATATTACAAACTACAGATATGGCTGCAATGCATAGAGACACAAATGCCATCAGGACCTATAGCACTGCTTCTCGTCTATTCTCGCAAAAGCCTTTTGTTATATGTAACTTAGTAGAAGTCTTCTTGTTAATATTTAAGATGGTTGGCTTGTTTTAAGTGTTTGGTTCTATGCTTATGTGATCTTTGATCATCCTTTGGTTGAAATCAGCTAGAGTACTCATATTAACTTCATATATGACAGTAGTTCCATTTACAGTGTTCTTTATGTTTAAAGTTGAATTAAGATTATCACCTTTGTACCAGCAAAATAACTACTTCTGTCCAGTAAAATAAGGTCTGAGGGCATATCACAGGTCCTGTTCTCTAAATAACTCATATGATGATTTTTCTTCTAAACTGCTGATATTAGTATCTAAGGTAGCTACTTGAATAAGACAATTCCATTTCCCCATATAACATGAAGTGGTGGTTTCCTGTTCAATTCTTTTTTATTTGGAAGGCATTTTAGATTTATTTGTTCAAATGTGTGGAGGAAGGGAGGGAGGGACATTTTCTTTTGTCAGACAGCTTTTTCTTGGTGGTTTTCTATTTCAATGACTTCGATACATTTGTTTTTATTAAAAGTTTATTTATGGTTCAGTTAACAACAAGTTACTTCATCTACAAAATATTCAGTTTATAAAAATTACAGTCAGTTTGTGGAAATCCTTTACAAGCAAGTATAAGGTATGCATTTGTAGAACATGCATATGTATATATATATATATATATGTGCCCACTTATGATTGTAGATGGGCTGATTCAAGAGGCATATGTTGTCTAAATTTTTAAGGTAATTCTATTCAATACCTTTTTACTGAAATCTGTTCTCAGAACAATTTGTAAAACAATTTCACCATCATATTAGGAGATACAGTCATATTTTTGTGGAAATATTTTATGCCTCTAATGTTACCTTAGTAAATTGTGTTTTACCATGCATTAATCTCTCTTTGTACTAGGAGGTAGAAGGTCAGCAGCTTTTACAATAATATGCCCTTCCCTCTTTTCCTTAAGTCTGTATAAAAAGTGGTCCACAAAGGGCAGGATCCAGCAGGGAAGACACAATAAATTCAAATGAAGGTATTGATTCATGAGCGATGACATGAGGGATGGTAGCAGCTGCCCAGCCTTGCCTTCTCCAAATGGTTGCCCAGGTCTCCAGGAGTAATGAACGAACTGCAAACAGCCCCCTGAGATGAAGGTTTGAAGTTTGGGGTATTAAAGTAACCACTGTCAAATTCAGGTTACTTTGGTTTGGGTTTGTTTTGTTTTTTTCACCCTAACAGACTAAACAAAGCAAAACAAAAAACTAAAGGGACTCAAAAGCAATACATGTTAATCAGAGATTTATTGGTGAGAGGCTGGCAATCTCTGGCAGAGGGATGAAAAGGCAAATGTGGCAACTACTTAGTTCATCTCCCTGCTATGTGCTTAAACTCCAAAGCCTTGGACTCAAGCATGTTTTGTCCTGTCCTGGCTTTGTGGAACGTAGGGGAGAATGATAACATAACTAGCATTATATTATGTTAACTCATTTCAAGAGGATCCCCAAACAGAATGAATCTCATTGACTTTGATACACAGGTAGAGTTTATCTGGAAACAGGGAGTGTTTTGTCTTCATGATGGAACTGCATGATTTCTTGCTGTTGTGCTTTGGGCTCACAGGCCTGTCCATGAGGTGCAGATCTCATTGCCTCCAAAACATTTCCACCCTTTTACCTCTTTGTTCTCTGCTATCTAGCAACCTTATTTATTGCTTCTTACCTGGGCATAATCTATTTTGTCCCTTGAAGGTACACTTAGAAGAAACACATCTTCTTACCTGACAATTACACCCCTGGAATGATTTCTTTTGAATGCTTATAATACAATAAATCCATGGAGAATCAACACCAAAGAGGTTAAATATTTCTTCACAGAAATATTAGCTGGTGAAAACCATCAGACTTTGATTCATGTAATTTATTATAGTCTCACATTGTCCTTCCTGTCTCGATAGCAAAGCTGCCAGTTAAGATCACACTGGAAGATTGCTGCAGTTTTTGCTGTTATTACCTGATATTAAATTTGCATTTTGTTATTATTATTATTTGTTATGAAACTAAAACACTACTAAGCAGTATTTTCAAGTGTGTCTCCACCCTTGTGCTGTCCCACACTTCATTTGTCTTTCCTCTGCATAACTGTTTAAACAGATACGTAGTGTGATTTTCAAAGGGGGTCAAGGGAAGCTACAGGATGGAATTGGGCAGCTACGTTTTGGTTGGCCAAAATTAATGTCGTTGCTGAAGTGGAAGATGTCTGGAGTTTGTCATTTCAATGTACCATTTATTAAAGCTCAGTAGAACTAACCTGACAAGATTTTTTGAAATCAGTTATCTATATCTACTTTTTCCACTAATGTCCTTTTCTCTTCAGCTTCTTTTAAATCAGCCTGCTGATAGCAGTCTTATAATTATTCTAGTGTAATCTAACTAAATTAATACCAAAGTTGCCATTCTAATTGAGTACAGGTGTGGATTAAGGACATTGTGCTTAATGTGACTCTTGTTTTTAATGGGACTCCACAGAGGAAGGGTAAGGATTTTTTTAAAACTTAGAGAAAGGAGCCTGGTATCTACAATGAACCTAGGTAAAAATTTGCTCCAGCTGTAGCTTTAATAGCTAGAAAGGGAGGTACATCATCAGCTTCAGAGCATCCCATGCCACTCAAGAGCTTTTCTCTTCTGATTTCATTTTCCTAATCTTTTTCCCCATTTTGATAAACAAATCGGTTCCTGCCTCTGTGCACGTGCCCCTTTCTCCTCCTTATGGCAATTTTTTTCCTGTTTGATCCCTGTAATTTTTCAACCTTGCACATTCACACTTTTTAGGACTTCCTGTGCAACCACTGTTTTGTCCTTTCTTTCATGTACACTCTCCTCTGACCAAACACTTCTGCTACTGTTAGCGCCCTAAATCTCTCTCATCTCGTTGCTTGTGATCCCTGATGCTGCTATGAACTCCCACTAGTTACTTCAGCCAGCAAAGCCCGCACTTAACAACTTCTTCACAAGCTCCTACACTGGCAAAATTTAGAAAGTGTAGATACATGTTGCACTTACCAAAGATCTGTTCAAATGACGACTAAAACACTGTTCTAGGGTCAACTCTCCCCCAAAAAAATGAAATCTGAGAAAGAAAGCAGATGCAATTATGATAATTCCAGTTTCAGGAGAACCTGGGTAAAAAATACTCCCCATCACTGACAAGGACAGGAATCACACACCAGTGTGGTTATCAGAATTCATTGGACTTCTTTCTCCTCATTCTGTGCTGGTACGTACACAATATTGCTATACTTTTCATCATTCTATCTTCAGGAAAAGTAAAAAGCACTGAGAAAACACACTTTTCTTCCTGGGTGCATTGAGGCTGGCAATGGACTTTCGAAGAAACTAAGCTGTAGACTGTGAAAATGTCTTGCTGAATCATAGATATGGGAAACATCATAATGTGATGGAAGAATTCCACTTGCATTCTGAATGCCAGAACAGTTATCAATCATAATTGCCTATCTTTCTCCATAGATACTGGGGAAAATAATGCATGGCAGGGGGGGACAAATGTAGTGTCTCTGTCCCACTAAATAATACTGAGCCATGTTTAAGAGAGTGACAATGAAAAAAGAGAACACAGAAAAAGTATCTACTAATCCATCACAGTTTCTCTGAATCATTGAGATTTCTTTAGTATCTATCAAAAGTCCCATTGCATCTCACATCCCAGAAACAGGCCATGGCTCCAAAATAAAACAGCACTCTTGTTGTAGTTCCATTCTAGAGCATCAAATTACATTCTCAATCTATTCATTTATGGTGGAGTTCTTGGAAAGTAATAGCAAGTCAAATCCGTGATTACATCTGACAATCAGTTTGGGGAACCATCTGAGCAAAATTTAAGTAACTTGAAGGCAACCTGTTCCAAAAGTTGTGTTAGGATGTTGCTGAAATGCAGCACGTAGACTGACGTATTTGGGTAGTGCTTGGGTAGAAAGGATATTCTATATGAAATACAAGTTAAATTTCAGCACAAGAACATGTTGTTTTTCAAATTTAATGTATTTTGGTGTTGGTGAGACATTTTCATCCTTAGTGCCAGTAGACATAAACACAAATATATAAAAATTGTCGCCTGATTATTAGAAGGTGTGTGTTCTTTCTGAAGGAATGTGAGTCTACAAACAACAACTAGGAAAACAGAGCTAGTTTTGCTACAGTTTCAATTATCTTGTTTCTCTTTTGCAAGACATTGGTTTGAGAGGAAGACCATGTCCTAGAGAAAAGGTATATGATACAACTGTTAGCTAAACTGCTTATCACATGTGTTTCTAAATTCTAAAATAAAATATGATCATGAAGATTTTCTTGGGAATCCCATGGCAATGGCTTAAAGTCTGGGTAAAAAACTGTGGATTAATATCGTAAGTAGAAAATATCAGGTGTCGATTTGGGAAAGCCTAGTACTAAAAGAAAATTAACACAAGTTAGTCTTTTAGGCACATTCGAAAAGCAAGACAAACATGACAAGCAAATAAATTTGTTTATTGGTTAGCCTGCATAAAATTCTGAATATTGAATTCAGAACAGTTTTGATGTGGTCTCTCTCTGGGTGATCTAAGTTTCATTAAGAAGAGGGAATCCTGCTTTACAAGCAGTTGCAAAATAATTGAGCTTTTCAAAATAATCACAGAAATTATCTTTAAAAAGTTGTTTCTGTAGCTCCTACTCATTTAATTTGATTAGTAAATAGGTTTCCATATAAAGTATCTAATATATTAAAATTTTTGAAAAGCTGATATTCCTGAAAAGTAGAAAATTAATTAAAAAGTTTACAAATGTCAGCAAAGACATTTGATAGACTTCTATTTTAAAATAATTTGGGTTTGGAGGCGTTTTTTTTAGTATTTTGCAAAATTCCTAAGATAAATACCTGCATTCCCTCTAGGTCACTCAATCTCAAATTGATCTTAATGATATCCAGGATTTGCATCCTGGCTTGTATCAAAAATAGTGTGGCCAGCAGGACTAAGGAAGTGATCGTGCCCCTGTACTCAGCACTGGTGAGGCCGCACCTTGAATCCTGTGTTCAGTTTTGGGCCCCCCACTACAAGAGAGACATTGAGGTGCTGGAGCGCGTCCAGAGAAGGGCAAGGAAGCTGGTGAAGAGTCTAGAGCAGAAGTCTTCTGAGGAGCGGCTGAGGGAACTGGGGTTGTTTAGCCTGGAGAAAAGGAGGCTGAGGGGAGACCTTATCGCTCTTTACAACTACCTGAAAGGAGGTTGTAGAGAGGTGGGTGTCAGTCTCTTCTCCCAGGTAACAAGTGATAGGACAAGAGGAAATGGCCTCAAGTTGCACCAGGGGAGGTTTAGCTTAGATATTAGGCAAAATTTCTTCCCCAAAAGGGTTGTTAAGCATTAGAACAGGCTGCCCAGGGAAGTGGTTGAGTCGCCATCCCTGGAAGTATTTAAAAGACGTTTGGATGAGATGCTTAGGGACATGGTTTAGTGGTGGTCTTGGTAGTGTTAGGTTTACGGTTGGACTCGATGATCTTAAAGGTCTTTTCCAACCTATACGATTCTGTGATTCTGTGATATATTCTAGCAAATGGGTAATCATAGAGATATGAAGAGGACTAAGCATATACTTTGAAACACTTTGTTTTAAAAAGTAAACAGTAATATTGTTCTTTTAAAAGACTGCTTTTTCAGACAATTAATGATACTAATGTATACAAGTTCTTAATAGGTTTTAACATTAAAAAATAGAAAAAGTTATATATACAAATTAATACTGTGAGAGAAATCATAGATTTAGAATTTAAGTTAAACACTTAATAACACCTTTGTTTTTGTAGGCTGTCCTTATCAGGATGTAAGTATCCCAGCTAGGCCCTGATCCTGCAAAAAGCAAACTTAAGTTATGCAAGTGGACTTGCAAACTGTAAACCTAGACTCTGTAATACTAAAATCTTGCTACCTATTTTGCAAGGTTTTGACCCCAAATGGCAGAACCTTGCCAGAACTTCCTTCTTTAAATAGATTTGTGAGAATGTCTGCTTTTTTCTTCCTACAAATTTAAGCTTGCAGATCTGGGGAAGAGAAAACAAGCTATTCTGGTCTAGACTGAACCACAGCCAAAGGATAGGCTTGGATCAAAGCATTTGGATCTGAACCTCAGCTGTATGTATTGGGGGGTGCGTGTGTGTGTGTATGTGTGTATGTATGTATTTATATTTATACATTGCAGGAGTCCAGATGTGTGATTTAATCTCTTCATCTTCATGCATTGTATGACTTTATTTGCAGTCCACAAGTCATCTGAATGATGAGCTGAGAATTTATTTAGATATTAAAATAAATTCTAAGCCTCAGTGATTTTTTCTGCATCTACTGAAAATATGTGAAAGCCACAGTGGCTGATACTTATACAGAATTTAAACATACAAAGCATGAAATGCTACTAGTTTGTGATGCAAATTTGATCTATAAAATGCTTATTTTTTTTCTGTTATTGCTAAATCTATGCTACATTTTATGAACCACAAACAAAAAATGAAAAGGTAAATGCCTGGAATATTTTTTGAAGTACAGTGCGATTTGTTTTTAATGTGAAGCAAAGAGAAGTGGTAGGAGGAAAGACTTTTTGTTGTTGTTTCTTCAAAAGTAAAAATAATGAACTTTATAGAGTTTCTGTTGTTTAGCTTACATTCTTCTGGGCACTTCAAGCTTCATGATTTCATAAATGGAGATAGTAAAAGTCAGTCATGTTTTGATCCTTATATTTATAAACTTTGATCTATAGCTAAAATTCTAAAAGGATGGAGTCCTATCTCTTCCCCCCCTCCTTTAACACTGAATGTAAATTGACCCACTGTACATTTTAAGATCAAGCTTGGAGCTCAATTTAAATTCTAGCACCTTCAAACTTCTTAAAAATACAAGTTCCATTCAAATGGGAGGTTTTTTCACTGCACACAGAGCTCTAATCAAAAGTAGAGCTGTATAGAATGCTTTAAATTTAATCCAAATCTCGGTGAATTTCATGAATCTGACTATTCAAGCTTTACATGACTGGGCTCATAAATGTTATTTCTGCTTTTATGCATGATAGGTTGCGGATTGCTGCTGCTTCTGGGCTTCACAACAAATGCCACAAACCAGAGTTCGTCTCTGCCTTCATGCATTTTTCATAACTCCAGCTAAAAAGTAAAACTGTACTGATTGATAATAGCTAATGAATGTGTAAGCTGTTTGTGAATGTTTTCCACAGGTTACTAGTTTGGGTCACAGGCAGTTGAACTGGATAACTGATTATCCATAAAGATCACATTAGTGTATTAAAGAAGAACATGTCAAATACCCAGGTGACAGAAAAAAAGCCAAAAAAACCCCAAAACAAACAAAACAAACAAAAAAAAAACAAAAACAGGAAAAAAAAGGTAAAAAGATATTCATTATTTTGCTGATTCGTGGTATCCCTGCACACTCTAAGAAACAGGTTTTTACATTTTTTACTCCTAATTTGTAAATATTCCCTGGGGTTTCTTATTCTAAGGGTAAAAATATAGTGGAGTGTCTATTCTAAATGCATTTCATACTGGAGAAATTGGCATTGTAGGCTGAGTTATACCTTTTTTCCCCATTCTTTTCTTGTAACAATGCCAAAGTTCTTCACTTTCAGAAAATGTGTGGAGTTCATTTTATGAAAACAGACAAATTTGGTCTGAATTACGTTATCATACATTCCTACAAATAATTCCTTTGTCTAGTTGCCTTTGTACAATGAATACAGGGACTACAATATCCTTTTCCTCCTGCTGGTATTTAATGACTTAATTTCTCACCATAGCAGGTTAAATGTTTTCTCCTTCATGACAGGAAAGAAGTTTCTCATTTCACAGATGATGCTGTTTGGAAGCAAGTATCTGTGGTAAGATTTTAGATTAACAGTTACATTTGTAGTAGGAGAATATCTGAAAGAATAGGATACTAGAATAGGTGTCAGATGTATTCTCAAGAAATATGGACATACTTTTTGAGAAATGGTTAACCAAAATTAACATGCAAATCTGCACCAAATAGAGCAGTTTAAGCTTCTTCACAAGCAATCATTTCAGGCTGCATGAAAACTCAGGAGAACACCACAGCATCACTTATTGTTGGAATTACACAATTAAGGAGCTAATTGTTGGATTCCTAAAGTTGGGCATTGCAAATAGAACACACTGTTCTTATTTTCCAGCCTTCCATGACAACTTAAGTATTTAGAAATGGGGTCAGAGAGTCAGATGGGGGAAAGACAGTGATTTACTCCATTTGAACCACAATAGTTTAGAAAATGAAATTGTGATTATACAGGAACATCCACAACTGCAACAGATTCTTGAACTGCAGAAGCTGTTCTATAAGCTGCAGAAATCACAGCCTCTCTCATGATATCTGATTGGTGTAGAGCTAGCCGGAGTCCACAACTTCACACTATGATCTTGCCTCTTATTTCAGGTTAGGAATGCTGTATAGGATGAGATCATACAGAGAGTGATGAAGCTTATCACTGTATTACAGCCCCAAAAACCAATATGAATGAGAAGGCAAGTAATTGCCTCTTTACCTGACACCAATGAATTAACAAAGATTGGTGACTTACAAAGGAAGATTTTCATTTTAGGTTGTTCATCCCGTGCCTCAGTTGAGTGCTCTTCTCAGTGATGCTAGAATTGTCTTTTTGCTAATGTATGTACCTGGATAATTATGTGAGATTCCTCCTTTTCTTCCCTGTGGCATGAGAGACTGGAAGAACCTACTTGATTTTGGGACAACTATCACCCAGTCTTTTGCAGAGGTCTGAAGGAAAAGGTCATGGAAGCAAAAGAAAATTTTACTACTACCAGAAAAATTATGAGGGAGGGACAAGCTTGTTCTCCTGTCACTGTGAAAAAAACTTTTGCTGAATATCCAATAAATGACTATGAATTTCCCAACCTGAAATTTCCTCAAAAATTTTATAGAAATATGCACGCACTTTTACGCCACTTGGGAATATCTCAGGTCAATGCTTGTCAAGATGCATAAGTTGTTGTAATTAAAATATTACAACTGTTTTAGAATGATATTCCACTAAGAACTAGACGTATGCTACAAGTAACTTGGTGCAAAAGAAGCGTGTCAATAGAGTAAAGGAATTGGTGATGAGGTGCTTGTATCTCCCTTATACCTGATTTTGAGTGGGTTGTTTTTGAACAAATTTAGTCTCTGCTATACATATAGTTTACAACTTTTTGAAAGAATAGCTATAAGTTTGTACCATGGGTCTGCAGGTGGAGCAGCCCACGCATTGGTTCTGAATTTAATTAAATAAATCAAATGTTATGCCAAGCACTTGGCGTGATTTTGGAGTGAAGCTTCTGGTTTTGTTTTCAAAAAAAATCTGGTTTGCACATACTAAAATTGGCCAAAAAACTGACTCGATAGGTGATTAGTAGAAAAAATTCAGGAAATTCACTTCCAAATCATATTCCTGCTTCAACCCAAAATCTCAAATGTCAGCACAGCTTTGGAATCAAACAGAAACTTAGTGCTATTTATATAGTATAGCTCTGAAAGACATGTGGGAAGTTGCATCTTGTATGAAAATTTGACCATGTGGCTTGAACTGTATTAACCTAGCCTTAGGGGAATGCCTTACAATATTTGAAGCACGTATCATTAAAATAAGAAACACTTTGCTTCCATAGTTTGATGCTTTTCCTCCAAAATGCACATGAGTTGATGAGAAGAAAGATACAATTCATTTTTTGTTCATTAATAGGCTTCGACTCTGTGAACCTGTGAACTCCTGCACCTCCAACATTACAATTATTAATTATCTAGAATGATTTTGGATCAGTTGGAGATTCATAGCCAGGGAGTATGAAGGGACTTCTGGAGCAACTGAAATTTTGGCTGTGTAATTGAAACAAAAATCCATGTTTCCTGAGGTTCATCCGTCTTTCACTTTGAGAAGATTATGAGATTTAGTGTTTTGAATTTGTGTTAAATCTACTCAAGACAGGCTTCTGAATGTTTCTGGAAGGCTTTTAACCTCTGATCTTTCAACTTCTTGAAGTAATTTAGGCAGAATTGTTGGATGTCTAGAGCCTGTGGAGGACAACTAATGGAGCAGGTATTTTATGCCTAAAATGTCTGGATTGAAATTTAGAAAGAATTTAGCAAGCTGGTCTATCTTGATCATATCACATGGAATTTTGAGGTGGAGTGCTGAAAACTGTGTGAGAAATAACTGGCTGAAGAAAGATATGACTTACTAATTTTCACTTAAATCCTACTATTTCTCTCATATTAATTTGTAATATTTGTGGTTGGGTATACGCTGAATTTAGCTGATGTGTTTTTTTCATTCCTTTTCCAATTTACATGCATCAATGAACTTCTTTTGAAATTATAATATGAATCTTCTTGCTATACTAATTAATGTGAATTAATTGATGTTAACGGACAAAAGCAGCTTTCAGATCCTTTTGGAAATACTGACTTTCCCTTAAAGTAGAATATCCAGTGAGAATTTGTGTTAATGTTGTAACGGTAAAACTGGCCTGTTTAGTCAGTTGATATCCTTTTCGACGGGCTGGACTTATGTGGAAAACACAGATTTGCTCTTTATTCACAAACAGATTAGTAAAATCACTACTGAATTGCTACTTGACTCTCCTCCTGAGCTTTCCATTACCTCTTGCAAGCACATTAGTAAAAGTTGAAAAAGAGCTACTAAATAAAAATGACTATAACTAGCGCAATCCATAAGGATTATGGACTGGGAGAGAGAACAAAGAATAGAATGACTGGTACACAGAAAGTCGTGTATCTCAGAAAGGGCTGGAGATTCACAGCATTGAAAAGAAGAGGTAGGTTTGTCCCCTTGTTAAACGCGAGCAATAGGTTCATTGATAAAAACTAAAGAGCAGAGTTCTGTGCTGTCTGCCAGAAGCAAAGCTTTATCCCTATGTCTAAGAGCAATCCTGATGAAAGCAAGCAAAAATCTTCTGACTGGTGGGTCAAGCAGCACTGCAGACATCACAGATCAAGAATAGCTGTGCCAACTTTGAGAAGATTCTTAAACAAATGGTATATCAGGTGGTCTTTGAAAACTTAATAAAGGTTAAGAATTGTTTTTAATAAACAACACTTTATGGAAACTTTTGGAATGCTCTGAGATGCATTCCTGGCAAAATAACTTATCTGGCTGAAGTAGGCTACAGTACTTGGGATGAGAATCTCTGAACAGAGATTGAATCTTCTATCAATTATCTATTTAAATTAAGACAGGCAGAATATGAGGCAAAATAATTTCCATTTCTACAGAAGAATTTGGATCACACAAAGACAAATGTAATAACTGAAATACCACTGTTGTTACAGGCCAGTAAAGGATAGATTGATGGTCAGAAGAAATAATACTACTAATGAAAGCAGTAGTCAGGAACATGAAAAAGTTGATGCTAAGTGGCCTAATGATTATTGATGGAGGATGTCAAACTGTCGCTGTGAAAGTGTGTGGAAATAAATGTCAAGTGTGTTGAGTTTTTTCCACATACGACATGGAAGCTGACCATATAACAGAACATCTCTAGTTTTATGAGATTATTTGTAGTCCTAGAACTGACTATTGGCTCTTGAGTGTCCTTGGCTTAGATCCTGTGAACATGCTTTAAATATGCATTGGCATGACCATAGAACCACAAAATAATTCAAATTGGAAGGAACCTTGAGAGGTAATCTAATCCAACTTCCTGCTCAGCAGGAGGGTCAGCAGAGTCAGCAATGAGATCAGACCAGCTTGTTCAGGACTGCATCCAGTTGCGTCTCCAAGGCTGCAGATTGCACATCCTTCTTGTTCCCCTGTTTGACTATCCTTACAATGGAAAAGTTTTTCCTTATATTCAGTTGGAATCTCTCATGTTTCAATTTAAGTCCATTGGTAATCAACAAAAGAATTTAACACAGCAAGCTGAAAATAAAAGATATAAAAAAAGGAGAGCATAGGTCAAAACTACAGTCTGGAAAATCATGGACGAAGTCTTTTTGGAACACATTTTTGGGCATAAAAAGGAGAGAAAGATGACTGGGAATAGTCACCATGGATTTATCAAGGATAAATCATGCCTGATCAGCCTGACTGCCTTTTATGATAAAACGTCTGATTTGTGGACAAAGAGAACACTGGATGTCATTCATGTTGACTTTAGCAAGGCTTTCGATACTGTATCCCGCAATGTTCTTATACGCAAGTTGGGACCTAAGGTCTGGGTCAGTAGGCAACTACCTAGGTGAAAAACTGATTGCATGATAAGGGTCAAAAAGTACTGTCCAGTGCATTGTACTCTGCCTGGATGCTGGTAACAAATAGGATACCACAAGAGTCTATAGTGGGACATGTCCTCTTTCACATCTTTTCAGTGATCTGAAAGAGGTAATGGAGTATTTGTTCAGAAAGTTGGAAGATTACATCAAATTGGGGACGAGGGCCCCTCTTTTGAGCAGGAGGTTAGACGACCTCCTGAGATCCCATTTAACCTCAATTATTCAATGATTCTGTGATTCTATGGTTGAGTCAAATTCACTTTGAGGAAGTCTGGAAAATTAAGCTTTATTGAGGACTGTGAAAGGTCTGCTATAGAAGCTTGGGATTTTATTTGGATTTGGATAGAAATCGCTGCAATGTCATTAGTGAAAGAATTACTAACAGAAACTGTTTCTGGATGGTTTTAACTTATTGCAGGAGTCTTGCAATCTCCAAATACAGAATGTAAAACAAATGCTATTAATACAGACAGGGTGCAGGCGTTTCTGAATGTGAAATTTCTACACAAGACAGTTATTGAATCAAGACATTAATATCATTTGCCATTAATATCTCTGTAATGAGAGACTTAATTGTACAAATGGCCCTTTGGTAATACGTGATTACAGTATTATTAAGCTCAATTCAAAAGAAAGGATAAGCAAAAAAGATTCATAACTGAGGTTTATAATTTTAGAAGGGTGAAGGAAGAAATAAAGGAACTAGTTCATGAACTGAAATTGCCTGAGTACTTAGAGGGTTGAGTAAGGAAGACATCTAAATTTCTCTAAAGACATATGTGCAAAAATATCTGGAGCTTCAGCTGAAGAAAGGGAATTCTTTGTAGAAATGGTGCCAAACTATAGACACACCTCAGAAAGGACACTTGGATCAGCCAATAAGTCTAGAAATGTCAGAAAAATTGATTAATCAATAAAGAAAGCTATAATTTAGAGGTCAGAGGGGAGGGGAGGGAGAGGAGAGAATAGCCAGAAGTAGAATTTGTTTTAGTCTTGAAAAGAAAAAGGTAGAAAGTTTCTCAGATACATCATAAGAAAACTAAGGCTTCTATACAGTAAGAATGAGGTAGGTGTTAAAAGCCTTAAATGAATACATTGCTGTGGTTTTCAGTAAGGACAATAATAACAAATAGAAGGGCAAAGGCAGAATTACTAATGGGGATGAAGGTATGGAAATTAAAATTCCACATCTGAGGTTAAGGAAAACTCAGAGATTAAATGTGTTCAAGTCACAAGGACCTGATAATCTCTGACCCAGAATTATGGAAAAAAGAAAACTTGCATATGAAACAAGAGGTCAAGTAGACTTCTAAGTATACCAAATTGGAAGTGGGAACCTATAAATGTAGGATAGTGAATTTTATATATGTGTACATATATTTATATATATATACATATATATATTTAAGAATAAGGGAGAAGGAAAGTCAACTGGCCTATCAGCTTGACCTAAACAGTGTAGAAAATATCAGAACACATTTTGAAGGAAAGTGTAATAATACATGGAAGTAAATGAAAAATGGGAGAAAAAGAAATGTGCATTAAGAGAAGGCAGATTGTTCCAGACTAATTTTTCTTTCACTGGTGAAATAATTGTCTTTCTATACTAGAAAAATGTGATAGATCTCATCTAACTAGCATATAAGTAAAGCTCAGATATTTTCCTGGAGACGAACTTATTAATTAAGAATCACAGAGACAATCTGATATAACACTAAATAGGAAGTTATTAATTAAGATGATAGAGATGAAAACTAAATCCTAAAATGAGCAGTGAACTGGCTAACAGGTAACCCAGACTGTCCTGGAAAGGGAAATAGTAGTCTGGTGCAAAGATGCTTGTTAATGTTTTCATTAGTGAAGTCAGTGCTAAAAGTTAGGCTGTGATGATGAAAATTCTTCTGACATAACATATGGCGATGCTATCAATAGAAAATTGAATATAGTATAGAAAGAAATAGTGTGTCTGCATTAGCATTTTATTTCAGGGCAGTGGGGAGCTTATGAAGTCAGTCTCCTGATTTTCGCCACTTACTGAGCTGTAGTTCACAATATGAGTGCCTCAGAGAACAGCTGGAAGATGTTTCCTGGAGTATCAGGAAATGCACCCAATGCTCTTAAGTCACAAATGGGTTCACTGTACCAGACTAATCTACATCAAAGTTTAAAAAAAAAAACCCAACCCTGAAATGTATGGACATCAAATCCTTAGAACCAGCTCTTGCACTCTACAGATCCACCCCTACTAGTCCACACTATTCACTAACGTAGACATACAATGTAGATGTAGCCTTGAGAGTTATTTATTTATTTATTTTCATTATGGAGCCATAAACTACATTCTTTTTAGGTAAAATTAAACTGAAGCCTGAGCTCCAGGACAGTACCTATCATATGCCAGCCCCTAGTGCTCACTCCATAGGATCAGACTAGACAAGTCTGAACTAAAGCCTCTGGCATGTGTCTTGGGTAGACAATGGGGTCTGAGCACCAAATCTTTGTGATACACATCCACTCCTACTGTGCAGTTGTACTTTCTAAAGTAGATATAGCCTTTGAGACACTCAGAGCTGGAATAACAGAGGTTTACACTGTAAAATGGGAGTTTATCAGTTGGAAACCACTTGGAAGGAGAAACTTTGGTTATATTAGTTCATCACATAATAGTAGAAGCCAATGAAGTGATGTGATCATGGAAAAAGGAATGTGCATGAGTCAGCATATTTCCTGTATTGATGTATAAAACACAGTAATGTAATATTAATAACTTTATACTGGAATCTGAAGACCACATTTTTCAAAACTAAAAAGTCTTTAAATGCTTAAATTTTTTTAGCTATGTTTGTGACATTGCTTGGAACATCTGATTTTCAAACAGTGGTTGCTCTTCAGGTTAACCATTTACAGTGTCTTAACTTGAGAATGCAAAACTGAGATTCTCAGAATCATGTTATTCCTTTATTTGTCCTAAATTACAAATAAGTTAAATAAGCAGAATAAAAACCCATTGATATAGCTCTAATTTCTTATGGAATACTGATAAAATAATATTGAAATAACTCTTTATTAATTTATGTATAATGGCCTGGCTGTGGATCTTCTGTTACTGAGGGGCTGGAATCTATCAACTCTCTCTGACCTATCTGTCAACATGGATGAAAAAAAGGAGTTTGGGTGGCAAATTACATTTGCAATGTATTTGTATACAAGAATATATTTGTGTTAATTATCACATTATGTATGATTTTCTTCATTTCCTCATATTTATTCCTAATACTTTTGTATACTTTGCAAGAAACTATTTTGATGGTAAATCTTCATTCAATCTATTATTTGAATTTTTAAAAGTATCTATAAGGAAGCTTAAGGAACTCTTGTTTTAAAACCTTATTACTGATTATTATGCAAATTAGGGAAAACAAAAATATTAGGGGATTATATGAAAAGTGATGCTTCAATGTTGATAAATGCTAGCTGAAAGCTACCTGTTGAAAAAGTTTGACATTGGATCAAGGTTTTAGTTTGGATCTGACACAACCATTTCAATTTCTTAAGCTTCCCATTTGAGGTGGAAGCTGGTTACTTTCACTTCCTCTGTTATTCGTTGCTTTTGTATAAAATCTGGTGTTGAATTGGCTGCTCTCACTTTGGGTATTTTGAAACTCATATCTACTTTCTGATTTTTTGTACAAATCTGTGTGCTGTCCTTTCAGTGAGTATATGACCAAGTACATGGAGTGCCTTAGCTTTGGGGAGAGGCAGAGTTGCCTCATCTCTTTATTGGTCATGAAATCCTGCACAGACATTTTGTTAATAGTTATTCCTGAAGATTAACATTTTCAGGTTCTGTTCTGTATCTCTATTTCTTTGTTTTCCAGATGTGAAATTTAGTAAATGTCGTAGAAACTTTGCCACATGTGAAGGGAAACTGTTCTTGAGTCAGACTGTTCCACAGTACCTGCTAATTATTAATAGCTTGCCTGTGCTTTGAGGCAGTTACTTTTTCCAGGTTCTGGATGCATCTGTTTCCTTCCAAAAATAGCACAATGATGTTCCAAGAAAACCTCAGTGCCCCATTATAAGCTCTATTCATGTTGTATCACTCAGTACTAATTACCAGGTGTTTCTTTAGGCCCTCATCTTTTAAAGATGTGATCATCTGCTCAATTTTATATACTGTGAATACTTCCATTAAAGGCAAGGGGCTTCTCACTGAGATTAAAGGTAAAAGCACATGTTAGTCTTTATCAGATGTCTTTGGAGCTGCTATTATTAGCTTTGATTTATCTATTGTCTATTAAAAAAAATAAAATTGGATAAAAGATAAACTTTTGTCATAAATTTTGAATCTCAATAGAAAATATTAGTCATCAAGTTATTCCTTTATTTCATTTCTGAAATATAGCAAAGTAATAAAATCACTCCTTGGCCACATTACTATGTAATAGGTACTTGGGTTTGATGCAGTTTTAAAATCAGTAGTCCATATGCACTTTATTTGCTGTCTTTCATGATTTTAGAAAGATATTGTGTCATATTCATCTGTTTATTGCTATTTTGGGATGTCAGGAAACTAGACCAATTAATGATTCCAAATGCAACTTACAGCAAATTTAGGATGTAAGGCATTTTTTACTTTTACATTATTTTAAGCTTTATGTAAGGCTGGAAAACCATTGAAGACTGATTCGACTATTATTGAAAGGAGAAAGTTTTATTAATTTCACCGGTAGTGGACCTGGATTTTGCACAAGGAGTGTTGTCAGCTTAGTTTTAGCCAGTATTTATACTGCAGAAAACATACTTCCATTACCCCAGTCTGCCTTATGCATGTGCCACATGCTGTATTGATGTGCATCCAAAAATAATAAAACACTCAAAATGTGAAAGGAAGAAACTATTATGCATAAGTCACTGCAAGTACAAAGCCAATTTTGTATTGTGGGATGGTGTCCAGAAACATACTCAAAGTGAGGAAAGAGTTTTCTTTCTCTAAAAACAAACCTGAATCTTAATTTAAGCAAAGTTTAGTTGAAATTATTTTCTTTTCTTTATTTTCCCTGAATGGTTTCATTTCCATCATGATATGGGGATTGGGGTTTGTTTCATTTTTTCAAATAGTTACAGTACTATTTACAGGTTTTGTTCTTATTTACCATGAAACAAAATTTCTCTTAAATGTTTCCAGGCCCAAAACTAAAAAAAAAAAAGAAAATCTCTTTGATTATCTTGATCTGAGAAGCTCTCCTGCTGGCAAATCATTCCCTCTCTTTTACTTTTTCTTCCAGAGCCAAAGGACGTGGTAAGTTCTGAACTGCCTGGACCTTCTCTGCTCTAGAGAAGCCGCTAGTCCAACAGTTATGACATGTGGTAAGCATGTGGGAGACCAGTTTTTAGCTGCATTTTGTTGGGAAAAAAATCTACTTTCTGTTCTGTTCAAACTGTTCCACTTCCTATAAATAATCAGATATTCTGTGGACCAGAGAATGAAAGGGAAATGCATCTTCAGTAAGGCAGCGGTTCAGTATTCAGCTAGCAAATGGAAGAGGTAGCTTTACTTTCTGTGACATCCCACTTCTCAGGTGAAGACTGTCATTGTTTTCTAGAAACTTAGTTCTTATTTCTAAACAAATGGATCAGCTTCAGCAGGCAAATTATATTCTGATTCTATTTTGGCAAATGAATAAAGAAGTCCCAAGGGATAAGGAGGAGCAGCCAATCTAGGAGAGGAATCTAAACTGCCCCAAAACCCGACTCTTCTGAACTTGCTAAAATTTTAAGCTATCCGCACAGTCAATGTTTGTTGAAACTGGATGTTCCTAAAAGCTTTGCTTTCAAAAACTTGATAATTTTAAACAGGAAAGTGTTGGCCAGGAAATCTCTGCTCATATATCAAGTTCAAAAGTGAGACGTGCAATATAATTAATTTTGACATAGTATTCTGAGATAGTCTGATAGAAGATGTTATGTAAATGTAAAGTATGTTTTAAAATAATGAAATACAAATTAATGTAAGTAACAAAACTGTATATAATACAACTATTTTTCTACAGAATGGAGCAGAAGAGAATGGAAACTGTTTGTTGGGGTAATATTTTAAACAAGACCCTGAACCATTATTGAACTGAGAAACAATATTTCCTCAGAGAAATTCATCTTTTCTTTCAAAAAATTTCAAACAAGTCCACATTCAAACGAAGAAAAATAAAATATTGAATAAGCTTGGAAATGTTTCCTTTCTGGCTCCTCATCTTGTCTGACTCACTGAATATGATGGTGAGCAAATATGTTTCATGAAGGCACAAGAAACTAACTAAAAAAAAAAAAAATAAGATAGTTGGAAGCTTCCCACTGGGATGACATGTATTTTCCCACTGGTTCTTGGTTCCATTGACAATTTTTATAGATGAGGTCACAGAAGTTCATGAAAAGATCCTGATGTTCAGATGCCACAGTATGGGGCATTGTACACATTGAAAAACGTACGCATGTACTCACACTCATATTAAAAATACATGTAATTTAATAGAAGTTGGTTGAAACGCACCTCCAGACAGTAGAAAATGAACTATTCCTGCTTTGGTGTAGAGATAATTCCCCACTGGCTCGCTCTCGTGCTGTATTTGTATCTGCACCAAAGAATAAGGCAGCACCACTCTCATTTGGTGATTTCTTCTTGCACCAGCCCTCCCAATGGCAATCCAAAGTTCTTGCCAGTGAAAATAAAGCCCAGAGATTTAGAAGAGTCAGTGGAGGAAATACAACCAAAACTGCATGAAGTAAAATGTAGCGAGAGGGTTTTATTGGTGGCATGTGAAAACAACTTCAACAGCTAAAAATTTTTCAAAGCATTACATTTCCAAGCACAGCAAAGTTCTTAGCATTTCAGCACGCGTTGCAGGTTTCGTTTGGCAGCGTGGGTGGAAGCTCACAGCAAATGGTGCAGCGACACATAGGTAACAGTGCAGCCTTCTGCTTGCCCTGCAAGGGAGAGTTTTACAGCTTTAAAACAAAAAGCACCTCAACCTTGCAAATTACAAGCCAGATCCTGCCAAATAGCAGCATGAAAAGAAGCAGAGTGGCAGCAAGAACTGAAGGACCACAGAATCACATTTACCAAGAGGGCTGAAGGGGTGCTGGCACCCTGACTGGCAGCGATGGCCGCAGCCCGTGCGTCCGTGCTGGGAGCAGCATAGGCACGGCTGCGTGGGCCTCCCATTTCGCTCAGGCTGCGTCTGCCCAGAGATGAGGCTGCAAAATTGGTTCCTTTCGAATATTTTAAGCCTTCGGAAAGCTTCAATAGGTTGTTATTTCCTTCTGCTTCTAGTTAGCCCTTGGAGTTGCACTGTTTTGATGTGAGCTGACTTTGCGAGGTCAGGCGGGTTAAATGGTGTTTGATTAAAATCAGAACACCCAACAACTACTGTTTCACAGTTTGACTTTGTTGGCCTCTTCATCTGGGAATTCAGGAAGACACCTTTAGCTTCAAAAAAAGAAAAAAAAAAGGCAGCTTTTTTTAGCTTTTTTTTCATGTGGCTTAAAGAGAAACAAAGCAAAAAAGCCACATTGTGTATGTTTTTCTGTCAATGGGCCTGCCACTGTTTATCAAACCAAGGCAAATCCAATTAGCCTGTGGCCTGCCTCCCAACCTTATTAACCTGCTCAGCTGTGAGAAACTCAACAGCCCCTGCCAATATCTCATTTCTCCAGCAGCTGATAAGATCAGTTCAAGATATTCAATGGGGTTTCCTTTCACTTCAGCTTCATTGCAGTCACCAGCATCTTAACCGTGGTAGCCGGATCTTATTTTCCTCTCATTTACTACATGAAATAGGATGGCATCTCCGAGGCCTATGCAGCTTGTTGGAACAAACACCGATCAGGCCTTCGCGGTGTTTGACAGGACGGGCTGATTTTCCTTATCACAGCTTGCCCACAAAGGCCCGGGCCAGGCCGGGGTTATTAACATTCCTCGGTGAGATGCGTCAGGCCTATTTCTGTCATGCAGACAGATTGAGCCTTTCACTCAGGCTCGCGAATGAGTGACACATGGCCTGACTGGGAGGACAACATTGTTATTTGAGTTAAGAAATCAATTTGTATCAAATGTACACTGTAATTTATTTGTTGGCTTTGAAGGGAACCTGGCTGAGATAAATGGGAATGGGCTTCTTTCTTCCCCCCTATGCTGAGCTGATAAAGTTCTTGTGAAGCTCCAGATAGCTCCAGTCAGAGCCAAAGTGACAAACATGTTTAAAGTTGCACAGTGATCTTTAAATCTCAAAAAGAACACCTTGTCGGACATGATAGAACATTTTTTACCTTTTCCCTCTATCTGTCAGAAAGCTGCTGTGACACATTGCTTTAGTATTTTTGCTGACATTTTCTTTATCAAGCACATCTGTTTGTGGTCAAAAGATGCTTATTCCTATTTTCTTCAATCTACAGCAGCCTAGGAAACTGCCAAAAGGAAGGAAGAAAATGAGACATTCTTTCCAAGAATAATGCTTATTCAATTTTTTTTAATTGTGACTTTTCTTGATCAGGTTCCAGTTTTCCTTTTACTTTTGTTAAAAGAGAGAAGAAACGTGTAGGGAACATGTATCATGAGATCTTGTCTATTTCAAGAAGTTTGGTTGGGTTCAGACTGACAGTGCATTAAGATGTTGGTATTATATATTAAATAGTGAGCTACGAGATTGACATTCTCCCCTATTAGAGTTATAAATATGAGCCCAAGTGTTGGCTCTATGCATCAGTGTTTTTCTCTTTGAAATAATATGAATAATCAAAAGTTACTTCTACGGTTTCACGTATGCTTGCAGTTATGACTCCATAATGAAAAAATGCTAGCAAACTAGCCACAGGCAGAGTAGCTCATTGACATTTCCATACAATAACCTGGTTGTTTAGTTTTGGTTTTCAAAAGTGATCTAAACGTAACATGTCGTATTAGATGACTATATAAGGTACCTTACCCTTACTCTGCACTATAGCTTCCCACCTGCATATAAGCTCTCTTTTAACAGATGTGCGTGTGTATGAATGCACATACACAGAAACATTATAAAGCAATATAGGCTGCTGTACTCTGATTAGTCCACAGAAGGTACAGCCATCCTCAAAGCAAGGTTAAACTTGAGGTAGTCTAAAGTGTGCAACCAGGGTCAAACACTCTTCCAGTCCTTCCAGAAGCTAGGTCAAATGGGATTAGCAGTACAAGCATTTTTAAGATAAGTTACACCATCACCAAAATGGTCACGCCATTCCCAGGAACCTCAGGGAGGGTCACGCATCAGGATTAACTCTTCTCTCAGGCTGCCCAACCAATATATTTCACTCTCCTCTTTCCTGCCTTTCCTCTGGGAATGTTGCAATCCTTTAGGCTGTGAGCAGCCTGCCAGCCTTAGATCTTGTTATATGTATGAGTACTGACACTGTAATAGTGTTAAGCCTTGCTCTCAGGTTTCTTCTGCGCCGTGCCCTTTGGGCAAGGGCTTGCCCTTTTACCTTTCTGCCCAGGTGCATAACGACAGTGCTGTTATTCTGACTTGCCTGACATTTTTTAATGTGGTGCTTTTTAAACCTTAATTCCATGTTTCCATGTTTAGGCAATACCTTCAGATTTTGTCTCAGTTTAGCAACCCAAAGACAATATATCATTTTAAATATCTAAAATGGGTTTTGATTTTCATCCTGTGGCACAGTCTAGAGGTGTGACCTTTGATTTTCAAATGCTCAGAGTAGGCAATACTGCAATCCAGCTCTAATTACCCAAAGTGCTCTCTGTTTACACGCATTTATATTTCTACATAAACATATTCCTTAAAACATCTTCTCAAATAGAACTGTACTTTGCCATGCTCTTTTAGCTATATCTGTATAGCTGTTTACAATTATTACAGCCTAAGCACATCAATCAATTCATTGTCAGAGCAAACTCTTCAAGAAATCATACCAAATATTGTTTTAACCTCATTGCTTTAGAAATAACCATTGGCAGTGGAGTAATTCAGACCCCAGAAATGGCAGTGCAAAATAAAACACCCTCTAGCTCTGACACAAGAGCACTCTGTCATGTCTACAGCTTCACTCTATTAAAATAATACATCCTCCAAAGCACTTGTTTTGGCCTTCTCCTGCCTTATCTTATATCCCTTAATGACAGAAAATGGAAAGCACTTAATTTCTCTTCCAGGTTTGCATTAATTCATTATGAGCAATGCCAGTTTTGTCTCTGCTGTAAGCAGGCCCCTGATGATGTAAAGATGAACCCTTTGCATGGAATTTGGAGAGGAAAAAAACAGATGCAACGATGTGCCAGGTTTGTTCATGATTTACTGTGCATTATTGTTCTCTAAAAAACACAATGGCTGGCAGCTGGGGCAAGCTGCCTTTTACCTGGTCCTCACTAACTCACGTGAATCGGAGGGAATGCTCTGGGCCAGGGGACTCCCTTCTGCATCTTACCTGAGAGCAAGTGAGTGTCTACAGCTGGGAAAAGCTTTTGATGAAACCTGTGGGGCAGGTAGTGTGACAAACCCAACAAGCAGAGAGCCTGCAGCAGGAGCAGTGGTTCCTGGGAAGATCAGGGACATAGATATAAGGGGACAGAAAAAAAAAACAAACAAAAACCTCTTTTTCTCAGGAGAGGATTGCATTGAGTTTGCTTCAAGAAACCCCTGAAAGCTTCTGGATTCAGAGCAAGGCTGGAAAGAAGCAAGGATACAGTGGGCAAGGGAAGATTTATTTTTGTATTCTCTTATTGTCTTACAAAGGAGGCTTTGCTTGTCTCTTTAAAAAGGTCCATTGTTTTAGTCTGAGCTAAAATAAACTGTAACTTCAGAGTTCATTGGATGTTTTTGGCGTGCTTGCTGTAAGAACAATATCTACCTCAAAACTCTCACTGACTCAGGGTCCCTTCTCTGAAAATACCTCTGCATATGCTGAAAGCTGCAAGAAACAGCAAACTGAGAGACAATGAACATGGATTCTAGCAATTTCACAACCAATTGCTATTAATCTAAACTTCACATGTAGAAGGGATGAATTGTCATTTTCATCTGTAAATTAAGGAAAAAGAAAACTCAGAATAAAATTCTCATCCTTAATATAACAAAACACAATCTGCATCCTTAACACTGGCTAATTATTCAAGTGAAGTGTCCCACATTGCGTAACCCCTGCTGACACAAAATATCTCTCTGGCACCTTTGGGCAGTCAGACTACTGGAAGGGGGGTTATGGTGGTGGTGCTGTAAGTAAGATCAGAAATGTGAAGCTTTATCTCAGGGTATCAGTGTCCCCTTCCCTAGGTCTCAAGCATATCATGGCTCGAAGTGGTTATTATTTTTATAAAAATATCATGTTTCTAGAGGCAATGGCTCCCTAGATTCCTCCTGGGAGAGAAGGGAAAGGGAGGAAGAACACAGCAGTGTACATCTTCCCAAGTTGCTGCTAAAGCTAATGTGGAAGTAACTTTTCTGGATCTATACTTAGAGACTTATACCACAGCATATGCCTGAAAGCTCAGGATAAAATAAGAAACCATTTGCCTCCTTTGCCCCCAGCTCTGACTGCTGTGTTGACATGCAGCGGGGTGAAGGGGAGTTGAATACAGGAAGCAATAGGCAGTGCTGAAATGAAATTTTTTTTACATGTGTTGCTTCATTGTGTTATTAGGGAGGCACACCTGCTAAAAAGGAGGACATGCCATGAAGTGGGGGAGATGTTAAAACTGTAAACATAGAAAAGTCTGGACCAACACTAAACAAGCCTGGGAGGAGGAGCCACTCTAAAGTGGAGGTAGTAGGATGCCAATTTGAGGCACAAGAGTTAAAGCCTCAGGAAAAAAGGAAACACAACTTCCACTGAAGAGTATTTTAGGAATGGCAAGTATGTCTGTCTGTGAGTAACCCGTGCCTAGTGCCTGCACGCTACATGCTCTCACTGACGAGTGAAAATAGCAAAACAGCAAGTGCTCTCAGCGAAGCTACAGAACATAGCTAAACTTAAAATTATGACATTCATTTTGGGAGTAGGAAAAATGGAGCACTAGAAAGTTTAGTTTCATTTCCCCTGGTTTCTGAATGAAGGTTTGAGACAATGTTCATTAATTAACCCTAAGTTTTGAATTGGTTGCTTGTTCCTGACAGTCAAGTCCTGGTTAATAAGAGGGAAAAGTACATCACTGCTTATTAATATAGGCTGAGAGAAAAGCCTTCCAGATATTAGGTAACTATAAGTTTGCTGACTGAAAGTATCCGTATAAATATTTGCTTCACACTGAATTATTTTGGACAGTTTCAGCCAAAACAATTTGGGCAATGATACAGGGCAAAATATATTGTTTTGCCTGTGCTAGAGGAATTCTGATGACCTTTTATTTAGTCCAGTATGTATTCCAGTAAATACATCCCTTTGAAAAGAAGGAATTTGATGGAAGACAGACCACTTGGCAGACTGTTAGTTTTCACCAGGTTTTTTTTATAAAAACAAATAATTGTGATGTAAACATCTAATTAAAAACTGTATAATAATGTGCATAAAGTAGATAGCAGGACTAGGGTTGTAAGTAAACATTGGCATTTTTGTAGCTGTGATAATTTTAATTCTGTATTTGAAATAATATTCCCAAAAATATTTTGTGTGTTCATATATCAGATTTTGTGCAACTGCTCTGAAAGAGCTGCTGAAATAATTCCACACAGTAGAACCATCCTTAGGTGAGCAATAGGTATAATGCTAAGGTATTTTTTATATCACATACAATTACATTTGGTTACTGGTTAACCCTTAGTAAGGAAATGCTTCAGGCTTAGCAAGTAGGAGATTTTGATATTTAGTAGAAGAACCTGCCTTTGTTATTGTAACAATATTCAAGACATAAATGAATAAAATCATCTCTTCAAAAAGAATGTACAATTCCCAAAGATTTAACATTAAATCTTTTGGGGGATTAAGTGGTACAGTGGTGCTGCTGCAGATCTCTTTCATATGATCTCCTAGTCTTCAGCCTGTCCAACTCTGCAGGAGTTAGAGGTATTCTAATCAGTATGAGACAAACTTGGTGAGGATCATTTCCCACTCTCAAATGCAAACTTACTATCATACATTGCACTAAAGAACATCCTTTCTCAACTGTAATTCTTCAATTATCAGTTGCAGAAGGCATGAATAATGGAGAACCTGATCTCAGTTGGGCTTTTTAAATCAGAATCCTCAGGACGCACCAAATGAATGATATTACTCACTATAATTAAAAAAAAACAAAACAAAACAAAACAACAAACCCAAACCAACAAAAAAAACCCCGAAAACCTAGAAATGCCATAATTCTCCCAGATGCTTTGGGTAGCAGACAGTCAAAAATGAGGAGTCCAAAACACATCATTTTATTTTTATTGGTTTTACTTTGGTATCAGACTTTTTTGACCTCTCTCAGTAAGCCATGGAGGGAAAGAGAAGTTGTTACTCAACCCCAGCTTTCTCCTGCTCCGCAGGCATTCAGACAGCACAGGAAAAGGACTGAGGAGGCCCTGCCATAGAAGTCTCTGAGGCAGCTGCAGGCCAGAGCCACAGCTGCAGCTTCCTGTCTGCCCAGCAGGTTGTTGGAGGAGCATCTCGAGGTGGATGGCTCCCACCGTGGGTTTCTGCAGCCCCTGGATCTCAGCAGCTAAACAGCTGATTGTTGGAGACAGCTTAACTACGTGTAAAGCACAGCCTTTGTAACAGCCTCAGATTCTTTCCTTTTCTTACTGCTCAAGCCTGGAAAAAAAAAAAAAGTATTAAAAACATGCAAAACCCTGGACACTGAAAACTAGGAGGTGATCTCTTCCAAATCCCTTTTATAATTTGACTTTTGCTGCTTGGGAACCACTTATTTAGCACTGCATTGCTGCTTTGGGTGCTAGCATGGAAGACCAATGTAATTATGTTCCAAATCTCATTCATACTAAAAATAGACTAGTTTACTGAAACTGTATTTAAGACAACCATGTATGTTACTATTCAGCAGTCAGCAATCCACTTCGCAGCCCCTTTGTAAATGCTTGCTTTGGGAATATCTAAGGTATTTTGTGATATCCAGTTGCCACTGCTGGGTTAAGTAAATTAGAGCAACTCATTTCCAGCAAACTCACCTTAGAGTGAGTGATGTGCTTCCAAACGTTTTCTGTCAAAGTGCTTGAGATACAATGTTAGGAGACTTTTAATAAAATATGTGGTTTTAGTTAAAAATAGCAAAGGCAAACACACTGCTCATTAATAATGGGATATACCGTAAATGATAGCTTTCAACAGAGTAATAGAGCATAGCAAACAAAGAAGAGCAGCAGAAGCAAGTAAAAAGGAAAATAACTTTGAAACTCTTCTGATTAAGATGCTAAAGTAGTTTCCAGTGTTTATTACAAAAAAGCTAATTAAAGAGTTTACATTTTATCATGCACAGTAAAGAACTCCTGACAGGCATTGTTATAATATGAAATGCTGCAGTCTCCAGTAGAGTTTAATTTAGAGCAACAACAAAGAAGGGAAAAAGAAGAAATAAAACAATTGAAATGTTGCAAGCAGACTGCCTTAAGCTCAGGGGAGGCCTTTTAGAAAACCGTTTGGTAGAAGCAATGCAAACTGAGCTACTACCCTGGGAATAATATTTTTCCTGAAACTGTTTCAGGTTGAAGTGTTTATAGGAGGCAGTATATAGGTTGTGTAAGCCACTGGCTAAAAGATTGGGGAAGTATAGCTTTTCATCAAAGGCTTATCACGCTGATTATGCAAGAAGATCCACAGATGCTGGTGTAAACCATTCACTGGAGAATTAGCAATTCCTGCATCATTACTGATCAGATCAACAGATGTCCATACTGCCACCAGTTACCAACATTAACTTGCTAATAAACAGCATCATGTTTACTCAACATATTCAACCAGAGCAAAATTTTGACATCTTCTACACATGTGTTAATTTCTTCCAAACACATTCTTGGCCTGAGAGCGCCTTGGAAACTGTATTGATTTCACTCTCGCCCAATTGCTTAGTGAAGAATAATGATAGATTATGCATATCAATAATTTTAAGCCAGTCAACCACTGTTTATTTATTTTAAATACAATATTTTGTTGTCATATCTGCAGACTTGAGGTTGAGAAGGTGATTCTACTTCCGGCTAGTAATTTTTCTGCAGGAGATATGAGAAGGCAACTTTTGTTTGTCATTAGCAGCCCTTGGGATCTTCATATTTTATTTCCCTGGCAGTCAGACGTATGAGCTGCTACAGAGGACAGAGTTGAGCTATAGGACACTGAATACACAGAAGGCACACTGCTCTGTCTCATTTTCTGTCACCGATACGGCTCTGTGATTTGCTTTCCTAATGTTTGACTTGGTGTCATAGTTGGAGGAAAATTAATTTGCAGAGAAACAGCTCAGATAAAGTGGCAGCATGAGGAAGGACCACGAATACCTAGTAGCAATGTTTCTTGCTGCGTGTGTTGAGCAAGGATTTCCCATCCCTTGTTCAGCATATCATAATGAGAGGAGTTCTGGGACACTAGACTTCTGCTGGAATCTCCTGGAACCCAGACAGTCCAAATATATATGATTACAGTCACATGATATATGGCCACAAGCATATCATTCTTTCTTTCAGATTTTACATTTTAAATTAGTAGAAATGAATCACTTCAGCATTGCATGCAAGACACCAGTACAACTTACTGCCACAAGAGAGCATTCACTTAGTACACATTTTATTTATGAAAAGGTTTCCTCATATAAACGGAAATTAAAACACCATCATTTCTACTAGGTAGACTTTATTTTGTTTCTAAAGCTGCTTTCTTCCCGTAAACTTTTCTACTGTCTTTGCTAAAAAAGGCTTTCTTTACCTTTCTCTGAAGTATGGCTGGGCTGCTTGTCTCTCTTAGAAGACAGTACAGATCTCTGTGAATCACAGTGTATATCTTTCTTTCTATCACCCGGGCATTGTTGTTGTAACTCTAGATTGAATTATCAAATGTATTCTACACTAAGATTGTTTGAAATAGCTGGGCTGTCATGTAGGTGCTTGGCTGTGGAGTGATATTAGTCACACCATACTGTCCTGGACCTCTGAAATTTTTTTTTATTTTCCAGATGTAATTCATAGTTTCGGCTTTTCATCTGTAGTCTCGTAAGTGGCATCTTTCCCTGTCTTCTTCATGTACTGTAGCATTGTTGGGACACTCATGTTGATAAGATCCTCTGTTTACATTTCTATTAACTGTAGAACAAAATTTTTAATAAAATGAATTTGCTCTAATGAAGCTCAAGTCAGTAGATAGTCACAGCATGGTGCAAAGTCAATTTGTTCACTCAGTCTTTTCAATGAATTGGATTTGAGATGGTTCCTTCTGTGTTTTTATTGGAAACTAAATGCTCTCCTTACAGCAAATGCACTCGTATCTCCCAACACATCCCCTTTACTCTTGGGTACTGCATTATGCTGTCTTGCCATTTATGCCAGCTTGCACTGTGGATACCTTGTGTTACCCACTACCCAGGGTGTACCAGCACTGCCATCAGCATTGATGTAGGGTGCTGTGCACCAGTAATGCCAGAGCTGATTGCTCCATTGGCTGTTTTGCCCCCCAGTCAAACACGGGGTTTCATGCTGCTGTTTTTTTATGGAGTACCCACTTCGATTTGTTGTTTAGGGCCTAATCCCAAATCCATTAGAATCAACAGAAATGTGTTCCTGTTGTCCCAATTCATTTCAGGGTGTTTTCATAGAATCATAGAATGGTTTGGATTGGAAGGAACCTTAAAGATCATCTAGTTCCAAACCCCCTGCCATGGGCAGGGCCACCTTCCACTAGGGTTGCTCAAAGCCCCATCCAACCTGGCCTTGAACACTTCCAGGGGTGGGGCATTGTCCTGGTTTTGGCTGGGATAGAGTTAATTTTCTTCCTAGTAGCTAATACAGTGCTGTGTTTTGAATTTAGTATGAGAATAATGTTGATAACACACTGATGTTTTAGTTGTTGCAAAGTAATGTTTACACTAGACTTTTCAGCTTCCCATGCTCTGCCAGGTGCACAAGAAGCTGGGAGGGGGCACAGCCAAGAAAGTTGATCCAAACTGGCCAAAGGGCTATTCCATACCATGTGACATCATGCTCAGTATATAAACTGGGGGGAGTTGGCCAGCAGGTAGCAATCACTGCTCCGGGACTGTCTGGGCGTCGGCCTGTGTGTGGTGAACGGTTGCATCACTTGTTTTTTTTGTTTTGTTTTTCCCTGAGTTTTGTTCCTCTCTCTCTCTCTCTCTCTCTTTCGTTATTTTCCTTTTCATTACAATTTTTATTATTATTATTGTTATTATTATTGTTGTTGTTGTTGTTGTTATTAAATTATTAAACTGTTCTTATCTCAGCCCACGAGTTTTCTTATTTGTGCTTTTCTGATTCTCTCCCCCATCCCCCTGGGAGGGGGGATGGTGAGCAAGCAGCTGCGTGGTGCTTAGTTGACAATTGGGGTTAAACTACAACAGGCGTCCACAACTTCTCCGGGCAACCTGTTCCAGTGCCTCGCCACCCTCATAGTGAAGAATTTCTTCCTTATATCTAATCTAAATCTACCCTCTTTCAGTTTAAAGCCATTACCCCTCGTCCTGTCAGTACATGCTCTTGTAAAAAGTCCCTCTCCAGCTTTCTTGTAGACCCCCTTCAGGTACTGGAAGGCTGCTGTAAGGTCTCCCTTCTCTTCTCCAGGCTGAACAACCCCAACTCTCTCAGCCTATCTTCACAGGAGAGGTGCTCCAGCCCTCTGACCATCTTCGTGGCCCTCCTCTGGACTCACTCCAACAGGTCCACATCCTTCTTATGTTGGGGCCCCCAGAGCTGAACACAATACTTCAGGTGGGGTCTCATGAGAGCGGGGTAGAATTTTGTGTGTATTTACGGAGGTGTTCACATTGTTCTTGAAAATTTGCCTTCTCCTTGGTGAATGTAGTATATAAATAACAACTTCTTATTCACTTATGTCTTTACTTTCCTAGGCTTACATATGAGGAAAATTAGACGAGTCTTCATGCGACACTGGGCTTAGATATACCCATTGCTGGATTGTATTTCAAACAACAGAATTTCTTTTACTCCTTTTCAATCTTGCTGTCTGTTTCCAGCGTTCTCCATTCACATTTACTGTATCATCATTTTACATGAAAGGAAGTTTTTCTTTAGCACTGGGCTCATAAAAATAAAAGATAATACAATGAATGAATATCACTGAGAGCCACTTTTTCTCAGCTAAGCTTTAATGCAAGTTCAAGCTACCTAGAGTGAGCTGTGATAGAAGACAGAAATGAGACTTCAGGCAGCTTTCTAAAGAATGAAAATCATTCCTCTCTTGCTATATTGTTGTTGCACAGGGCCAGGAGGTTAACGGCAGAGGAGCTTTACAGCACATAGAATTCACTGGCTGCGGAGGACAGAGAGCCACATGACCGGGGATGTAGCCTATGGATTTGTGTGCTGGTGTTAAGTATCCACAGGTGCATTGCTGAGCAGCAGAAAGTAGCAGTGGTTATTGGTACTAGACCATAATGGAACATGACAGTATTTTGTCTCCAACGATGGCTGTGGCCAGACGTGTATTTGCTTGGCTATTTATGAGAGGAGTTTTAGTTTATTTTAATTTTTTTTCTAATTTATAATATTGGATTACATTTAAAAAATAATATTAATCAAGCCCACTGCAGCTTTCTAATTGATTTTTTCATTAGATCCAAGCAATTTGGTTTTAGCTTTTGCTACACCGGTAAGAAAATCATAACTATTACCAACTGCCAAGAGGATATCTATGTCTCAGTGCAGAATTCTTTCCATTTATTCCTATTTACTCAATGTCTTTCAGAAAGGAGGTGTCCTTGCCAGTGACTCTTCACATACGGACACTATTTGACTATGAATTGCAACCCCAGCCAACGCCATTTTGATTTTACTCTTATCTTTCATTTCAAGGAACATTCCCACAACCTTTACCCCTCCCCCAGATAGTCAGACACTCTGAGGCACAGTGTCAATCATTAGACACAAAAATATTTCAGTTATTTTAAAGCTGAAGTATTAGTCACAGGCTCAAAAGATAGAGATCTAATGACTTACCAGGGGCTTTGCTTATAAACACACACCTATACTATTCTCAGAGCTTGGTATTATTAATATTTTTCCTTATTCTTTCCATTCTCACACTTAAAACAGAAACACATTTTCTCCTAGAAAATGCTGACAGGGTGTCTTGGTATCTCAAGGCAGAAAGGTTGCTTTCCCCCAGGCAATGCGCTGGCAACTTTCACATGGACACACATGACTGAGCTGCCTATAGGCACCCTTGCTTTCATTGTTTCCATAATTCAATAAGTTTAAAAACAGACATGCTAACAAACATTAGAAAGAGGAGTGGCAAGTGAATCTCTATGGGATTGAACTTCAGAAATGTAGTACAGCTAGAAAAAGGTGTCCAGAGGAAAAATATGGGAGGGATTTGTTATGCAAAAATAAGACTTCATCTGAAGCTGAAAAGTTACTACATGCAATCAAAGTGAAAAGCAGTGCTTAAAATAATAAAGCAGAGATTGTTCTAACACTCTTTAACATGCAGTTTGTAAGTAAATCTTTAATAAATTACATATTAGCACAAATAATTCACTGATTACTACCTTTTGCTGCATTTTATTAATTCATTCTGTACCACACACAAAAGCACTCCTGAGCACGCTACAACAAGGATTTAAAGGTATGTTCTGAGTCTAAGATATTTAGCAAAATTATCTTGGTCTCTTAAATAAGTTTGAATTACAGTAAAAACACAATTAAAAGAATATATTTCCAAGATGCCAAAGGTAAAATTCCAGAGCTACTGTACACATTAGACGAAATGGTAAATCTCCTACACTCATGATGAACAAGAATTTTGCCCTTGTGTAGCTGCAGGAGGAAAAAACATAATCTATATGGCAGAAATAATTTTACTTGGGTTACTAACTACATTTTTATTGCTAACTAAAATCTTCTGAGAATTAGATCAGTTTATATTTAAGAAGTGAAGACTTTTAAGAGCAAACCAGAGTCCTGTGAGATAAAAGGTATACAGGCACAGCTCAGTATGATTCCTTAACCACTTAATGAACTGATAGAGGACATGACAACAGAACGATGAACTGAGATATAGAGAAGTTACTCCCTTTTCAGTATTGGACAAGAAATGATACCATCCCTGAGGTAATTCTGAAATATGATTACTAATACAGTATGTTAAGGAAAGCAATAAAAAAGATGATGCTCCCTCTCACCAAATTCTCCCTCTCACGATGCTCCTTCTCACCAAATAGTTCGTGAAAGAGCAAAGAACATGAAGATCTGTAGGAGCTGTGAATTTCCACATGCATTTTTACCTCTGCAAGAATATTTCTTTCAAGATCTTTTGAATGCACATATACTGTGTATGGTGTAGACGAACTGCATTTGAACAGATATATATCCAACTTTCCTGTGTCAGCATTGTTTTGCTCTTGCACATACAAATGATGGTACGACAGAACCACATCATGGTGCAACTTCAAAATTTGAGCCCAACTTGAAAGCTGTGGCTGATGATTTATTTTATTACAAGAAGAGTTGCTCTCTTTTATTGTTTGACTGTGCAGAACATGACACTAAGACTTGACAGCCTCTAAGAGAATTTTGTTCATCCACAGAGAAGCTGAAAGATCACCTGTGACTGTGGAATGTATTTTTCCAGCATTTATGTTATACAGAGTTCTTGTTAATTCCTTGGAAAATGCCAGTGGAAAAGATCTTGTATGATGCTTTACAACTAGCTTACCAAACATTCATTACAAATCGTTGCATTTTGTGAAGTAACATGAAAAATTGCTGTACAGAATAATCAGTAGTACTGTTTCACCGGGCATTCTGGACACTTATTATGAAAAGCACTGGTTCAATTATTTGCATTCTAATGTACTGGATGAGCTTCCTGTAGTATGTTTCATAAAAACCTTCATTACAACATTAAATCTGCTGTCAAACCCTAGCTACAATTATGCATTTTGATGAAAATCATGGTATTTGCAGACCAAGAGTGCAAACTAGGTTGTTTGGGTTTTTTATTCATTATGTAGTGATTAAAAAATTTGCGAATATTTCAAACCTTCTATATCTGTGCTGTCTCACCATGGTGATACTGAGCAAGTCTTATTACTGATGATACTAGCCTTCATAAGAAGAATATGAATATCTTAGATGCAGCAAATCATTAAGGGTCTTTTCCAACCTAAATGATTCTATGATTCTGTGATTATTTCCAGTGGTGTACTGATGTTATACGATTACATTTTCATGGAGTTTTTCTTTGGTAGTGTGGAAAGAAAAAAAAAGCTTAATCAAGAATTAAGGTGATCTAGCACCTATGTTTTTAAATGTATCCACAGGAGATAGTAATTTATGGGAAATACAATTGGGATAGTGCAAATACTGCACACTGCCATATATCAGATGCAAAATTAATGCTGGTCTTACTGTATCTTAGAATGCCAGTTGAAAACAGGTCGGATATGAAGTACCAAGCAGTAATTATGGTATGCAAACTTGGAAGCAACTTCTTATTTTTCCTGTGCAATAGCTCACCTTACTAGGAGAAGCTTTCAGTCATTAGATGAGCTCAAAATGTAACACTTACACACTGACTTTGCTCTTCACTAATATCAGATATGTGCACCTTATATGTTTTGGTGTGTTTGTTTGCTTCTTGCTTGGCACAGAATTTATCTAGTGATATACAGCCCTTATATATTACTAATATACTGTAGTATAACACCAGCAAAGCACGAGACAATATTCTGTCTAATTGTTTTGATCAAACATGACACAGACTTTGTACTCGCGCTAGACACATATTTCTGTAAGTTATAGCTTTCACAGTACTTGCTTTCATTTTTTTGTAATCCTGTCTGTTTCAGACCCTGAAGAATGCAGCACAACCGTTTCAGTTTTCAACCTGTCAAGACTTTGCACAAATGATTTGTCAAGAAAAAGTCTAATTATGTCTGGCTTAAGGCTTCCATGTTAAACAGGAACAATTGCGGTGACTGTGAAAGAAACGCCTCCTGGCACTTGAGCAAAATGTGAAAGCAGCATGATTGTCCTGCCTTGTTTCTTTCCATCAACACCCTGTGGTCAGAAAAAGAAACCACCAAATACTTCACTTCCATTTCTATCAGTTTCTTGTGACTGGCAGCACCTTGGCATTTGCCTTGTACTGTATGTGAGTCATACTGCTAGGGCAACAAGAGAGCCTGTTGAATACAGAGTCTGAAACTAAGCAGACATCAAGCCAAGAGCTGCTACAGCAGCAATCAAGCAGATTAGCTTAAGTAATTCTGATGAGCATATTAAAGCTCAAAATGAATGAGAATGTTTGGAGGAAAAACATAAATCAGGCCAAGTGTAAGTGACCTGGTGCTGTGAAACACTTTATATAATATACCTATTTCGCTATGGCTATTTTTTCAACATTCTGACGTATCAGCAACCACTTATCTTACTTTATTCATTTGTTTCAAAAATATTACTTATCTTTCCTTTCCAATAAAGTCTACGAACAGCAACAGAACTTGTATTCTTTACTGAGGATCTGATCCACGTGATCATTCAGTGGTTTCATCGTTCGTATCAGTGGAAGACTTCCAGAGACACTGTAGCTGGGTGTTTTGAAGTAAAATCCTGTAAAAACAATACTGATACATAGCAAGTAAGGAAATGCATGGCAAAAACAACAGAGCACAAACAGATCGCTCCTATGGAAATTTGGCCTACATTTAAAAAATGACTGCAGCCTTGGGTGCCTTCATTTTATGGTGCCCATCTCAAGACAAATCAAAATGTCTGCTGAGTATTTAGAAAGGACTGATAACTACACCCTGAAAACTGTTTTTAAAGTCTTTAAGATGTCCCTAAGCCAGCAAGACCATAAACATCACTGGAGGCTATCCTGTCTGGAGGGAATGTTTGCCACAACTAAAATGCTAACAAAACCTAGAATCTCACTTTTCCACCTGCCTCATGAAAGTGCCCTGACATAGAGGGAGCTGCAAAGTTCAAAACTCGTAGGCAGCCACAGTTTATTTTCTACTCCTCTGCATCTGCTGGTTACCAGCTTCCGCTAGTCTGTAACTAGACAGGGCATAGGAGAAGACTGAAGGTCTTATTGGCACTCTTTTGTTTCCTAGGAAAACATGGGCTGACAGCTAGGAAGATGAATCCTCCCTTTTTTATTATCAAAAACTCACTTCATCATTGACCTGCAGAAAATCAGGGAGATACTAAAATACTGGAGAAAAAATGTGGTGTTCTCATTTTGTGAAAAGGAAATGAAATTAACTGATCATTCTGTAACAGCTAGAGCCTCATAAAAGCAAGCACTTAAATTGAAATTTCACGACCTCAAATTTCAGAGTGGTGACAGGAACCTCTGTAGAATGGGAGACTCACACAGGCATGATGCCCACTTCACATTGTGCAAGGTAGTAGCTTCTGTATTTATGGGAAATCTTCTGGAGTCGGATGTTGTAGCCTCTTGTATAGACATGATATCACTGATCTATACCATAGGCCATTTGTGATCAGCATCTACTTACTGAAATTTCCTCAGGGGCTCCCAATGAGGACCTGTGGAATGAGTAGCTACCAAGTGATGCTTAGACAAGTTGTCACCATTCAGTAATGATATCAGTACATGGCTTCTGCATGATCTGAGCAGAACAATGAGGCTAATTGCAATTGAAAAGCTAATAGAAGTCTGTGTTAGTCTTTCGATACCGTGAGCTGACACCTCGTGACAGACACATAGATTTCCATGCAACCAAGTATATTGGCCAGAATATTTAGAAACAGCCTTTATCACTGCAGCATTCTGGTGTGTTCTCTCAGAGCAACCAACAGATAGGTTTGCATCTCACCAGACATGTTCCCATGTGTTTCTGCTGCTAGGTATCAGCTTATGTACTATGGCGAGTGTGAATTATTGTCTTATCCATCTAATTAGAACATGGGATAGAGCATTCCCCTCAGTGGTTCAAATCACCCTATGTACAAAATGGATTTGAAGGTGGTGGCTCAGGTTCTGCATTAGGGGATTGAGGTACTGGCTGCAGAGGGACCTGAGTTATTGTCTGAGGGCTGCCCTGGTGGGTGTACTCAAAGTGCTCAACTGGAGCTCTCCTGCAGGTGATATAGATTAGATACATTAAGTTCAATCCCTTGCTTAGGTGCTCAGCATGAACCATTTCTAGTGTTTCTTTTAGGAATCAATGTGTAGTGAAGAAGGGCACCCACTTATAGTGTACAAAACAGTCAATATTTCAAAGTCCAGTATTTGCTGTGCAAAGTCCACCCAGAGACTCCATACAGTGCAGTCAGTGGATTGTGCTTCCACATCCTGATGTGCTACACTAACTTCCCCATGCAACAAAGCCCTTAGGGCAGGACTAGAGATAATTATACTAGTGTTAGACCTACAGTGATATCTGAGGAAGTTACATACAGATTAACATAGTGAAGATAAAGAACCTATGGTAGTGGCTCAGGAGACTGCTGGCTTCTTGGAGGAAAAAAAACAAATTAAGCCAAGGATTCATTTCTTCAGTGCTCATCTAGAGAGGGAACAAAGGGTCAACAACAGTACAAGTATCACATAAAGTTGTTCTGTGCTCTTTGCAAGTTTGGCACTTTCGCCAGGAACACATGGAAGTACGATAGGGAACCTTTTCTCTGTCTTCTGAAAAGGAAACTCAAAGCCACTGAGATCACAGAAGGGAACTGCTATACCTTGTTAAAACAGGTGAGCCATACAACTGCTGAAACAAATGCACTTACCACATTCAAGTAACAGTATTTGACACAATACCAAGATTTTAAGTTCCTAGGAAATGTTTTTCTGGCTCCTGTTCCTTTGCTAAATTTAAGTTGCAATTAGTATTGTGATTCTTAACAGAAAAATAATTCTTAAATTTCCAGATGATTTTCAGCAAAAGTTATGTGGAAAAAGAAAGGTCCCTTTTTTCCTACCAAATCCACAGACTATTTTTTTGATATCTGGTATTTTATCTACACACTTTAGCGAAAAGATTTATATTTTCAAGCACCTTATTTTATAAAGGCCAGATTTTTCTTCTCTGCAACACCTTACATGACCATCACAAAAGCAGATTTACATGATTTTGTTTTTTTCTTTCTTTACTAGGAGGTTTTTAAAAAATGTTGCCTCCATTTTGGCCACCTAATTCAAATTCACTTGGGCCAGTAACTGCATTTTTAAGAAGAGCATGTAGATGCTCCTAATTAGTTCAGATTTTTTGGATTGTCTCTTGATACGTTTGAGTAAGTAGGTGAAATAAACAATGGCACTCCCAGGAAACAGAGCTTGCAGTTCTCAGAATCAAGTAACTGCTTCGCTTACCCCAATTACTTGCCTCTTCCCCTTCTCCCTCTACGCCCATGTTTGGCAAAAGCCCCTGTCATAGTTCAGGTCATAGTCATACAAGATACTTTAGAGGTCTGTGTTAGTAACAGAAAAGACTGCTAGCGGATTCGTTACTGCATAAAAGCTAGAAAGAATGAGACAAATGTCACAGGACATAAAGCTTGATAATTGCTTTATGGGAAGAAAGCCACAGGACACTGTTTCTCTCAAATGGTTCTGGGGAGCATGGTATTTTCCATAGAGTGTCTTATAAAAGCAGTGTTTTTTATAAAGCATGGTTTGGCTAATATGAAAAAGAAGAGAAAAAGAGTTTCATATTATTTGTACTTGTTTTGTTTTTAAAAAAGTTAATCCTGATCTATGTCAAATTCCATGCTGCTTTTAGGTTTTTTTCCCATTGCTATGTAACTCTGGAGCAGAAGGTTTGCATGCCTTTGGTGTATTATGGTGACTGTACAATGTCCAGTAAAGCTGATCACAATAAAAGAAACTTATTCTAAAACTCAAAACAAAATATATATTAGACTACAGCATATTTCATGAACTTGTTCTTATACAAGAAAATGTTATTAAATATGATTGGAGTTATTTAACTTAAGTGAAACAGTGTCTGAAGGGACAAAAAAGAAAATGCTACACTTGGTACTGTGAGTATAAATTATAATCTACACAGGAATCTCCTTTTATTATATGCCTAAGTGCAACAAGAAAGCTTTGGAAATTCTGTTTGAATTCTTCATCTTGCAAGATTTATGGTCCAGTTTTAAATCCAGGTTGCTCAGAATCTTCACTTGCAAGGCCTATGAAATGTAAGTGTCATCTTCTTACTGAAATCATGAAACACAATATTTTAAAGTACTTATGTTACGTATGGAAGAAAATATGTTTCTGGTCCTGTCATTGCATGGTGGGACCCCTATCCTTGACTTAGCTATGCAAAATTTATAAAAACAATAGAGTAAACAATAGCAAAAAAGACTCTTAACAGAAATGGGCATAACAAGTTTCAAAGTGCAGATGTTTATCTTGGAAATATATCTATCTGAAAAAGCTCTTCTTAGCAACTGAAAAGATAAATGATCTTCTTTGAGAGCTTTCTAGCCATTTATCATTTAGATAATATTGGTCATTTTTTTGAGTGAAACTGACTCATGAGCATATGGTACAGAGCCCTCAATTAAACAAGGAATTTAAGGACTTGCTGAGCTTTCAGGGTGTGAGTGAAGCAAAAGACAGAGGTGGCCTATTTGACAAAAACCACATAGGCTGTAAGCAGAGGAGGGTCTTTTAAGCTCTGAATCCAGTCTTACAGATGGATCAGCTTACAGACCTGAGTTGCACACATAAGTGTGGGTTCTGAACTTTCACTCCCTATGCAATGTTTCTTCACAGGTAAAAACAGTCAATGGAGTTACTCCAGATTTATATCAGATAGTAGTTCTATTTAGATATGATTCATCTAGAGTAATTTAAAAATCTGTACTTGGTTTTATTATTTGTAATTGTATTTATCAGAACAAGAGCTGGATTATAATATTTTAAATATGCTACATTAGCTTATTTAAAAATATATAATCATATTAACTGATAAATTGTCTTATTATTAAATAATTTCAAATCCAACCAGCCTATTGCTATAGTACTTCACTTTTTTTTTTATGTTGTAAAACAACTGAAAGCATTGTGATGTACATGCTTCAAGAACTTTCTCCTTGCTCCTTTTAAGAAGGGGAAGGGAAGGGAAGGGAAGGGAAGGGAAGGGAAGGGAAGGGAAGGGAAGGGAAGGGAAGGGAAGGGAAGGGAAGGGAAGGGAAGGGAAGGGAAGGGAAGGGAAGGGAAGGGAAGGGAAGGGAAGGGAAGGGAAGGGAAGGGAAGGGAAGGGAAGGGAAGGGAAGGGAAGGGAAGGGAAGGGAAGGGAAGGGAGAAAAAGAAAAAAGAATCCAGCATAAAAACCCTCTGTCTGGATGAGCAGTCCAGACTTGGTCTGTGGTTCCCAGTTTCAGCCCTGAAAACTTACTATCTCGCAGAAAATTGTGTGGAATGTCCAACATTCTTAACAACTGCAAGGCTGAAATCATCATGGGTAGTCTGCAACATTTTGTAACAATCAAAAACATCGTCAGAGAACACAGTTACAGGACCCTGGTTGTGTACAGTATGTACAGGCTGGTCTGTTACTGCCTTAGACAGAAAATACTTAAGATGCAGGAGAACCCAGTGTGTCCAGGTTGATCCTTGATCCCTGATCTTTTCTTTCTTATCACTCAAGGTACACCAGAAGATGTGGACAGAAAGACTTTAGACTCCATTTCAGTAGTTTACAATAAAATTATGCAGAGGTCTCCTGCTAGGACCCTATGATCAAGAAAGCTTTGCCTCAAAAGATGCCTTCCCAAATACAGAGACTTTCCCTATCTATATCCCCAAACTTGGCCTTGGCTAAGTGACTTATTTAAAAAAAAAAAAAAAAAAGGCAAAATTGATGCATCCAGTAGTGCATTGGTGACAAATTTGTTCAAGTCCTAGAAATTCTAGGCTGCCACTACCTGTTTCAAGTGATCCAATATCACTGGAGTAGCCTTGTCTACTGAAGCAGCAAGGGCTGCAGACAACTGAGAAGCCTCTAAACTTAGCTAGAGATGGCTCAGCATAATTATATCTCACTCTCTGGCACAGCATGCTGACATAATTATAGCATTTTGACAGTGGGTTGCAATGATACAGTGTTTCAGATGGCAAAACACAACAATGCCACAGATTTGTCCTTTGAAGAATGCTAGGTCCTAAGAGTCCTGCAAATCTCAACTGCAGTTTTCCCATTGATTTCATTTCTGTATGCAGGCTAGTGAGTTTTGCCTGAGGAAGCACTAAAACAAAACTGAGTAACCACATGAGGATTTGAATATTTTTGTAATAATTACAGTTTGTATGACATAAGTTTACCTGAAGCCTTGAGATGTTGTAAAGCAAAGTTTCAGCAAGTTCCATCCAGGATAACAAAATCTGTGAAAAGCCTTGTTAATATGCACCTCTCATTCAAAGTTATAAAGCATTAAAGATTAACTCAAAATGATTTGCAAGGGAAGCCAAAGCAATTCAGGCTCTAGAAATTAGTTTCTCCACATAACACTAACTGTGCGTTTGTATCTCAGACCTGTTGGTGTCCAACTGAAATAGGCTAAAGGAGCTACTGTCTGCTGATAACCATGAAGAAATGCTAATAATGCTCTGCAAAGACTCGTACAACTGTGAAATAAAATTTCCTGTTACTCAGAAATCGGAGAATCAAAAAAACAAATATAGTTAGTTTAAAAACTCATTCAGGACAATAAAAACTTTTTGACTGAGTTAATCCATCAACTATAGGTCATTACTGATTTTTAAAGAGAACTAAAAGGAATGTCATCTGTGACAACCACAACCGAGTGAATGCCTACCTGCATAGACACTCCAACTCTGAAGGAGAAACTTTTAGAGTCATATTAGACGGGTTTCAAGCTAATAAGGTAGTCAGTGTGGGATGGAAAGATCTATTACTGTTACTGCCTATCACCATATGTTCCTCTCTAAATTCAGTAATAAAATATTCTGGTGGGATTAAAGGTTGCCTGCATACACAGTGATGTGTCTACATTCATTCTCTTTTTCTGAAAGGTAGGACTTCATCTATTCTACTGACTATACACTGTATCCAGTGATAGGACACATGGGAATGGTTAAAAGCTGCACCAGGGGAGGTTTAGACCAGACATTAGGAAGCATTTCTTTACCAAGAGGGTGGTCAAACACTGGAACAGGCTTCCTAGAGAGGTGGTCGATGCCCCAAGCCTGTCAGTGTTTAAGAGGCATTTGGACAATGCCCTTAACAACATGCTTTAACTTTTGGTCAGCCCTGAACTTGGTCAGGCAGTTGGACTAGATGATCCTTGTAGGTCCCTTCCAACTGAAATAGTCTATTCTATTCTATTGTACTGGCCTCTCCATTTTAAAATCCAGCACAGAATGACAGTTTTAACACATATGAGGCTACATAATGATAGTCACACTTTTCAGGGACTGTCCCACCTCCATGATGTGTGGTGCAACACAGACTCTCCAATGTTGTACAGAAGAAAGGCTGAATGTATTTGTGGGATTAAGTGGAATCTTTGGTCATCCTGGACCTGGAAGGAACTGGCAGATGTGCTCACCAAGCCCTTTTCCATCATTTACCAGTAGTCCTGGCTAACCGGGGAGGTCCCAGCTGACTGGAGGTTAGCAAATGTGACACCCATCTTCAAGATGGGCCAGAAGGAGGACCTGGAGAACTACAGGCCTGTCAGCCTGACCTCAGTACCGGGGAAGCTGATGGAGCAGATCATCCTGAGTGCCATCACACGGCATGTAGAGGATAACCAAGGGATGAAGCCCAGCCAGCATGGGTTCAGGAAAGGCAGGTCCTGCTTGACCAACCTGATCTCCTTCTATGACAAGGTGACCCGCCTAGTGGATGAGGGGAAGGCTGTGGATGTTGTCTATCTAGACTTCAGTAAAACCTTTGACATGGTTTCCCACAGCATTCTCCTGGAGAAACTGGCTGCTCATGGCTTGGCCGGGTATACTCTTCACTGGGTAAAGAACTGGCTGGATGGCCGGGCCCAAAGAGTGGTAGTGAATGGAGTTTACTCCCGTTGGCAGCCGGTCACAAGTGGTGTTCCCCAGGGCTCTGTGTTGGGGCCAGTCCTGTTTAATATCTCTATCAATGATCTGGATGAAGGGATCGAGTGCACCCTCAGTAAGTTTGGAGACAACACCAAGTTAGGCGGGAGTGTTGATCTGCTTGAGGGTAGGAAGGCTCTACAGAGGGACCTGGACAGGCTGGATTGATGGGCCAAGGCCAATTGTATGAGGTTCAATAAGGCTAAGTACCAGGTCCTGCACTTGGGCCACAACAACCCCATGCAATGCTACAGGCTTGGGGAAGAGTGGCTGGAAAGCTGCCTGGCAGAAAAGGACCTGGGGGTGCTGGTTGATAGACGGCTGAATATGAGCCAGCAGCTTGCCCAGGTGGCCAAGAAAGCCAATGGCATCCTGGCTTGTATCAAAAATAGTGCGGCCAGCAGGACTAAGGAAGTGATCGTGCCCCTGTACTTGGCACTGGTGAGGCCGCACCTCGAATACTGTGTTCAGTTTTGGGCCCCTCACTACAAGAAGGATATTGAGGTGCTGGGGCATGTCCAGATAAGGGCAACGAAGCTGGTGAAGGGTCTGGAGAACAAGTCTTATGAGGATCGGCTGAGGGAACTGAGGATGTTTACCCTGGAGAAGCGGAAGCTGAGGGGAGACCTTATCGCTCTCTACAACTACCTGAAAGGAGGTTGTAGAGAGGTGGGGGTCGGTCTCTTCTCCCAGGTAACAAGCCATAGGACAAGAGGAAGTGGCCTCAAGTTGCGCCAGGGGAGGTTTAGACTGGATATGAGGAAATTTTACTTCACTGAAAGGGTTGTCAAGCATTGGAACAGGCTGCCCAGGGAAGTGGTTGAGTTGCCATCCCTGGAAGTATTTAAAAGACGTTTGGATGAGGTGCTTAGGGATGTGGTATAGTGGTGGTCTTGGTAGTGTTAGGTTTATGGTTGGACTCGATGATCTTAAAGGTCTTTTCCAACCTATACGATTCTGTGATTCTGTGGACTTTTGGACTGGAAATACACATTCATTTGCCAGGATACTGACTGTTTTTGTACTAACTAATAGTGTATTAACTATTATATACTATATTATTAACTATATATACTATACTAATAGTATATATAACTAGCAGTGCCACACCTGCTTGCAGAAGAAAGGAGAATTTAATAAGCTTTTAGACAAAGGAGTGCCACTGGATATTAGTTTCAACCTATCTCTGGTCCCCAGACCGGGTCTTAGCAGTCATTTTTTCATAGCATAGCAAATGCTTCAATTGCTGGTCAAACTAGGTCAAAAGCAGGCCTTGAGCAGCAATCCTTCAGTGCTGGAGATATATAAGGCTCCTTTTTTCATTACTCCTCCTTTTTTTATTACTTATGGGCATCTCCAGTGCCATGATGCTGTATATCTCTTTGGCACTAGGTCTTAGTCCCATTGGTATCCACACTGCCTGCAGAATGCTTTGTACCTGGATTCTGCTTCTGCGTGAAACAGATACTTCCCCTGCTGGAAGAACTCAGGTATTGACAGACTGTCTACTGTGTGGTCAAAAATGTATATATAGCATGGATGTGGTCAGCACTGTTTAGTATTCCAAGAGGTTTAGACCTTTCCAGATGAGCTGGCAATGAGGTGCACATTAAAAAGCGTGTGCTGTCAAGACAATGATCAGGTAACTGTTGTCCCAGGGAGTGTTCCTGACTCTATACAGTCTGAATACGGCCTGTCTGCCTTGATAAATTCAGAATAAGAGTTGAACAGAATGGCTGTGAATCAGTCTACATCGCTTGACCTAGGGATTAAATGGAGCTGAATGACAGAGTTTCCAGAGACACTGTAAGGAAAAGGCTCAATTTGTTGCAGATCTCATCAAAAGAGCAACATTAACTTTACTGGAAAGATAACTGCATCATCTGAAATCTGCAAGGCCTCCTTGAAGCTGAATCTTGGTCCAGTTTTCAGGACCAGTTCAAATGGAGGAAACAAAGAAAGTGAGGTTTACTATCAACATTTTTCCTCAGAACCAACTGATACAGCAGACTATTTCATTCTCTACATCCTTCCATTATCCTCAAACCCAGAATTAATGCAGAGAAGAAATTCTCAGCCAGCATAATTAAAAATAATGGAAAAAACACTTTTTTTCTTGTGTATATATATGCATAAAATACACTTGGACAAAAGGAGTGGGGTGGAACTGGGACATGACTATTTGATAACATTATTTTTGGAGAAAAATTCTTTTAGCTTTTATGGCTGTGAAATAGTGTTTGACATCCATAAATTCTTGAGTTGTGGTGCGAGAGATGTACCAAAATGTGGTTGTTTGATATAAACTTTGTAATGGAATGAAAAGATCAAAATCATTAGTCTGCAAAATATGTACTCCTGAGAAATGTTACATGGCAGTAAGCAAATAATAAAAAAAAAGATTCAGAAACTGGAATTATATTTGAGTTATCTACATCTGAGTTGTACTGAAGTTATATATACCTTATAAATATATAAAGCTCAGGTTATCCCAGAATTATACTAGTTCCATGTTAACATTTTTCAGTGTAGGTTAATGCATTTATACAAAAAGGTATCATCACACTTGATTAGCACTGAAACAAATGACTGAAAATAGGTGATAATTTTGGAAAGAGGTGCCAGCAAATTAGTAAGTCAGTATTATAGATTGTAACAGCTTTCCTTCTGATACATTGCTTAAAGCCCTTGTCCTAAAGATCTGCTTGATCTCATTTGAATTTCTGGACCTTCACAAGGTGCAGCAGATCTTCCACAAACCACTGACTGCAAAAGCAGGTTATAAGTGCAATCCACTAAATCTCTACAACTTTACTTCTTTGTTGACAAACTGTTCTCAACTTTCTTATTATTAATTTAGATAACAATCTGAAAATAATCCTTGGTATGTTTTAAAGATGGATTAAAAAAGAAAGTTAAACTCTTAATTGTTTTTCCTGCCAGATTCATTCTCTGCCATATAGTCTCACAAGTACATACTCAACACATTCCTGTGTGGCATATGGTGTGAACTAACCCTGAACTGAACTTACAGTAACTAAAGAATAATATGTTATGATAGGGATATACAATAATGTCATATGTATATGATAATGAAGATCATCTGCTACAGCACCCAAATTGAACTATTTTTCCAGTGTAGCCAGAACTCAATTTCATCATCTTCAAGAAGTAGTTCAAACCATCAAAGTGTGGCTGATCACTCAACTCCTGGAGCACATCCTATTTTTTTCTTGAATTGGTGAGTAGCTGAAAGGTTAAATTGTCATTGGATAATGGACAGCTGTTATGGACAGGACTTATGGCAATTCTAGTAACATTACTGTGCTCTTTATGTTATTGCATAGATTTTGACTGAAATTCACTCAGGGACCCCATAGAGGTCTGCAAGAATAACATCCTTCAGAGTTTTATCCTACTCAGGACAAGGCCTGATGTTATTTTCATCATCATAATCATATAATTACGTTTCTCTGGTGAATGTGATGATGCATGCATCCTTGAAGGATGTCAGACAGACCTGCTAGTCCAGAAATGTGTGTAACATTTCCTTTCCTAGAGCCTAGTTCCCAACACACTTGTGACTGAGGGGAAAGAACATGAGTAGATTTAAATGCGCAATTATCTCCAGTGACTTCAGAGGAATCAAAGCAAATTTATACAAGCTAAATCCCTGTTTCCACCACTGCCAGAATCCATCATCCAACTGAGTTGTTCTTGCGTAGCCAAAGTGTCTTCCATTGGTTTTGATATAAAGAAATGCTGCTATTTCTCTAGTCTCTTCACCGTTCTTCAGGTAGATTCATTTTTTCCTCCTTACAGTTAATAATCTCAGATTTATATGCTATCTTAACTCTCTTCTAAGTATTCTCTAAATCTCACACTCCTTGGGCATTACTTTTTATTTTAAATGTATTTCTGCTGTCCTACTAGAGCACAAATCTGTGCCGACCCAGGGAAGGACTGTTTTTACAGCAGGAAGAAAGGTGATTTCCCTTTCAATATATATGAATTTAATAGTATTGCTCCTTCTAACATGACAGTTTTGGTTGTCCCGAGCTGAACTGAGGAGATTCAGAGCCTTGAGGTGCTGAAAAAGCATATTTATTATTGTGTATCTTTATGGAGATACAACAGAATCTCTTATCTGCACCCAGCCTTCTGTGTAAGCGGGTGAGAAAGACAGGCACTGTGCTTACACCTCCTTTCTTCCTCCATCAGGGTACCACAAGCTACAACAGAAGCCAAGATAATACTGTCCCTGAGCAATTAATTTTCAAAAAGATACAATTAGAAAGGCATATTCTGTTTAGTATACTTGCTCACTAGGACCCCAACTTCCGTATGTTTATGTCAGGCAGAACCTACGCTCTGTATTTGCTTTCTCTCTGCAGGGCAACATCCTGTCTACTTTTCTTTTTCCTTAATAGTTTAGCCCTTTGGTATCAACATCTTATGACAACACGAGAAGAAAAGAAAAGCTGATTTCTGCACAAGGCAAGCTTAGCTACAATCTCCTCACCTTTGTGTAGATGTCCCTGAAGACTGCTCCATATTTGAGATATAGATGTTGAAAGGAGGTTTCTCAGCACACTGCATGTAATCCAGTGTTTTTCAATCAGTGTTTTTCCTTGTCTTCTGTACTTTGCATTTCTCTCTCCTGGACATTTCAACTCACTGCTTTTCTACCAGGTTAAATCCTTCAAAGTAGGGGGGGAGGGGGCGGAAAGCAGTTTAAATGCATATGGGAGTTTACAGAAATAAAGGTCAAATCAATGACAACTTTTATGTTAATTTATTCTTTCAGTTCTTAGGTCCTACTTAACTTGCCCTTTTTGGATGACAAAGGAATTGCATACAGCCCATTTCTGAATATTAAGGAGAAAGTGGTGCAAAGCAGCAACATAGAATACCAGTTTGCAAAAACTTTCTTTGCACCACCTTTTTCCTTCTTACATATTGGGTTCAAATTCTCCTGGGTTTTCTTTCTTTCAGTGTGAGTAAAACATTCTTTTATGAGTGTGTTCTCAATATCATACAGTAGCAATCATTTTGATCTTTTTCATACTTAGCCATTGTCTGTTTCATATGCTTTGAATTCCTGCACTATTTCGTCTGTCATCCTTTGTAATTATCATGGCATATTTCTGAGGCTGGTTTGGTCTCCTAGGAAGAGAACTTTATTGTTTTGCTTATAAGGAAAATAGATGTTTAAAGAGTTTCTTTTCTTAAGAGCTGCGATCATACCTCTATTATCACTTCTTGAAATCATCTTGTTAATGGAGAGAAGTCCTAGCTTTGCCATCACTGACAGCTGACCCACAATTTGCAGATTGACTGCATCCCTGAGCTAGCGTACATCATAATAATTCTGGTCAGAATACTTTTGGGATTTCTTCTATCATGAGTTCATGTGGATTGTGCCATTGTTTGTATGTAACTTATTTCCCTGTTAGCACGTAGGAATCAAGTGTGCACTGTCCAAATCCTCATCCCTGGGTTATCTGCTGTTTGTAGAAGGCTGTGTTCATACAAACAGTGAGCTGTATTTTTAGGCTGAGTTACTGGAGAGACTTTTCACTCTCATGCTAATTCAATTAAATTCCCCAAAGTATTTTGAGTGTAATAGTTTTCACATAATGCCACCTGAAACCTTCTCATACCTTAGGAGATAATGGTAATGTAGGAGGAATTTGTGCCCTAATAATTCATTAAAAACATATGTATGTCTTCCTACGGTAAACTCATTGAGGAAACATAAGAACTATGGGGTCATTAATGCCACTATTTTGTCAATCTCAGTATGCATCATCCTGGAAGACTTTGACCTTCCCAGTGCAGAATGGAAGGAATAATTGTTGTGTTGCCCCTGCCACAACAGCTGATAGACATCCTCTTTAAAAGGTCGTTGAAAAAACAAGAAGGAATAATTAGATCCAATTTTGTGATGTAGTCACAACACAGTAGCATGTCCAGCCATGTTGGTCTATCTCAATAGTATGAAAGGCTTCAGAATGGTATTTGAAAGGAAGAATAATAAAAGACATAGAAAGAAATAGAATATGAGATGAAATACAATAATAAATGAGATAAAATGCCAGATTGGTTTGCAAATACAGATTGTGCCAAACTGATTAGATAGATGTCCCTCTTTGACAACTTTTTCTTGGTTTGTTTTTTTTTTTTTTTACAAAGGAGATGCCATAGAATATTTCTGGTTAGATTTCAATAAATGATTTAAGCAGGACTTGAAATATTGTAAATTAAGCTGTGAGGGTTGGGATTTATTCAGTTTTGGTCATTCGTTTATAAGAAAAAGGAATTAAAGTGAGAAAAGAGGCACAAATGATGAAGCTAGTGTTGTGCATGTTGTAGGATGGGATGCTACAAGAGCTTAGTTTGTTAACATATCAAAACAAAATCTAGTGAGAGATGTTCTTGCTCTCTCTTTATTAATACACCTCAGAAAAAACTAGACATTTCAGAATAATCTGAGCAAGAAGCACAACCCATCAACTCATCTGAATCAGTACTATTCTGGAATGGTAGGATTAATGAGGACAAAAAAAAGCATAACAAATTTTAATCAAAGAATTATTGAGGTTGGAAGGGATCTCTTGAGATCATACAGTCCAACCCAACTACTCAACTCAGGGTCAGCTTGAGCAGGTTGCCACGAACCTTGTGCAGTTAGGTTTTGAATATCTTGCAGGACAAATACACCACAATCTCTCAGGACAATCTATTTCAGTGTTTGACCACCATCAATTAGCATGAGAGTGAAAAGTCTCTACAGTAACTCAACAAAAAGATATAGAGCTTAATCTCATTATGAGAGAGAATTTAGGACATGACTGTCTGTCATGCCATAGAACTGGATTTACTGATCTAGAGCGTGATTTCCAGCTCTAACTTACTCTTTCTTTTTTATTATGTCCTCATGTCTGAAGCTAAAGAACTTCTTAATTGTAGTCCTCTTCTCCTACTACCTTGTTAATCTTCTTTTCTGGATGCTTGGGGCTTTCCCTCGTCATTTACTCAGGTTGTTCTCCCCTTTAATAGGTTTTTTATAGTTCCACTAGGATGCAGTGACTCATCTTGCCACTTTCCTACTGTAACTGCATGGCACTATGTTAGCCTTAATTTGTCTGGGATTCCATTGATTTCCTGTTAAATAGGGTTTTGGCTCTTGAATTTATCTTTTTCTAATGGTTATATTTTTCAGTGTTTAGATAAAAGGTAGAGGTGAATGACTTCATCATAAGAGAACTTTCTTGAAATAAGCTAGCAGTTAAATAAACAGTTTCATCTGCATTCGGTCAGATGAAATAAACCTTACTCAAACTAGAGTAACAGCTGGGCTTCCAACCTGCATCTGATAAGACAGAAAGAAAATCCATGAGAAGTTACAAACTTCAGGACAGTGTACATGGGGTGAGGTCTTTCTCTTTAACTCACTTTTGCAGCTCTAATTTAGGATTCTACCAAAAATGAAAAGATTCTTTGATAACAAGTTGTGGATAACTGCTATTTTAGTATTGTCAGTATATAAACGTTCCTCGGGGAATTCAACATTCACTGATAAGCCATCCTGAACGGGAATCAATGAAACTTATATAGCTCTTTATTATCCTTTTTCCTATTTCTTGATCTCCCTCTTCACTTCCCTTCAACCTGCCTTTCTCTGCCCCAGTCTTCTCCAAACAACCCATCCCTAACTACCCTTTCCGTGTTGATCCTAGTTTTTCTACATCCATACGGAAATTTCTGATACTGTTACCTAGGTGATCTTGGCCTTATGTGGTACTACTGATGGGGTTACCTACTGATGGGATGTTGGCCTTTCAAGATTCTACTACCCAGAAAGTCCCCAATACTCCAGTTTGGTTTTCTTTAGGTTTTGGCCATTTCTCACATAACTCCCTATAACCCATGAAATCCAGCCATCTGTAATTTCTGTTATCTTCTAACATTGTAATCTATCATGTCCAGTAACTTCTGATGTCCAGCGGTTTCTCCTATACTGTCCATGTAGCCTAACCTCAGATCAGGGAATGGTCAGTGGCCTAGTCTTTCACCTAGAGCCCTGGTCACTTGCCTGTAGCCTTACAACATGGTAATTAAAAAGATTATTATTTTCATTATGAACATATGAAGTCACATGCATATAGGTGCATGTCTCCCAGACAAAGAGTGGTGGCACCCTTAGTGAGGGAGATAAGGAAGGCAAAAGTGCAGAACCAGGTCCCAAGGAAGGATTAAAAATGTGAGAATCTGGTATGAGACTAATAAAAATGCTACTGTGGTAGTAGCAACATAACAGAGACAAGAAACAACTTAGTTACCTTTTTGCTTTCTAATAATCATATTGTCTTTCCTAGTGCATCTGTAGCCCTTTAGCATCCTTCCAAACTTTCAAGTTCTTTAACTTGCTGCCTTAATATCTTTCAAGCCCTGCAAACCCTTTGGGCATCCTTGCAATTCTTCCCTTGCTCAAATAGTTGTGGTGCATTTGAAGATTTTTAAAAGATCTCAGACTTTGGCAACACATTTCCTCTTTCAAAAGTAATCCCATCTTTTCAGGTGATCATTTTGCTTTCTTCCTTCCCCTGCTTTCTACCTCTGCATGCACACAGTACCCAGTAAAAAAAGAAGCAGTCAGTCCTTCAACATTAAGACATTGCTTTGAAAAAGAAGCCAGACGTGGCTGTTTGAAGACAAAGCAATGAACATCTGCTATACTTTCAAGGACACTGGATCTGTAGACCTATATTTTATCCAGTCAGCATCAAAGAACTTGAGAACATATTATTGTGCTTTCATACAAAAAATGAAGACAAATTTCTGAGAGCAGTTCAATCTTCCCACCTACATTTAATTGCCCACAACATTTAACAAGTACCAAGCCTGTAGGCAGGAGCACCATGCTTAATATTTTCTTCTTTGCTCCTCAAGATAAAGGCCAAGCTCTGCACTTTTGAAAAGCAAACGAAAGAAATGGAAATACCTTCCCTTTCCAAAGATCTGCAGGTTTTAAAGGATACTAGGATAAAAAAAATCCTCAAAGCTGTCTGCATGGTGGCTAAACAAGATTAGGTAAAACACATCCTCTCCAATGCACACACAGAATATAAAACATCTTAATCCCTCTCCAGTATGGTACCATAAGCAGTTACTATGCAGAAGAAACTTGCATACAGTAAGCAGGCCAACAAATATATCCCCCTTGGTCAGACTTTCTACCCTAAATCTGTGCTGCTGGACTCCTAAAGGAACCGTACAAGACCACTGGTAGCAGAATTGCAGAAAGAAAGATAGTTTTACTCTTTATTCTGCTAAAATGAAAATACTTCAAGTGGCTTAAAATGATAGATGATTGCTATTAAAAGATTAATTTCAATGACGATAGAGTATCTCCATCATATAAAAAAGAAAGATTTCTCTTTTTACCAGACTAACTACAGTAACAAGTTTTTAAAAAATCCCAAAGCTCCCCGATGATGTAACCACTAAAGCTTTTGTGAGCTTAAGGAACCTGGCCAAGCCTCTTCCCAAATATGCCTGTCTCCCTATCAGTTGAATTAACAGAGAGCTAAATCCCTTCACTGCAAGCTACCGCTGTTAGTTCTCAGTGAGTACATCATTTACATGTATCACCCTGCTCTTTCTTTTATTGTGTTCTTGTTTTGGTTCACTGTTTCCCTTAATTTGAAATGCCAGTTTCCCTTGCTGTACATTTGGAGGTATTTGGTAGCAGGACAGAAAAGGCTTGTTATTGAAGCTGAATTAACCTAACAAAGAGAGAGGAAAAAAAATCAGAGCCGCACACAGAGCCATTAAACTTCAACAGCAGTTTCAATACTTAAACAGCATAAGCTTGATGCAAGCATAATGTTTCTTTAATTCATGTTTCTTTTTCCTCCTATGCGCATTATACATCTGTATCTATGGAATGGATATGTTTGATATATCCAGTTATAACAAAGATAGAAAGCATGCTATGTATAAAGAAATATTAAATCACAGCTAATTCTGGTTTCTTATTTGTAACTATAAATTAGTTCTTTTGTACCTGAAAAGACTGTTATTATCAGTGCAAGGACACATCTACAGTACTTCAAGTGCAAAGCTCAAATTGTACAGATTCGGCATATACAGTACAGTATTTGTTTCTTCAAAACCCACTGGGATTTCAAGTCACTAAGCATTTATTATGCTGAAACAGTCTTTTAAAATGGATTATTTTGAAAGCTTACAAGGAAGAGCTCCTCCATCTCTATTAGCAAGCTGTGGACTGGTTCCCTTTGTAAGAAGCTGCAGGGGATGGAAATACTTGGCATCACATTGCACTTTGCTCAGGAAAATGTTCAATATCCTAGTACAAAATACAATAAGAGAGCTGTTTACCATGGTGTCTATCACAATATCTGTTCAGAACCGCCAAAAAACCAAGGGTCTTACAACAGAGATAACAAAATAGCCAGGAAGACAAAAATCTACTCAACACTTGATTTAGAGAATTTCTGTGGGAATCTGTGGTTCATGCTTGAGGGTACAATGCTTCTCGTTTAACATAGTTAATGTCCATTGACTATTCCCTGCACCACTACAGTTACATACATATTGTACACAGAAATGGGACTCAAACACTGTGGATTACCACCTATGGTTTTATTAACTGAAGGATAGATGAGGGGAGAAATATAATAAAGGCTTCTGCTAGCCCAAATGAATGGGCTTTTTAACAGCAGTGGGGAAAAATAAGAAGCTGTAAGGTGTTATTGAAACTTAACATGTTCTAGAAATAGGAAGGTGACAATTTTCATTACAGATCAATTCTGTTCTCTCAAGATTAAAAATTAAAAGGAAGTAAATCTCTTAATCACCTCATAAACCAGCTCTTTTTAAGGCTGATCCAAGACACACCATCTCCAAGGCAGCAATGTAAGGAAACACCCAATGGACCCCCAAGTACTCTCATTTAAAATTCTGACTGTAGTAGCAACGTTTTGGAGTGAAATAAAGTGAAAAGCCAATTATTTCAGGTTTAAATAAAATTTTAAAAATCCCAATATCACTTGTTAGGATTGCATCAAAAGATCTCAAAAAATGCCTATTTGATTTTTCATATTCTGAAACAATAGATGAAATGGGAATTAATGTTGATGCTTAACAATGGATCTTTGAATACATATTTTTAACTATTTCTATATAGTTGGGGTTTTTTTCCTGGAGGATTTAGCATTATCTTTCCAAAGTTCCAGGAATTCCAGCATAATAAGGCAATATCTTTTAGAGGTTTGAGATGGTTCAGGATTTCTCCTATGGAAAAACTGTCTCCAGAGTCATAGTCTATACTATGTTTTTCAGTCTTATCAAAACACAGTTGAACCAAGCACTTTTTAAGAACATGTGAATATTTAAAGCAGAACACATATATGTGTCTGTGGTATCTCTCCCTTAAACAGCAACTTTATTCTGTACTGAGTGCTTGATGTCTCTGGGTCCATCATGTAATTTCTGAAGCCTTCACTATTTTGGCATTCAGAATGAAATATTTTCTCAAAAAAATAATGCTAGTCTTCCACCTTCCCTAATGTAGAGTACTAGAAGTAATAATATTCAGTTGCTACAATGACTTACACAAGCTGAGGTGGTAGGCATTCTCATATTAGAAGTCAGAGGGAAGAGAAGTAATTCTGAGGACCTTGAGTATCTCTGCATAAACAGTGATATGTTAACGTGGCATTTGGTTTTTTTCATGGTTGTGTTCTGAATAGATGAGTCATCACAACTGACATAAAAGAGTAGCTTGAGAGCTGGCTTGTTCAAACTGTTTGGTATCACCAATGAAGGCAGAAGGCATGAATGTACTGAAATATTTTTTGATTGAGAGCGCCATACTAATCTGAGTCAGCAAAATAAAAATACTTTCAAATAGTAATTTCATTTCTGTCATAAGCAGTTCATTACAGAAGCTTTTCTCCCTCTCCCTGTCCCTACTAACTTGTTTTATTTTCAGTTTTCGGTCTAAGGCTTTGAAGCCATTGTAACAGCTTTGGATTTGAATTCTCTGAAGAAGTCCACTACATGGAGGGTATAACATTAGAAAAGACAAACTCCTATAAAGGTGCAGTTCTTCCCCATAAAAAGAACTTTGTTGTGAATGTTTAAAATACATTACTTTAAATATTGTTGTTTTTTTAAACAGAAAAATATAATGCATAAAACAATTAATTGTAAGACGAAAAAAGTATGTTGCCCGGAGTTGGCCACTGTCCAGTGATAAAACATGCTCCAATATCCTTTCACCTCTATTCTTTCAGGAGATATGCCAATTTTTAAAAATCAGTTAAACAGGTAGTTAGTTGCAGGAGTGCATGAGAATTGTGCCTGTCCAAAATACAAATACCACTTAAAATCCCAACCTTTTCCTTTTTTCTGGCTGTTTTCAGGGAGCATGCAGTATGTAGTAGTAAATCTAGAATGACAAATTATAATGAAGCATTAAAACAGAATGTAATTTTGACCAAGAACAAAAAACTTTGACTAATTCTGACTGGTTTGCATAAAATCTTTCATTATGAGGCCAAATTCTGCCTGGGGTGAAAGCGTATCACTGACGGCAAAAATTGGGAAATAAACTTATTTATTGACCTGTCTTAACAAGAGGATCCCTCAGAGGATCTCTGAGGATTTTCTGGCCTGCTGGGTAAGGACAGCTTTGTCAATGCCATTTGATCAAGACAAGGTATTTAAAGTCTTTAACCTGTTTTCCTCTTACTACCAGATCTTTTTGGCTGTCCTAGTCTTCTCACCATAAGCACCAACAACTTGAAACACCAACACAATGCCAGTTATTGGAGGTAAAATTACTTTAGAAGCAGAAGAAATGGTTCAACAACAAAAAAATCCCCAACCAAACTTATTTATGATGTAAAGATCACCTTCCTTTTATTGAACAAATCTGACTAAACTGTGAACATTGGCCCTAAACAGGACAATGCACTCTAAGCATGAAAGAAGCAGAACCTTGCAGATTCAAAGACCTTTATCATCACCTGCAGTCATTTTATCCTTACATTGTTTCTAGAGTGAGAAAGAGATCTTTTTCACCGTATTATGCTTTACGTGTCTGTTAGAGTTCAGTATCATAGTCTGTGGGGTTACTTTCTCTTCTCAAAGTCAAATCTACTGAATTACTATGTCTGGTCACCTCATACACTGGGACTTTCCTTTAAATATAGTACTTTGCAGTTCATTTTATGAATCTCAGCAAGACTTGTAAACCTATTTGTTTTCTGATGCCAAACATTGTTCTCAAGGATGTAGCTTCATCTAGATAAAATGATTGATTTTTTTTTTAAATTAAGATAAAACTCTCCTCCCTTGCTAATTTTTTGGCAGGCTGTACTTGTCCTATCATAATATCTAAGTAATTCATGTTAGTATTATTAAAAAACCTCATACAGGTATGTATCATATACAAAAAAATGTATTTGCTGCCATATTTAAATAATATTGCTCTATCAATTCAGTCAGAGGAAGTTTAAATCACTTATGTAGATATAATATTGTCCTGTATTTTAGGCAGGGAGTTAGAAGGTCTATGTCTTGGTCCTGAAAATTTTTGAATCCATTTTCCACCTTCCTTAATTACTGAAGCAAGGGGCCTTCTGCATGTGTGTTACATCTGCTTTTGCAAGAACGAATTCTGCTCCACTTACAACCCTGTGTAAGTATTGTGAGTTTGTAAGTAAGTCATTTTCCTTTGTGTAATTTTTACAATTGCTTTACTTCTGTCTTCTTTTACTCTGTAGGAGCTCTCAAAAGTTTATTTTCCCTTTTTCATGTGTCAGTACATAACTCTGCTACAGAAAACTAGACCCATTAGTATTTCATAGGTTTTATAAATGAAAGGGCAGGAGGTACTTCAAGAGAAACTTCAAACATTGTCTTGAAACAGGAATCATTTAGTCTTGTGTTACACAAGACCTCAGGTTAGGCAGTCATAATAGTTCCTTCTTTCCCTAAAATCAATGATTCTATAAATCAGTGCAGTCCTGTGTTGTTTTTACAGGTGTCTGTAGTAACCTGACCATAGACATTCGAAAAATACTAACAAGGACACTATATAAAATAAAAATAATGAGTGCTATTGTTCTCAATATGCTTTTCAGCTGAGTGTTCAATGCAATAAAAAAAAAAAAATCTTTTTCTTTAAATATCTCTGCAATTGCCTTAGAGTTTAAGCTGGCACTCAGTTTTGCTGATGAGACAAGTGCTATTGTCCCAACATTTTTAAAAGCCTTATACAAAGGGATATAACCTTAACTGGTATAAATAACCCATAGCTCTACTGATTTTGTATGATTGTGTTCATCTCTTGCAGCTGAGGATTCACCCCAGTTATCACATAAGCAAAATTATCATTTGCTTAAATAAAATGTGTTGTTGCTGACAAAGTAGAACTGCAAACATCACAACCTGTAAAGACAGCAGTGGGCCTTGTGTTGGAAGTAACGTTTATGGTGACGGATAATGCTGAGGTGTAATTGATGGAGTTCATATGTATGTGGTTCACAAAAGAGGTCTGTAGACTTTCTTCTCCTGTTACAGGAAAATAAGAGCCTTCATGAGCATCGCAGGATCTCATTTCCAAGTAAAGGATCTTTTCTTTCACTGTCACAGTGCCCAAGAAGCCTGCATCTCCTTCTCTCTTTAGTTGTTCTGTGGCACACTAAAGCTGATGGGTGCAACCAGTTGTAATGAGCCATGCAATACTGATTCTTCAGTTTGTCTTCCAGAGGGAGGAATTCCAGTGTTTGGAAGACTGTTCCCCTGGAATTATCACCAGCTATATCATACTGAACAATCTGACCAACTTGTGAATGCTGGGCACAATTCCACTGCAACAGATGGGCATGGACGCAATGAGCCAAAAAATCATGTATATGTATCAAATGTGAGAAATGAGGGCAAGACTCCAAAGGCAAAAATATAGAAGTGTCAGTCTTGATCTGATACAGTTTTCATTCAAAGATGGTTCATCACTAGGATCTTGGCAGATTAACTAAAAGAAAAGATGCTCAAACTGTGTAATAAGAAATGTGGCCCACTTAACCAGGTAGAAGCATGGCAGTAATCAACAAAGTAGTCTACCCTCCCTCGTCTTCTTGCAGTGGCTACCAAGGAATGAGCTAAACCAAGCATAGTAAATTAACAGACCTAAACTCTGTATGCTCATCTGTATTTCACCTTTACAATGCTATATATAAAGTCACACACCTCTAAGAGCTGGATAGAAAGTAACAGGCAGAGAAGTGGAGGTGTATCCCATCCTGTGTTAGAGTACTCCTGGACATCTGCCAGTTTCTTTCTGTTTTGTGGAAGTGAGATTTATGAAGGATCCTTTTAGCCTCGTGATGAGGTTTGCATCTAAGCTCACAGCTTCTCAAGTATTACCATTTCCAGTCTCTATGCTGCCCTTTTTCTAGCCAGAACTTTACAGATTTAAACACTGCAAGCATTTCAAGGCTTACTTCCACTCAGTGCTAAAGAATTAGCAGTGCCTACCCATGCTTTTCCTCCTGGTTAGTCTCCACTTAGACATCCCCCCAAAGAGCAACAATTTTCCATCAGCTGCTGTGTATGCTTGGCAAGGTCTTGCACTATCACAGTCTTTATTTGCAATATTACATTTCTTCTCATATAAATATCTTCTTTACAACTGGTGATTATAATAAAAATGCACAGCCACAAGTAATAGAAAACTGTAAAGAAATTAACCTGTGCAGACATACATATGAAAAATTAGGATATATTATCAATTTCAAAAGAGAGAAAGTAAAGGTGAAAAGTGCAACTAAATCCACCTCCAGATCTCTCAAAATACCACTGTCAGCCTATCCAAACTTTGATTTCTTTCCAAGATCCAAAATGTAGCAATTCAGTTTTGTTTGTTTGTTTTTTAAAAGTATTTTCCTTACCAAAATATGAGATAGTTGTATAGCTCTTATGACTGAAGAAAGGGAGGGAGGAAATCTTTCAATCGTCAGGTTCTAGAGCATGAGTCTACAAATTATCCTGTTTTAATATTTATTCCTGTTTACAATGCACCTGTAATTAGACCCATGGTGACACTGAACTTGTTTTGATCTCCACTGAAGTCAATGGAACTCCATGCAAGAACATAAGTGCCCTCTCCACACACAGATCTTCCTGAAATATGAAGGTCAGAAGGTAGAATGACGAGGTCAGAACTATGAAATAGCTATCATAAAAAATGGCCCCTGTAATGTTCATGGGTGTTGTGAAGTTCAGCAGGTTAATGAAGCACACTGCACAAAATTCCTATGCCTTATTCAGAGCATGACTTAGGGAAACACATCTATAGTCAAAAGGTGTTGTAGAGGAAAAGTGACAGTGTCTGTGGATGCTGACACTATCAGAGCGTTAAATGGGGTCTGTAGATTTGTCTTGAAACACTCAGACCCCTGCAAACTTTCTAAGTAGCTTTGTGGAACCTATTCTTAGTGAATAATTCACATGAAATATTTTTCTAAATGCATATTTCAGTTCATGTACATTTATTATTGAAAATTCGTATTCTTTTGAAATTAATTGTCTTATTTAAAATCTGAGTGATATTGCATATTCAGAATCAGTCTTACTGGACATGTAAAGCTGTTTCTGTTTGGGAGGATTAAAATTGTTATAAGTTTCTGTTTTATTGCCTGCAGAAAGCAATAAAATGTGGTTTTCCACTTTTGTCCAGCAGTCATGCTACAATTAGCTTTCTGCAAACATAACTATATAATGCAACTGTGGTCACTTGACAAGTAGTGTGAAAAAGATCAAAATGAAAGGTTAAGTTCCAAGTAGCTTTTTTCAAGTAAGAAATTATTTTTTAATATTTGCTCAAAAAGTCCTTGAAATTTTGACATAGATTTTCTTCGATATTTGACATATACTAGCAGAAAAATCAGGAATTATTAAGTCTTGCTAAATTTTGCTATAATTGCTAAAAATCATTTCTCTGCAGTAAAATGTTACCAAAAGTTTATGTCCTGAAACTTCTGAAAAATGTTTTGCATTCTCAAAATTCTGTCAAGTTGCTGCTTTTTTTTTCCCCTCTAATGTGACTCTGAGTTGCCTATGCAAGTTTATTCTTTACATATGAATGTTTCAGATTGCTTCTTATCATTGGTTTTGGTTAGGGTTTTTTTTCACATAAAGCTAAATCTTTTACTGGTACATATTAAGATAGAAGGACCTGATTTCTTTCAGATGTGCATGTTTACAGAACTACTCACACATAGACTTTAGAAGTTGCTTTCCACAATGTACATAATATAAATAGCGAGTTTGCACTCTCTTCCTTCACTGCCCTCTTTGTTCTCTCCATATTGTTTTTTCCCTCTCTCCAGTTCTCTACTACATTTGTCTTTCTTTCTACTATCTTCTTCATGTTTAGTTTTCCTGTTTCACCTGAATTAGACAAGGGCACAGTGATTTATAAGTTCAAATTTAACTTTAAAAGTGCTCGTGATCAAATGTGTTTAACATCATGACAAATCTATGTGCAATTTTTGGTAGACGATCAACTGGAATGGGTGTATTTAATAAAGTAGATAATTCTCTTATCTTCATACCAAATCTCAGTGAATAATTTCAAAAATGGGAAGTACTAGATGAAACTAAAAAAAGATGCAATTGTGTTGCACTGTAATTTCCATACACATTGCCTGCTAGTGAAAATCCAAGCTAATCAGGAGATAATATTTCATGAGGGACGATATTCAGACATGATTCTTACACAGGCAAGTTTTCTGCAATTGAATTAACCAAGGGAACATCAAATCATTTTATATAGGATCTGTCATTTGTAAGCTGTTTAAAGTATAGTTAAAGCTAGCATTGTGGCAAGCCACTATATACTGTAGGTCTCTACATCTTTAATGAGGAAGGATTTATTTTTTGTTAAAAAGAAATTCAAAAGGGGGCAGTGTGCTTTAATTAAATAAAACACAATGGAGTTTTTTTCATGGTCTCTGCAGTAAAACACACAGTGATAAAGCCATGTGTGCGTGTCTTGTTTCCCCCTCCAGATTCCAGTGCTAGCAAAAGATTTTGCCCTTGATCATGCGGTTTTAGACATGAAAGGCTTCAAATCTATCCAAGCTCAAGATGAACACAGAATGCTAATTTGGGTTCACATGAAGAGCTGGACAAGCAAACTCTTTTATTTTAAATTGTTAAAAATGCACACTTTTTGAGTTCCTTTTCCTACTATATGTTTCTGAAGTACATAAAACTGATTCACTGATCCCCTATGAAAGAATAAATAAATTCTATAAAATATATATTTGATGCTAGAATGCTTCCCTATATTTGAAGAAGCTTAAAATGTTATCCAATTAAAAAACTATATGCTTTTATATATACTTTATACTCTTTTTTATCATATTGTAATTATACACTGTTAAATGGAAATAATTCTACACACAACAATGTATACTGAAAAAATATAAAAGGCTTATAATCAAAATACAACAAAACTCACCAAAACAGGATACCTCCTCAAAATAAATCAGCTTGGAAAGAGGTATTTTGGAGAACACTGATGAAGAGAACAAAGGAGGCATTCACTGAATTAATAATTTTCTAAGCAACTTTATATGGAATCTATGAGAAACTCCAAAATTATATATTAAATGTATAATATATGATGGTACCATGGGAAATAAAATGCATGTTTTATTGTGATGAGTTTGGAATGGTGATGCATCCCTCTCTCTCTCTCTCTCAGTCCAAGAGTGTCAAGTAAATCTTTCTAAGTAGAAAAATGTCATAATTTGAAGTTCAGTATCTGGGGATGTGCTACAAGCAATTACTTCATATCTCACTGGAACACAGAGACTCTGTCCCTTTTTAAGAATGTAATGGTTCACAACTACGAAGTTTGTAAGGCACGAAAAATTAACTTACCATTGACTCATCCATGAACGTTGTTCATTATTGTCACTGAACAATTGTAATTAAATTTGGGGCAAAGAAAAGGGAGAGGAGAGGAAGAGCTAATAGAATTATTAATAATGCTAGATATCACATCTGACTAGAGACTGGCTGACATTTCTCTGACACCTGGAAAACAATCACCTCAACCCTTTAAAATACTGACCTCTAAATCTGACTAGATCAGTCTACTTCTGAAACTATCTATTTCAGTCGTAAAGTGGTCAGAAGCATGTCTCTTCAATGTAACTGCAATTGCTCTTGCTGTCCAAAATTGTTGTTGTTGGAACCAAAATTATTTGCTAGCAGAAACATTCTGTAACTCTTAGCTGTAGATGGGAATGAATGTTTGAACAGAAATCTAGTCCAATAAAAACTACAAAGGATGAAGGTGAGAACTGGATCCTTGTCCTTCCTGAATTCATTTTCTTGCAGTTTATGAAGTTTAGTGTTCTTGAAATATTTTGATTTTTTATCTTTTCTGGAAACCAGATTAACAGGAATGTAGCACTCTGGAATTACCACCTCACAGTAAAGATAAACTATGATCTCCAGGTACCAACCAGTGGTAAAACATAGGTAGAATCAGTATCAGAAACAAAAAATCTCAATGTCCTAGCTACAATTTTTTCTTGCAGCATTTTGAAATTAGTGGAAAAATTTTAATGACAATGAAATCTGAAGAATGGACCACTACAATGTCTTTCATTACAGATGACAAGCCTTCTTACTTTTTCATCTACTCTATAAGCTATGAAATGCCCTCCAGTGTTGATCAACCCTTGTGCACATCCTTAGAAGCTATATAGTGAAGAACAGGAAAATGATATTCAAATTTGACAACAAGCATAGATATACAAGGGTAATATTCATGTAATGTACGAATCCAGCAGAAAAGGAAACTGCTCCCCATAAGGTTTTTGAGCAAAGGCTTTTGTTCTCTCCAGCACTTCATGAAAGCTTGTGAGCCAGGCTCTGGGTAAACCACATGAAAAACAAATCACTTTTCTTGAAAAGTGTCTTGAAAATACCATAAAGTTGTACTAAAAGGAGGTGAGATAAATTAATTGCATCTTATCTTAGAGATCCTACCCTCCATCTCCTTCTAAATGAAAAATGAGAATACACACTAAATATATATATATATAAAATATATATTTACATATATAAAGATCAAGAAAAGCCTGAGTCTCTGTGCCTGTAGTATCAAACAGATATATTTGTGTTGATGACCTATAGTTCAGGCAAACAGTTGACTTAGAAAAGAGCTGGAGATGCGCTAGCATTTACAGCATCAAGAGTCAATGTTACTCCAACCACTGAACTGAGACAGTCATGACTAGCAAGGCAGTAGTACTCTGATGTACCTTTAAAATGCTAAAAAGCAGTAATCTAACACCAAATATCATCTATTGCAAACGTGTGCATTCAGACACCATACTGGATTCTCTATTTAGCCAAGCCATGTAACAACATTTCACTAAAAATTTTCTTATATTAAAAAACCTTCACATAATACCTTAACTTTTGTCTAGACAAAATCAGAAAAAAAATTAGCATTGCAGACCTAAGATAATTTTCCATTTGATATTTATTTATTTATATTTACTGTGCTAATTTTAAACAGTCTTATACTAGCTGGTGAAAGTCTTCAAGTATTTTCATGATTGTATTATTTGCATATCAAATGTTAATACAATTTTTTAGTGGGTACATTAGATGGTTCTCCCACTGTGAATGGCAACATTTTAAGAGTAATATCTTAAACTAGATTATGAATGAATTTTGGGTAATTTCAAAGATAAATCATCTCTTTTCACCTAGTCCAAAAAGAATTCATTATTCCTCCACTCCCTTAGCCCCCCATCCAACCCATCCAAAGAAGTACAATCGGGTACAATCCCATCACTGAAGGAATGCTGCATATCATGATGGTCCCTAAGCAATTTTTATACTAATCAAATCCAATGTATCATTCATCTTCTTGCTGTTACTCATCCAAATTTGGCTAATCACTATAGATAAGCTTCATTTAGCTTTAGGTCATGAAAGCACCTGGAAATGGAAAATCTGCTGACATTTTCACTGCCAATCAGGAGTCCACCACTTCAGCACCAATACTACCACGTGCTGAGGAATCTCACTACTCTTTGCCTCATGGACAAAAATACACTTGTCAGATTCTAACTTACTACAGAAACACCCAAGGTACAGATTCTAGCTGCAAAACTGCTATTTCTGTTTATATGTGTGTTCAGCAACTCTTACTCAGTTCTTGTGTATCAGCAGCAAAATTAGCAGCATGATCTAGAACAAATTCTGAAATCACCATGTCAGAGGTGACATTGTTAGTGTTTTTGCTGTTGCCATCATTATTACTATATCTGTGTGCTATCCATTGCCCACACTCCTATAGTCAGACATTTTAAAACACAAACCAAAAAGACAGTTCATGTCCCAGAGAATTGGTGGACCCGCTACACTGTAAGAGAATGGGTGGGAACACACAGTTGATATTTCATAAGAAAATAATGAGACAATATAGATGCATTACTAAGTCATCCATAGGCATTCTGGCAAAATATAATTTTATGAGAAATCTAAAGATACTGATTTCTGTTGAGAATGTAGGGATATTGAATTGCTTTATAGAGGATTATGAACACTAGCATAATAAAGAGCATGAACATAATTATTTTTAAATCTTAAAAGTGGCTGATGAAGACTTGTCTGATTGAAGACAAGTATTGAATGTCAGTAAATTCACAAGAAATTATAAAAGTAGTAGTGATAGTCTACAGTTTGAAAATGAAAACAATCATCTGATGTTGAACATAATTACCAAATTAACATTTGTTGTATGATGGAAGCAGTAGAAATATTCACACAAAGAAGATGCAGGACAAAAGGGACAGTCTGGAAGGATTATCATTCTGGTGCACTCTGGGTGGATGTCAGACGATGACTTTTCTCAGAACCAGAAAAAAAAGGTACTGGAGTAGTGGATGTATGCAACATTCAACTGACAGAAAGGATTTGAGAATTGTGAATGCACAGGAAATATTGTATCACAGAGAATCAGTTAGACATAGACATAATTTTGCCAACAATATCTAGAGGCATGACCAAATTGAAGAGGTGGAAATCACGGCTGTCATGATGACACTGCCTGTGCTTCTTATAAAGGATGGAGGAGCTCCATTGTGCGCTTCACACTTCAGTCCTACATATGAACCTTTGTCTGTCTTGATTCTTGCATTCCACCATTTCTGACTAGAATTTTTTTAAGGATTCTTGGACATATAGATGACAAGGTATCGAAGGGGAAAAGGTCTTCTCAGTATTTGTGAGGGTTACTAGAAGGCTCCTTAGGATTTTGTCTCGTGCAGTCCAGCACTGACTGCAGTGTGTATCCCTTGAGTGCATGAGTGCACTTCTCTCACAGTATAGGCACAGCTCTTTCCCAGTGCAGGGGAGGAAAAAAACTTTTGTGAAAAAGTTTGAGGATGATTGTAGAAGGAAGCAAAATTTTATAATTTCATCCCCAGGTGGGTTGACCTGGAGCTGGCAGGTGGTAATTGACAAGGATTCCTGAGAGGTAAGCCAGTATTTCATTTGGTCAGAAGGAAACAAGTCAGGGTTTGTTTTCAAAACATATTGCATAGTTTTTGATTAAGAGTCTGCAGATGAGAATGGTGGTATAAGAAGGAATGCTGGCACCCAGATCAGCTCTCATGTCTGATGCTTCTCCATTATTCCCCCTCCTTACTGGGCTGCAACCCAGAGGAAGTCAAACTCCTGGGATGAAGGACACAAAGAGCAACCCTTATCACAGAGAGGGGCAGGTCCTTGCCCTAGCCACCATTACTGCTACCAAAAAGCAAACAGAAGTTGGGGTTTGTGGCATGCTCAGAAATCTGTAGGAGGTGATAAAGACTATTCAGTCACAGAGTGGAAGACCAACCAAAAAGGAAAGATGAAAACCAGAGTAAAGATGAAATCAAGAGAAGTCCTGCTTGCAAGAAGAAAATTAGCTAGCTCTGTCAAGATAAGACAATAAATCAATGAGTATGTACTGTTGCAGAGTTTTGGATTTGAGAAGGTATTTAGGGAATTAGATGAGAGTAATTTCAATTGCATTGAAGATACAGAAGTGGGTTGGAAAAACTATAGAATATGATTAGAAATTAATACTAAACAGCAATTGCAACATTATTCTCATTGAGCACACTGATAAAAAGAAGGTCAAAGTTTGTAGAATAAAGCGGAGTCAAGCAGACTTTTTCCTATGACAGGAAAAAATGAACCATTTTTCTGAACAGTACTGTTTTTGCTGAACAGTAATGCACTGTGCGGTACTGTATTGTAAAATGCCATCAGGAAAGAGGGACAAGATTAGAGTGGATGTATTGGAACCAGTGGGAGAGAGAAAGGAGATAAGATGGGATACTCTGAGGAAAAAAAGTGGAAGCAGAAGGAATGAAAGGGTTTGAAGAATGGCGCGATGGCAGCTCAGTTTGTCCATGTAGGGTCCAGTTAACCTGGATAAGATTTGTTCACCTAGGATGAATACAGACCTGAGGAGCAGGAGATCAAGTACAAGGTGAAGGAAGTCAGTGTAGTTGTGATAATTGCAGACGTTTGCTTCTTGCTGAGAGCAGCAGCCTAGGAGGTAGACACTGCAGCTGGTGATGATGGGACAGACCTGCAGAAAGAAGAAAAAACATAAAGTGCAGAAAAGCCTTGTTGATATCATTGGAAAAAAACAGGAAGAGAAGGCAGAGAGAAGGAAACTGAGAGCTTGTAAGAAGGCACAGAACAGTTGAAGAGGAGATGTTGAAAAAAAGATAATATCAAAGATTATATGAGTGGGTCACAAAATGGTGGAAGAGGAACCAGGAGAGCTGGGCTTGATGAAGACTGATTCAAGTGAACAGCCCATGTGGGTATCAGCAAAGCTGAAAGAGTAAGGGACAACTGAAGAGTGGTGAAAAAAAGTTCAGCTAAGGTATCAGATGAATCATCAAATACAACTGAGTTACAGATACTATTAACCATAGCTAAACTCTTCTGTAACTATCTGTGAACCTCAGTCCTTCAAATCTGCACTAGTAATATATATTTAGCGGTACATTTCTGATTATTTGAAGCTTACATAGAGACTTCATAGCCTCTCTCTTATATCTTAACAAGCTGGTTTCTTCCTAGAAGAGGTCTATGAGAGATGATGAAAGCAATTTAAAGGATAACTTTTTTCCTGGAGCCAATACTGGCAATTTTGTTTGGATTTACACGTCACTGGATGGCGAGAGAAAAACAGATTAAATGGAAAAAGATATAAACAAAACCATTTTGAAAGAGTACTCAAGGATTTACGGTACTGTACTTGACTAGAAGTGATTGGCAGCACATTAAATAGAGCTTTGTGTCAGCTGCAGAGTGGACTCTGCAAAGACAGGATGTCAAGTTACGAACTGCAGACTTTGCGACTCCAACTTAACTCCTTGTTACATTTTGTGATATTAGTTGGGAGAAAGTTTATATCTACAGTGCTGGAGAAATTAAACACACACACATTGTCATGTTAGCCAAGCAAAATTTTAACTAAAATAAAATATTAGTGAAACAAAACTAAAAAGAGAAACAAAACAATCCTGGCATTTTATAAGTAGGTTATTTCAACAAGAACTAGATGGGTTGCAGAGGCCCTACACTAAGCTGTAACTTTGTTTTTGAAATAAAATTATTAGCTCTCCCTGTAGGTTAGGGCCTCTTTGGTTTGATAAACTTCACTTAATTGGTTTCTAAAGATTACTTGACAATCTGTACTCCAGCTTTTTTTCTCCATTAGTGCTTATGACACCACAGTCACAGTACAATATCATTGCCACAGATAGAAAGGCCTGGTTTATATACAAGTAACCAAGTTTATTTTATTTTTTTCTACTAATTTAAAAGATTTTCTCAGGAAATACCTACTGAGATCTAATTGAGTTCTGGAAACATATGGGAGCCTAAAAAATGTGGACACTGAAACCAAAGTCACAAATATTCCCTACTGGCAAAAATAAATACTCTGAACTGCTATGTTCCTTTTATGTGAGGATTTCAAAATGTTTTGCAAATATTAGTCAGTGATTCTACATTCACGTTGGCCCTGTGAGAGAAGTAAGCAGTGTTTTAATGTCAGTGTCTACAACCCACAGACTATGGTCAGAATTCTGTTGCCCTTGTAAACTATAGACTTCAAGGAGGCCTATAGACATCTTTTAGTATCAAATCCTTCTAATAATAATTTTCAGAAGAACTTAATAAGTACTCTGAAGAGTTTACTATATATGCTGTTACTGCCACACTTGTAACATAGTAGTTTGAAATCATATAGTGCTTTGTTTGCCTTTGTATGCAAATACTGTGTATAAATGGCAGCTGCAAATAAGAACAATTTTGTCTGAGCGACCCTGTGAGAGATAGATTTAAACTTTCATATGTTCAGAACACAGGCTGTGCACTGCAATTACATTTTCCAAGATCTGACTCCTCTAGAAAAGCAAAATTAATAAACTATCTGTATCATAATTAATCAGCAGTTTCCTGAAGAAAGACCAAACATTCATTAGAACTATTTATTTTAAAAGTTGCTTTGCACAATATTTCATTATTACTGAAAAGACTAATGAAGCTGCACATATTTGGTACCTCTGAAGATCAGATCCTTGCATTTTTTAATTGGTCATGAGCAGAGTTAATAGGAGTATGGATTTGTTGTCAATCTGATCACGTGGAGTTTTACAGTGAAACTGTCATTTTCCTGGGTGATTTCACCAACCATAGGAATAAAGTCCACGTTCTGTCCAGCACTGACTTTGTGTTCACTATCCAGCAAACACAGCAAACTGCCTATTGTAGTGTTAAAGGTGTCTTGTGTGTGATGTCACAAATCTGCCACGTACTGAGGAGGAAAGCAAATCAGGATAAAAGCAAGTCAGGAAGGAAAAAAAACTTAGAGCATGAAAAAACCTGAAATTGGGATGATTACTGATGGAATTAATAGATTAAGAGACAGTTTTATCTCTCCAGAAAAAATCATCAGTCGAGTCTTTATTTTATGATATTTTATTTCTTCTTTGTTATGAAGCATAAGAAATTATAATTAAAATTATGTGGTTTTTTCTCATTGTTTCTCTTATTTATGCTACACCATGCATAAATATACTTACATTCACACATCTTCATAAACAGATTGTGACAGGTGTGCTATATCCTCCTTTACATCATACAAAACTTACAGTCAACTATGTTCAGCTAAATATATCCCTGTATATTTTTGGGTAGGCTAATCCTTAACTTACAGATTTCAGACCAGTTCTATAGACATAATGATGATAATAAACCGTAGGAGATGCTACTGGCATCTATCAAGGAAGTAAAACATAAATGTCACTCAAAGGATTGGTTCCTAGGATGTGAATGTTGAGAAAGACTGAGATTAGATCTCTGTAATGCTACAAATCTGCAGTAGCCTTCCAGAAAACAAGCATCTAAAGATTACTCTTAACCTTAGCACCCGTGTGAAACAACTGTTCCACAGTGGAACAACTGTTCCGTAGCTGTCATTTCTCTTGTTTTTAATTTCTAGTTAGAAGCACTAGAAAATCAAGTTTCTTAAGAAAAAAAACCAGGGTGTGTCTATAGTAAAAGTAACTCTACATCTTGATTCAGTTATCAAAAATCTGATCATTAAAAACATTCACTGGGAGAATTTTCTCTTGGTTTGCTCAAGCTAGAAAAGAAATACAAAATTAATAACATGAGAAGAGCATATTTGTTAAGTGAAAATGTGGTTTCTGAAACAAATCCATAATTTCTCCCATGTCTTTAACACTTGAGACTTTTTTTCAACCATCTCTCTTTAGAGAAGCACAACTATGGTATTGTATATTTTGGCTAGAAAAACTTTCCATCCCCAAAGGACTCACTTTTTTATTACTGGCACAATCCACACTTAAGAAGAGCAATGAAGCATTCACCATTTCAAAACAAAGAAAGAAAATTTCAGCATTCAGCAAAACTTCACCAGAACTCTACTCCCAGGGATTTCTTGTAATGATCTCAACCACTTAACCAATATTTTAAAAACAATCCATCAGCCAAATAATATTTTTCTTTGAAAAAATCCTATAGTTTTCCACTAAGAGAATGTACATTATCACAGAACAGGTAATATTTACCACTTGATCACTGTCAGGTAATCCCACAGAGAAAGAAAAGAGATACTTTATGTTGCAATAGTGAGGACTGCTTATTTCTAATCTTGGAAGACTGGAACATATCACAGAGCACACCTTAATCTCTTCCTTCACAAAAGCGGGTTTTTATCCCAAATCATTAGAGTTGTGGATAGATTAGGTCAATTCATCTTTTACTACAGGGGAGAAAATTTCTGTATCTCCCTTATAGCCCCTCACCTGTCTGAAGATTGTTGTGGGCAAAGGAGTCTCAGCTTGGGCTCCTCCATAGGCTGCAGTCCCCTCAGGGATGTCCCTGCCCCAGCATGGGTCCTCCACAACCTACAGTCCCCTCAGAGGGCTCTCCTCTGGCATGGAGCACCTCATCCCAAGAGTGCATCTCCAGGCATGTTCCCCACAGTGGCCCCTTGCGCATGACTCCTCTGTTTTGTTTCTCCAAACGCATCTCTTCACATTTCTCTTCAAGTGACCGCTTTTTGTGTATCCTCCTGTGTCTCCACTCACATCTCCTTTTTTGTGTCCTCACATGCATCCTCACCTGTCTCCTCTTGTTTTTCTTTTTGTGTCTCCTCAGGTGTCTCCTCCTGGGTGTCCTGTGTGTACAGCTACTACTCTCGTTCAATAGGTCTGAGCAGAGGCGCCATGTGATCCTCAGACGGGTTAAAGTTTTGACATCGGATAGGATGCTTCCATCCATTGCTGAGCCATCTGAAGCCACCCGTGACTGGCACCAACATCACCCCTGCTACCTACCCAAACCCTGCCATTTATGCCCAATACAGAGATCCACTTCTTACTCACCAAGATGACTGAGCCAGATGTCTCACCTGTGAATTTTGGAGGATGCAGTTCTGCCCTTCTGACTCCACTCTGATCCCATCAGGCCTGCCAACCCGTGCTTCTTCATCCACAGCATTGCTGACTCACTGAACTATCATAAATGTTGACCTATATGAAGATCTGACCTTTCAAAATTAAACCTATTACAAATACCAAAATGAATTTTAAATATTCCTCCTTTTCTACTCAGATGACTGTGCCAGACTTCAAGAGAATATGAACTAATAGAAAGTTATTCTTCCTTGTAACAGCTGAGGAGCTGATCCACTGTCTAATTGAATGTTTCACCTCCCTTCCTCCTAAGAATGTCAATTTACAAACTAACAATTTGTCAACTTCTAAACTTGGTGGACATAGTCCGAACTTGCTGTATTTTAATCAGGAAAAAATGAAGGATAAATTCTGTGGCACTACATACGCATTAATTTGAAAAATGCAACCATTGCTGAACAAAGACAAATAATATAGACTTTGCCTTTACCTCCGACTTTTTACTGAAGGAAAAATTCTCATTGTTCCTTGTAGAGAAAGTAAATATAGTTTCATCTACCACCACCGATCAATGAATAAAGAGAAGTCAGTTTCAGTCATGAGTACATTCTTTATCATACTTACAGATTAATTACCAAATTAATTACCAAATTACCAAATTAATTACCAAAATTACCAAAATAAATATATATACGAGATATTAAGAGTGTACCATATATACTTTCATAACATATTTGATGGAGTGCAAATAAAATTGGCATGCAATTCTTTCTTACATCTAGAATTCTTAATAAATGATAATGAAAGGGAGAAAAGAATGTAAACCAGCAGCCTATTTTTTTTTAATTTAGTCTGTTACTTTATCTAACATACATTCTGAAGTTGACATCACAGTAGTATTATTAGAAAGTAAAGCCTATAGGTTGTTACCAACAACATTCAATTACTTTATTGCCATGTAATGTACACTAATGTGACATTTCTAAGGTTGTCAGTTTTGAGAAATTGTTCTTACAAATTTTATCCTTTGTATAAATTTAAGAATGAAACCTAATAATTTCCCAAAGTATTCTTAACAAGAAAATATTTTCATTGAGGCAGAAAATACTACATAATATTAAGACCTTGGACTATGGAAGAATTAAAAAGTGTAATTTTTTCTAGTAAGAATAAAGAAAGATAAAAGGAAAGAGGCTTTTGCTATTGTTAGAAATTAAAAAGGATTCTTTCAGATAATATTTAATAGTTTGAGGAGAAATCTTGTTATAATTTTCAGATAAACCACACATATGTAGTAAATAGAACAATAATAAAACCCAAATGACACTAAAAGCACTATACTGTTCCCACTGAAGTAGTTTCATTTACTCAGCTTCCTTATATTGTTGAATTCATTGTACTTGTGTGGCATATATGATATACAATCAAACACAATACATTAATTTTTACATTTATATTTCAATTATCTCAGTAAGGCAAATACTCAGAGAGGAAGTAGACACTCTGAGAGGAAGGTAAGTCACTCCTTTATCTTTAAGAGATATTTTAGGTGGATAACTTTTCTAAATTTGTGATCTCCTGAACTTATGTTGGAGAGAGACAAAGAGAAGGTATATCCTGTTAGAGTGAGAAGCACTCTTGTGCTTCTACCCTGTTATCTTTTACAGATGAAGGCACCATCATCAAGGGTTTTCCATAGGGTGAGGCTTTCTGAGAAGTGTTGCCTACACACACAAATAAAAAGAAAGAACATTAATAGACACAGCATTTTTGTACCAGGCAATGTTATTAATAAGGAAGCTTTTTGGGCACACTGATACAATGAGACTAGCAAAGGCAAAGCCCACAAAGAAGTAAATGTTGCTTTAAATGGAAAAAGATAGTTCTGTGCAATGTAGACTCTACACAGAAGAAAATTTCCAAGCATCTCCCTTCTCCTTTATCTCAGTGTCAGCCTGAGCCCCTTGCTGTTCTCTCACTTCTCTCAACATAGCTGTGGTTGGTAACAAAGCCACAATACCCTGCAAAAAGCCTTCTCAGCCTTCTTTCAACCCTGCAAAGTGTATACTGATGCAACCCACTCTGATAGTATCTTCCTACCCAACTCAAACTCACCATCTGCATCACTCTTCACTGTTTTTTTGCTGGATCTTTCCTCAGTGTCTAACCGGCGTCAATGCAAGTTCTTCACAGATGGGGTCTTGCATTCAGCTGTGAGATGGTGTAAACTTGCTACTGCCTGAGATGCCCTGAGAATAGCAATAGCCAGCTCAGCCCTTGGGAGGACCATTAGGCATCTGGAAATGCCCCAGGTAGTTGTGCTTTAAGCCATATGCCTGCCCTGCCTTTTGGTGTATTTTGTCAGTGTGATACTGAGGGTTCTCTGAAGCTGTGAGCATGTTATACTTGAAAATGCCATAAATATGACACCATAAATACCACAATAAACTGACCATTTCAGTCATGGAAAGTGCTTGTTACACCTACAAACATGACTGGAAACACAGGCCCCTGTAGGTATCATAGTTACTCAAAATAACATAAATTTTCCTGTGAAAGTATATTCTGTTTATCAGATGCAACAACCTCCACTTAAGTTATCACCACAGACAGCAACCCCACCCACCCCAAAGTTGTACATAGTTAATCCCACTCAGACTGGACCCGCTGTATCCATGCTGCAAGCACTTGGCCTGATGTCTTCTGTGCTTCACGTGGCACACCTGTAGCTCCTATGACATAAGTAGGAGAATAGGTTTGGTGAATTGTGTTATTACAGTCTGATAGCAGCACAATTATACCATGGCCTTAACTGGCATTGTCTGGGATGTGCCATGGCAAAACATGAAAAGTCTAGGGCTAGAAGGCTGCGTGGGTTTGATGGAGTCAAATATGAAAGAGGCTCAGTTGTGCAGCCTATGAGCAGTGTTACCTTGAATGAGCCATTCTTAGGGCTGTACATAGGTTTTGTCTCTGATGTTTCACTCGAAAGAGAGCCCAGGAATAAAGTAATACATATAAAGCATACATGATGATGGCATCACATACAGTGAGGAAAAGAAAAATTATATTATTTGACAATTTCACATTTGATTTTCCACTTATGTTGATTCACAATAAAACTAAGAAAATTAGTATAGCTATTAAATATATTTAGAATAAACATTGGCAGGATTCTTTCAAGAAATAGGATAAATGAATGAGAGGAAAATTTGTTTAAAATCTAAGGGGTTTTTTCCTAGGGACATATTACATTTACAGCATTTACATTAAGTAAATAATTCTATTAAAACATGTACTTGAAAAATAACTGGATATAATTTAAAGGATATGATAGTCTCAGTTGTCATCACTAAAAATAACCATTGCTGTTGTCTTTTATTTTGAAAGAATGAATGAAGTGCCTACCAGTGGTGTTTTCCAAAATACAAAATGTCTTTGGGTAATCGTTATCCAAAACCATGGGCAATTTCCCACCTCTGCTACATACTTCAAATATGGACTGAAGCCACATGAAGAAGCCCGCAAAGTCCTCACCGAGGGTGGGAAGAGCACCAGCCCCAAGAACTGCCTCATCCCCCTGGGAGGTGTCCAGTGCCCAGGGATGGGGCTGGGACTGTTCCTGTGCCCCCCAGCTGTCCTGCTCCTGGCTGGGGTGGTGGGACAGGCCCTGGCTGCCTGGCCCTGCCCTGACGGACCCTGAGGAGCCCCACCACTCCCAGCCCCTGGGAGCCACCAGCCCTCAGGGCATCCTGAGAGTGTAGTATGGCCCTGGGAGCTCAGATCTTCCCCTGTAAAACATATTTGTAGTACTTATAAACTCTCAGGGCTGCTGTGAGAATTATTAATTAATTAATTAGTCTTGGCAAAGTGCTTTGAGGTCTTCAGATGAAAACTACTATGTACAGTGTCATTCCTCAGGCTGCTGCTGATTATTCCCATTTTGTAGTCATGTTCCTGTCTGATTGTCACCCATGCTTTGTATCACTCTTACCTCATGCTCTTAGTCTCACAATGAAACACACAGTCTCATGTGCTCAGGCCATACAACACTGTGTCTGACTGAGAGGGAAGTTATGCTAGGACGGTGAAAACATATTGTGGCACTAGAGAAGAAACGGTGCCTCCTAACAGGCAGGAGAAATGATGGAAGGAGAGTTTTAGCAGCCTAAGGTGCAAAAGGTCTTCCTGCATTGCAGAAATCGAGGTTGAGCCACTTTCACACCTTTTTTTTTTTTTTAAAGAAAATGACAATTGTTGACACTCAAGAACCTATTCAGAATTCCTTTCACTTAAAAAAAACCCAACAAACTACTGTGATTGTGCCACAGATATTATAATTTTGTGTTTATATGCATCTGTATAGTGTTTCTTTAGTTAAAATCTGACACTGGAATGTGAATGGCAAAAATTATTTTGTGCTATACATTGTCAATGGAAAGACAAAAGAAGAGGTGGGGGAGGGAGCTTGATTTCATTTCAGTGCAAAAGAATGAGGTTCTTATACCAACAAAACCATTAAAAATGAATGAAAACTAGAACAGGTATAAGTCCAGAAAATTATCTTGTTAAATCAAACCTTTTTGTTCAGAAACTATGATTCAGTTCCATCTCAGCTCAGGGATGAAGTAAAGTTTAGATTACTGTCTAAGTGGTGTTTAGTGCTCCATAATCAATGTTTGGTTCTGGGTGGAACTACACACCTTGCCTGGTAGTCTCTCCCAAGACTGCAAAGAAACAGATGTCAAATATCCTTCATTCTTTCATGCCAAGAGATACTTTTATTCAGGTTCTTGGCAGGAGGAGAAGGTTGACAATATGCCTGCCTTCGCCACAGCCACATTATTTTCAAACCGACTGTCAGCCTCCAGACCCACCAGATGTTCCCTTCAGTAAGCTCTAAACAAACTTTTTGTCTACAAAAAAAATTATTAAAAACACATAAGCTTCTTTTAATATATTTGTTTTGCTGTCCTTCATGTATCACTCTCTTTGCTTTTTGTAACAGGATTTTTTTCCAGTTTCTATTTTCTTCACATAATAGCTTAAGAATTTATTCATTAATGCTTAAAATCTATTTTACATTAAGTTAATACATAACTTACTTTTTAAAACTATTATTTTTAGATTATTTAAGGTAACTCGATCTTTAACTAAATGATTGAAAATGCACATGATCCACTGCCACAGCCTGTGTCAAATCCTATTACCATGCTAAACTCAATTGTTAGGATAATTAGGTTAATGTGCATTTATTGATCTCTTTTTAATGAGAAGAAAATAACTTTTCATAATCTTGTGCTTTGATAGATTATCTGGGTTATTTCTGGTTTTGTTATATCTGTAAAAGTAAAACTAAGCTGAACTCAAAATCTTTCTGTAGAAGAAATATAAAAATAGTACTATTTCCAAGCTGGATAAAAGCATGAGAATGGCTGTCATGGAGAGGTACAGGAGTAGGAAGGCATTCATTGAGTTCACTGTGATTTATAATCAATATTAACTACATAATATACTGAGAAGCACAATACTCTGAGAAAAAGCATGGTTGGTACTGTTCTTTTATCCTATGAAGGTCATAATAAGATGGGTGAAATGACAAGAAAAATTGATGGAAGATAGTTTAAACTACAATGGAAAAAAAAAAAACATCTGTTATGATGAAGAATTCCCTCCAGAAATCTTGCAAAAGGACTGACCTCTGCTGTAAATTTGCTTGAGAACTAGAACGGAAAGTTTAAATGAGATCTTTAGTGATTTCTGGCCTCACTGAAAGCTGGAAAATGACAATTATTCAATTTAAGAGTCTCTCTGTCTCAGAAAGGTAGAAAAAGGGTCTGACTTGATGGCTCGACAGACTAATGCTACAGCCTGTAGACCCTCTTGCTTCTGAGAACTGGTGTTCTAAGCACCGCTAATCATGTCAACACATTTGTTTCTTGTGTCAAGTAGTGGAAGGCTTTGTGAATTGATCTTGATTTCAGTTGAAGGGGAAAAGAGGAAGAAATGTTGATAAAATTCCCTAAGGAATTTCCAGGTAGAGGTATGTAAGTAATTTCACCAAGAAAAATTCCCACAGAAGCTTTAAAGTGCCTTAATGTTTCCCCTAGTTTTGCTCGCCTCTCTTAATGATCCCCCATAGATTTCCTTTTGGATAAATTTTGAAATACTCTAGGCCAAGGAAGGGCTGGTACTATGAACTACCATCTTATATTTCTCAGTAGGGCAAGGAAGCTAACAACACTATGAATTCTCTTTTTTATTACCTTCTTTACTAATTCTACATAAAGAGTTGCTTGCTGTATAGAGTTGCCTCTCTTAAGTAAATACTACCACAATGAACATTTCTGTGTCATTCACAATGAAGCGTTCAATGCAAATTAGGGAAGCATAGTGTCATCCTGGTCATTCATGAGATATAACACTAAAAATGGTGAAAGTGTCCTGTGTGAAGGTTAAAGTAAAAAATAACTCCTATTTGTTTCGAATTTCCAGGTGATGATTTCATCACAGTGTAGAGGTAAGCTTCATGAAATCCAGGTTCACAGAGGCTGTTGGTACAAGCACTCCTTGCTTTTTCTAATCAACAGGCTTCCTCATTATATTTTCTCCTTGTTTCAGAACAGGTTAGTTGTTGATATAAAGGCTTGTTCATGCTTCCCGCCTTCTAGCCTTCGAATTTTAAAATAGCATTAGTAGTATTGCCTTTTCCTGCCATTCCCAAAGCAGCAATCTAGCTTCCATTACTATCTGAAATAAAGGTAGATTGAAGACACAGAAGGAAACATGAATTGTCACACAGTTAGATTAATAAATTTGATTTCTAAAGCCCAATCCCAAATGCTTAAAATAAAATACCAGAAATGCTGTGAGGTACTGCCTGCTCCTTTGCTAACATTTATTTTAAAGATAATCTCTGGAAGCAGTTTCCCCAAGGCTCACCAAATAATTTTGTGCTGGAAAGGTCACACTATTACTGAATGATGATTAACAAGAAATAACTATCAATAATAACTAGGAATTGTAAACAACCCTATCCAATTTTAGCATTGAATTCAAATACTTTGCAGATACCTTGGAGGCAGATTCCCATAAGCACCAACTCATAAAATGCAATAGAAGACAGTATGCTCATTCCTACTAGAAGGAAAGGTACAAACCTGTGGGCACCATGGTGGTGAAACACAATTTAGCAGCCACTCATCTCAAATTCAAGCCTGTCTACTGCTTACATTTCCTGGTCCAATCTGCCCCTAGCAGCTGCTCACATTACAGAGTTCTTGTTCTCATTGCAGCCTTTCTCGCTCTCTCTCTTTTGCTTTTCTGGTTTAACTTATGTTGCCCACCTGCACCTAGTATGCAAATGGAGATGCTCAGAAAAGGAGGGGAGGGCAAATATTGCAAATCATCTTTGACAGGTGTGAAATAATTCTCATTCAGCATTAATTTATTCAACTGTTTTTTTGCAAATTGAAAACTGTTGCATTTGGAAAACAAATCTTTTTTCTATTGTTATGCTTTCATATTTGAATATTAAAATACCAATCCATTTATTTGGGGATTTTTCTTTTCCTGTTTGCTTTTTTAACAAAGCTTTTCATAGATTCAAAATAAACCATAAAATGAATGAACAATAAGAACAACAAAAAAATCTACAAAAGTTAATGAAATAAACTGAAAACTCTGGAAAATTATCCCTTCACAGTTTTGTAGCAACTCATCCTCATATAAATCGAATGTAGCCCTATGGCATTCAAAATGGGGATTATGGAAGCCATCAAACATCAGAAGCATGTCAATTATTCAAGTGTCCCATTTTCTGCTTGGACAACAGATTCAAGAAGAAAAAAAAATCACTCAAATTAAATACAATGGACACAGATATACAAGATGTTTTTTTCTCTTTGGTACAAAAGATTTAACAACATTTCAAGCATTTTAGTTCAGTTCAAGTAAAATCAAAACCAGAATATTTTCCATGTGTTTAATCATTTCCCACTGCATTTTCTATATTCATATTTACACATCTTAAATACCTAGAAAGTTTGTTTTGAAAGTTTGCTTAAAACCATCCTTGCAGCAGACTATCAAAGGAAACAGATTTAAGCTTGAACACTACTTTAATTTCCATCTGTTCTATGATACTGCAAATATTTCAGAATGCATTTGGCATAGAACATTGCAAACATTATTCTGCAACGCCCTTTATGCAACATAAATATGCTAGCAATCCAACAATAAAGTGCCACACAACATCTGTCCATATTCCTGTACAGTACATAGCCCAGCTCTCAAAAAAAGAGGATATTCAAGATCTGGTGGAAATGAACTGTATTATTTTACTGTTTCAAAGATTCTCATTTTGCCAAAATAAACATCCTCTTTATGTAACAATGACTTTTTAAAATCTCAAATTTTACACATACAACAATAACGATACATATTGTAGGATTTCCACGAGAATGTACAAGGCAAGATCAGCAGGTGGAACTGAGAACATTCCTAAGATCCATTTCTCCATGTTAAATCCCCACAAAACACAGCACACTTAAAATACTCATATTGTCACTTTTTTCCATTAGGAGTCATAAAAATCTAAAAAGATCTTTTATTTTACTACTTTTCTAAGCAGCTCTCTTAAAGGACAATTTGTATCTGCCATGCTTGCATTCTTGGAGTTCACATAAGACAGGATTTCCTTTAACTAAATTCTAAAAAATGTGTCCTACTTGCCCCTTAGAATTTTATAGTGTTTACTTCTTTGCGTTACTTATTATACGTCCTGACCCAAATCTGAAAGATTAAGCTCCCTCAGGAAAAAGGAAGCCTAAAGTTTTGATAAGAAAGACACAGTCAGAACAAAGCTCCTGCTGCAAAGAAGTTAACCTCTTGGCAGGGCTTAATATAATTCTTCTTAGACTTCAGGTTGATAGCAAGACGTTGTTTTATGCCCTACAATATTGTCTGCTAGCAGAGGTCATGTGTCATGCAGATATACTTCCTTGTATTGAGTGGCCTTTTAATTGTCTGTCAGTTCTGTCTGGGGTCCCGCCTGTGTACGCTCCAAATGCAAATATGAAAAGCATGAAAGGTGGAGCAGAGCCCACGCTTTCATCTGTGTATCATTTTTCAGACTAACTGAAGCTAGCCTGTCATTATATTACGGCCATGCATTAGGCACTCTTGTTTCACAGTAGCACAAATCATAGTGGGAATAGGGGCCAATCTGTCAAGCAAGGCTTCCAGGCAAATTCTTGTTCAGCACAATGGGAAATGGTACAAAATTCCTTTCTTCAGCCTCTCAGTAAGAAAGGTTGCAGGACCTCTACCAAAGCTGACAGTGTGCCTGAACATGATGCCCTGATGACTAATACCATGGTGCTTCTGTCACAGTGTCTCAGGGACAACCTCTAAGATTTTTTTGTTTCCTTGAGTAAAGGGCTTTGCTCTTTGACATTTTGCAACGCTGAACTCACAAGCAAAAATTGTTTTTGCATCACTTCCCACTTTAAAAAAATGTCCAGTTGTCTCTCAGCCCATTGTGCTTTCAAACTGTCTCAACAGGATATGGCAAGAGATGATTTTTACATAGATAAATCAATCTATTAAGCATGCAAAAACAAAGAGAAGTGTAGCTCACTAAGGATCACTACCTACCGAACATTAGAAATTACTGTTCTGAAATCAACATGAGGCTCTCCATGCACCTCATATAGTTGTACTCGCTATTGTCAGCGAACCTGAGGTAAGTGCATAAGAGAGATGAATTAATTCTGAAGATGAACTTTCCTGCTGTTCTGCGTATTTGCTACAGTGAGGCTGTGCCCCTAGGCATGGGACTAGTTCTTGTGTATGAAACACGCTACTCTGGGGTGGCCCTGTGTCTCAGAGAAATCCTCCAAGGAGGCTGGGGGTTGTTTGTTAGTTGCAGAGGCCACCACCAATTATGAGTCCTCTCATGCTGTTTCTAGGTCCAGTGCCTACCCTGCCTCATTTCTTACTCATGGCCCCGCCTATACACCTTCTCCCTGAAACATCCTGTTAGCATGGGTGTCTGGGGAAATACTCTGGGGGCAACAGATCACAGTAGTCTGTGCCACTGCTGTCTGGTAGGGGAGACATCAGTCCATAAATATTCTCACTGAAGTCGAACCTGGGTGTTTCAGAAGTCAGTCCCATATGGGCAGCATGTGATTGCATCCAAACCACAAAATGTCACTTCACCTCCTATAGGCAATTTTAAGCATTAATGAATAAGAAATAGCAGTGAAATTAGCCTTTCACTTGAAAGCCTTGAGTTTGAGTGTGTTTTCTGGTGACATATGTTGAAATTAAAAGAAAATAAAACTCAGGAAGCTGTCACTTATGACCTTTGTCTGCCCTTTCAAAAAGTGATAAAGTAGTGCATGTATTTGGATTCCTCCTAATAATACACAGACCTCTGCCATGTGAACAACTGAATGATTTTTGTGGGTATAAATTGCTAACATGTGTGTTCACATATTCCACTATGTCTAATGAACAGCATTGTGTGATAAATATAAACACTTTTATAGCTACTGATGTGTAAATTTATATATATACGCAGTCAGTATTAGGCTGCATGATAATGAACAGTTGATTTGACAAATTGTTTGGAACAGGCATTCAGAAAACCATTGTCTAATGAATTTCTGTGGGTTGAGCCACATGTCTCCTTTTTACTCAACTTGTTTCTAATAACTTTTGTCTTTGGACTATGAATTTTGTACTTGGTTCATATCACTGAGAGGAGTCTCACTGTTGAACTAAAATGGAAACAGCAGGCCCGAGTTCTGCAGCCTTTTCTCTGCCAAACACCACAGTTATTTTAAAGGCGTTTGCCAAACCACTTATGAAAATTTCCATACAGGAAAAAAGGGATCCAGTAAAGTTGTAAATCACAAGGCAAATATTCTTCATTTGACAACTTTAGTCTTCTTGTGGTCTGTAAGAGAGCAATGAGTGGTTGAAAGAAGGCATGATGATTTGACTTTTCATTGTTCGAATCAGTTCACTGGAAGTCAAAAATTTTCAGGAAGCCAACACTGATACATGTACAAATTCTCTTCAAATGTAGGGAAAACTTTCAATTCAAGAACTTTACCATGGCTTCTCCGGGTCTAACAAACTTCAGATCAATTACAGCATCATCATAAATGGTCACTTCTTGACAATAGGCCATGTTTCTCACTTTTTCTACTAGCTGGTAAATGAATTCAGTCCACTAGAGATACCTTTAAAGTAAAGAATGTAGGTAATTTAGCAGAATTATGAAAATAAATTACATCCACAGACTAAATCAGCTAGTGGTAGCTTTTAATTTCCACAGACAACTATATTTACTTTTTTACCTCACCAGTGAACTCAGTCTTGAATGACATATTTGGAGCACATCAGAAATCTTCTTGAGCACAGCACTATTCGTAAAGAATAAACTTTCAGTATTCACTTACATATTTTGTTTCAGATGATAGCATTCTGATATACACTGAAGATGACCATAATTTTCTTTAGAAAAGACAACCTTGCTATCAAACTTCTGCCTAGCAAATTCCTCATTGGAAAGTTCCCTTATCAAGATTGTATGCAAGAGACAGAGCTGTTTTGAAAGTCAATGGTTTTAAAAAAGCTCTACTTGCTGTGTGTTTTTTAGATGCAAGCTTCAAACTGTCAGAGTTTTGTTATTGTTGATAAAGCTGGCCAGGGATTGATGCCCAGAGGGGGGTCTGAGTTGAAATTATGAAGTAAAGCTTGAATTTAATTCTCTTGGTAGGACAAGAAAAGACAGGAGAGAATGCAACACTGTTGCCATCATACTAATGGCTATCTATGATGATTACTGGTTGCTAAATACCTTCATTTTCTAGTTTAAAAGACATATTTATGCTCCAGTTTTCAGCAGAACTATATTTATGCCTTTATTACCATTTTTCATTCAGAAAAGTGACTACCAAATATAGAATCATAACACCTAAATATCCTAAAATACCTTACTGTGCTATGAGTAGAAATGGCTTCAAAAGTGACTGTTACATCACTTTCAATAATTATTAAAAAAATTTACATTAATATTTGTGACAAAATATTTATTTATGTCTCTGTAAAAAGGGTCCATTAGATTCCCACTTCAAACTGACCACCATAGAGGTTGTGAAAAAAATGTCCTTGCCTGTTAGTCTTCTAGCTTGCTAGAGGTACAAGAGAGACACCCCAAAAAGGTCAGCATAAATAAACTATGCCTTGAGTTTTCAACAGAAAAAATTCTATAGAAAAATATTTTATTCCTAGGAAATGTGGAGCCCTAACTTACAGGTCAGCATTTACACATTGTAAGGCAAGAAGGTAGTCTTTTTCATTTAAAATTTAGGCATATTCAAACTATATAGCATGTATTAGCACAAATTGACATTCCAAATTGCTCCCCACCATAAATGCACCTCAGAACCAGAACCAGTTGAAATGTTTTACATTAAATGTTATAGTTCATTGTGGTCATTTCACAAGATTATAATAATATTGTAGTATCTCTTCTGGGGGCATAACACAAGTTCAAATACTATGACCTCACTGTACAACTTGATGTGAGTTTCCTTGTCTCAGTTCATTTTCCTTCCACACCACAAACGAGTGTGAGTACTGAGTGAAAGTTGCTGCTAAAACTGTACTTTTGAAATGCTGTTTTTTTCAGCATTTTCAACCTCCTATTAAAGTACAAAATTCCAGGCCAGCTTATGCTTTACCAGTTCTACCCACACAAGGAGGTAGGCAGAGCACTAAGAAAATCCCTTGCCTTTCTTCAGCTGTCTTTGAGATGAAGTGTGACATTACTGAGGAAGAAAGGGAAAGAGAAAAGATTTTTTTGCCATTGTGCTAGCAGAGTCCAGTTTAGCACGTAGACATGAGGTAAGAGCAGCCATACAGTACCCCAATATGTTTGGAGAGATCAAAAGCAGTTGCTGGCACCCTTAGATATATCCAAGAGGAATTCCTTCCCCAAAGTAGGATCCATCCCCAACATCCCTTGCGTTAGTGTAACTTCAGCCAAAGCAAAGTTTTCATGACTGGCGTAACACTCAGTGACTCTACTCCTACGGATCATGCTTCTGTTGCTTTTGGTACTGTATAAACACACATATAAATTGCTACACATAAATAATTTATAAATAAAATAGAAAAGCCTGTAGAACAGAGGGCCTATGTAGGACAGAGTTCATGCAAAATATTCCCTGTTTTTTAAAGCTATGAAAAGCTGATGTTTTGGGGCAATAGCTCCACACCTTCAAAAGCAGGGAAAAGCCAAAGTTGTTGATGCAAGCAGCTAGTAATAAAAAAGTGAAATTAAAGCAACTGCATAACTTTTTTTTCTACCTTACTGGTAGAAAAGACTGTCATCTCAGTCTTACTGTTCAGTCAGTTCACCCTACAGAATAATTTATCCTTGGAATTCATGTGAGAGTAAGTTTTTGAGGACTGAAAGTCAAGCCATGAGAGGGAACAGCAAGAGCTAATACAGCCCAGTTTGGCACTTACATGTGAGCCGACAGCCGCCATGCAATATCCCAGTCTGTTCTGATAGAGCCCAGGACAGTGGCTGGCACTCATGGATGATGGATGGTAGTATTAAATGGGCTCCTGAGCCCATGGCCACAGGTGAGGCTGGTACAGGCCATTAAGGCCTATTGGTGCACTCAGGGACCCAACAAGCCAACCTTTTGTGTTCTTCACACTAGCAACTGACGGATTACTTACTTTCTTCCAAATAATCAAACACATAGGACCCAAGATGGCAAAAATCTAGCTATCAGTAACTTTTCAGTTGTTGACTTAATTCATGACACACATAAATTAAAGATGCTAATCTAAATGACTGGATAGGAATTTTTTCTTCATATGTGTAAATAATAATTTTATACACTTGATTTGTTTTAATTCATACTAACTCTATGCAATTTTCAAGAGCGATAAATTTTATTGAAATCTCATGACTGAATCTCTAATAGAAGTGCAAAGTCAAAAATAATTAAAAAAAACCCTGCTACCCATTACTGTAGGATCTAATGTCACTGCCTCACTGGAATAGAGTTTGCACACTCAGCCAAAGATAACTGAGTGGAAATGATTTTCAAAATGCAAACAGAAAAGGCTTGGTTTGTGGTTAAGTTTTTGCTCATTTGGCTGTGACTTTTGTTTATCTGTGTTTTCTCTACAACAGCTTAGAAAGATATAGGAATAAGAAATAGTACTTTTTTTAGTCCTTTCTAATCCCTTCTTCCTTTTCTGTACAGGAACAAGCTCTGTCACTAGGGTGGGACTGAATGCTAGTCATGGTTGTGTTGTGACTATCCGTTATTAGAGAAGCATTTGTTAATTTTAAGATAGGCTTAAAGAACAGAACAAGATTTGTGACATACTGAGATATGCTATGAGTTTAAAATAGTTCTACAAAACTATATGTAAGTGATTAAAAAATGTTGGATTAAGACATACTGAAATTACAAGGAAGAAATATTTCATCAGAAACAAAATCCTTAATTGTTATGCTGTTTCTATAATCCAGAACTCTAGCTCTCTCAGCTGCCTTTCAGCTGCACATCTGTATTTATGATAAGGAATTCTTGTCTGCTGCAGAATATAGAATAACAAACTCATGTAATTAATTTCATAAAGAAGCACATTTGTTAATTTCTACTATATTCATGTGCGGCAACTGTCTTCAAAATGGGGCATGTATTCTTTCACTTTCTTAACTTTAATTTATTTGAATGACCATAGGCAACTGCAAATGAGTTTTGTGACAGATTTTTAAAGGACTACATATTCCAACTGACTGATGAGAAATCGTAAAGCAAATTTTGTGTTGACTGGGCATGTATATAGCGGGAATGGAAAAGAAGTGAAATATTTTATCAAAATATGAAGGAAACTTTGTCATGTCCCTTGTTACTGTCTGATAGCTAACTACTTTTCTCATTTATTGGGTGCTTTTCTAATGCATTTTCTACTACTTTCTACAGTAAAAGTAAACATTTTCTTATCATTTTAGCTATGGCACCATAAAATATCATACCTTAAAGTCATAACCCATGGCATATAATAAAAAGAATAAAAACAAATATGACATTAAAATGCATCCAGAAATAATTTACATTGTCGTCTACTTACTTTTTATAGGCCTTCCTTGTTCTTACCATGGAACTTAGTTGGTATCATCTTATGTCAGTGCAGGCAGGACAATCATGGCCCTTCTTCAGATTTCAATGAATATAGCATTGAGACCTTTTGGCCACCAGTTCTACAATGTTCAGAAGCATACCTCATCCCTCACTTTGAAATTTTGTAGGATTGGTCCAATGTTCATGCTTAAGAAAATAATTCATAAGGGAATAATAGCTTTAAAATCAAATGTTTTGTAGTGTCCTATTAAAGGGATGATGGAAATTACTGAGGCAGAGAGTCAGACAATTCAACTTTCACTACTACACCTAATAAGCTTGTTACAGAAAGTGCAAATGGATTGCCCTGAGCATGGATGGATGATGGAATCTGGAATGTCTTTTGTTTGCAGCAAAAGTGAAAGGCTTTGCTTACATGCGAAGGCATCTGAACAACAGAACTCTAGTAAATGTATTTGATCACTGCTGCTTATAACTCTTCTACCACAATACTACTAGAATTAAATAAGTACACTTATAATAATGAATTAGTTTAACCCTTATCATGTCAGACACCTTAAGCAAATGCTTGGTGGCAGTACTGGAGGCTCTCAGAACAGAACTGAGCTAAATGTGCAAGAGATCATTTCCTCACAGAATGTTTTTATTTACCATTTCAGTAATCTCACTTACCATGTAGGCCAATTAACAAGTTGCATTCATAAAACAGTTCCTATTTTTAGAAACTCATCACCAGCATCTTGTAAATCAGCAGTAAGATTTAGCAAACTGTTAACATAAGAAAACATTCAAAAATATAAAATTATGCAAGTTGGTATAAAAAAGAAACAAACCCACGAACTTGTAAACTGCAAATTGTGAAAAAGGGTAATCATGCTAAATAAACAGGACCTTTTTACAAAAAGCAGGAGCTGAGAGCTGAACTACAGAGAGGTATGAAGTTAAAACAGAAAGTCTTGTTGAACTGAGATCTTTTCCTGTCCTTGTCTGTAACATATTTGTGTCCTCAAGCCATGTTAAACGCTATTATCATTACTAGTTTGAAAAATGTGCTTTACTAAAGCTTAGGAAAGGCTTACCGTCCAAAAGTGGCTTTACTGGAACAATGATCCAGAAACTGTTCTGAAGTCTTTAAGTGACAAACAGTTTACTATGCTCATGAAGCAACCTGTGAAAGGGCCATTGCATTTTGGCTCTAATCATCTTATTATAAACTCTTGTTATACTATTCAAATGTTACTAACCATTGTGTTTGTTATCCCATTGTGATAAGGGCATTATTGCTGTACATATAATCATGCTTTTGTTTGCTTTAGGATTTTGAGGTTCCTATTTAAGTAAAAGTATTTATGAAGGTTACAATTTAAAGCACTGTACTACTGTTTCTTCAAACAACAGTAATCAGTATACAGATTTAGCCCTAACAAAGGAAGACAACATTTTTCCTGTGCAAATATTCAGCCATGTTTTAACCTTGGCAATTGATACAGCGTAGTAACAAAGCTGGTGTATAAAACTTGAGATTTAAGACAACAAATATTTACTGTAGTTGCTTCAAACCTTTCTGTACACAACTGACAATTACAACTTTACTTTTATGTTTTACTGGTAGCATTTGAAACTTCGTGCTTAAATAGTTACTCTGAAATGGAAGAATTGGTTTGTATAAGTTTATAGCAGACCATGCAAGCTGGACAGTCTGTTGTGAAAACTGCTTGTGTCATTAGGTCTCTTCATATTTCTTTGCATTCTGTAATTCTAATGAAATTTCACACTCTCTTTTAATAACATGGGCCCCAATCTAGCAAAGATCTCAAATTAAGTATGTGCTTAGCTTTAGCTATGCATGTAGTACTTCAGAGGAACAAGTGCAGGGTGGAAGTTAAACATGTGCTTTGCTGGATCAGGGCCATATCTGCTAATTACGCAACTCCAAGGCTACTGTGTTACTGAAGCTTGAGGAATTTTCTTTCTATTTATGTCAATAGGTGTTTATTTTGTAATTATTAATGCACAAATACTGTATGCACAAAAGGGAGGATGTTTCTCTCTGTAGTGTTCACTCCTTGTGTTCATACATGAGAATAACCCATTCTCCCAGGATTAATGGGACTTCTACATGTGCCTGTAGACACATATTATGGGAAAAGTGGTAGTAATGTGTTAACAGTTTACTAGTTTATTTTTATAATCAGTTTGACCTTTATATCATGGATATTATGTACATTAAACCTCTGTGGTTTTCATATGCTGTTCTGCTGTCCCTGGATTACAGGCATTACTGGAGTACCTGTGTCTTTCGCTGTCAGCATTCATAAGCAGTTTCCTGCAATCATTCAGTCCTGCAGTTACTTAAATAATGACTAAAACATTCAAAATAAGGTTGAATCCTAATCAATTTTAAGTAATTAAATAAATACCCCTAACAATTTTCTATAGTGCTTGCGTTTTTTCCGTATCGCAGCAGGATGAGTGGAGCTCTACCAGCATAGAACTCTATTGGAGAGGTAATTATAAACCAGGCTATTCATAACAAAATTTTGCTTTTATATTTTTTCAGAATATTCACTCAAGATGAAAGACACCTTCCCAAAAGTGTGTTCTGCTAGGGCTTGATCCGTCAGCAAGCAGAAGATCTTCACTGGTCTCACTGACACAAGAATATACTAAAATGTCTTCCCTAGAGATATCCTATGAGATAAATTTTGATGAGTTTTACAGAGAAGTCATTTCTTTCTTTGGGACTGGACAAGATGGGATTTGTGTGCTAAATGAGAAGTTTCCTTCCTTCTCTCTCCATTTGTAGGAAAAGTGCACACACATTTAACTACAGATAGCCTGTCTAAAGGAGTTCAGCCAGAAAGGCGCCAAGTTCCTGTGGTCCTTGCTTAAGTTGGGTCAATGAGAATGACAGATTCCCCCTGGATCAAGCCCAGAGTGTAAGGAGGATTAGCAGCAACTTTTTCCAGAAGAAAGATGAAACTGATTCTCCTCCACTCTGAATGTTTGAAAGATTTACAGTAATGACACATGCCAGGCCTAAAAATCTATGCAAGTACCAGTAAATTCAGGTCTTTTTTGTGTGCTTTAAGAGTATCATGATATCAATTTCTTTTGGCAAGAAATACCTAATGGTAATCTTTTCCTGCATTCCATGAGAGTTATTAGTCAAAGTAATAGTTTATTTTTTCACCAGAAAAATAAACCATAACACACTCAGGACTGCAGTTCACTAAACCATAATTCTGCTTTGTTTGACTTACAAAGTGCTTTATATTTTGAAAAATTGTTCTGTAATGGATGAGGGATCTGTGAAAGGTTCTACCCCACAACATTAATTTGCTAGCTCTATTGGAATTGCCACTGAATGAGACCACCAAGAGTTATCTTCCAAGCCTGTGCTACTGATGAGATAGCATAATGTATAAAAGAATTCACACTGAAAACAACCTTAACTGCCTTGGCTAATCTTTGGTTACAATGTGAAAGCAATGCTGAGTTAAAAATAAGTCTTCTACAGAAATTGTAGATCCTCCAGTGAAGGGAAAGCTGTAATGTGATACATAAGAAAGAACTGTAACAGGTTAATAAAAAGAAAATAAATATTAATAAAAGCTATGCTTACAAAAGAAGATACATAATGTATATGCTATGTTATATAAAGTATATGGCATTCAAAACCTTCCTTGCTCTACCTTAATAATTATGGCATAGACATGAAATGAATTAATTTTTTATCATAGTTAAGTAATAAAAGCTTTAAGGAAAAGACAGATGTATATGTATGGCATGTAGGTATATAATGTATACCAAAAAGCATACATTCCAACATCATATACATTGCTCAGGAATTTAATAGATGCCCTTTTTTCATTTCTCAAAAGAAGAATTTTTCATTTTTGTCCTCTTAAATATTGCATCACTGTATTAATAATTTTTATTTCCAGAATCTAAGGAAATAACTTATATGTATATTATATATAAATACATATATTAGTCTACAGAGTATAGAACCAAGCACTCTGTGTCTATATCTTTAAATGACTCTTAATAAATTCATCCAAACTCATTGTTTCTTAGATCGATCAGATAAGATGTGGTTGGAAACACAACAGCAGTGGAATTTTTTTCTCTGAAAAACAATTTTATTTGCTGAGGACAATGCTGTAAATCTTAAGAACATCTATGGTAAAAGACAGTAGCAATACAATAGTCTTTAGCGTATCAGTCACAAGACAACAAGACACAAACAATAATGAAAAAAATAGGATGCTATATGCAGCTTTATCATCATCCATTTCTTATGCAATATTTACAGTGATCCTCCCCACAAAACAACAAACTATTTGAGGAATCCTCTGAGAAGACTTTTTATTTTTTTTTTTAATCTGTGTTACTTTTCTACCCACTACAGTTTTTGTTTGCACATGAAGTTACCCTCACAATAGCTGTTTCTCAGTAATTTTGCATGTGCATAAACACTTAGTTACCAAATGACAATGTTCATGAGGCAAAAAGTGTTCAGAAATTGAAATAAATAAACACTTTCTACCAAATTATTTACATCACTCCATGTATTTACTATTGTCATGCTTTGAGAGCATTAAATGATCTGTGTCCTGTTAAGAAGCAAGGAAATTTTTCCTTTCTCTGTGGTATTGAAATACCATGTTCAGCTGTATTGGTTAGTGAACTACATCAAATTTTTGACATTCTAGTTCTCAGAAATTATGTTACTGATCTAGAATTGAGTCTCTTAGGCTTTTACTCTCTTAGATAGATAAGTTGGTATGACTTTAAGTAGAACAAAAGAGAAAAAAGGGATATGCCTCTAGAAGGGCACTTTGAAACAGCATCTGTTTGAAAGTGTTATGAGGGTAAAATGTTAGAGTAAGTTTCAAAAGGGATATATTGGTGTGCAGGAAGCAGGTGCTCTGATCACAGATGCGTGAAAATTCATTGCATGGCTCTGCAACTTACTATACAAATGTCATTTCTACATACGTGGTGTGCAAAACAGAGAGAAACACCACCTCTTCTTCTTACCCCACCAAAGACAAACAAAAACTGAACCCACTTTTTTTAAAAGAATGTTATTTAAATTGTGAAATGAAGCACTTGAAAGTTAGGAAATGCCAGAAGGCAAGTTATCCATGTAATGTTAAATACGGCCTCCTACAAAGCATGCTTTATAATATAAGGCACAGTTTCAGAAGTACCTAGATGTCTTATGACCCAGACTTTTAATGGCACTTAGAAGCCTGATTGATTTCTGTGTTGGTAAAAGTCTCATCAGCAATCCTTACTTACTCATGCAGTATTTTTTCAGTAAGACTATACCCTGATCCAGGGCACAAAATTCACATAAGGTCATACTAAGCCAGTCCTCACTGATACAAAATTTTCCTTTGTAGTATGTGAATCCTTCCCAAAACAATATACTCATTATCCTGGTTATCATATTACTACAAATGTGAAATAAAAAACAGTTCTTCACTGGCTGAAAGTATCACACACCATGAAACATATTTAACATACTGTAGGCTTCAATTTCGTCCAGAGAATTCCTAACTTATTTTCAAATTTTATGTGATTACTTTGTTTCTCCTCTCTTTGCTTTCCACTGTAAACTGCTTCTCACCAACAAAAACAGCATTAATTGAGACCAGTAAAGCAGCAGTAGTATATCTGCAGTTTTGTGAGGTTTTTTAAGCAGTGAAGTTGTCCCAATGCCAGCAATTTTTATGATGATGTGAGTTAGTTCTATTGCAAAAAGATTTCATGCTCAGCTAAATATGTTGGGTTTTTTCTTCTCTATATCTCTACTCTCGAAGAAGATTGACTTGCCTGCTGTTTAGCAGAGGATTAAAAATTCACTGCCACTGCTAGAACTGCTGTGAACACAAGTGTTTAGATTTGCCTAGACCAGAACTATGTGTTATGGCAATGTTTTCAGAGGTAAGCACAGAAACCTGAGTCCTTGTCTGCTTTCCAGCAGCACCAAGAGAATGTCAGATACATACTTTAATTACTCATTATTTTGAAAATATTATTGTTATTCACAATTATTCAGCACAGCTTGAGATACCTTCTGCTCTGTAAGTCTGGATACCACTGTGGAAGGCTCCATTAATGCTTGCATAAACTGTTCAAAGAGATGGTGGATTCAGGTAGTTTGCTTCACAATATGAAACAAACCATCTGATATTTGTCTGTCCCTAGTTAAAATTCTGTTCAGTCACTTTTCTTTCAACCTCTCATCTCAGCTGCTTGAGCATGCTTGGCAGGAACTGTGACAAAGAAACACTGGCAAAATTTCAATAAAATGTGAGTGAATCATAAAAGAGATGAAAGAATGAAGTTGTACCTTGTGAAGCATATATTTGAATGTAAAAGGAACAAGCTTGCCTCTTGTATCACTCAAATTGTTTTAAAATATATCCAGCTAGGATCACCTATGGAAAAAAAGAAACAGGTTGAAAGAAGGCTGTATCTGAAAAGTTTGCTTCAAGTGTTTAATGACATTATCTTTTCTGAATAGCTTTTTTGAAAATGGCATCATTTAGATTTTTGTGATGGTTTTCTTTATTTAAAAAAGTAAATAATTTAGGGGTTGGGTGGGGGTTTTTTCTGACTTACTTGAAAAAAGTGGGACTCAGCAGTGCTGGAGGATTGTTGGAAACATAACCTCTATATCCCATTTTCTGAAGCCAAATGGTTAGAGGTGGACAAATATTTCCTTGGATGTATCAGTTTCAGAATGCAACAAACTTTGCCTCAGTGTAGTGCAAATGGTGCTATGTCAGGAATGTTTATTTATATGTCATTTTCTCAGCACTTTTAGCCAGATATTTACATAGTTTAATGCACTACTGTGGTATTTAGGAAGTGTTGCAACCTTTGACAGTTCCATGTAAGTTAAGCCAGTGTGAAAGTGGAACAACAAAATGAATCAGGTATTGGAATCTATATGCAATAGACAAAATTCACCTAAGAGCTGGAGTTGAATGAATTCATCTTATTTAAGCTCTCCATAGACCCTGTGGGAGCAGTCTGGACGTTGGTGTAATGGTCATGTCATTGTGCACAGGATATTTTTGCCTTTCTTTTTTCCTTTTGTCTCCCACTGCCAGCCTAGCACTCACAGAAAGGTCAAATGGAAGGTCACTTGGCTTCTGGAAAGTGTTTTCCAGGTATTCAGCCATCATATTTTTACTTTTTGCCTATTGCCTTATATTTTTAAAATTGTACAGGCTCAAGACAACTTCTGAATCTAACCCCATCCTGAAATCAGATATATTCAATTCAAAAGCAAAACCCAATGTTTCTACAGTGTCCTGATACAAATCTAGGTAAAAAGTTGAGGTCTGTGAAAAAATGTACAAGAATTGCAATCATGTATTCCATCTAAATTAACAATGACTAGGCATTTTTAGATTAGACAAAATAATCTAAAAATCCTCTTGAATTTGGACTAAACTGTGCAGGTTTCAAGCTAAAATTTGTCTAGTTGACCATTCATTCTAACAGAGGTGTGACTAATACAGATCCAGGTGAATAGCTGAAGCAAATAACATTTATGGTGGCAAAAAGGAAGGTGATACATAAACTTGACATTGAATTATATGTCTTGACTTTATGTACCTTCTGTGTCTTCTTGATTCCTTACTCTTATGTTTTTTTCAAAGGATAGAGATATATGATTCTATATTATTATGCTTTGAAAATAACAGTAAGTAATGCAAATAGGAAAGAAATAGATTTAGTACTATAGATTTCTAGAATGTAACCATTTAACCAAGAATCTTTCCTTGTCATTCTTCCTATACAGAATGAACTTTCAGGTGAACTAAAAACATTCTTTAATTACAGGAGTGCTGTGTACATTGTTCATTGACCCTTTGGATACTATAAATCAATGTTTAATATATTTTATGCTCTCCAGCAGGATCTTATTCAAAAATGGAGCAAATGGTTTGCATGAGTCAGTCAACACTCACTGTCATACATGAGGGGTTTGAGACCCTCCCTGGGACACTTCAGTGGCTGGTGCATAAGGCACCTTCCCATATTGTTTTGTGCAAAGATACAAAAAAGCACACATTTTCTCCCCTATTGCAATCTAATGTAGATGTGAACAATAGCATATCATTACGTCTCACATGGTGAACTGGAGCAGAGAGGAGAACACTCTAATAAGCTTCAGTGAAATTACAAGTCAGCATAAGCCCGTCTTGAACTAGTGGTATAGCCTCACTATAGACAATTTACAGTAAGCATTAACAAGAAAGTGCTGATACATTGCAATAAAAAGTTGCTAATAAGACAAAGTCAACTAATATATTTTGATGCCCTTTTCTTAAATTAAATTTTCACAACCTGAAGCTATCTAGCAGCATCTAGCAGTGATGGGTACATCACCAGGAGGCCTCAAAAGATTCAGCTGCAGTAAACAAAGAAATGGTCAACCTCTGTAAAAACAGAAAAGCCAGATACCAATCTGCAAACCACTTTAGGCACCATAATTAGACTTGAATGCAGGAAGAAACATATAATAGAAATAAGCATGTAGGTACTTTGTGTTCCCTACAGGTAACTGAAGGTACATCCAAAGTAACCAACCTGGCAATGCTTTAAGAACGAAAATGGCTATTTTCTCATCATCTCTTTTTTGTGCACTACAAATTTTTTCACAGCAGTTACATAAGAGGACCTCATGATTAGATGAAATAACAGTGCTAAGAAATTACACTCTAGAACAAAGCAACTGAAGGAATGTCAAGTAAGCAAGATCCACAAGATGACATTCAGTTTCTGACTTTCCTGGTGCTTGAAAATATTTCCCACATGACAGGTTGCTTTGGTCCTCTTCCATTCTTCATAGCCCTAGGAAACAAAAAGCAAACAAAAACTTCATTGCTTTATATATATATGAAAAGCCAAATAAATAAGATTTGATAGTTTTCCCCAATGTGTCAGCAAAATTGTTTTCAGAGGGAAATTTGCACAGGCAGACTTTTATAGCTCAATGTGTGTCTTCTTAATCATATTAACATGGAAACATAAAAGTTCATAAAGCAATACATACTCCTTTAGAAATAAAATCCACATGAGAAAGCTAAATCCTGAGGCACTTACTCTTTTAACAAAATCTTTATCTGACAGTCTCCTATTGAAATCAAAGGAAATGTGCTGGAGTAAAGCATTTAGGATTTACTCAACAGTGTGAGCTAATCTGAACACACTGATATCACAAAGACTAATTACATAACCTACAATAATATCATATAGTCTGGGTTTTTTTCATTTTAATTTCATATAAACATTAATGTCTTTTGCATACTATCTATTGAGAGATGTTTCTAATACTGTACGTCTACAAATTATATTATGTTACTGGAGCTAATCATAATCAAAAATAGATTTCAAGGAAGTAACACTTTTTAATGAACTTTTGGTTCTGGGTCCTTTTGTTGGGCTGGACCCCAGCCCTGTGGACTGTGTCCCCCTGGACATAGATAGTTATTTGTCTCCATGCTCAGCCAGATGGAAAAAGGGAAATTCCTGCCACATCCCGGATTTTTAGCTGGGGATGTATCCCAGGAGCATGGGGTAGCTTGGGGATGACTCCAGTTCACCCTTCTGGCCAGGCGCCATGCTCTGGAAGACAGGCTGCACTGGGAGGTTTGTCCATTCTATCCTTCTCCTTCTGGCACCACCTGCACTTCCAGTCATGGGGAAGGGCTTGCATGTAGAATAGGGAAGAAAGAAGCTGTGCAGCATATATACTACCTATCACTCAGAAACTCCTGCTTATATATACTGCCTATCACTCAGAAACTGATGGCTGGCAGCATCCCCACCTGGCCCCCAGGTATGCCTCCTCTGAGACCTTCTCTCTCAAAGCACACACGTGACGTCTTTCTCACATGCAAGAACAGTGTGTAGAGCCTACAGTGGATCAGCGCATCTTTCCATGCAGCTGGACTTCCTAAGCCTTTTTTTTAATGCTCCAAAAGAGTCCGAAATGCTTAAGATTCAACAGCTATTTTACAGTGTGTTTTGGCCTCTGTCGAATCACTCATCTGCATGGATTCTAACCATACACAAAGCACTGCCAGAAGACCTTCCCTCTGAAGTTTCTGCTTTTGGTTTCTCACAGTTTGGTATTTTTTACATTGATATTTTTCAGAAGAAGCATTTATTCCTGGACCACATAATACAGGGGGGAAAGAGGGAGAAAAGTGGCCTTAAGAGAGAGACAAAAAACTCTACTCAGCCAATTCTAGGTCATCTGGATGTGTTAAAATAGCCCACATTTATGTTTAAAAGGTAGACTCCAAGTGTTTTTATCACTTGAAGTCATATGTGCAACAGCACATATGTCTTAAAACCTCAGACTAGGCTATTTATTGTCTCAAATAAGTAATTTGAGCTTTGTCTTATCTGAGAAAACTTAACTTTCAAGTGGATATTGTTGCCCGTCTGTATAATGGTGGAAGATATCTAGAGCCTTTTGAGCTGCCTTTACCATGGAAAAAGGAAATGGATGGTAGGCAATTTGAACATACTCTGAATGTCTCTTGGTTCCTGCACACCTGGCACAGGGTTGGCACTGCTCCGTGGGTTTAAACTTCCTTCCCATCCCGTTCTCTTCAGCTGGTGGCACTGCACGATCTCAGTGAGACACTTGCACTCAGCACAGACAGGGAAATAAGGATGCATCAGGACATTCACAAAGGGCCGTAGTCAGTCAAGCCTACGCCTGGAGACCTCATATGATGTTATCAATGTCCTGCCTTACTTTGGGTAAATGGTACCTGGAAGATCTACTCCGATGTTGCCACTGAAGATATGTATGTGTGTGCATGTTTTCATATCAGATGTGTTCACTCACATGCACAGCAACTGGAAAGGCTGTAGAGGTGTCTACTGCTAACATACATACTCAGTATACTAAGAGAAAAAGTATGAAATGGGATACTTCGTTATACTTTTACATTATGTGAAAAAGGATATTTTTGAACAGGCAGGATCCATTCCCATTAGGACAGCCACTTGTTTTACACATCTGTTCAAACTCTGATGGCTCCTTATCTTTCAGTGAAGAAGAGTCCTAAACATCAGTGTAGCTGGGACAATATCGATATTGGCAGGTTACAGTATTTCTGGATGTACATTTAGGACCCACTGTAAGATGTTGGGTCTGTTTTGGGAGAGAAACTGAATAGTCAGAAATGAGTTAGAAGGAATCTGGTGTAACCTTTCTTAGATGACCATAGCATAATAGCTGTAATGGTTGTGTAAAGGGCTAAAACAGGATATACCTAAAATCACCTCTACCTTTCTTCAAATGGACCAGAGCTCCCCTAACTTCACTGAATTGGTCTGCTTAATAGTAAGTCTACTTAATCAACTGGGTTTGCTTCTTAAATTAAAAAAAAAAAAAAAAGTATTTCATTGACTTTTAAAAGCTATTGGTTGAAGAACTTAAAAGACATGAGGCTATATGTTTTACATTGGTATGACCTTATCATACAACCTTACATTTCATTCTCCTTATACACATCTACTTATACTGAAACTTGATTTTAGACTATGGATACATTACACATATATCTTCACCTATTGTAATGCCATATGATATAAAATCTTATTTTATTATTTACAGATTCTCTGTTGCTCATTATTCTATTACAAATTTCTTTCAATGCAAGTGTTTACAGTGTAATACTTAGCAACACATGTAGTCATATTACTGAATTTGTCTTAAAATTATAGACCATTTTAAAAATTACAATTTAATATTATATATATATATAAAGTTCCCTGAGCAGCTGTACATGAAAAAAAATTATCTCCTAATTATACATACCTCTGTAAATCCTGAAGGCCTTACAGCATAAATTCAATTTCTCAATTGATATGAATTTCTCAAATGATACACATAGTATCATTTCTTTGAAAGAAAAAAACCCCCAAAAGTGAAAATAAACTATTGTAGTATTTTTAGTACATGTGGTAAAATATTCGTTGTACTTCATACAGATGGAGTAAATTTTTAAAAAGTAATTGTCACAAACTTTGACAGGGAAAGTTTGCTTGACTGTTCCATATGTGTAAATGTAATCTATAACCAAAGCGTTTGTCCAATATTATCTACATGAAAGAGCAAGAAGAGAATTAGCAAAGCAGAGATTACTTTTGCTTACCAGCTTGGACAGCGTAGATTTTATTGGCAGTTAGAGAAATAGGCCCTTGAAATGTGGCTTCTCCCCTGTTCTGGCTTCTCTTCACATAGCAACAAAGCACGAACAAAGCTGTTCAATTAAAGGAACGTACATTAAAAAATACAATAACTGATTTGCATCATCCCAGTGATTTGAGATTGATGTCTTGTACCTTTTAATAGCACAGCTTGATTATTCAGTTCTCATTGGGTCTCTTGCCAGTCATCAGGCTTTTCCACCTGCAGACTGTGGTCATTTACAGGGTTTTATAGACACTGGAGAGGTCTGTCTGAAGGATAAGAAAATACAAATTAGCCCTTGCAGATTGGCCTCAGTCAATGCTGGCTTTGTGCTACAATATCCTCATTCAAACAGTTGGATAGATCACTTTAGGCATGTTGTGTCAAAGAATTATACAGAAAATGACTAGAAGGATGGTTTCCCTTTGTGTGTTACTGTGTTTTGAAGCTTTTGAGGACTTCTGAACATCTTTGAAATGTAATGTTATATGTATATGTTGCAAAAGGGAGCGGTAGCCAAATTGAGAATCTTAGGTCAGACATTTTGCAAAGAAACAAGGAAATGCAAATAATCTCTTCATTAGTTGCCAAAGCAAAAATGGAAAGGCCCCTTTTTACAATTTTTCTCCTCCTAAATGAAACTGTGATAGTGCAGATGATGTTTCCAGTACACAGTAATTTCCTAAACTGTGTGCTTTACAGAGAAATCACAAACCTTTGACTTGATTGCCCAACTTTATTAATAAAAATAATGATATTAATGAGGGGGTTTTAATCTAATAGTGGAAAAAATATTAATATTTTAATGACTGTAATATTTAAACACATGCTGTGAGAACTTATTCAAATTTTGGTGTCTTTTTAATTCAAGTTTTCACAATTTGAAGCCCATTCTTTGTTCATTAGTCATATATATCATTTGAAGAAGCCAAAGGGCTATTGCTTGATCTCTGAATAACCACTAAAATGTGAACTCCACCTTGTGCATAGTGTGTAGAGCAAGAACATTTCACTGAATACAGCACAATTTAATTCAACGTATATAGCTTGAGAATTTCAAACTTTTTCACATGAAATTTGCCCAAACATGTGGCATTCATTATCTAAATAATTCATTACAACCTATTCACTCAGCTTTATTATTAATAAAATTTTCTTTGAAATAGTTGAAAATCCTATGGATTTTAAATTAGTTAGAATCTGAAATTTTTAGAAGTGACTGCATTCCTGTTTATATTTGACAGTGTTGATACTGTCTTTTTCTGGTGGAATCAAAGAAATGATTCTTTCCTTTAAAAGTAAAGACAATCATAGCAAACCCAAAAAACATTTGCTCTTCTACAGTATTAGCCTGAATGTTCAACATATCTTGCAGACTGGATCTGACAATCATTTCTGTTTTCTTTGAACCATCTCCCTCTTCCTGTCTCATAATAAAAAAGGAACACTTGGCAGGGGGGTCTGTTCATTTGCACATGGACTGGTTCATTTTATCCATAATGTATTAAGTCAGTCAAGATAATTTCTAGAAAACACTATTTGCAAACAGATATTTACATCTACTTAATTAGCTTTAAACTACATTCATTTTATGGAGTGTAATCAAGATCTCATTTCTGTTACCAGCATATTCCTTTGCTTAAGTAAACCCTTTACAGAGAAGCGTAAAGTTAAATGCTGTTCTTACGGATGTTTTTCTCAATTGGGGCATAATAACAGACACGGCCCAGACCTTGCTAGTTTTGTCCAACTCCTGACTCTACATATGAAAACCATACACCTCCCTGGAACAGGGCTTGGTAAAAGCATTTTTGTCACATGTGGCTTTGTATTCTGATGGAAAGTCAGAGACCTGAATTTATCACTCCATAAAACACCTACTACGATTCCGATATGTTTTGTGCTAATACTTAAGTATAAAAACAAGATAAAAGTCATTGTAATTACAAACATTCACCCTTTGCTTCTAATACATCTCCTTTATTAGGTTTGAATGTCCAGTAGTATCAGTACTGAAAACCTTCAGAATTATTTCTGCATGGACCAAAACCACCTCTTCTCTAGAGATTTTTTATTTGCTTACCTGGATTTTTCCCTTTTCATGAAGAGAAATCCCATAATACTGCAGATCAAAGTTCTGTCCATTTATTGAGTGGCATCAGAGGTCAGAATGCACTGTCAAATGAGGAGGGTGGGAACATTAAGAAACAGAAAATATGAAAGCAGAGGGTAAAGTGGCAATACTAAAGAGATATTTAACATTCCTATAAGCTACAGCAGGTTTAATATACCACCAGTGTAGTCATTCAAGAAAATGAGCAACACAGACAATCATATGCTGCTGTGTGAAACCTTTTCTTTCAGGGACTTCACAATCTCTAAAATTAATTATGTAGTCAGATATGGGATTTTGATATGTGTAGATACAAGTAAATCTCTATAGTGACTTTTAAAAAGTATATTTAAATACAAATATATATATATTCTGACTGTTAGCATGTTCCCTCAGTTGATTTTAAGGCAAAGTCACAATTTCTACAAAAGTTGGGCTGACTAAAATGCACGTAACAGTACCTTACAGTGCCAAATTTTCTATACATACAGTAAATAATCATAAGAAAGAAAGGAAGAAAAGAAGAAAGGAAGGAAGGAAGGAAGGAAGGAAGGAAGGAAGGAGAAAAGGAAAAAAGGAAAAAAGGAAAAAAGGAAAAAAGGAAAAAAGGAAAAAAGAGAAGCAGCAGAGATAAGCTAATCATGTGAAAGGAAAATTCCAGAAATGCTAGAGGGATTTTAGTTCTTCTTCTAGTGACTGGTGTTAGCATTTAGTGTTGCATTGAGCTGGACTCTGATTGATATGTAAATGCATGCTTTCAAGGCTTTATGTATCCATTAATGTAAAATTGCAATATGTCTATGGTATCACAAATGTATTTGCAAATGAAGGTTATACTTGTGGTCATTCAAAAATGGACAATTAAAAAACTCTAACTTCTTATTCTGAAGGACGTAATTTAACATTTAAACCCTATTTTTGCCTCTTCTTCCACTGTTAAGCATTTTATATCAGAAATGAGATACACTAGCAAGAGTAAAACAAAGCAAGCACAATTAATCTGCAAAGAGAGAAGTCATTTATAATTTTTTTCTCTCAAATACATTGTACAAATGCATAATATTCTTCCGTTAGAAATTCTGTTGCAGTGAGAAACACAATAAGTATTGAACAGTATAAACCAACACATTTGGCACTAGACATTCCTATGAAATTCTGTTCTCACTTCAGATTTTTCTGTTCAGTTTGACAAACTATAATACAGCACTCAGCTCCACTTTCCCTCAGGTGGGTATACAATTTCTACTAAAACAATTTAACCATTAAATTTGGCCGATACTGAAAAATGTTGGCCGACACATTGATACAACAATTGTAAATTTAAATGCCATTTTTTGAGTAGATTTAGTAATCTAATCTAAGATATACATTCAAATACCCTGAATACTAATTTGAGGTCTCCCCTATATATTTTTGTTTACAGCCAGGCTCTTTCCTACAAGCTTCTGGTGCACTGGGAACACCAAGAGGCATCTCTGGTGATATACTCCCTATTAAAACAAGCACTTTCAATTAAGTTTAATCTATTATTTCCTTCTGTATTGTACTTCTGTAGTATTTTTATACATTAACTTCAAAATGTACAAAACATAGGAGAATAGAAAATACTATATGAAAACTCTCAACAATTTCTATTTAAAGGCCTTGAAAACTTAAGCCATTTCTTTATCTACCTAAGGTTTTTGTGATGGCATTGTAAACTGTTGCTGTAATTATTTCCTACAGGTTTTAGAAAAAGATTAAAGTAAGACCAGGTTAGGAATGAGAAATTCGGTCTTATTAATGAGTTTTAGCCAAGTTCCATGGAAAACAGTAGTTTCTGTTGTTATTTGCATAACATATGTTGTAGCTTGCTGAGCAACTTATATGGAGCTCAGTCTGAAAGTAATTAAGAACATAGTTTGCAGTAAGTAAAAGTTCCAAATCAACAATTTGTTTCTCTGCTTTAAAAAATAAAATCATTAACATGCTTAACACTTGAAAGTTCAGAGAGAAACTGATAGGCAGTGAACTGCCAAAGGAGAGTGGGATGATGTTCCTTTCACTATTCCTTACGTACAGCAGAAATACAACATACTAGTAACAGCTGACTAATACAGCTGTTCAAGTCATTATGGGCAAGTTACACCTCGGGAACCAAAAATTCACTTAAAATTCCATATAAAATCTATTCTATTGCTTTTTAGGACTGCCTAGCACTATCACATATGGACCCACTAGACACCCTCACTCTTAGGATGAAAATCCTCTGGACACCTTTGCCTGTTCAGAAGCATTCAGATGAGCCTGTAACCCTCATCTAAAACTTTTTTGCAATCTAGAAATAAACAGAGAATTAACTCAACACTTTGCAAGTGCTAATTTTAGTCTAGTGAATGGGACCCAGGAAGACCTGGGTAGGTCTTAGGTCCTATCTAGAAGTGGACCTGCACTGAACTCCCTTGCTGAGAGCACCTCTTTCACCAACGGATGTCTTCTCCTGGAAGGCCAGAAAAGGCATTGATGGAAATATAAGAAACATGAGTTCCATCAGAGATGATACAAGGTGACACTGGACTCAGCCTCGCAGAGATCAGGGCACTCTCCTGAGAAGTGAGAGGACTAAGGTTTTGGCTTCCTGCTCCCAGAACTTTTAAAATTTTATTCAACAATACTCTAAGGACAAATCCATATACATTCAAAGAAGCAGTCTCTGGGACAACTAAGCACCATAAGCAGTGCAGATCACAGCACAAAAACAGAACAGAATTGGTATAACAAAGAGGACATGCAGACATGGACATGTATACAGACCAGAGCCCAAGTTTGCAAACAGTAACATTCAAGGAGGGTGGCTGACCTTTCTTTGATTTGCAAAGCTTTAAGTGGACCTCTTGGAGGGTTACATGACCTCATAAAATGCAGCTAAGGAATGAAGTGTATTTACTTAACACTGTTTCCTCCTGCAAGTCGCCACTCTCCTTTTAAAAGACAGACAGAACACATAGGATCTGGCTTAGGATTTGTCCCCAGGTTTGTAGAGTCCCTTTATATTACATGGCCCCTGAAGGCTTTTGCCATCACAACCTGTAATATTTGATAACTGTTTTCTCCATGCGTTCACACATTAAAAATCTAGGTTAGATGGAAAATTCTATCCATTTTTATTTTCCCTTTTCATTTGGCCAGTGCAAGGTCAGGTATACTTAGAAACACATTTTTAAGGCAAAGGGCAAAAGATCCTGGTGGTGACCAGTTTCCTCATTACTCTTGAATGAGGTCAGTGACTGGTCGGGAAAAGCACAGTCTTCAATTGTCTAAGCCACCACACATACTCCTGTTTAGCTCCTCTGTGTGGCAGAATGAGCCCAGGGACTACTGGACACTTTTGTCTTCTGGCCTGCATAAAAATGCATAATCTTTCATCCAAACATGAAAGACGTTCCTATGATGGTAGGCTGTGATGTGTTATTTATCAAAAATACAAGAAAGTAATTAAAAAATTGAGTGCTTATATAGTATACAAAGAAATGAATTTGCACTATACAAGAATCTGGAAAAATAATTTTTTGAGATAGAATATTTCTCAAGATTTATTTCCATGTTATTTTGTATCATCAGCTCAAGAACAATATCACACAATTTACCTTAATAAAATTATTCTTTCATGATTTAGTATATTGTTCTAAGTATGTATATTCAAAGATAATATTGGATTGTTTCCTGAGCTCCTTAAAAAAGCACTTCTGATGTCATATTTCCAATATAAAATTTTATTTTAAATTTAACTTCAAACTACAAATTAATGTTGATATTGAGGGATAGTTCTGGAAATCAGAACTAATAAAATAAGCACACTATATACAAATTATAACATTGAATCTATTAAATGCCTAGACAGAGCTAAGTCTGTGAAAGTATTTCCCCTATAAGCATTATAAAATTCCTCAGATTTAATTATCAAGGAAATCATGATAAAAATTCAGCCAGTAAATGATCTTACACCTCCAATGCTACTTAAGTATTTCTGAACAATTGTTAGTTATTAATACATGAGGTATTCAGGAAAAATTAGGGTTTTTTCTTCTAGTAAATATATAAATATTCAAAATATAATACAAATGAAACAGGAATTAGTTGTATAAGCAGTACGCATGTAAGTCCTAATTAAGTAAGTATCATTGCTTAAGTGGATTTCAAGCTTTCATTATGAGTAAAGTCTAAGAATGTATTTATAGACATTCATATACTGACAGCGTTATCTCTACAGGAAAGCTATGATGCTAAAAGCATTTTAACAAATGTTAAAAAATCTTACTAAATTAAACATGCTTCAAATTAAGCATAAACTTTGATGTTAGCCTCAACAGGGATTAATCACATGGCTAAAGACTGTCTGAACCCCTAAAAACTGTTGCTATGAAAATCTGCACAAATTTGTCATCACTATAAGCATCTGCAGGATTTTTTCAAACAGATCTTTACAGAATGCACAGCAAACAGGTTTAGATCACATAGTGCATTAAAATTACCTTAGATATTTGAAAAATTACAGTCAGGATTCAGGACTTGAAATACTCACATTCTAATATTTCCAGGATTGGATCCATATATATTCCTAAAATTTCTTTCTAGATTATCCATATATTTTTACTAGTTGAAGATATCAAATTCTTCAGTTTCTGCAAATGTATAAACTCTAATCTGGTAAATATTCAGTAATGTAGATCATTTGGAAAAGAAAATTGCTTTCAGTAAAGGAAGGTGAGGTAATAATATGTATAGTATGAGGTTCAGATTTTAAAGCTATAGATTTATTTTTATGCAGGCAACAGCTGCTGTGATTCTAACACACTTAATGAAAGGCTGAAGACTTTGAAATATTGTAAACTAAACTAAACACAAACAAAAGGATACAGACACACAACTCAAAAGCAAAAAAAAAAATCCATATTTTTGTCAGATAAAATCCTCTGTGAATCCAGACAAGGTCCCAAACTGCTGTCTGTGCTGTTCTGGGTTATCCAGAGTTAGAAGATGTAAATACCATCTGCAGATTTTACTGCTTGGACCTCTTGAACTTCTGCACTTCCATAGCCAAAAAGCAGATCTAAAAATATTAAGAATCATCCAAAATGATCTGAGGAATGTTTAAGCTAAAAAAAAGGGAAATAATTCATAAGGCCAATACATTTCAATTCCCTAAGGGTCTTGGGTAGGAGAATTACACTTTTACCTCTGTTGCTATGCTTTTGCAAGGAAATGAAAGAAAATCAGTAGCAAGTCAATACATTAGGTATAATTTTGCTCTCAGTTACACCAATGTAAAATGAGTGCAACTGCACTGATCTCAGAAATGTTATTCAAATCTTCATGGGCTTCACTGGGAGCACACTTGGACTAATTTTCTTCACTACACTACCATTAAAGGTGTTGCGTTAAGAGTTACTGTCGTGTAGGAGTCTGAGGAGTGGCTGAGGCGGGGGGAACCCTCCCGTTGAGTCACGAGGTTCAGACAGGACCCCCTTGCTTTCTAAACTCCTTCTCAGAGAGGAGTCTAGGTGCAGCTAAGTCCAGTCCTAGTCTCAGACTTGGTCAACGGTTATTTTCTAAGGACTGTATATGCAGCCATTCATCAGAGTAAAGGCGACAGCATTAATTTAAACACGCTGCACCCCCCAGTCTAGTTGTGTTGCATGAACTATCACGGCCACATTAATAAAGAGTGCAGTTTATTAGAGCAACAGACACACAGATTCTTTGGATTACTGGTGATAAATTTACTGTCTGCAAAGCATGTGCAAATACCAAGAGTATGAGTGACACTGCCGGCTATAAACGCATTAAAGATGATAAAGCAACTCTAGAGAGATTTCTAAGTTTCCCGGGGAGGCACTTGGAATAACCAAGTGTTCGACTGTCACCCAAAGGTGCCCTGATGGGGGGGAAGAGAGGCTCAGCCCGTCGACTGATCCCAGAGGTCAGAGTGGTACGCGATGGTGTCTTCCCTAACATTCGCTTTCTCTTAAGCCATTTTATACTATCTTTCACCTTTCGGGTGGAGCTTGAGTGACTCTAGTCATACATCTTTGTTTAGCATTGGTGTAAAGTTTTCTCGCTCCGCTTTTAAAGGTATAGGCTAGGAAAAATTCAAAGCACAAGCTCAGTGACGGGTGGTCGCACCTTGGAGGCAGGTAGCTTTTGGGATGGAGGTGTGTTTTGGTATTATAATGATGTTATAATGAGCAAAGTTCATCAAAGGACAGCATTTTGTCAGAAACATGACAGACTGTTGGCCCAGGATAGCAAATGTGCAGCTTACTGGTCACACACAATACCTTTGAGTTCCCATTTAATTGCAGAGCCTGGCCACGGCATCTCCACTCCGCTCCACCCTCCAAACAGTACTTTCTTAGAGTCAGTACACCAAGCTCCCCTGGCGTCACCGACGTCTAAGATTACAGGCCTAGGGAACTTCCATGGAATGGCCTTGCATGTCAGCTGCATTCCACCCGGGAATCTTCTTCAATGCTGTACCTTACCTAAAAGTGTGAATATAAGTTTAATTTCTAAGTCACCTCCAGCTATTATCCCACAAAACGCAAACACACAAGGTCTTGAATGTGGACACTGACAAACATTTTTTGTGAGTTGATTTTCCTCTCACTTGGAAGGACTGAATTGCAGAAATGTATGTGTATCGAGAAGAGTTTTGTATTAATAGTAGCTCTGAGATAATATATTTCAATTTATCAATATTTTGAGAAAAAACCTGCAAGTTTGCTTTCAAAGTACTTTGACTTCTTTTTACACATTTTTATGAGTTTTATAGAAATAATCTTTTATTTTTGTAACAGTGATGTTCAGGGTGGCAATTTGTGCACATGTGCACCCTTCAGAATGCACAACTAGGAATTTGAACAGGTGTTTAAGCACAAAATGCTCAAACAATCCTCTCTAAACTCTTTGCATCTATTCACACAATGTGAGGGATGAATTAACTATCATCAATAGTTTTCAGACAACCCATAAGCTGAAAAATGATGGCATGAAGAATCCACTGAATCATTGCAAATATCAAAGTTAGTAAAAATCAAAATGTAAATTATGAATAAAAAAGATTAGTCTGATCAAATTAATTATGGTCAAATAAATTGTCCAATCCTATTCTAGGGATGCAGATAGCATCCAAATTCTGCTCCATATTCTTCTGCCATTTCAAATTAAGTACAAAAGAATGAAATGAATGCAGCTGACTGGAAAAACACATTGAATGAGGAAAAACACTAAGCTGCTGAATAAAGATGTTGGAAAGTAAAGTGGTTAGGAAGCTAACCTAAAAGCCAAAATGACCTGATTTTAAGACTGTAAGTCATTCAGAATGACAGTCCAAGCAAGGCTCAATAGCTACAGGGTTTGCTTTTTTCTCTCAGAATTAGTTATTCCCACATGCCCGAAAGTGGCTGATCAAGCATCTTTGGCTTGAATGGCTGAATGTCGGGCACCACATATGAATACACCAAGTGGCACAGCTCACTTCCCAGAGGCCCATGAAGCTGCTGTGCTCAGGGGACTAACACTTAGCATATAGGAATAGTATGACTTTGCTTGCATTTGGTCATTCACACTCTAGTGGAAGAAATTACCTTCTAAGTACAGAAGATATCAAATATTAGGGAATCATTATCAAGGAACTTTAGTAGACACTTCTGAAAAAACTTGACTGACAGGAGAATTCAATGAAAAAATGGAACAAAAAATTTTCTACAAACCCCTGCCTTATTCAAGACTAAGTTCCTTGACCCAGGAAAATTTCTGCAACATACAAAGAGGCAGATACCACATTAAGAGAACCAATAACTTCATTCACTCTGAGCAATGCTTTATGTCTTTAATGAAACATAGTACAAGAGGCGCATCCATGCCGGTCAGAGTATTTGATCTTTGGAAGTGAACTGCCTGGTTAGCCTTCTCACAAGAATCAGGCAATATCTTCATCCATATGAAAATCAATGCGTGACAAAGAATATCAAAAAGCATTATTTGCTAAAGTTAATGGAGTTGGTGGTAGATGTCATTGCCTGAGTACAAGCTCTAAGCACATGAGAGAAGATACTCCAAGTCTCTGAAGAGCTTGAACTTTGTATTAGCATGAACTATTCACCCATGTTTTTTGTTATTGTTACCCACGGTAAAGAGATTAAGTTAGCACATGCACACCACAGTTGTAGCTACATTTTGCTGGGTAGTCCTCCAAAGTCCATATGCAGGGCAGGGCATTTGTAAATACACTTTCTTCAGAAGATGGGAATCCTACTAATGTTGGGTAAGATCATACAACTTTGCTTACAGTCTCTCTGTTGGCATATTGTCTCAGCTTGAATTCTCCTTACTACTATTAATAAATTCTGAGCAAGAGGATATTGAATGAGTCAGGCGTGACTCCTCCTTTTCAGATTATGGTCATAACATAAAAAGGAAGACTCTCATGTTTCATTCTAGATCTTCTCAGAGTACTTCCACTGAAAAAGAAGCGCCAGAAAAATATGACGTTTTGTTGAAGCCAAAGTGATTTTTGGAAACATACAGGTCCATAAAGCTTTCAAAACATGAGTGCTTGGGCTGAAAGGGAGAGACATTAAAATACCTATTTGCCATTACAAATTTGCATTTCAGCATATTCAGAGGTTGTAATAAAATTTCATGCTCTGATATACACAGAGAAGTATTGTAAGTGGATCACTAATGCTTGCTTTACTCACATGTTATGAACATGTTAGTCCATTTCAAGTGTGTTGAGACTGTAAGAGCCAGGAAAGAGCCAAGTGACATCTCTACAACAAGACCACACTCTTTGTCAGGATGCTCCCAGTTCCTCTTCATATCATGTTCAGATCCAAACCCTTCCTCCTCAGCATTAAAATCCCAGAGCTCCTTTAAATCCTTTAAAATTAAAATCCCCGTAACTCCTATAGAGTGGTAGGGTAGACATGCTCTCTCAGGAGCTCAGCAGGGAGGAACTATTTTTGCGCAACCAATTTGGGTGAAAAAATATTCAAAACTGAGATGTCCACAGCACAGCCTGACAAGAAGGAAAGTATTGCATTTCCTTGAGAATGGAGAATCTGATCAGTTGCCTTCTCAGGAGGAACAAGAATGGTTTTAGTTGTACAACGTGCTGGATGCTTTTCCCTGCTGGGAAGATAGCTACCAAATCCCCATAACATCAAAAATACTATTAGCTCCATGTTTGTGTCTATATTATTGAGCGTGCCTGTCTGCATGTGTAAGAGAACATCAGTTCCCCACCAAGGGCTTTGAACATATTAAGGATATAATTACAGCCAACAGTATAATTACAGTATTAGAGGCTTTTTTTTTTGCTTTGCAAAAATAAACTCCACATCTGGATTAAAAAGTTCACTAGCATTGATAACATCACAAATTAAAAGTAAGTTATAAAAATTTAGTGGTTAAGTTACATTTTCTTGGACAGTTTCTGGACCACAGAAAGGCTCCCTGCAAAGAGGGAAGTATCCAGACCTCAGACCTCCCTCATCACAAGGCAGCAGAGCCAGGCTCCATTTTTCTCTCTGCCCTAAGTGATTATTGGATTCTCATCTTTATTTTAATCTCTTTGGTGTAAGAAAATGCAGAGGATATTACTGCGACTATTACCATATCTCAAACAAGATTTGGAAAAGGAGATGGTTTTCAGGAGCAAAAGTCCTCAGTCCTGTAACCCAGAACAACAGACAGAATTTTAACTGTTTATTAAAAGCATGTGAAAAAGAAAAAGAAGGTAAGTATTTGAAATAGAAACTTTTAAATAAAACTTGAAATATTTCTTCCTTTCCTTTTAGCTATGCGATTTCTAATACGGGACAAAGTAACTTTTTCAATAATTTTTTCAATGGCATTAATCAGGAATTTAAGTCCTAATTCCCCTGGAGCTGACTGAGAATTCAAATAATACCTAGCAGATTGTAGACACTACTGCAAAATTTTAGGCTGGAACTCCCTGTTTTTTTTCAATTATTTTTGCAAGCATTGGTTGGAAGCCAGTGATTTTCAGTCCCTCTTTCAGCAGGAGGTGAAGATCTCGTAGAAGAAACTGAGAACCCCTTAATGAGATCCACAGAAGTGTGTTTCTTGCTGAAACTGCTTAAGTGAGTCATTATCTACCCTGATGCATAATGTAATATGTGTGGCACTGAAGTACAGGACTAGGAGTTGGAGTTTAAAGGATTAAGGTGAACATGCATCATACTTTTCAGCACTTCCCGAATAATTTGTGACTCTTTAAAGAGTTTTACAAGGTTAAACAAAAGCTGTAGAGTATATTATTGCCTCTAACAATTACATCACTCCTTTTAGAAATGTTTATACTCCATGGCACTTTACAGTGGCATTGTCAAAAGAGGTGGAAGAATGCAATCAATAGCTGTTAGAAACTACACAGCATAAAAGCCTGAGGAAAATAAAGTTCACAGGTGCATTGACTGCAACACTACTGCAGTAACAATGTGTTTTTGAGTCAGTGCTGAAGACTTTTAAAAGAGCATTTTATGAAATAAAATTCACATTTTCTACTGACTGTGCCATTTTAAAAAAGCTTTCGTCATACACTAGCCCTGGACATTTCTAAGACCATTTATGAATTCCATTTACAAATTCCATTTACTACAACTCCACATACATTCCCTTCAAGTACAGTATTCTTTAATGACATAAAATTATTGCATAATCACAGTGGAATGCCTAGGATATTTTTTTCTTTTGTTATTTTTACCTGTTCAGGGCCAAGTATCCTATGAGGTATTAGATGAGTATCTTCATCAGTTTCTGGTGGGGGTAAGTGTGTTTTTCCAGCTCCTTCTTCCCCTGTGGAAGGCAATCAGTATTGCACATAGCAGAAGTTAGGAATCCTTTTATATGAACAGTAGACATTACTTATCTTGTGTCTGTCTCTGACATGAGGTGGTCATCACAAAAGGCTCCATGTGTCTGTCAGGTTTATTGCAGAATTAAAAACTAAACTGACCACAGGAAAATTCTTCTCCTAAAGCCCCCATGGATCACAGGTTTGGTTATATCCTAGGGCAGAGATTCCTGTACCTTATATTTTTATTCTTGTGTCTGTACCTTTCGATGTTCCTATGCACCAGGAAAAGAAATTGATACCTAAACCCACTGAGATTACTGACACCCACATGTACCTAACCAGGAGCCAGAATAAAATACACTGATTGCCTTCGCTACTGACTGCAGCCTATCAACCGTATGAGTGCTGCACAGCATGCTGAAAGAATGGAGATAAGTTCAGCATTAATTACACCTGGACTATGTCAGGAATTTTCAGTTCTTTGTCAAAAGACCACTTGTTGAAAAGGGAGTTAAAACCTGTTGACTTATTGTTAATGAAAAAAATTATCATAAAAAGGGGAAGGAGCAGAAAAGTTCTATATGTATTTTGTGATAATATTACCCACCTTTTGGTGTTCTCTTTCCTTCTTCCCAGTCCCATTGCTGTAGATTATTTGTACAGGAGCTTCTGCAAAGAATGGCTTAAGGAATCAGAAAAATCTGCACACACTTCCAAATTCTATTTGAAGATGAATAAATGTTTAAGAATCTTTAGGGATTATGAGACATCTTTTTACCTGCTAGAGTGGCACCATGTAGATGTGCCCAGGACTCCGTCTGTGTCCCAGCTCAGCTGAGACTCTCAGCTCACACTGGCAAAGAATTTGTAGGTACTGACTCACTACCAACCCAGCAGAAGCCAAACCTAGTGCTCTTCAGCATGTCACCTTTAAGCATACACATTTGAGCTGTTTGAAATGCTGAGACAAGAAGGTGCTGCCATAATTTGCTCTTTTTTTTTTTTTTTCCGATTTTGGCTAAACCAGGGAAAGATGGGGAATGTTTCAATATTTCATTCTATCACAAAACTGAGAGCCCTTCTATGGTAACATATATTTATTGTGACCAGAATAGCCTTCAAAAAAGCATGTGTCTATTACACGAATATGCAGGTTTACTCAGAGGAATATGGGTTTTCTGGGCAAGCTGCTATTAAAATTCTCAATATCATGCCAAAAGATCCTATTTCTGGAAAGAAACATGAAGTATTTCACTAATCTTGTCTCCATATATTCTGCTGATGAAAACATTTCACATTATAATGATAATATATTTTTTTAATGCTGCCCGATATCAACATGCTGTTTGGGTGACAAAAAAGTCTAATTCTTACTGAAGTGCTGCATGACATTTCTCCCCCTTAAAATAAAAAGATGGCAAGGCCTAAAGCAAGGCTTAGAAACAAGCATTTAAATATTCCAGCTCTAACCACACTGCTTATAAAAGCGGTTTTGAATAAAGAACCTCCCTCCTCCCAGGAGCTGCTTTTAACTTTCAAATGAAGCATGACTAAATTCTAGCAAAGCAGATTTGATGTTTCCAATTAGCTCAGAGAGTTGAAAATAGTTGTGATGTTATCAGACAGTGGGTGCTGTGAATGGGAGCCACATCCTGACATAGCCTGCATGCTGGTAATAATTTCAGAAGAAACATAAAAATGACTTAATAACATAATCGTGCATTCTGGTTTTCTGTATTATTATATATTTTCCAAAGAACTGCTGCTCATAACCAAGCACCTGCATTTTATTGTTTGGTCATATTTTTGGCAGCCAATTTGTAGGTTATGAATACTAATCTGTCTTAAAACAGTAAGCCTCCATAACATTTTCACCCAGGGCCTGATCCAGATTTATCTGGAAAAATGCCTCCAAAAAAATCTATATGAATCTTGCCCAGTTTTGTGTCTTTTTGTTAGTTTGCTGTAACTTGATTGCAAGCAATACCAGCTTAGGCCACTGCCTTCCGAAGCCTAATCTTTGCATTAAGCACGATCACTGCTATTGGAGACAAGTGGGACAAGCCTGAGTCTTGCACTTTTCCTAACATTGGAAAATGTAAACAGAAAATGTTATGCTACTGATGAGTTATTCTCTCTTCAAATTGTGTTTAATAAAATAAAAGACCACAATGCGAGCTGTAACGTAAGAATCCTTTGTTCACATGATGTATTATTATTATTGTATTATCATTGGCTCTAGCCTGTGGCTTTTTTGTAATTATTATTATTTTCTTGCATTCTCTGTTTATTTTTACAGTTAGTAAAAAACAGGCTCATCCAGGACATACAGCATGGATTAAACAGAACGAAGCCTTTTTAGAGTCAATAAACTAGTTGTTTAGCAGTTGGAGTTTGGTCAATAAAATGGCTCTTATAAACTAGGTGCAAAATGAATAGGCAGTATTAACATATTTTTGTGAATATTTTTTATTTAATTTTAGTGTAAACACAAAGGACAAAATACAGAACACAACTTTTGAACAAAACATGCATATTTTCCTGGGTTTCCTTCACTGTAGAAAACACTACAGTGTTGCCATTTGCATATGTGATTGCGTGCTAACACATTTCTGACTTCTGTCACAAGAAATCAGGTGGCGGCGCATTTTTTTCAGGACTACACTAAACATAACAGGATTGCATAGTGCAAGAAAAAAGTAAAAAATTAATTTGACAGAACCTTCATCTGACTCAAGTGGTCAAATCAGTACCTGCCATGAGTGTGCATGCCTTTGAATACACAGAACTCGGTAAACTATTTCTTCTTCCAAAAAAAAATTTCTTCAGAAGTAGTACCCATTGCATAAGAAAGAAAATAGCTTTTCAGTAATAATTCTGCTGTTTCCACTTAATTTCAGAAGTCAGTCTCAGGTTTTGGAAGAAAAAAACCCTATTTTTGGTGAAGAAATTATATTTAATTTGGTGGTAAACTCTGTGGGCCTTCAGGGAGGTCAAATTTTCACCACTAGTTTTTAATCTGCAAGTATCAAATTTTTTTGTGATCTAATTGACATTATTTTGCCAGGAAAGTTTTCACAAAGTATTTTAGAAAAAGTGAATACCTTTTCAAGGACTGAATATGATACAGAAATTAGCATGTAATGGAATACATTTTTACCAGTGTCTCTTTTTTTCCAACATTGGTTTAGAAAAATACTGATATTTTTCTTTCTTTTTTTGGCTTTATGGAAGAAAACCACCCCCGTGTTTTCTTTTAAGAAAATGTCAGTGTCTTCTAAATGTGAAACCAGTTTCAGCCAATAATTTAAAAAGAGCCAGCAAATTATATGCAAGGTTTGTCACCTGTTGTACTGTATAACAGGAGCTGCTACCATCCTCCAGTTTTTCCACTAGTTTGGGAGGTTTGTTTCCTGTGAACTTGATAGAGAGCTTCTCCTACTCCCTGGGAAATCCCATGGAGAAGATGAAAAAGTCCAGCCTCTTTGAGCTGACGGACTTGTTGTAATATGGTAGACATCTTCCCTCTGCATCTATTATACTACAGCTGTGTACAAACCTCTTCCTTAGACTAGCTAGAAGGACAGAAAAGCAAAAAGTGTAGGCTGTATAGTGAGCAGGCTGTGTTAAGGAATGGAGCTCAGCTTTGCTTGGAAGGTGGATTTGCCAGATGAAATAGAAAGTTGGTAAGTCTGAAAGGGCAACTAGAAAAAGATAATGCGGGAGCCATCATTCTCCATTCCTGATGTACACACCACCAGCAGTATCTCCAGGTCTGAGGCTTTTTCTGCTCAAGAACGAAGTACATATCAGACTGCTCATTCAGTGATTAACAATAAAACAACCCTGAACCCAGCACTGTAACTACTGGAGCCTCAGGTATAGCTGCACACTTATTCTGAAAATGGGGACGATCACATTTAATTGCTTCCATGCGTAGCTGGATCACAGATGTGACAGGCACTGTGCCTGACCACAAATTATTAAAGAAAAACATTAGCTGGTATAAGTCTTGTTTATGAAAGAGTGCCAGTGGAAAAAGTCACAGGATCATGGTCTCCAGCTACTACACAGATGCCAAGGAAAAGCGTATCAACAAGGGCTGAAGTTTATAAAAAGTATGCTGCGCTTTTTGGAATAAAGAGGTTTCTGACTGCTTTAACTTATATTGTTGTTATTTTAACAGTAAATAACATGCAGACATCCAGCTAGCTAATTGGCTGCTGGAGTTTTCATTTGGAATAATTTACAAGACCACGACATAAGATATTATGTAACGATTGGCTGTCCACGAGCATAATTTCACACCACGGCCCTATCTAAACAGAATATCAATTGGGCAGACGTCCATTTTCTCTCTTGTTTGGCAGCAGGTTGAAGATGTTAATTGCTAAGTGTTGGGCTAGGCCTGTTGGTCACTGACCCACCCTGGGGCTCTGCAGGTTCACGTCACCCCAGGGGGAGCCTTCAGTAACGAGTGTCCTGGAGAAGAACGATCCAGCTCCGACAGGTAGCTGGGACATCGCCTCAGGCACATTGCTGAGGGGTACAGCAATGCACCTCCTCAGGGGGCTGGGAAAAGGGCTCTTCGGTTCCCAGGACTGCCTGCAGCCTGGGGCACAACAGGAGGCAGGAGGTACAATAGCAAGGAAGTTCCCATTGCTCCCTATGGACTTCTGTGTGAGGCTAGGGACTGGTAAGGAGATAAGAAAAGGCCTTTTCTTCATTCTCCTCATACCCATACTTCCTGCAAATTCTTCTAAAAAAAAAAACCTACTCTCCTTTCCATGGGCTTAAGTTCCAAAAGAAATGGGAAAACTACATGGCTGTATTCGTACATCCCCTCATGCTGGTCTTAAAGATGTGCAGAGATTTAAGGCATGATCCATAGAGGCCACATTTGCAATGCGATTTGTTGCTATTCAGGTGCCAAAATACAGCTTTCTGCTCCACTCCTCTGTCTCCACACACAATTTCCAAACTGACACAACAGTAGCTGTGGAAATAAATGTCTTGGATCCATTGAGCACCTACACTTGGTCCTATATTCACTGGTACCATGAAATAGCTGAACTTATGCTCCCAGGTATGGGCAAAAGAACCCCTGCAAACCTGGCAGGCACCTACCTAAGCTCCACCATGAACCAAAGGACGAAACTTTAGGTGTATTTTAAGCAGAGCTGAATGCACATGAGCAGCAATGAGTGCTACACAAGACAGTAGCCAAAAACCTTTGTTCATTTGAGTATGTGAGTACTGTCTAAGCTGTTACATGAAAGAGCACTCATCGAGAAAGTGGGAATCCCATATTATAACCTTTTTCTACCCTTCATTTCCCACGTGATATCCTTGCCACCAGCCTATGAAATGATTGATGTGGAGGTACCCACTGTAACTGGGTGACCCTACAGCTAACAATGCTTAGTGAGAAGAACCTGATTTTCTTCCCCCAGCAGACACACTTAAAAATAGTCTAGTCAGCACTTTTTCTCAGGGGGGAAAGAAATCCAGCCTCACCTTCACTGCTACAAGTATTTGCCCCGTGGAGTGTTAAGCAATGCGGAGCAGCTTATATTTGCAATGCTTATAGCCAGTTACACTGAGACTGCATAGTACTTTGTCCCATGTGGCACTCCTCTGACCCTAAGACATTATTATTTTGTCAGTGTGCATTTTTTTCTGGCTCAAAACTCCTCAGCTATTATGAGGTCTGTTTCTCCTCTGGTCAGAGTGGTGGTGTTACAGAATGAATGTAGAAGACGCATGTTGTGGGCTCAGAGCAAGGCTGTGAGGGAGTATTTGCTTATGAGGCATGCTCTGAAAATGTTGAAGGCTTACGTATGGCAGATGGAGTCAATGACCTATAGTAAAAAGTTTCTGGCTTGAACTGCATCTTAACTCTATCTTGGAAGGGACTAATTGACCTGTGATAAAATTGCACCCAGGAAAGAGCAAACACACAGCAGTGCAGTGATGAGGGAAGGATGCTGACGTGAATCATAACCAAATTATTAGATGGTGAAATTACATCCTTTGAGTCCTCATGGAGAAAAACTAGTACACAGCCCTGAATGAAACACATTGCTAAACAAAGAGATGTACCTGAACTCCTGTTTTGCTCTTCAGCTTATCCTTTTTGCTAGCTTTCTGTGCCTTCCTGCTCAGTCTGCTTCTGACTCGCTCCCTATTAGGTGCACAAGAACTGTGATGGCTTACGTACAACTCTCTCTGACCAGCTGTAGAAAAGCTTCAGAATGGGAGGAAAATAAAAACACATAAAGGATTGTCAGTATGCTCAGTGTGCTTGTGCCATCTCTCTTTCTTTAACCATCCAGAGGGCTAAAAATGACTACTTTCCATCTTTTTAGACTTCTGGGGTTTTAAATGGAAAAATTTGTGTTTACATCTATTATTTATCTCAAGTGCTACCGCCCTCAGATGAAAGCAGGCACTGAGAGCTTCCTCTTGTCTCTCTGCCCCATTGTCTGCACTAAGTCTTAATGGAGCTTGATGGAGTAGTAGCACTGTTGCAAGAGGGGCACAGGCAGGGATATTCACCCCCCAAAAAATCTAGTCTACAGCCTCTACCTGTCATTTCTACATCTTTTTACAAAGATCTTGATCTACATCCCAGAACTGAAGACATAAATTCTTCAGCAGCAAACCTGCCGCTAATTCTGTCAACATGCTGCTCTGCTTGACAGACTCAAAAAGTGCTTTTCTTTCCATAACAGAACACGTGCCCTTTATTAAGCCAGGACGAGAAGATTTACCAGTAAAGTAGAGAGCACTTAGTGTTAATCTCCAGCCTCAACAGCCTTCGCTCTATCGCTGCTCTTAGTACACCTCTGCCTGGCAAAGGTAGCTGGCAAAGGAAATGACCTGTCAGATTACTGAGTCCATTTCCTTGCAAGGGTAGGACAGAGTCCCATGGGAGGTAACGTATCAGATATTAAAACGATTTCACACTTGCTCTTAGCCTAGAGGTCAGACCTAATATTTATTGTACATGACAGTTCTATGAGTTTGTCTACTTAGCCACATTGCAGTAAATAGACAAAACCTGTGCAGTGAGCACACGCTCGCTGTCTTGTTTGGGGCAACGAATCCCACAAACTGATCCTAGTTGTAACAGCTTTGATTTTCAGGTAACTCAGGATCCTGGGAATCCAAACAAGGAGTCTCGCAGAGGTATGGTTTCAAAAAGCTCCCAAAAGCATCAGTAGAGTCCCAGAATTAAAACACCATGTGCGCATTGGAAAAAGCATGCCTAGCTTATAGTAGGTCGGACATCATTACCCATATGCACAGGAACTTAACACCAGGCAAGGGGCATCCTCTATTGAATCCTGACATAATGTATTCAATAAAAAAAACTATTTAGAAATAAATTAAAAACAAAACATAGTGAAATAAAAGCCACAATGGAGGAAAATAATTTAGGGAATGGAATAACGAGAACAATTTTCAGCCATGAAATGTTTTTATCTTCTGATAACTTGCAAATGGTAAAGCCATGAATTTATGCATAAGATACAATACACAACAAAGAGATAATTCATATTCAAATCTCATGGTCCTCCATCACACATCCCTCTGTTTATATGTAGATAGTCTTATGAGAAAATGACACCAGGCACAACCAAAATTATGAGACAGCAAGTCAAGCCTGAAGATAATAATTACTTAGTTCACACAGGCACAGTGAAATTCTTCAGCTCACTGTCTTGGTGGCCTGCAGTGGCAAATGTATCATGTGAAGGTAGTAGATTAGAAGGGCATTATTTCCTTTTTTTTTTCTCTGAAACACTTAATGAACTAATAACTGTTTGACAAATGCATGGCTGGTATTTAAGAGGGAAGGGGGAACACGAGGCTGACTGAGAGCACCGAGAGCCCAAATCCATTCCCATTTACACTAGTGTAAATCTTGAGCAAGTCCATTGGTTTTAGCTGAGTTACTCTGGATGTCAATGGCATAAGGTGGGAAAAAATGTACAAAGGGGTCACTTCCCATTTTACTATGGGAAGGCATTTGCTTCCAAAAGAAACACATGCTATATAAACTGCACGGAATATTCAGTGTCCTAGTTAAAGGTAATGTGGTAAAATAAAGCAATGAAAAATTAATCTAATCTCATAAAATAAAAGCATTAGAAAAACTTATTTACAACATTTTCCCCTTGATAAAAGGGACTATTTATCATTTTGTCAAGATGCTTAGCTATTCAAGGCCTTCGTTAGACTAGCCTATTGAGATATATTTAGCAGTTTACACAGGAAATGCCTTAGTCTTCTCTTCTTCCTGAGAAAAATTTGACTATTTACAGTTTTATCAACACTCAGATTCTCCTTTTTTTTCCCCTCAAAACAGTCAACAGAGCAATTAATTATGACATTTCTCTCAAGATGACTACAGGTTGGAAGGTGTGCAAAGCGTCTGTTTAATATAACGATACATTTAAACTTCCTAATTGCTAGAATCATGATATACAATAGTCTTTTCTCATAGAAATTGTGATTAAATAGTCATAGGGTGTCTAAGAATAAAGTACTTCTGGCACTTCTGTAAGAGAAATTTAACATCAAGAAGATTTTGTTCTAATGAGTCTTAAAGCAGCAACATGTTACTGTTAAGAAATGCCAATACATAATTCTGCCACAGGATTTTTTTAGTGTGAATGTTTGTATTCCTTCTCCAAATAATTTTTTCCTTTAAAAACACCTTTCTCTTCCAGTCTCTTAAGCCACTTATAAAATAATCAATCATGTATTTTCATTCCCACTAAAGCTGTAGTAATACTTGTAACAGTTTTCCCACAGTACTGGTCAAGTTCATTGCAAATTACTAGTTAGGATACACTGTACCTTGGCTCCTAAATGTGATTTCACAATTTGCTCAATGTAAACCAAATGCCACATATTCACTGACTTTTAAACCAGCTGAGACTCTCACAAGAAATGTGAGAGGGCACTGAGAAGTAATACTTCTTTTTGAAAGAATATAAAGTGCAGCTTGTAAAATTGAGTGCTTCTTCCAGGATTTCTGGATCTGCTCATGAACTAGAGAGGACTAAATGTAGCAGATGAATACAAGCAAGTGAATGCTAAGACCATCTGCTGAGATGAGTTACAAGAACAAAAAGAAATGTAAGATAGTAGGGTGTATAAGAGATAAAGTAGGATCATAGGAAAACACAAAAACACAGACAATTAAAAAATCTGGACATGTAGGAAATTCATCAACCTGAAGTTAAGACAATTATCTTAATTCAAAAAATCTTTTAACAGAACTTGTCTAAACATATGCTAACCTAGACTGGATTTGGAGAGATTGGCTGCAATGAAAAATTTAATATGAACCAATTATTTTCTTCTTTAAGGTTTTGTGCAGGAAATTTGAATCTGATTTTAGAAGTTTATATTCATGCACATGGAAACCTGGGGAAAAAATACTGATGGGGAAAATTACTGCAAAATAATATACTCAATTTTATACAGTTTTGCTGGCCTGTTAAGTTAGCTTTGCATTTTCAGGTATCTATGGATGTGATGAAATTGTAGTAGAAGAAGAGCTATTACAGAATATCAGTTCAGTTTTCAATCAGAATTTCAGAAACCTGATGGAATAATAAAAGGCAGTTCAAATTAGTACTACTTATTTAAAACCTTAATCCAAATGTTGCATCCTATTTCATAAAAAGTGTTAATTCACTAACATTCTGCCAATTACAGGCTTTTTACTTTGTCCATTTTTATTTCATGCTTTCCTGGCAAATAACTATCAAGTAGTTTTAAAATATGACTAATATCTCTTATGGGGCTATATTTACAGAATAATTTAAAGGTACCAAGCCTACCATTTAATACTAATATGTCATAACAAAGACAACCTTCCCAAGACAGTTCAAGAAACCCCGTTCAATTCTTTAATTCATATTATAATAGATGTTTAATAAAGGTGAGTGGGTAATTCAAAAATAATATTTGATTTATTTAATGTCTTTTTTCTGTTCATAAATTATCTGCAAACAGAACACATTATTCTTCAGTTATTGAATTATTTGAATTACAGATTTATTCCTCAAAAATATACTGATAATTTATTAGATATCTAACAACTCTGGTGTGGTTTATTTTGAATATTTAATTTAAAAATCAGATTATTTATATTAGCTACACAGTTCATTTTTGTTCTTAAACGAGATAAGCTTGACTATTAAATCTCAGGTGTCTGATGCAAATTATTTTGATTACAATTCAGCAAGTTTTCTTCAAAGACGAATATTCACTAGAATATTGTACAGAACATGGAAAAAAATATGTTTCAAAGTCTAAAATTTCCATCAAATTCCACAGCTTCCACATCCTTAGTTAATAATTGCTGTAGAGGAAGGGATATAATAATTTCTTCAGTGTCAAAGTTAACTCTACAGATCTAGCTAATGTGCACTACCAATACACCTGGTAGTGCAGAGATATGCAGCTAAAAAGGTGTACATTATGGCAGTACAGCTACTGCCATGAACTGTAAGTGCTGGATAAGAGACTGTTCAAGCAGATGTGCACACAACACAGTCTCAAATCAGAATCTAGGTGGCATTAACTCATTATGTTGTTTAAATGAGTAAGAAAATAGAAAAAGCAGAAAGCATAATTTCTTCTCTCCTCTTACATTCTCTCTCTCAATCAATGCAGGAAAGTTTAATAGGCTCCCCCCCCTCCCCCCCCTGAAACAGGCTACCCTTTTTGAAGGAAAAATTCTAGACTTGATTGCACTCTCTTATCTGCTGTGAGGATCTCCTCTGCACTCCTGCTCTCTCTGGAATCCCAATGATGTCAAAGCCAGATCTGCATGCAGAGCAAATGCGGAGTAAGCACCTGGGACCCATCCTGCGGATAATTAAAATAAATCCTACTTCCTTACAGGACAGCAGATTCAAAAGACTTATAAATTTCAGTAATTTAACTGTTCACAGCCACTGCTGTAGAGAACAATTTATTAACAAAGGCTAATACAGAAAAATATCAAAGCTAACTTAAGCAATATTATTTCTTCAATACTTAGAGTTCAGGCAAGTCCTGCAATAATCATTTTGAAAACTTAACCAAACAATATACCAAAGAACTCCAATTCCACATCCTGTGTGCCTTCTATAAATTACCAGCATCACAGGAAGAGTTAAAAAGGCCAAAGGAAGCAATTCTGTAGTCATCCTTTGAGACCATGTTATGGAAAACCACCCAGTCCCCAAGTTGCACATAATTCCATTTACTTTCAGTGCTGTGTTATTTTTGTTTTGTTACTGCTGTCTGTACATCCAAGATTCTTTGAAAATTAGCTTTGAAGTCCCTTATAAGTAACATTGTTAAGGTTTTGTGAAATGGTATGGCAAAGGTAATGCATGCTTATCATGGCTTCATAGTGACGAATGCTCTGGAAGGAATTTTTGCGTCACAGATTTTTCAGCTCTGTCATTTTCTTAAGATGTTTTCCACTGAAAATAATGTTTCTGTTATTTTCAATTTCATTTGAATTTGAGTTAGTATGAATTTTTTCAGAGGTTTTGATAAACAACCTCTAGCAGCAGAAAGAGCACACAGACAAAACATTTTTATGCAACGTAAATTAATGCAGTTTAACATTTGAAACGTGAGCATTGCTTACTTGAAGAGCAAAACAGTGCTAACTTGAAGGTTTTCGGAAATACCACCGTGGGGTATTGTGTTGGTTTTGTTCCAGTAGTTTCCATGCCAAGTGTGATGACAGCAAAGCGTTGGGGCTCTGACAGAGTCCTCTGGTCTGATATTCATTAACTATACTTGAATCTCAACCATCCGGGTTCTTGCCTAATTGTCACCCCAAGTCTTTTGTCCCTCTAGCACACTGTAAGCACATTGTGTGGTACTTTAACCATGATGACCTCTTATTTTGTTTGTTTCTATGAGTTGAGACCTCAGCCTTCTACTCCCACTTTCCTGTTTCCATATGTTTCAACAGTCTACAGTCAAAGCACCATCTAATTTATTTATCTATTTTTTTTAACTGTTCTGGAATATGAGGCAGCGAGTCACATAAAAATCAGGCTTTTAGGAAAGTAACTGAATGTATTGAAAACACAGATAATAGTTAGAAACAAACATGCACCTACCTAGATAAAAACAACAGTTCACCTACACGTTCTCTGCCTTATTTTCTTTTCCCTTCTGAAGTTCAAAATTCAGGTCATTGTCTTCTAAGGAGTCCTACTGCACATAGCTTCTCTTTCAGAGGAGAGAGTTCCACCAGGCCACACCTCCTGTGTTTGAAGTAGCTAGCAAGAAATCTATTCTTTTCTCGCCTGTGCTGACATGTTCAACTTCAACAGAGCGGTGTGACTATTCCTAATAGAAAAATGCAGTCCTTTAGTCAAAATATAGTTATAATTATGTTGATTTTGCATTTCACTGACTCCTTGCAACCAGCAGAAACAAAACAAAACAGAAGAAGACATGTTCTACACATCTATTTTTGCCAATCTATTTGCTCTATAGAAGTAGAAGTGTGACTCAGCAGAGAGGTGGCCAAGATGTACTCTCACAGCAATACTGGCAGAGTAGAATACCACTCTTAAATGAGCATGAGTTATTAGACTATATGGGACAAAAGTTAAAATAACCAAGTTGAATTCAGTCAGAGTGTTTCAATTTCCTGCAAGTATTGATGAAAGTACTATAATTTACCATAACAATCATAAAACCCTAAGTCATATGAGGGCCATATTGTAGTAGAACATACATATATATGTATGTAATTAACAGCTGTTGATTCTTGTTGATTCCATGGATGCAGAGAACAGAGTATAGGGATGGAGATTTTCCATGCATATCACAGAGGAGAATTGTCTTGTGTTTTTACAAAAAGTGTAATAAAGTTCTGCCTTTGTTATGGTTTTCTGGCCAGCATTTTAAATGTCCACAGCATTTCAAAATCCTCTGAAAAACAAAATCCTTTCCCCTGAGGACTTTATAACATCATACATTAGCTTCAATACATAAGGTATGCAGACATAATCACTGTCAGCATCAGCATAAGAAAACTTTGACAAAAACATTAAAAAGCATTTGAAGGGAAAAGGGAACATGAGAAATATGGGGAATTGGGAAGAAGACAATGGGCATGTGAATCTGAGAAGGCAAAAAACCAGCATCTAAAGGATAATTTTCCAATGTGTGTGTAAAGAAATCCTGGGGGAAAAAAAGCAGGTAAGATTTATTTAGTGGTAACATTGTGTTGACTCTCATGGCAGAGTAACAGCTTAGATGCAAGTGTACAGCAGGAGACATTTGCTGTGGTAATAGTAGCTGAAGATAGTGATCTTAGACATGGCATTTTGGGTAACCAGGAAACTGAACAAGTTAAATGAGTGGAAACTAGAAAAGGAAAGAGGGTTACAAGTACGGGCTTAGAGGAGATAGAGGTAAACACTACAGTTTCAGAAATAGGATTCAAAAGGAAACACAGTTTTAATTACAATTTCTTTATGCAACAACAGAAGCTCCTAAATAAATAAAAGGATTTTTAAAGTTGTTGAGAATCCACCAAGTCCTGTTTATATCAATGAGAGCTTCTGCATATTATGGACTTTTGAGAATCAGGACACTTTTGATTTGTGCCGATGACATCCAGAGGTTAACCATTGACTTCTCTTCCACAAAATCTTGGACACAAATTTTACCTTAGGATCTGATTAAGGGAGGATAAAGAGAAGCCAAAAAAATCACAGACAGAAAGGATGAGAGTCATGCAGCACTATTCAGTACAATTCTTATGTATGTTAGTCCTGATTTTCATTTTTCTTAATATGTGCATCTATTTTATTTTGCCTCAAAATCCAACTGAATATTTGAAAACTTTTGTATAAGAAAAATTATTTTTACAACCCAATAAGGTGGTCAGAGATAACAAAAATGTCCTTTGAGTTCCAAGCCTAGCAGGTTTGAACTAACTTTCAAAAAACCAGCAATATTAATAACATATTAACTAGTTAACTAATTTATATTAATAAAGATAAACACTATTATAATGATTTATAGTTGTCCTGTGCCTGAAATATACTAAATGAGTTCGTAATCTCTCTTCAGATCATAATATAAAGCAGGCATCTGTACTTATGCTTCATTATTAGAAGCCTCACTAAAGAGGCCATGAATAGAAAGAAAATATTGTCTATTAATTCTGAAGGATTATCTCCTAGTAAAATTGGGTTTGTTGTTAGTCTCTCACTATATTTACTCTGAGCATTAAGAACTGTCACTCTTTGCATGAGTTATAGTTCACTTAATTTTTCTTCAGTTTATTCTACCTTACAGAAACAAATTTACCATATAATATGTTTTTGCAAAGTTTGGATCTTAGATTTAAGTGGCTTGTGAAATACTTGGTTACTTTATCAAATTAGCAGCTTGATCACAGCTGCATATAGCAGTGAGGTTCAGTTGGTATCATGCTGGTCTCTTGTAAATGTCTCTATGAAGAAGTAAGAAAAGGAGGAGAAATTTAATTGATAACATTGCTGGCATCCCACCTTTTTGCTTATAAAAGGCTAGTTCTGCTTGACCCTCCACTCTAGCAGGGAATCATTCAGTTTATGTGTATTTTTCATTCCTCCCACTAGTTCTGAGAGCAAAGAAGAAGTTTAACTGCACACTATAAATATGTAATATGAAAGCTATGTAAGCTGTCAGAGAATATTCCAGTGTTTAATGACAGTTTTCAGAATGTAAGGCTTGCAGATCTCAGATAGCATGCATACCTTGGCCAGTGAAATATATCCATACTTCCGCTGTATTTATTTGAATATTTCAGTATTCTAAACTATTCCCATCCACCCAAGGCTAACCAGAGCCTGAAATCTCAGAGTGAGTGTTACTCTCAAATCTTGTTTTGGAGTCACAAAGGAATAAAGTCAGGAATAGAGTCTGCGTGGAAAGTCTTTCCTGAATATCAACCCTATTCTATTGAGGAGACAATGCTGTCAAAACCAAAAACTGCCCTACTTTTCAAAACCCTTTGGAAAAACAGCACACAAAAAACTTACTAAATAAAACACTCCTACATGCTGTAAAATTAAAGCAGCTGAACAAAGCATTTTCTTGGGCATACAAGATCATAAGAAAATTTACAGTTTCTTATTGGCTTCTCAGATTCAGATCAAGCTCTTTAGACAATAAGGGCTCAGAAAGACTCATTGTGCCTACCGTCAAAGTTCTGCCACATCGAATACAAGGAATTTGTGTTAACTTTAAGACTGAGGGTGCACTGAAGTTTTCTGCACCTTTTAACTTCAATTTAATAAAAAATAGGAAAATATTTTAAGTCAGTTTCTCAAGAATGGCAGAGAGAAGTAGAAACATACAGCTTGATTTTGATGCTGAAAAGTAGTCTTGAATCAGATCTATAGAGCTTTGCTATGTATTTAATTATCATATACTCAAAATATTTAAAGTATACTTTGCTGATGAATAGCATACCTTCTGTGACTTCTTTTTAAGGAGAAATGGGCACACTCCTTTACTCTCACTAGTGTTAACATGAAATAGTTGAATTGTTCTATGTTTTAAAGCCTAAATCCTCACCTCTATGAGCCTCAGTAGTGTAACTGTGAGATGGAAAAACTAGCAGGAAAGAAATGGAAGATGGTAATTTCATTTTGGTCATTGTAAGGAGGGAAAGAGTCATTGTACAACCACCGCAACAGCACACAAATTAGGGTAGCTTTCATGCCCTCAGTGTCACCTTCAAATGGAGGAAAGTTTCAAGGACACAGTTGTGGTTTGGTATGTTGCTCCACTCCACCTCATTTCTGCCCACTCTGAAAAGCAAGGCACCAGCAGCTTTCCTTTGAGTTAGGGTAAGGAATGGACATGAGGTAAACTGGTCTGGACTCCAGCTGTCTTTCTGCTCTGGAGGCATGATGGCGTTTATTCAAGGTAAACCTTGCATACCTCTGAAAGATGGGGAAGGATTTCTATGTGCTTTCAGCATTGCAAGAGACCTGACCAAGTGCAGTCAATTCATTTCAGTACATTTTAGCTATAAAGGAAATTTGAAGAACTGTTCAGTTTCTCCAGCTAAGATCACAAAGGTTGGAGAGATGCTAACTGCATCAAGGATTAACTATTGAACTCAAAGGTGAACTAATCAAGAAAATTGTTGTAAATCATCAAGTTAAATAATTTTGCATTTAGAAGGTACCCACAATTATCTTTAATTTATGACAGCCTATTTTAATAATAGACTACTGACCAGAAATTCTACCAAATGCATAATGTGACCACTCAGATCTGAAAGAATTTGTGTCCAAAAAAAATTTATCACTGGACTACATTTATTATGATTTAAATACATCACACACAACCTAAAATTAATTCAGAAATGAAGCTATAGTCACTTTAGCTTGTAATTTAGCTGCAGCACTTAGAACTAACATCGCAATTGCAATATTCCACAATTACTGAGAGATATCGTAGATCTCCTAAGCTAAAATATATGAGCACACCATTTTGGCTTAAGGACACAAATGACTGACATAAATATCTGACTTCTTGATTGCTTATCATTCTTAAATTTCTAGAGTATAAGCTAAAATCATGGGGACATCACAGTAAAACCACTAGATCAGTAAACTTAGGGCTAATTGAATGCTATTTCACTGGGAAATAACACAATTTGCATTCTACAACAGAAATATCTAATATTTAAATATTAGATATTTAGATGTTTATTAAATATTATATTTTATTAAATACTTTAAAGTGGGCAATACACTGAAAAAAACAAAGCAATCAGGATTTCAGAAATATTTACAATTATAGCTCTCAATCAAATACCTTTATATCCAAAGGAAGGAGATCAGATAGATAGAAAAAAATAAATCCAATAATGTTCACATGGATCTTGGTTTGGATTTTGTCTGTACCAGCACCTCTATCAAGAGTTGGAATATTCTCTATCTTGTGTGGAAGGATTCAAATATTCAAATTACCTTTTTTTTCTTAAATAAAGACAGTATTGTTAAAGAGAAAAATTATCTATATCACAGGCAGAGACATTTATGAAGGGCTGGAAAAAGGCAGACAGAAGGAATGCTGCAGATTTGTACACACTGACTGTGTACAAATTACAAGCAGAAACCAAATACAAAGTTACTGGATTTTTCAGTAAATCAGTGGATTATGGGGAAGCAGTCTGATACAGTCTGACTGCTTTCTATAATTATAACATAGTCTAATTGGCAAATAATTGGAAATAATCCCTTAAAACTATTCCTGAAGAATAAAAAGAAAAACATCTCTGGAAAATTTTAAGTTGTGTTGAATGTATAGCTAGAAAAGAACTCAGTAGGAGGTATGAATTTAGAAACAGTCTGTTTTCAGAAGCTGTAAATAATCATTTTAATAATGTAGCATATCACATTGTTTATTTCACAGTTTTTATTCTCAACTTCTTAATAGGATAAATTGCTATTGCAATAAATGAATATAAGGTTTAGACTATTAAGATACCATCATCTGATATTAAACGGTCACAAAGTTCCATCCAAAAGCTTCTCTGAATTTTGGATTCCCGAAATTAATCTCTTCATAAAGCTATAGTTATTTCATTACAGGAAATTCCTTGTGTTTTTTAATCATCCACAAAGCACAAGTGGTCTTTTCACATCTCATGAGGTTAGTATTATATTGTGGACACTGAAGACAGTGACAGAGTGACAGGAGAAACAGTACTTAAGATCTGCTTCCTTTCTTCCCATCTTTCCTTACTTGTAGTCAGGGATGTGCTGAACTTACTATTTTGAACAGTTCTTCTGAATGGACTTTATCAGCAACTTCTTAAAATTAAATAGAAGAGTAGTGGAAAACAGAGAGGAAAAATTTCACAGAAATTTGTAGCCATTATAGAAGGGATTGGAACACCTTCTGGAGTAAGCAAATAAGAAACAAAATCAGAACACTACGTGGGGAGGAAATACCAAGAAATCCCTGTTATACTGTTCCCAGTTTGACAAAAGCAAATATGCATAACATTAATTTGTTTTTAGTATACTGGCTAAAAAGGATTATAAACTATTAACTGAGAAACAGATTTATATATTGGTAATATAGCCTTCACTTGAAGACTGACACCTGACTGTTGTTGCTTAAGAAAATAACAAGGCTATTTAGAAGGCTATTTAACAGAGGTTGTCATGCATGCCTATAAGAGGGACAAGGGCCACTAGATCCTAAATATCTTTGTATCTACTGCTCTGCTGAAAATTAGCCTAGGAGAAGAGTTTGAGAAGCCACTGCTAAGGACAAGACGATACCAAAAGGCTGTGCATCCCAGATGCCACGCAGTGCCACTTCTCCCGGTTCAGAGAGGCAGGGAACCACAGAGCTGGGGACTGATCTCCCCTCTGTCCCGCTCCTCCCCTCCTGTGCACACCCACGTAACCTCTGTATTCCCCAGCGAGATGATGGCACACAGGAGCTGAGTGAAGGCACCCAGGCTTACAGAGTTAGGAACAGCTCTACACTCAGTTCATTATTACTTTCCTAGCTTTCATTACTACTACCTGGCTTTCAGGCTGGTGATTTACTTCCATGTAGGCATCTACGTAATCCTGAGTACAGCTGCTCTCACAGACCCATATTAGCCCTTGTGGAGTAAAGAAGTCTTTAAGGAGAGTCTTAAACTACAGCTCCTTACTTTCACAACTGTGAGCAAGTTTTGCCAGTCTCTGCTCACCTTAATGAAGTAGAGAATATTGGGTATAAAACAATTAAAGAGATCAGTGTTGTCATCTCCTATTTACAGATAGGAAAACTGAGGCACGGGAATGCAGTGAAACTCCCCAGGGTCACTCAGGAGACCAGAACATATATTAAAATATATATCTGAAAATGCAAAGAACCCTGCTTTGGTACTCTGACTACTCAAAACTATAGTTTAGACACAAAGAGGCCTAATACAAAACTTTAACTTTGGAATGATAATTAGGTTTTAATCTTTCATTAATTAAAATAAGAGGTGTGCTATTAAAAAAAAAAATTTAGAAAAGAAACAGAATTCCTAAGCCTGTGAACTTTAATTTCACATATATTTATTCGCTGCTGTTTAAGAATGAATAATAAGTAAACGATTCTCTCTTTTTTTTCTGTTTTTAAGTACAGCTTCATTTTATAATCATCTGAGATAATACTAGTGAAAGATAAAAGCTTCCATATAATCATTAGTTAATAGAAGTGGAGCATGCTGAAAATCACTAAAGTTAAATGGAGGCATATGGAAAACTCATTTCTTTAACCACTGATTGCCTGACTGTCTATTTCCTGTGCATACATCACCACAGTATATGTTCCTAAATTATGTCAAAGACCCCCCTCCTCCTCATTTTAAAGTTATGCTATGAGAAACGCTAAAAGTAGCACAATGCCAGACAGATGATTTGCCTCAGAGAAAAACAACTTTTGTGCCCCCTTTCACATCGTTTTTATCTCAGCTAACATTGTCACAGAAAGAGAACTACATTTGAATTCCAGGTATCATCCTAAGCAGTAAAAGCCAAGTTGTTGCGATCAAATCTCTTTAACAAAATGAAGGACAGAGACAAAAGCTGATGGACTTTCTGAGAACAGCAGACTTAAAAATACCTGTTGTGCAGTACATAGAGCAACTGCTGTCTTTCAAGATTTGAGAAGATTAAGGTGAGCTCTATCGGCAATGAGTGCTAAATCAGTGCCAAATCGAAACCATTAGCAAATTCTGTTTGAAAGTGGAGCTTTAAAACAGAATTAGAAGTGAAGATTGCATGCGTGATGTTGAGAGATGACGAAAATTAATCTTCAGTCAACTGGAAAGCCAAATCACTTATTTATCCTACCATGATTCGGCATTGAAGCCAGTCTATGGAAGGAACTGGGATATAAATAAATTAGGTTTGGGAGAGACAGCAAGTATAATTCAGGTAAACTGATGTTTTACAATTGACTAGCTGCTTCTAATCTCCGAGGAGCACTGCCTTTCAAGCCATACCTGGTTCCTTCTTTGTTCTCAAACAATTCATTTTTATGTTTTTCAACTTTAATTACATTTCCTTTGAATCTGTGATAAGACCTTCTCTAGAGAATATGCTGGAAATTGTTGGTATTTGGGGGAAAATTACTGATGTTGAAACAAGCCTTGAAAAAGCTGGCTGCCTTCTGGTGTCAAGAAGTGTCTAGGCATTGTTACTCTCCTAAACAACTTCTTTCTGTATTTCTTACACCTGGCTGTTGTTGAGTATCAAAAAACAGTCATGTCTTTCTTCACTAATATTCAGTCTTACCCTAAACCAGGCCACATTCACTAACTAGATGGGTGTAAAAGGCTTTACATAAATTGGATTTTATTCAGCATATCTTTGTTTCTTGCTTCTGAGGTCCCTGAAGACCCAATAACTACAAAGCAATCCTGAATAACAGGAACGTAGGAACAGATGTTATTTGGGCACTCTCACATAATAAAGACTTCTAAGAATCCCTGATGCCCAATTATCTAAACACTTATTCTTAAGTTTCCATTCAGTGCATGATGAATTTAGTCTATTTTAGCTGAATACAGAGAGAAAACAGTTAGTGTGAAAGTGATGTCAATCAAAACAGACACATAAATGGACTGGGTAATGCTACCTCACAGAGCATACATAACATAATCAAATAGGTAATTTAAATGAGATCAGTTTATCCTGTAATAATTACATAAGTAACATGTGTAAAGAGGGTAATTATTATCTTGTTATTTTTTAATTATTTTGCATTATTTTGGATGCTAGAGCATTATCATATATACTATATTATTATAATTAAAATCCATAGTCACATGGTCCTTTTAAACTATAATCTTGGAATAAAAATAAAACCACAGTGACCTTGGAATAAAAATAAAACCACAGTTTGATTTGGAAGATCTTCAGCTTCACCAGCATTATGCCCTGCGAAGGATTTCAACATGCTAGGTTTGCAATGCGTCAGAGGTGGCACATCCATCTTCAGTGACCCCCAACAGCCAGAATTGTTACAGATGATAAAAATACCTTCCTCTTCTCATCTCAGCTTCTTCCAGACACTAGCTTCTTCAGCTCATATCTGGTCATGGATGGACAGATTATTTCTAGTGACAGGATTACACTGAAGGGAACACCACACAATTAGGTTTATATTATATACAAGACAAGGGGGTAATTTGTTCAACACTCCTCTTTGTAACGCCACCTTCCCCTACATGATTCCCAAAGATGGAGAGAAAAGAAAAAAACTCTAAATGTAGTTGAAACATTTGAAATTCTAACTCTAAAATTAGAGTGAGCTACTGTATTGTGTCTTTATTTTTTGAGAGAGAAAACACAGAAGGTTCTCTAAGTAGATCATAACTAAGCAGAACTCAATGATCACTGGATCAGAACACTGTCAGTATTTAAAAAAAAACAGTAGTAAAAGTCATGGTCATGCTGCCTGTACAAAGGATTGAAGAGGCCTAGGTAAGTTTGATGGCATACCAACAAGAGTTAGTGTAAACTCACAGAACTGCTTCCTGTTAGCTAATGAAAAACAAGCTTTAAATTTTTAATAAAAAAAATAAATGTGGTGTTATAAATTAACAGCCATTTTCCCTTCAACTACTCAATGTTGCACAAATAAAAAAAATGGAGGAGTAAGGGAAAGAATTGATAAATTAATTATTTTGAGGCCAATAAATTCCATCTCTGGTTTTTTAATATTTTCTGTGATGGTTGGCTATGACTGACAGATTGTATCAATAGGTCTTGCCATGCCTATAACATATCAAAAAGCAACATGGAATACTTATCTGTGGCTTCTTCATTAGCCTCTTTTTTCTTTAATCAGGATCATTAGGACCCAAACTGTCTTGGAGGAATCAGCATCACTCTAATGTTAAAATTCATCTTCTGTCTCAACTTCTTAATATGCTGCTCTCACTAAGGGTACACTTCTAAGAGGAATTTATACACAGAAAATCCTAATGCTATGGGGATTTTCCTTTGTAATATATATGAAGCCAATACAAAGCAATATGGATTATTTTCTATACATTTGTATCTGCCAGGCATGTGAAGTCCAAATAAGGACAAATAGAAGGGGGATAAAATCAAATATGAATAAATGATTTTTCATGAATGAAAAACAAAGAGGTTTTCAAACACTGAGCATGTACATTCAAATCACCTTGAAGCAGGTCTAATATATGCACAAACACTGTTGAGACAGGGGAGGCACTAAAAAGGTAACATTTTTATTTGAAGTAACTTTGAAGAATCTAGTCAAGAGTATCTTACTGTTCACTTGTTCTCACATATAAAATATCCATTTCCAGGCAATTTGTGTTTCCTTGTGCACACGTTTTACCATCTTGTATATTAAAAGACTATGAGAGGTTTTTTTGCATAAGGTTTGGATTTCTTAGGATACTTGCCTCCAAAATATGTCATAAATAACGCTTTAGTGATGTTGGCCAGTAGGTTTCCCTTAGTGAGATTAAACATTTTTCTTCATTAGCAACATCTTTCACCTTTCACTTCAGAGTGGGTAACACTGCAGCAAAGCAGAGTGTTACATCCTGATTTTAGAATAGTAGTAGAGAAAATATGCGTTAAGGCACCTTTTGTAGCAATGCAAAATGAAGTAATAAGCTGTTCAATATGCACTACTGAGATTAATTTATTGCAAAGCTCTACAGAAAGTGATCCAGTTCATCAGGCTGGACTTTGGGAAGCAAGTCACTGAGAGTGAGTCTGACTGCTTATGTCCAAGTACCAGCAAAACCTTGAAGTACCTAAAGCAAGTAGTCAGCTCCTTCCTAGGGGATAAAATGTTTATTCAGTTACACAGCAGAGCCTGCCTCGCAAGGTTGGACGTGTCCCAACCAGACATGAGAAACAGGATTCGGGGAACTGTTTTGTCATCCAGAGGCAGACAGAACTTTAGTGCTTTCTTTATGAAGACCATGGTAGGCCCTTGATAGATTATCTTGATAGAGCTTTGGGCAGAAAATACTTCAGACATAAGGCACTGAGTCCATTTTCCAGACAGAGCATAAAGTCAGGGCATTGCACTGGAAGAATCACGGTCTAGCTCTGCCTTCACTCAGATAGGTTTGAGTGGTCACCTCAGGAAGGTGCCATAATCATCACCATACAGGGTGTCATAGGGAGTGAAAGACAGAGGACTTTGTTTCTCATGAAGCTGAATCCTTGTACAGCAAAAATAAGGCACAGAATCAGACTGTTTTCAGATGTATTTTTCCACCTTTACAAAATAAATGTTAAGTTCTGTAGCTCTGTTTGACTTAGGATGGTATAAAACATAATGAAAGATTTGTGTTACTGCTGCATCAGATACCACTCACAATAGGTTTCTCTGTCAACAACAGCAAAGATTTAAAGTATACAAGTGCTAACTGTAAAAAAAGGAAATAAAACTGCAAAAAGGATTATGAGACTGGTTTTAACTAAGTATGTTTTTTGCAGTGTGTTTTTTCATGAAGGTAGTCTATGATTACACTTATTTATATGAATGTGAATGAGGCCAGAAATATAGTAAGGAATTAGGAAAATGTTAACTTTTACTAGTATTGCACTTGTGTAGGAAGTACCAGAATACAAATACAATGTGTATACATATAGCACTACTGGGACTTAGTGTATACAATAAGTACAACTTAAGTACACTAATTATGATTTTAAACATGCAAAACAAGAACGTAAATGACACATGGATCTTCTGGCTCCAGCTTCCAGAGCAACCCATCAATTTCAAGTTTTGCATTTAAATTACAAATATACTTCTTTCCAGTCCTCACATTCATAAAGAAAATCTTGAACATGAGAATAAAACTTTACTACATTGACAGACAGACCTAAAGCATACCTCAGGAAGAGTCAAGTTCAGCAAGTGAACTTTGAAACTGGTGGATGTTAGGAGGCTAAACTGGTTCTGCAGACAAAGAGAGAGAAAGACATCACCATTTCATCACAGGTCATGCCCAGACAACCTTATTAACAGTACTGTGCTCAAATTGCTTCAGGCAGTAGCACTGCAGAGGACAGGAAGTGCAAGCATAGGGAGCTGATGCAGGTTACCCATAGTATGGTGTGAAGATTGTGGCATATGAATCAGCATGCCTAGTCGTAACACTACTGTTGAACTTTCTGGACTGTACAGCAAGGTGAGGGCCATAAAACACCCTCTGAATAGCATCTATAGCTCCAGATGGATTTAACCCAGCCAAGGGCAAGAAGTCCAAATCCACATGGGAAAAAGCAATAATGAAAGGCAAGGGCTGTGTTAGGAGCAAGAGGTATGCTTTATGAAAACCTAACAAACCAAGTCAGTTGAGCATTTTGTATCAAAATCCATTTGGCCACATACAAAGCACTGTCCTCTACCATATGATCCATTTTTTCTCATCCTTACTACGGGGAGTCTAGGCACATTCATGGAAGCAACTCCTTACAGCTTACTTGTGAGATTCTACACAAAAAATGGCATGGTTTTCTGGGGCAAAAAAATGAGCTCTTTATCTCACTGAAACAAAGGTTAACCATTCAGACAAGCAGGAAGGGAGAAGAGAGGAAAGTGTGCAATAGTGAATGCTGCTATTTTAACATACAAGTTAAGATATAAATGCAGTAGGACCTTGAGGGGATGCATTCCTTGACAGTCAGTAGTCAAGTACTTTCTCAGCTTGTTGTCTGTCAGTTGTGTAATGTGTTTCCTTATTCATGCTTTGGTTAATCTGGAGGCTCCTGTTTTTTATCCAAGTCCTTATTTCTTACAAACATATGGCCAACTAGGTGATGACATTGATAGCAGAGGGTGAGAAGAAAAGAAGAACAGTCAGATGCTGTCAGCAATTCTGCATCTAGGTCAATAAAATCTCAGGTTTATGGTCTTGCATTGATACTGAGCAATAGGATTGAATAGCATAGTATCTAAGGTACAACTTTTTTCATAAGATGAAGGATTTTAAAGGACTTTTAGAAGATCCTGCCCATCACAGCCCTCTGACAGCTGTGATGAGAGTGAACAAAGCCAATTTAAAGTGGTTTTGACAACCCTCCCCATGTCATGAAGTTAGGCTTGTGGCCAAATGTAGTGGATTATCTACAAAACACCTGAGGAAATTAGTAAAATCCTTTGTCTAGTTCTGGAAATATTTATCAGCTGCTGCAACCACTGGACAAAGACAAGAGTAGAACACTTTCATCACCTGATGCTACTCGTGTTTTCTTGCCATTCTTTTCTCAAGAACTTTTCCCAGGAAAGGGGAAGCAAAATCCAAATTATTAATGTTATGGCTAGAGTTCAGCAATTTATATTTAAGCACTTGCTAGATTCTTGCATGTGTCACAGTGTTTGGGGCATCAGCTTCACTGAGGTTATCCTCCATAATGATAGAGGAGCTTCTTATTTGCTTGTTGCTTTCCTTGCTAAAACGCATAATGCAAGAGGACAAATGTCAAGAAAATCTTGAGGTGGATCAAGTGTGATCTGCCTCAAGTAAAGACTTTTATATTTCCATCTTAGTGAAGACAAGCCCAAATCAATGGAATAACAAGTTGACTGAATTTATGTTATTTTTAAACTGGTTCATCAATTTCTACGCAAATTCGAGCTTTAAATAAGTTCCATATTCTGAACCTTGTGAATAAGAGTTCACAGGAGAAAAACAAGTTAGAATTAAAAAAAAAAAATCATAAACACTGATGTTATTTGATAGAAGATTTACTTTCACAAAAGAGCACAGTGTAAAATACGATTCCTGGTGTGAGCTCTGCCTTTCACTTCTTTCAGGAGCAACCTAACACAGCTATAGTACATCTAATGGATGTTAATTTTTTCCATTTTGCCTTCTCTTTTTCTGTTTTTTAAAAGAAACAGATAGCAGCAGGCCAATAGAAAGAAAGAAAAAAAGAGAAGAAAAAAAGAAAAAAACCATAGCTTTAATCCTTCCCTGATTGGCAGACTGGAAAGCTCTAAATTATTTAACAAAAGACATAACTTCTAACAGCATAGAAGTGACACATAGAGAGGAAACCTTCAAACAGGTGAGAAAGCACACAATGAAAAGTGAAAACCACATTCAGCTGTATCCCCTTCGTCCCAAACAGCACTTCATTTCCTCACTATTGAGTTCCTTCTGTCACAAAGCTTCACCACTTTGTGGCGATTGTTACAAATGATAAAACACGTTTTTCTCTTCCATAATTTCAAGTGTTAAGAGTGAAGGCATTTGAAGAAGGTTGACTAGTATCAAATCTGAAAGCAACTAATGCTCAACCAGTTCTTCCATACTCAAAATTCAGGCAACAAAAAGTAACCAAGGCATGACAGACAATACCTTTCTAGGAAGCAAAAAGCCACATTTCTGGCTAAGAAAGAGAGGGAAAAAAAAATAATCAACTGTAAACCTTTGAAAAATTTCTGTCACCCTGCTTTTCAACTGATAATTGGATTTCTGCTGAGCTTTCCCTCCACCCCCAAATAGAAACACCTGCTTTCCATAATAGTTTTCAACTTTCCATTGAAGAATTCTTAAAAAAGGAAAACTTACTGGAGATAGTGTTTTCCAGGTTTGGATCTTAAACCAAGTCCCAGTTTTCTCAGAAAAATACTGATGAAAATATCTTTCCTTGGCCCTATTGCCAAGACTTACCATAGCAAAAACTAAGATCAGCCAGAAAAATCTGAGCAGGTGCACCAGTGATTTCCTATTCCCCCTGCAGAACAGGAGGCTAGCAGGAGGCTTTGAAAAGTTCCCTGTCTGGAGTTCATAAACACATCTGGTCAGCTATATTGTCAAAATAATTTTCAAGCAGAGAGCTCTGTTAGAATTTTCATTTTGCACTGGGTTTGCCATAGCAAAAGCCCAAACTATAATCATAGAAGTTCCTAACCCCTCTTTTTAGGAGTTTCACCTCAGTGTAGCAGACAATGTTACTTACAAATCTGTGGGAGCTTTAACCATGCTCTTCTTAATGCCACATGCTCCACCACGTAAACCTGCCAGACACAACACAATCAGAGTTGCCACTGGTACTGAGATCTCAGTCCCATGCTTCACACGTGTAATTAAACACCGTGTTTGTACCCTCAAGAGAGACAAACAGCCAAGGAGAACAGAGCACAGACTGTGCAGAGCTGTGATCTACTACTCCCAGCTTTGGGCCTTTATATGCATGGGTGCAGGTGCCCGCTAGCCTAGCTGATAATTTGCAGCTACAGAAGCACATATGGACATGCAGCCAGTATACTACATGACTAAATGGCTGCATCTCAGACAGAATCAGACAGCTCTGGAAGCCCAGGGGAATAAGAAGAAAAAGAAGCCTCAGTAACACAGACACTAAGATCAAACTTAAGCATGACCTAATCCATAGGTTTGCTGAATTTATTGTTGGATTTTAAGCAGCTATAACAAACTGTAATCATTACCACAACACTTGGAGTAAAATTTGAACTACGTGCTTTTGCATTTGTGGCCTTGCCCAAGCCTAATCTATATCATTTGTAGAGGGGATACCTTAGGCACATATAGTGATGATAGAAGACAGCTTTTCCCTTCCAGAGCTGGACTTACCTCTCTGCTTGAGCATGCATTCATGCATAACTATAACAACCACATGGATGGCTGAACTTGAAGACAATCTTGACCCGGTGACTAACTAACATAGTAGACATACATGTGCGTGCTCCTGGGCAGGGTGAGGGTGGGACTAGTCCACCTTTCTGAGGCTAGTCCCTGAGTCATCCTTCGTGAGTACACACTGTGGATTCTGGTCAGGAGCAGCAGCAGAGAGGCACACAACTCTAAATGACACAACATATACATAACTGCCTTTGAGGCAAAGGAAGACCCTGAAGAACTATGATGTGGATCAAAGCAACATTTAGGTGGATTTTACAACCAAAACATGTATAGGTGGAAGTATAGGTAGCCTGAAATTCATACCACAAATTTTTTCTTTGTTGTTCCATTTGTCATTTGTTAGAATGAAGGAACTGCTCACCCAAAATATATCATAACTCATATTCTGAGTACTGTTTGGGAATATTGCCTGGCTAATTCAAGTTACATGGTGACCCTAGCCATTGTAGATCTTTAATAAAAATTAAGTAGTGCTATTAGCCTTAGGTATAATTGTTTATTATTTCTCAAATATTAACCAATTATCTAGGAGTCTTAAAGTGCAGACAGATAGTTCTACCACACAAACACTGTGGGAGGTAATTACTTTTTCATTTAATCAGTTTCTTTCACCTGAATATGGCATCTCTTTTTCCATAGTTTAGACTTAATGAAAAAGCACCACCAACAGAGACAGTGGTCAAAGAACTGCACGAGTTTCCAGGAAGGGGAACATTTATCAAAACATACTGTATGGTTAATGATAGTATGCAAGGATAAAGAAGCCTGTAATATATAACAACAATAAAGTTGGATTAGTGTATCGAAGGTTGTTTGGACAAGATTCAGTTCCATTTTCAAGAGACTTCAATTTCCTTTCACATAAACTCTGTGAAATACTTTATGTGACATGTTTATGACTAGCTGTTTTTATGAATGTTATAATTGCAGACCCTTATGAAGGCTGAGAGCAGTGTTGCCCCTTCAGCAAGCTAAAAAGCAAACACATGAACATGACAATTATTAGTTACAGTAGAAGAGACAAAACCCCCATACCCCAATTACATTGTACCAGATTACAGCACTATATGGTATATCCTATATTACTTAGGATTTTTGCAGCTCCCAATAACTAACACAAAAGGTATACTTAAGTTCAAGTGTAGGGAATAGGTATGAAATTTAGAATTTCTCTCTGACTTACTTGTTTTATCAGCACATTACATAGTCACACTTCAGAAATCAGCCATCAGATTTACAGTTCACATGTTGTCAATTTGTGCTTAAATTTTCTCTTAGGAAGAGCTCATAATATGCTTTAGAGAAATATTATTTTGTTTCCCCTGTGAAGTGTCTGTTTTATTTTATCATTTAGATAGCTCGAGATATTTAAGCACTATAGGATATAATCTGGCCCTGAACATACACTTTTATTGACTAGTTGTTGCAAAAACAGAGTCCAGCAGTACACAAGTATTTTAAGTCAGAATATAAATCAGAAACATCAGCTCATATGAAGGCAATACAAGAAAGCTATAAGTCATCTGTTCTCACATCCTAGATACAAGTAAATACGGTATCAGTAGGGTTTATTGCTTCATATCCATAAATTGAACTAAACCACATTTATGAATTTTACAGGTAAAAAAACAGACTTAAACAAGGAAATACAATGAAATCAAACTGTAAGGCTCTATAAGTTTTTACAGACCTCCACAGCTCCATATCCCAGGGAATAACACAAGTCACATGCCTAAGCCCATCAGGACAAGTTCTTATTCACAGAATCACAGAAAAGGTTGGTTGGAAGGGACCTCCAGAGGTTGCCTAATTCAATCTTCTGGCTAAATCAGGATGAACTTTGAAATTAAATCAGGTTCTTCAAGGCCTTGTTGCAACTTGTGACTGTTGCATCCCGGCCTTCCACTGTGCATGACTGTAACCTGACCAAAGAATATTGTTGACATTTTCTGACTGTTGTCTGTACATACACCTTTCATGACTCCTGTATATGTAACAGATTCACCAACATTATTTCAGATGCACCTTCTAAATACTTCGTGGAGTTTTTCTCCCCTGGACTGCGATGGTTTGTATTGTAGACATGTGTTAGATACATCCAAAATAAAAAGAAGTACAAACCTAAACAGTACTCTATTTCTGTCTTCACCTGAAATTCTTTGAAGTACTTCCCTAACACACCGAGGCATTTTTAACTCTAGAAGTTGTAGATCTTCTTCAGACAAGCTCCTGAATGGCTATATCCTCTATATCTCTCCATCTAGCCCTCCAATAATAAGTAAGAAAATCAGATTTTGCTTTCTTAAGCTAATTGTTTATATAATCCAGATGACTTTGAAAAGAAAAGAAAAATAGTTCAAACAAGAAAAAGGCTGAAAACATGTATAAACAGGACAGTAAATTTTCTGTGATGGAATTTCATTTCTATCTCAGTTGCTCATTCACACTGCATGTAGCATTCATTCCTGCAAGAAACATACCTTCCTATCACTTTTTATTTCTCCTGTTTATTTTTAACAGTTAAAAATAGCTGCAATTCACATTCCTCATTTCACCAAACCCTCCCAGACCTAGAAAGAAAGAAATGCCTCTGCTGAGATAGACATTTATATTTATGGTCCAAGTGGAATAACTACATTTTGTTTACACATGCATTTTTAAATTGTCACTGATCTCTGGCTCACAAAAATCTAGATGAATTCTGCATGCTGAAAAATAACTTTCACTGGCACTTTATCAAGTAGTTGCATCCTTTTAATGAAGACCAGGATGCAAATTATTACATTTATATTCCATTGAAACATTCCCCTTCATGTAAAATAGTTACAACTGTAGATACTAATAAAAGAATACCTAACTTCCTGAAACTGCATTGTGGGGAGAGAATAATTACTGTGACTGATCACAGAAAAAATATTACAGTGCATTTTTTCAGTAACTTTACCGTGTTACCTGTAACACCTCTACTAATTCATCACCTCTAGGTCTACTTCTAACTTTCCAACACTCTCAGAACTTTCAAAGTTTCCTATTAAAACGAAAACAAAAACAAAACATGACAGAGTATTTCCCTTTCTCCTCATCTGCGTTTTACACTAAAAGATCTAGGATGAGCATTCATTGGCTGTCAGCTTTTAAAGGAAGACTATCACACTTTCCCACTGAAAACCCTTAGAAAGGTTTTTCCTGTTCCCTCCACACAAGTGGACTGATTGTAGTAAAACAGTGCTCTGTTGGAAGATAAAAAGCCTTCCTTACTTTCAATATTTTTTTTTTAAATCCTTTACCAAAAAAAAAACTTTTCAAGTGACAATTATTTATATCGAAATGTGATATATGTAAAATATAATTAAACATATTGCAAGATATACCTTCAAAGAAGTATTCTTACTGTCATGATGGATTTATTCACCACTCATACAAAAAACTCTCTTAAATATTTAGTTATATGGCCTTTACATCACACCATCAGGTATATATAAAAACACCCAGAAAACGAATGTAGAATAACATTAACATTACAAAGTCAAACACTGAAGTTTTGAGGTGTCAGATTAAAGTTGCTAGTAAAATTTTAATTCAGGGCTCTTGCATATGTGATTTTTTTAAATAGTGTTCAGTTAATTAATCACATGCCACTCTCCACAGAAGATCACCACTTTATTCAGCATGCAGAATGGCTGACATTGTGATCCTGAGATAATGTTTAATACTTTGCTTTCTTCAGTGTGTGCTTCTCCCAGCTTTTACTTTAGCTCACTCTTCAAATCCCACTCTGAACATAGACTCTTTCATTTTCCCCATGGGTGTTTTCCTATGTCACCGTAATATAAGAATTTATTTTCAAAATAACAGTGTGAAGCAGAGAGATGTAACTATCTTCACTTTACAAGGTGCTGATGCACACAGACGCTGAAGTCAGAAGTTTCCAATCATTTTAGGTATCCAGTCTGAGATACCTTACACAACTAGTTTTCAAAAACACACCAGAGTTATTCTCTAAAGCACAGCATCCACTGGCTTCGCTCATCAGTGCAGCTGCTCCCAGTACCATGGCATGAGGTCAGCCCAGGTACACAGAAAAGGAGGCACATACAATTAGAGACCTGTTGTGAAAAGTCTGCTGTAAGGAGCTTGCTAAACATCATGACAAGGGCAGTAAAGAATTTGGTTCTCCAGGGTGAAAAAAGGCAATGGCAAGACAGTATTACCTCTCTTTATCAGCTGTAATTACATGCTACATTCACTGAAACCTTCTCATTTCTGCACTAACGTTGGGGTGAAGGAGACAATAGCTTTACTAATAACAACGTTGGTTCATCCCTGTTCTGTGTCACAAACAAAGGTATTAATTGGAAAAACAGTCAACAATCACATAATGAAAGAATGCACCTAAATCTGCCACAGTACTTCTGCACTGAATTCAGGACTTGCAGTTTAGGGTCCTGCCTCCAAAACTGCAAACCCTGGGGACTGACTGTCAGCTGCCAGCTAATCCTAGAGGTACTTAAGGTTTAATTATCACCCTCTCTTTCACCATTTTTAACTTCAGAGCTCTGCAGGCACCTAGACCAAAGCATGCCAAGTCTTTACACTCTGGGCAACTCAGCAACCAGCTTGAGCCGAGGCTCTTGTCAGTATCTAGAAGCCATGTATTTGTCTGCTGATGTCTCCAAGGCCTTTGCCTCAGCCAGTGCTCTCAAAACACATTTAATATGCTCCAGAATTATCAGCTTCTCACAAAAAGTGATGCTACAGTCAGGAGGAGCTCCTTCTCTGGCTGATTTTAAAAAGTATCGACTCCTTTTTTCTTTCTAAATAGCATATAGTCGCCTGTCTCCATGAGGTGGCTCTGAGCTGCGTGTCCTAAATATATAAAAAGACATCATTTTGCTCCTAACAATGCAGTTAAACTGCAGGAATTAAGATGCACCCCTGTTCCAACCCGTTCCTACTTCTTAGCTCCAGGCAACAAGATGCTAATTGGGCTGTTCAGCATGCAAACATTTTGAATCTCATTCCAAAGTACATGATGTTCTTATTGGGTGATTAATGAGAGGCCAGTGTCTCCGCTTCTGAGATTAATTCTTTATGTACATTCTCACTACTAGTGTAACATTCTTTTAATTTCTGTAGCACTGTCTGATAATTGGCTTCTTCTTGATCATTTTAATGGAAAACTTTTCAGCAAATCTAATGTCATGGGCTTAATAAGAATAATAATAAAAAAAAAACAGTTTCCTCAGTTTTCTCTGTAGCTCCATTTACTTTCATAAAAAGTTAAAATTCTTATATTAATCTCTTTCAGATGGCTGCTGCATGTTTGGAGAGTTCAATTTGCAATGGGTCTTATGTTGTTTCTGCACTTTTTTGTCAACTGTATATTTCTCTTTCAAGTGCTTTCCTCGCATTCTTTCACTTCTAGCATCAGGTAAGCTTTACAATTGGTGGTGAAGAATTGTTTCTCTGTCATAATTAAGTCTTTTGTACATTCAAAACAAGTTGCAAATGTTCAGAAAATCTTAAAAAGGGAGAACAAAAGATTTGTATAAATTGTTTCCTTAATGTCAGAATATCTCCAAGAACAAGCTAAACCAAAGCCAGTACTGTCATATTACAACACCTACACACACACAGATATCCATATATCCAGCTTCCCCTGTGCACTTTATGGAGGTTGATGCCTTGGTGCTAGATATCAATGCAGAGTTCAAATGCTAAAATATAAGGCCACCTTAACTTTTTAGTTGTCTAAGTGCTTTGTTAGTTCTTTGTCATAATGTATATGAATAGGAGCTGAATTAAGGTTGCTCAAGCAGCTCCAAGTGTGGCAGCGCCTAATTGTTCAGTGTTTGACTTCACGACCTTGATAATGTTTTTCAGTGTAGTTTTGCCTGTAATTTTCTAGTTTTTCAAAATGTGTAGTGACCTCCTCCTCCCCTGTTATTCCATGGCATTATTTCGATGCTTGCGTTGTCCCCATCCTGCTGATGAGCGGGCCTAGGCTATGCATGGAACACTATCAGGGGAGCCCACAGGTATGCATGGAGACTTGTCGCCCCATCCATAAATAACAATGGGGTGTTTTTCACAGATATTTCCCAGCAGCAGAGAATAGAAAATTTTAATTTTAAAACAAGCTTAAAAGCATGGCCAAATCTGCGTAGATTTTAATGGGATTGGCAAAAGCATAAGTCTGACACAATTATCTTATTTTGCCAAACTTCAAGTCTTTGCTCCAAAGAAAGTGGACTCTAGATGAAGAAATTATCACAGACAGGGTCATCATATTCATTTTTAGCACAAAAAAAAGAAAAGGTTATTCATTTTTTAACCAGGGAAAAACATTGCTTCACTTTCAGGGGTGGCTGAATTCTCAGTTCCATACCCACCCTTGCTCCACCTTCCTATCTCACCTTCCTTTTGTCCTGCTCCATACCAAAAAATCAGACAAATGTGGACACTCAGAATGCAAAAATGTCAGACCAAGTGTTAAACCTGTGGAGTCACAAGCACTGGAAACCAAGATCTTACTTAAAGTACCAAGAAATTTTTATAATTATAAGAAAACCTGTTATAGAACAATAAGATCTCCTGTAATTTAACTTTGGCACTAAAAGAGATAAGAAATTTACGTAATTTTTGATTCTTGCTTTATTCCTACCTCAGTCTGCAACAAATAACTGGAGCTCAGATAAGGCTGAATACACAAAACCCATGAAGATAAGAATTAACACGGTAAGCAAAATGTAGCATTTTTCCCATACAGCAACACAAAGCTGACCTTAAATGGCTATGGTAATTTTCAGTGATTATAGCTTATTTCTGCTTGTATTCAAAATATTTTTTTCTGGATTAAATAAATATATATATGTGTGTATAAATATATTTATACATATATAAAATTTATAAATCAGATTACATATAAAATTTAAAAATTGGATTACTTAGTATCAGACTATTAACATAGAGAGTTAATCAAAACCTATAAGCTGGATTCCTGTGATTTTCATTAGGTCCTTTGCAATTCAATACTTTTTGTCGTCTTTTCCAAAACTGAAACAACATTCTCTCCAGAGAGCAATGTGCATAGTAATGTATGAATTTTCCTCTGAAAAGATATTATTTGGGGGTGTCAGTATAACCAGTATCTAATTTACTACTTTGGCCTAAGAATTTCATTTCTGCACCCTGGAGAAACATTGCATGGATGAGGCCAAACACTTTTGTGATTGCCCTTTCATCTTGACAGACGCAATGCAGAGGCACATAAGTGACACCTACTGAGAACAGTAATGGACTTATTTCCTGGATTTTAAATCTTGACAGAGCATTTGGAATCTGGATTCAGATGAAGACCATGAAAAATGTACAAATCCAGACATCTCACTCAGTAAGGCAATAATAATAATAATAAAAATTCCTTGCCCAGCATCTTTTGAATAGTTTACGTGCATTTCTCACTTCACAAAGAATTCTTCACAAAAAATTAAGAGTCTCATTTTAATAATTCTAATTGACTGGGAAAAGGAGCCCTGCTATTATTGCAGGGTGTACTTCTTAGGCTAACATCTTGGAACTGGTTTTGGCCAGTGTGTAATCATGAAATATATTGAAATTGGCCAATATATAATCACAAAGCCAATGATTTGAAGTTGTCCTGGTTTTGTGTATCTGCAGTGTTAGACAGATATGTATGATTTTGCAGTGCAGGTTTGTTCCTATGTGGGTGGCTTTAATGAAAGAAAAATTCACCTTCAAGTGATTGACTTCGTAGTGAAGTTTCCTGTGAAAAGCATTCTGCTCAGTTTTGGAGAAAGATTGCCTGGATGAGGTAGTATCTGATGAGCTGAAGGCTGACAGGGAGAGGGAGCCCCTCATTCACAGACATTGCCTCTCATATCCATCCCAAGCTTGAGAGGTTTTGTTTTGACACAAGATGATAATCACTGTGAAAATGAGAGGTTCACAGGCAGAGCTCAGTAGTGTGGGAGAAATACATGACATGAGAAGAGATAGAGGAAGGATGACGTCTGGCATCAGAGTTGGTGGATAATTTGTTTAGAGATGGCACTATAGACAATCTTGGAGGCCCTTGTACTGAAGTTTTGATGTAACCCTTTGGTAGTTGCCTCAGGATGAGTGACAGGAATGAAAGCAGCCTGTGTGCAGATGGGAGCAGGGAATAGGGTTCCAGCCTTTGTCCTGAATGTAGTCATGAACCATAGGCTCACCGACAGGTAGGGTCACATAGTAAATCTAGGTTTACAGCTGCGAAAAGACTTTTAGCTCACCCATTAACCTTTTCCCCCATTCCTCCATGACTGGACCCACTATTCACATTTCTAAGCTAGCCCTCTGTGGACCCTAAATCTGGCGCATGAGTCAGGGAATCAGAAAAGCACTGTGGTATTGGGGTAGGAACACAGTCAGTGATGGTGCCATGACAGAAGGTCAAGACAAAGGTCTCCTGAACCAAAGGGAACAGGGAGGTCTCCCAGTAACCCTGTTCACGACCAAGACAGCAGAGCAGAATGGTGCTCCTGGAATATATTGGGCTCAGTCCTGAAAGCATCATCTATACAGTTCCTCAGTGCGGTGGTTGGGCCAAGCAGAAAAAAAAATCAGGTCCAGATAATTTCATTTCATTAAGTTGTTCCCACCTTTGATTATCTTTTAGCATAACAGATGTCATGATCTTTTTCCTACATTCAGTTTGACTGAGGAAGAAATTTTAGGTGTGTGCAGAGTCTCCTATTCATAATTTAATTTATACTGTGTACATAAGCAGGAATGCATAAATAAAGCCTGGGTTATGCAAAATTGTCAGGACTGTTTTGGTGCAGCCATCTAGTGAAATACTGGATGAAATTTTCCTTCTTCTGAGATAGCAATGGTAGCACCTTGGCGCCCTTAACATCCGTGTAAATTACAGCTATTATTGTATCAACTTTTGAGATTTCCTTTATAACTATGTTATAACTATTATATATTATAACTATTTCCTGTGTCATTCCTGAATTCAAGTGAGTAAAGTAGCCTGGGTCTGGTGTGGGCAGAGACTAAAGGGAAAAGGAATTGGAGTTATGCTTTTGTGGTGATCACAGCTGAAATTTAGCCAGATAAACTTTTGAAAGATGGCAGACACACTGGTCCAAATTTCAGATGATATATTAGGCTGAACAACCTTATATTTTCCCACTTCTAACTTTAGTGATTTTACTAAAACCAAACAACAAACAAAACAAAAAAGCATATAAATAATGGATGCTCAGAGCACCAGTGACTCTTGTAGAGTTTGGAGAATTATTCATAGTAAATAAATTATAAGACAAATTTTTCCTTTTTTTTGTTGGCAAATTGTCTGTGAACAGTTCATAATTTTCTCAGATTTATTTATTTGAAATTAATAAATTAATTATTCATGTGATTCATTCACGGCTGTACCTTATTCTGAAATAATTAATTGGAAATATGTAATAATAGGGAATTATAGGGTCATGATTGCCCAAATATTTTACTGAATTTATTTCTGCTCTAGGTCAGCTGAGTGAAACTTCCGCTCCAGTTTCCAGATATTCATGTCTGTGAATTTTAAAATAATTTGACAGTAATATTCTTCAATATTTGCCTGTAAATTGTATACATCAGTGAACATTCCTGTTTGTTAGTAAACCTCTTTATTAAACTATTTGTAGAAATCAAACAAAATGAGTGAAATAAAAAGACTAAGTATTGAAGGAATATTTTCCAGGAAATAATGCTGAGCTGGATTTTTAGTGACAGTGAATTTTTTAATAAGCTTTGTTCATTCCTGATACTCACACAAGCGTGCACTTACTAAATGGTATTAACATTTGGCAAGGCAGTAAATGTGCTGGTTATGCTGTGACTCCTGATGGGAAGAGGAGTATTACGGAGCTAAGGGATCAACAGAATGAGGCTTCAATTCATTAGTGCATCAGTGACAATTTCAGACACTGAGTACAAGAACTCCCTGACTGACATTCAACATTCATTGAAAGACAAGGTGAAGTCAAAAAAGGTACAAGAAAGGGCAACCAAAATGGCTACAGGAATAAAGCGCTTGCCTTGAGAGAAAAAAAAAAAAAAAAAAAGATGGAACTTCATTTTGGAGAGGAGAAGGTTAAGGGGAAATACAATTGAAGTTTTTAAAATCATGACGATGATGGAGTAAGATCAGTGAGAATCGTTATTTAGCAAATACTTAAAATATAAAACTTCAGAGCTCTCGCTGAATCTAGTAGGAGGTCACCTAAAACAGATGGAGGAAGTTGGTTTTTTTTTACTGAACAGGTAGCAAACTTTTGGAATTTGTTGTCACAGGAGATTGTGCAGACAGTATCAGCATTTCAAAACGAGATTAGACAAACTCAAAGACACAGTTCCATAAACAGATACTGGAGAGAATATGCAGGGATGTATACTCTATCCCATATCTATATGCATCACACATCCAATGGCTGTGAATCCCAGGAGACGAAAAAGGCAGGTGGCCAAACTCACGTGTTCTTGCTAAATATCTTCCCCCACTGCCAGTGTTAGAGACAGGGTATGGTGTAGGCCACTGGTCTCACTTAGTAGGATGTTCATCATGTTCTTGTAGCATTTGAAACTTTTCTAGTATGCCCACTGTCAGTTTGTACATTTCTGCTCAAAACTAACGTTGGTTCCCTATATAACATCAATCCGTTTCTTGTGATCAGGCAGCATGAGGCAGAGGTTATTAAAAATTCAGCACCTTCACAGAGCAGGGCAAACCCTTAAATCTGCATACTTTACTTACACATCCTGTAGGGATTTACTGGGGCATAGTCATTCTACATCCTCCTCCCCATATGAACTCTGTACAGCTTCACAGTTTCACAAGACTCTGGATCTCTAGTTGTTAAGCCTGCTGTTTGTGAAAATGAAGTATTAATTTTGTTTAGTGAGCAATTTCTGTCTTTGGGGATTGTCTCACCTTGTGCTCTATTTGCTGAACGTGGGAATTGCACGTGAACAAGGCCTAACCAGTGTTCATGCACTGATGTAGCTGCGCTTGAGGAAGCAATGAGAGCAGACTGCAGAAATTCTGAATTAACCACATTCTGCCAGAGAATATGGGTCTGTCACTATTGAAAAGTACCTTAAAAGCATGGTCAGCTCACCTGGAAGTTCCTTAGGAAAAAAAGTGTGGACAAAAGCAATGGTACAAACATTTTTTTAAGATCACAAGGGTCAGAGCAAGCTTGGTTATACAAACGCGTTTAAGGAAAAAAAGTCCTTCCAGGCTCCATAGCTGACATTCTCTCCTATGGCTGGCAGAAAGAGAGAAAAGAGACAGTTTTCCTTTCATGTTCTATACTTTCTTCTTCATGACATAATCGGGAAAAACAGGGGCTGCCAGGCAATTTTCTGCCACCCATTTCTCTCGTGGCAGCAGGGCAGAATAAAAGTGACTCTTGGAAGTCTCACTCATCCCCAAATGTCTAACTTATCAAAGGAACACAGAATTCAAAAATTCACACACTTTTAAACAAAACAACTAAAAAAACCCCCATTTTCTACTTTACCTAACAGTGAGGAGCTGATTACACTGTTCTGGTTTTTGCCTGTAAAAAGTACTAATGACTTTGCTACTCAGGCTACAAGAAAAACAGAGTTCCTTTCCCTCCTTAGCTGCATGTAATATTATCATGTCTCTGCTGGTGAAGCCCTGAATGCAAGCCTGAAACAGTAACCCTTCAACACAATTCATGCAGTTACATAAATTTACTTTCTTGTCAGAGAGATGTTTTCAGTTTAAGGCACACATTTAGGCTATGTAGCAACTGAGATGATCTCTCTGTGCTCTGTGTTTATATTTCTTCAGAGAGACACTGTAACAAACTTTCAATACAGAAGTCAAGCATCAAAGGCAGTTGCAGGTTGTTGGCATTCATTTGTCTTCTGGGTACAAAAGAGAACACTTACTCACTTTGAACATGGAAGAGCTGAAGCAGAGTTTAAATCAGCGTATGTTAGAGGTCAGTTCAAAGAGCATGGAGTATAGCACCATAGAACTGGTCTATAAACAGAGGGAAATACATACGGACAGAAAAAAAAAAAAAAAAAAAGAAACAACCCCAAAGCACATAGTATCTGGAGAGATGCTGTTACAAGTGAGAGAAGAAAAATTTTAAAAGGATGAAAACTTTTACTGAACCTGTCAATAAACATAGAGTGCATAATAAATTGCTACCTTGTGTCAAATATTAGCTGATTTAGCACAACACCCTTCTATAATCATGCTAAAAGGAGAAGAAAAAGAATGATGAGAGACATTTACTAGCAACATCTTAGATTAGCAATTGAAAAATACAGAAACATACAGGGAGGGGAAGTGTTAATGATTTAAATAGCTTTTGAGAACACAGGATGAGATGTAGATCCCTGCGATGCCTCTTCCTCTCCAGGCACTTTGCTTACTCAGCACCATCGAGAGGGCTCCAGGCAGAGCAAAGCAGGACTGTAGTTACCTGGGAAAGTAGTACTGAAATCCAAATGCCCTCTAGAATTTGGGTGCTTTTAGGGTTCAGTGAACCCAGCATGGCTGGACTTAATTTTAGAATTAGATTTCTAAATTCTGATTTAAGTCTTTCTAATTTGAGTTACCATCCCTGGAGGTATTTAAAAGATGTGTAGATGTGGCATTTAGGGGTATGGTTTAGTGGTGGACTTGGTATTGTTAGGTTAATGGTTGAACTTGATGATCTTAAGGGTCTTTTCCAACCTAAATGATTCCATGATTCTATGATTCTATCATTAGATGCCTAAATTCCATTTTGGGTATGGGACAAAAAGATTTCAGATGCTTCCTTTGTTTCTCTGGTGTTCTCTGTTGATGTACAACTTCTAGAACTAGAAGTTATGTCCTTTGTTTGGAGGTAAACAAGGTGCTTGAATATTTATTTCAATGAAGTTTAGATAAATATTTTCTTCTGACTTTAACATCTAGTAATATCTGTATACTTATGGCTCTACAGTTGTGCCTTGGAGATATCTATCTTTTTGAGGCCATAATCATGTTCTTCCTTCAGAAATCTTGCAATTTGTTACAGAAATCTTAATGTCTAAGCTTTGCCAAGAAAATCCCAGTGTTAACAATTTATTCACTAATGACAGATTACACCTCATATAAAGAGAAAGGTCCTGTGTAGTACCCGCAGTTCAATTATACTTATTTTGAGAACTAAAGTGTTACTTTTAAGTGATACATCATCTTTGAATACACCCTTTGCTCATGGTTAAATTCACCTTTGAAGAACATGAAAAGTTCTGTTATTAGACCAAATATGACCATTCCCGTGTGAACAGGCTTTGCTTTCACTTACCTCTCCCACAACACAGCACAGACAGTTGATTTATATGCAAAACTCATTTTTCCTAGTGCATTCTTACCTATACCTTTATTTTCAACTAAGTAACATATACAATTTTTTTGTGTCCTTACGTGGGCTTTTCATGCAATACCTCTTCCCATACAGCAGGCATTCTTGTGTTAAAAAAAAAAAAAAAAAAAACACAAATGAAAACAAAACAAAAAAAAAAAAACTTTTTATCCTGCAGGCTATATGACAGTGGAGCTTTAATTTAACCAGCTCAGGTACCATGAAGGAAGTTTTGGTGACACTGAGACTGGCATTTCATGAAATAATTAAGTAAACCTTAAGCGCCTCTCTCCTCTGCTGCCTATGCAGAACTGCTTCCTCCAGATCTGAAGTTCATTACACCATTCTACCCAGCCAATTTAGCTCACCAATGTGGCAGAAAAATTATGCAGGAGGGGAAAATTAGCTGGATACCATCTTCTGGGCTACAAAATACAACCACTTCATAAGCCAATAAATGCTACAGCCAGTTTAACAGAGGAGGACTGTGACCACGTGGCTAGAAGCAGGAGAGGTATAAGGGAAGAGTGAGAATTTGGAGGCCAAGAAGCAGGGGAAAGCTATGCAGTTATGACCCTCTTCTGTCAGCAGCAAGGCTCAGCTACCTGTGAAACTACAACTTGGGTACCGGAATTGCACAGCCCCACGATGAAGTCAGTGCTGCTGCAGTTGCACAGCTATCGGTCAAGTATGACAACATATGTTGCCGTTACAGCTCCGATGGCCAGTGTAGGTACCATCTGAGATGGAACCTATAAGGTCTATACTCACTGAGTTAGCAGAGTGGCCTTGAATCTTTATTCACTGCGATCTTGTGATTTCATTAGCAATGGCCAGAACTTTTTCTAGGCATACAGCATTCCTGTTTGTTGAACTCAAAAACAGTTTCTTTGAAGAGTTAGCTAATATTTCCTGATTTTAGTAATGATTTTGGTTTGTTGCAATGTCTGCCACTGATATCAAGGTGATATGCATGGCAACTTCACCAAGCACCTGCAAAGAGCAAGAAGTCCCAGTTAACAGAAAATCCTGAAAATATTGGGTTTCACTCAATATCAAGGATGAATGTGCCTCCATGATAAGAGGTAAGATGATGACTGGAGTCTTAAGTAAAACTTAAAGTGATTATCAGAAAACCAGCAGTTGCCCCTTAGCCAAGCTACTGTACCTAAATTTGTTAAGTGGAGGAAATCCATCATCACAGTGTTCTTAGGTTATCCAATGGAGCAAAATACCAAAAGGAAAGGTACTTGAGCCAGAAAGTTATCAAGAGCTCAAAGCTGAAAATCTGAAATCATAAAAGCAACTTCTTTTGTAAAGTTCAGCTCTGCAACTTTTGAAGTTTGGCACCCAGCTTCAGGAATGGAATTTAGAAGGTCAAATGAAGTATTTGAAATTCCTAAATATATAAATTAATTAGACCAAGTGAAGCGACTGGATTGGGATTCATAGTAAACAGCATGTTGAGTACAAAGGTACTAGCTAATAAGAAAGAACAAAAGAAGGGTCTGTCTAAAACTCCACCTCCTTCATGGAAGCCTATATCACTGACTTGTCACTCAGCCAATTTTTGCACAGCAGCTCACTGGCTCAAGTTCTTGCCCATGAAATGGAAAACTTCCTCAGTCAGTGAGAGCTTTTTACACATTTATCTACATTATGCACGTATATAGGTATAACCTCACCATTAGCTAATCTGGTGTTATAGATAAAAAATTTTCCCTAGTTAGTGCAATACCCCGCAGTTCTTAATGAAAAATTCCTAAGGGAAGAAAAACTGTAAGACAGAACAAGCATGAGTTGGTTTAGTAAGCAGTAAGTTGGTTTGAAAAGCAAATTTTTAAGTATTATGAGACATATAACAAAATCAATTGCCTGCATTTAAAAATGTTAAGCTCTTACATGCACTAGTACATTGGTTCACTTGGCCCTGTAGTCATGTGAATAGTGAGACAATTTCTTCACAGGGCTATCATCTGCACTCAGCCTCAAAGCAAATGAAGTGCTTCTCAGTGTTGAAGAGGATAATACAGCAGCAAACTTAGCAGCAGAAACCACAATATAAACACTAAAAGAAAAGCCACAAGCAGGAGTACATATGTATTTGAAACAAAGTGTCAATGGTGGAGAACTTATTTGCGCAAAGAGAATATGTAAAGTGTTTGGGTGAATAGAATTGAACAGGATTACAGTTTGCAAGGGTGCTGAATATTAGTTTGTGAAACATCTCAAGTCCCATCAGGCTAGGATCATAACAACTGAAAAGGATTTTAACGTCATGCTCCAGGGAATAAAGAAGTTAGACCAGTTGCCCCAAGATACATGTATCTCATAGGGGAAACCCTTCCATCCTAGAATAGAGGATGGAAATGAAGTTTAATAGGCTCACAGCTCTGGAAATTATAGCATGAGGAGAGAAACAAAGGGAATATGTCTATAAACTGGCCACCATAGGTGAAAAAAAACAGTTCTCACATTTATACATAGACCTGAATTAAAGAGAAGAGATATTTGTCATTGTCCTAAAGCAGGAAGGGAAAGGGAAATTGTGGGAGAAATAGTTGACATCACTTGTTTTTCTAAGTTTGATTAATCAGGGAGGTTCAACTGAAGTGCATAAAAAAATGGGACACCTGTTCAACACTGCTGTGAAAAAGACCATTTCTTTAAATTGCCAATTGATTTATATACAGCACCTATGACATTTCACAGGAAAATATAACAAATGTTTGCTGCTCTAGAAATTATGTTAAGGTCTACACAAATGACATCTTGATTTGAGAAAAGTGGTAGAATGCTGTGACTGGTGGCTTAAGATAGCTTTGCAAAGAGCAAGAGCAGTTGAGTCAAGAAGTCTGAGTAAGTCTGAGAAGTAACATTTCAGGAAGAGAAGTGAATATAGTAACCTGTAGGGCAGTTCACAACATCGTCTAGGGCAACCCCCAAATCTGTCTTCCAGCAATTATGAAAGGGTCTTGCAGACTCATTGGAATGATGAACTACATAGAAAAATGTATGTCCAACCTCTTTGAACCAGCAGCCAGAAAACTACAGTACAATGATGCTGGAGAGCTTAAAATTCTTAATGATGTGTTAGATGAGCTGCAGGGATAATGAAATATCCTAACGCAGAGGTACTATGATAGTAAATGAAAATCAAGGCAGCCCATAGGTAAGGAGAGTACAGACATATCACAAATAAGCTTCCACTATCTCACAATATGGTACCGGATCAAAAGAAGAAACCCACAGGCCCCTGGACTAGCTCAGGACACCTATAATCCTAATATTGAATTCCTTGGTTTAACAGTTTGGTTATACATATTTGAAACATTTCAGAATTCTAATATGGCTTGTAAACTGTTATTATATTTGTACTTGATTAGGAATAGAAGATGTGAAAGACTGGACCTTTAAGAGGTTTTAGCAAGAAGTTGGAGCTGACTATTATCTCATGCTGAGACTCCTGGTATATAACATTGCTTGGTTAGAAGAAAAAGAACCCTGTCATCCTCCCTGGCTAAGAATGATTTCTGAACAAACATAGCTTTCCCATATGAGGTGATGGTTTAAAAATAGGAATATATATTTACCACGTACAGTTTTCTATGAGTCAAGCAGTGACATCAAACACAGTAGTTGCTGGCTTATTTAAATTTGACTTCTTAACATGGACTCTCCACTCAGTATGACAAAACACTGTTAAGAGCTGAGCAGTAAAATTCAAAAATTTTCCATGTATGCAGAAAAAAAATAATGGTAGGTTGAACAATTCCCAGAATTAAACTCATAATAATTCTGAGCAAATGACTGCTTTTAACAGTTGTTTACTATATTTTATAGCACAATGTTAACCTAAGCCATAAAACATAATGACTTGGACTGCAAAAGTGGCAGCATGTTTTAATTTTCATTCCAAAAATACTAATACATACTGTTTTTAACTTTTGCTTTAGTGCTTTGTATTTAATGTGCAGGAATTTGTTGTAAATTGCTATAAAAATTGGAATTAATTTCTAAAGCAAAATAAAACCAAATTATTTCCTTCTGACCCCCTCAACCATCTCCTGGACCCATAAAATAGTTTCTTTTATTGAACTACTCAGGAAAAATGTAGTCTTTTTCCAAAGTTAAGTTCTCTGCAGTGATGTGCCAAGTCATCTGATCATAATGAGGGAGCTGGGTAACCATGGAGTTTGTTTTCCATCTACTTCATAATTACTTTGCTTATAGTTCCTGTTTTTAGCCTGCAGCTACCATGAAACCTTTTTCATCGTGTCTGACAGCCAAATCAGTTTTTCTGTCCTTGGTCTCCACAGCAGCAGTGGTTGGTTGTAGTCTTTCTGATGGGTATCTAAGTGGTCTCAGGCATAACACCTTGTGCCTAATTGAAGCTAAAGTACCGTACAAGGTGAAAATCAATGTGTGGAGGGGAGAGAGAGCAGTAGAAGCTGTCAAATACCATTTCTGACAAGCACTTTTGACTGTAAAGGAAAGGCCTCTGATAAGATGGAAAATTGTGGTCCCAAGTCTTTGTTTATTAGGTGTTCTCATTCTCAACCCTTAGGAAATTAAGTAATTGAGGCAGTTTATTTATTTTTAACAATGAGCAGAATCACCTGAAAATTTGACAGTGACAGTGGCCTTTACTCAGAGGTCTGCTGAATAAAGCAAGAACTAAATGTCTCTCAGCTTTTTGGAATACAGATAGTGAAGAGAACAAGAAGCAGGGAACAAGGACTTTCTAGATTCACTTCTAATCAACAGGGAAGAACTAGATGAAAATCTGAAGATGAAAGGCAACTCTGATGAGACTGGCAAAAAAATGACAAAATTCATTATTTCTTAGGAAGAAAGAGGGGGAAAGTAGAATATTAAGACAAAAAAATGTGTGAAAGCAGACTCCAATAAACTCAGAGCTTTGTAAGTAAACTCTTATTGAAAATAAATCTAATGAGGTAAAAACTGAGTTCTGAAAAGTTAGCTATTGCTTTAAAAATTATATCAAGGGCACAAGTGTAAATTACTTTGTGGCAGATGAAGGACAGAAAGTTAAATCAGTGATAATGAGTTTTTCAATCACTTAAAATTTAAGAATGAAGAATAGAGAAGTAGAAACTAGGTAATTTATGAAGGAGCTTAAAAGAATAGTTGGAGCATGAGGAAAAGAATACAAGAGCCAGGGCTCAAAACAGACAACTGCTGGCAAGACACATAAGTAGTAAGAACACCAGCAAAAGGGCTGGCCACTTTTCAAGGGAGCAGGAAGCTATCAACATATGATATCAAGAAACTGAAATTGAATGTCTTTTTTGCTCCACTAAAAAGGTCAAGTTCAGTCAAACAGGCAATGCAGTTAATGCTCATGACAAAAGGATAAGGAGTCAGGCTATAGAAGGGTAAGAACAAGCCTGAGATTGCTAAAATTATGTACACAATTTTAAGTCAGCTGGACATGGCCATTTCCACTCCAAGATATGTAAAGAAATAATTTCACTAATGTCAGAGGCATTAGCAGTTCTTTTGGAAAACTTGTGACAATAAGTGAAGTTCCCGAAGACTAATATAGGACAAATAATATCCACCTTTAAAAGTGCAGGAGGAATAGAGAAATTACAAGCAGTCAGTTTAACTTCACTCATACAAATGAATTACAAAATTTGCAGAAAGAGGGAAGATAATACAGACACAAACAAAAACAAGCCAACATAGTAATGAAACGTGTGTCATTTTCTTCTACAAGATGAGGAGCCTTTGTGTGTGGACAAGATAGAGTGTCTTGATGTCAAGACACTTACACACAGTTGTAAGACAGCAAAGCAGGGACCAGAGTGTGCTAAAACATTTTGGAAAATTGTATTTTCACTAGTGAATCATAAGACAGATACTGTCAGTTTCCAAAAGGCAAACAGCACACTGGGAGGGGTAAACAGGTGTCCTTTCCTAGAACATGCAAGGCCTCAGCCGGAGTGGTCTCTTGTCTCCAGTGTAGGGCATTGTCCAAACAAGGCTTATAAGGAGAAGGCAATGAAGAACAGTAACAGGTCTGAGAGGTGGTACTTACAAGGAACGTTTGAAACATTGGGGTTGTTTAGTTTGAAGAACATATACGGAGCAATAAGTACCTGATGTGCAAATGTGACTGAGAAGAACAAATGAGTAAGTTATTCTCCACACTGAGTGTGGGTAGGGAAGAAATAAAGGCTTTAAACTGGGAGAAGAAATTAAGCTCCAGACTAGGAATAAAACTTTGTAGGGGCAAGACCAGATAAGAGCAGGAATCGGTTTCCCAGAGAGACAGTAGAAATCTTAGTTTTTCAAAGCAGATTAGGCAAACATTTTCAACACCATAAGTGAAGTTAACCAACCTGAGATGAAGGAAATGGACTGGATAACCTCAATTTCCTTGTACATCTATCTGCCCGACTGCTGAGGGGAAGGCAAGAGGAGAGAAAGACAAAAACAGTTCAAGGTGGAAGATCTTACAGAATGAGAAGATTAGGTACAATTCATCACTGTGCAAAAAGTGAATGCCAGATCTGTGTAGCATGAAAGTTTCCCTAAAGTCCCACAGATTAAATGGTGCTTAAGTGCTCTACTAGAATTACACTGACCTTCAGAACAGGAACTTTCCTGCCTCTTCCAAAACAAAGTGAACCAAAACCTCCGAATTGCTTTCATTATTTAATTTAATCTTGTTTACTATGGTATTGCCACGAACTAACCAAAACCAAAGCCCTGCTATGTTAGATATTACATAAGAACAGAAGAGTGGATAGTTCCTGCATCAGAGAGCTTACAGTTCAAAGGTGTATGCAATATATTCTTCCTGCTTTCCAAATGATAATTCTTATCTACATAGAGGTGGGATTTTTTTATCTTTGAGATCTCTGAAGGTATGTAAATATACATTACTTTATATCTGAAATCTCAAGGAAAATAGTTTTGTCATCACTCTAATTTTCAGTGTTTAGTGTTTTCTACAATGAGCACTTTAAAAGTTGAACTGTTTGAGGACCATTTTAAATAGGTGAGCTTTTGAGTGTTTTGAGGTTTGGGGTATTATTATTTTAACCGTTTTCTCTATGTAAGATGTCTTTGCACATGGAAAAAGATTCTACCAATTTGCAATTACCAGTACCTCAGAACAGAACTAAGTACAACTGTATCACACTAGAAATTGTTGTCTGTCATTTCTGAATTACATAACCTGTATCTTCTCTTTCCAGTCTGAATCTGATTTTGTAAACCAACACAGTTTTAATCTGGTCCAAATCTCATTCTTGTCTGTTGTCAAACATTCCGTATCTTTAATTTGAGCTAAAGAAAACAACCATTCACATGAAGAACATATTGCATGAAATGACTGTATGGGTTTTGACGTTTTTAAACTGAATTGTTTTATCTTGATGTTTTTCAAAACTGTCCACATACTTTCAAAGTATTAGAGTAGCTTTGCTAAATTGTTAGCATTTTAAAGTATATTCTTTCAACATAGTTTTGCTGGAGCATGGAGGAAATGAAAGCAACATTACAGCATTAGAGAAATGAGGCTCATGATAGAATGTATTTGCAATGTGAACGAAACAAATATGCAAATGTTGTGTGCCCTCTTCTAGAGAATTCATCACAAAACAATAGTATGTACATGACTTTTGCCTAGTAATATATGAGAAAATGTGTCTTTTAAAAAAAATTAAGTATTGCTAAACATGAGATTTCTCTTATAAATGCCATTGTATTTGCCCAAAAACCCAAGGGGTTTTTCTCACTGTACATTTTCTGCTTGAGTAACTATGATAACTATGATGTGATCTTCCTTTTCCTGTTTCTTCAAAGAAGTAATGATTTATGACATCTAAAAGTCATTGTTGATCTAACCTCCAAATTAAATAGCTTGTTTTAAAATAACTCTTAGCATTTTCCCATTACAGACAATGAATAACTTAAGCTTATACTATTCAAAGATCATAGGTTTTCCTGTTAAACTGACAATTTAATTCTTTTACAGTGTGCTGTAGCTGTATTTACTGTATTTATTGATCTATGATCTTTATGTTGTTTTTCTCTTATGCTTTTCTCCATCCCCTTTGTAATCAACAGTCTGAATTTCTGCAATGTTACAAATGGCTATTTTCTGTTTGTTAAGCTTTGTTTGTGATTCTTCTCTCAGTCTTAACATTTCCCTTGATATCTTTTCTTCTTATAATAGAGGTTAAATGATCAATATATTTATTCTGGGTCCAGTTATTTGGCTTTATGCATATGCACACTCTCCTTAACTTTAGTGGGGCAGTTAATGAACCTAACCCATCACGCTGCTCACCATTACACTTGTTTTAACCTGCTTTGTTGAGTAAGGATGCACTGAAGCATTTGTGTAAAGATGGCTATGTGCTTTAGTTATTTCTTGAAACAGGCTATGTGTGCAAAATTAACTATATGTGTAACTGTTTGCAAGAGAAAAACTTAGTTTTCCATAGTGACATCTATGCCACTAAATCCGTGATACCACTAAAAAAGCTACAATGAGAGATATCTGGATTCATGCAGAGCTTGAGTTAAACACAGTAATACATCAGGATCATGGAAGCTTCTCCTTGGCCTGCTTGTAAGTATTAGTGATAATATGTACATAAAAATATGAAAGGTATATAACATTAATGTTATATATTTGATAGAGTATGAATATAGACAGTAACAACGTAGTTGCAACAAAAATATATTCTGAAGTAAAGGTTAGTATTTTGGAAAAAAATATTTCAAGTGGTATTCCAAATGAAAATATTTTATTTTTTTTATTTCCACATTCACCACTGCAAAAACCAGAAAATATTTCAAAATTTTTCATTGAATTTGATTGACAGCTTAATTTTAAGGCTTGTAACTTAATAGTTCATTACCTTACAATGAACCCATTAACCCATGTAATTCATTTACAAAGCTGAAAATCTGACCAAGGCTTGTTCTTATAAAAAGGAGGTAGCAGTTTTCCCTCATTTGATTTAATAATTTCGTATATATACATATTTTTAAAAGCATATATTACATATTATATTTTATTATCTATAATTTTATAATATGCAATAGTTATAGATTTAAATATAATTTTTATTTATTTCCAAGATTTATGGGGTTTTTTTGAAATTGAGAAAACATCTATTTGTGCATTCTTTCTCCTCAGTTTAGATATCCTTAAAAGACACTACAGTGAAGTGACATGGCACAAAACCTGTTTGCACACCATAGCAATTAAAAATTATACAATATTGTTGCTTGTTATGCAAATGACAAATGAAATAGCCTTGAGATTATTTAGATACACCCATAAATCAGACAAGCCAAACAAAGTAAGCTTTGCTTTGCACAGATGTGACAGCCAGATGTGGCTCTGCTTTCTATTTCATAGCTGTAATCTGTACTGGATTTAGGTTATTTCCTGAAAAACAAGGCACGCACTCAAAGCTGAAACATCACTAGTAGCTTCAGATCAGTCCTTGTTTTTAACAGGGATCATTTCTCTGTTTGGACTCTTTTTCTCGGGGGAAGAGGTGGAATAGAAATTGTTGTTTCAAGGCTTTTTCTTAAGAGTTCTTAAGAGAGGCCAGCAGATTTCATGGCATTCAGATAGTGGGATCATTCTTTAGATTTCTGTTTAAAAGACTCATTCAAATTATTAAGTAGTTTTTGGCAATGGACACAAAATGTTTTCACTGTAACAGGATTGTTTCTATACCACATTAATTTATTGTTCTATTAAGCCATAATTAATATATATCCCAGGATGATTATGTTTTAGTGTAGATAAAGCATATTATTAGCAGGCTCCTTTGGTGAAACAGAAAGCTTTTGTGGGTTTTAGTTTTCATGTTTTTCACTCTATACAGTTGATAATGCCTTCTCTAGAATTAAGAGACCAAGCTTTGTCCTTGGCATGAACACTCTTCCAATTAAAGGTAACGGGTGAAATTTTGTGAGCATGATCTCCAACAACTTCATGCCAATTTTTATAGAAATGATGAACGCAAAATCTAAAATCGCAGCTGTGATCGATCGCCTGTATGAGGTGCAGGAAAAGTGCTATTGTGTCTCTGCCTGCTCCAAAACTGCCTGCTCCAAATGAGTAAAAAACAGCTAGGTGCTTGACAGTGGGAACCCAAGACACTGATGTTTTCACAGTCAAAACAGTAGGCAAACACCTTCCACTTGCAGATGGATGAGGCAGAAAGATGACCTTAAGATATATGGTGCATCAACTGTGTTTAGGCTTTCCTATTCAGCTGCTTTCTATGGGCTTTTCCTCTATCCAGTCACTGTTTTTCCTGGATTGCCTGGCAGCAACTAGGCAGTCCTCACATCTAAACCTCTCAGCTCTGTCTTGCTGTAAAGTTGTGTGTTCTGAGACAAGGGGTAAATAATTGTATCAAACTGTATCTTGTTCATTAGGGGTTAGGCACTCTGGAGATCCTCTCTCTTCTGATAGCACACAACCAACTTTGTGGAGTGAACTGTGAAAAATATTTGTTCTAGTCCTTTTTCTCGTATATGGCATATTCTAAACAAAAGGTCTGCTTGGTACTATGTTTGTAGATTTTCAAGGCTTACTTTAACTGTAGCTAATACAAGTTATATAGGCTTGTAAACATTCATTCCTTTTAGGGCTTTATGACTCCTAGTAATTTATATGGAAGCTTTTTGGTAGGGTAGGAATAGGATCAGTTCTCTTTGCCCCTTTATAAAGACATATTCTTGTGAGAAAACACAGTAACACTATGAGTCAGACCAAGGATACAAAGAGGTTTGATGTTCTCCCATTAGAAAGTAACCTGGGCATGAAGTGTGATTGTCCAGTTGTCTTGGAGTCCTCAGTGCTCAGATTATCCGACAGTGATTTGTGACATGGTCATGCACTAAAAACTGATCACTTTACTGAAGCTTCTTCAGTTGAATGGCAGTATTTAGGATATTAAACTTACTTTTAGGGCCAAGGTATTTCCAGGGCAGACCTCTTTCCTGGACTTTTTTTTTCTTTTTGGGTTTGTTTTTTTTTTTCATGTCATCATTTGATGAATGTTGAGGCTGGTCAGCTATTTATGTCATCTATACTTCATAGTTAGTATTTGTTAGGTATTCTTATGTTGTGTAATGTGAGTAGTTCCCGCTAATCTGAAAAAGAGAATAAAAATAGGCAGATGTAATTCACTTAGGCAGGCAGGCAGGATGTTAGTGAGTAAAGCAATGTTGGAATGGTGTAGTGACTCAGTGTTAACTTAAAAACAGACTTAGAGAGTCGTCAGATTACAATTTATAATGTGTCTAAATAGATCAGCCTGGCAGTCTATACTACTTTTGCCATGCTCTTCCAAAAAGTGGTTCACCCTGGAATCTGGTAAAAGGGCAGTCTATGATTGTACCCCAGCTAGGATGGTACCCTGGTAAACAACTGTCTATTAGTTTGTCATGAAAAGGACTACATGCTTTTTTATTAAGTCTGTTTAATAAATTTATTATCCTAGGTTCATTTTTAAAAGTCTGTTTAGGTCTCACATAAACAAGTTAGCAAAAATACAGCTGGAGACTTCCCTTTACAATAGCCCTACCTAGTATTACTGCTTTTTATTTCAGTCCATCACTTTTGCATTCACTTCCACTATGATGACCAATCCTCTTAGTTCATCATTTCATAAATCAAAAATTCAAAACTTTTTCATATATTTCAACACCAAAAATTCAGGGTTTTTTTACAAATGGCAATCCTGGATGCCACTGAATATTTTGATCTTGGGTTTATGCTCTTTTGAGAGTTTACAGAGTTTCAAAATACAGACTTCAGAGAAAGACTGTCTAGAAAAAGGTGTACTTTAAATACAGAATGTGTTTTTTTTAAGTCACAGTATTTTTGAGAAAGACTACATGAGCCCTCTGTAGATGTCTTTATAATGAGCTTCCACATTAATTTTAAGAAATCAGTATGATGTGCTGCTTGCAGATTATAATGTAATTCTGTAATACAAATTAGATCAGCTTTGAATGTCTTTGAAATGTAGTGTGTTAAAAATGGTATGTACAGGTTAAAAGATACAGATTCAGAACACCGGGATTTACATGAAATTATCACACATGCTTTGATAGAGTCCTAGACTGATTCAAAAGAGCAAGTTTCATATGAAGCTGTCTCATTTTCTTTGATAGCCACCTTGATCTTTATGCAGTCATCTATTAATTATATTACAGATAAGGTAAATAAAAGTGTTGAAATATTGAGATCACAGCCTCCTTTTTTCTTGTGAAGACTAAAGGTATGCTTCTATGAAGTCAGTGAGCAACAGGGGATGATAAAGGTATTCTTTAGCTGTCAGACAATATTTATTTTGACACGTGACTGAAAGATCTAGAGTTCAATAGCTAAGAGCATAACTGAAAGGGTAAAACTTATATGTGATCTAGACCAAAGGTGCTATAAGACAGTCTACAGATTTTCCAGGGCCAATGCACTGGATAACACTATGAAGGTTTTCCTGGTGGAATTATATTTCATTTATTCTCAAAAGATTGCGCTGTGAGCCCAGTCCTGCAATGTGCTGAGCACACCATACAACTGCCATTTACATCGCTGTGCATTCAGACTTCTTTCCTCTTAGGTTTGGCCTCTGATTTCCTCGCACAAGCAGCTTGGAGGCTTTAACCCTGCTAGTTCTAGAGGAGCCCATCATGGTTATTACAGACTAAACATAGGAAATTTGCTTATTTCATCAGCGTTCAGGATTTAGCAGTGTGGGTTTTGAATGTAGCAATTTTTCAACTTTTTTTTTTAAATGCAGCAACATTTAGCTAATAAGCTACAGTGTCACAGTTACAGAGTTGTAGCTACAGAGTACTCTGTCTCAAGAAATTGGCTTATCTGCTTACTCTTTAATTCAGAACTTTCCAAAAGCGAAGTCTTTTGCTTTCAGTAAGCCTAAATAGAAATGTCTAAACTATAAAAGGTATTTATCTCTGTAGTGACGGAATTTTCAGCAGAACTAAATGCATTTACTCACTTTAATTTCAGTGTTCTGCCCTCTGTAGAGACAGATAACAGAACCTGCCACCAAAAAAGCAATCAAATCATGGGTATATCTGCTAGAACAACAGCTTTATTTAAACAAACACACAAGTCCCTATACAATGCCATCTCTCAGTGCAATAGCTTTAATTCAATTTATTGCCTACACAGACATTGGTGTTGTGAGAAGATGACTCCAGAATTCTTATTTCTTTTTTTTTTCTTTAGGAGATATTCACATATATTTAAATTTGAATCTAATATCAGCATTGCTTTGTTTAGCTCACTGTGAGATCATCAGAAGTGAACACTCATGTCTCTGCTGACGTGTTAAAAATGCAAACCAACAGTCTGCTAATAAAAGATTCTAGATCCTCGTGTTCATTAACAGTGTATTTCTCCTTTAAGGGATTCTTTTTCTAGTTCTGTATGTTTCAGTCATAGTCTTTAAAGGGTTTATTTTCCAAACATGCATATCATTCCTACCACCATTGATGATATTTATGCTACAAATGTATGAAGAGTGAAAACAGTCCTTATGCTTTTAAAAGTAGTTTATATAAATATTGCAATAATAAAACTATTCAGAACCCTGTCCAGTATTTTTCTGTACTAAAGTTCTTTTGTAAACTCACTTTGTAGTCAAGACAGATGAGTTTTTTGTAAGTTTATTTTTCTCAAACCAAGGAATGCAATTAGGTGACTTTTATCTAAAACGTAAATCTGCTGACTTGCTGTTATAGTTTTGGAAAATGAGGAAGTAGGCAATGGTTACAGCAAGAATTGCCTAGACTGCAATTGTATAGGTGCTTATTCCTAATTTTGTCTTTTGTTCTATAGAGTCATTATATGGGAAAACTGTGTAAAGCGTACAGTGGCTATATGCAAGCAGAAGAGAGCATGGAGAACGAAAGAGAAGAAAGATAGACGCAAATTCCCTACAGGAAAACATATAGAAAGCTCTAAAAACATTCTTCTTCTTCTTCTTCTTCTAGGATGACCAGGTAGCATCCTCTGCTAGAGAGGTTTTCATCAAAGCTAATGTGATGATTTGTATGTTAAGATCATCTTTGGTACAAGATAAAGAGTGGAAACATCTGTGCTTGAAAAAAAGTATTATAATGTAGCAACGTACTAACACAGAGAAGGGAGATAATTAGATAAGTATGTATGTTTTCATTAAACAGGACTGGAGTATTGCCAAGTAATGATGAGCAGTTTGGCCTGTGAGAAAGTAGCTTCAACAGGTTTCCTTTCATAAGCTCAGTTTACTGTAAAACACATCTTCTAGTGGGTATGAATGTCCATTGCTGTTCTGGCCTTTGGGTGATTTCTGTAAAATTGTCAAAACTGAAAAGTGATGTGGGTTTATAAGTCATGTGCATGCTTGACATTTTTGAAAACTACACCCTGAACTACATATCAGACCACACAAGATATGCTTATATGGGCAGCTAAAAAATATCCAGGACCTTGCTACGCAGATTTACCCTTTTTGGCTGTTTGTTTTTTTAAAACTTTTCTGGAGGAAAAAAGAAAAAAACCAAAAACAAAAAACATCAAAAAACAATTACCATAAGTCCCAAGGTATGCCAATAGAAATACTTTCATTTTCAGATACTTAGATGTAGTAGGAAAGTAACACATTCTGTCTTTTTATTGAGTATCTTTAAATCATGAATTTCTTTTCTCTTCCCCTCCGTATTAATTCATATATACATTATTTTCCAGAGGAACTTCTCACCTGTTGTTTGGAGGTTTGGGGGTTTGTTGTTGTTGTTGGTTTTATGGTTTGATTTCTGCTTTTTTAGTTGGTTAAAAAAAAGCATCCGTAAATCATTCACTGAAGTATCAAATTCAGATGCAAAGACTTCCCAGATTATCTCCAAATAGTTCTGGATTGTCTGACATAGACCAACATCTCACACTACAACGGCCATGATACGGTCTAAGAAAAACACGATCCACAAACTAGCTAGGGACACCAGAGTTGTAGCCACAAATATCTTTTGATGTTCTAAACTGATCCTTGCCCTCCCTGCAGCTGTGAAACCTGGCACCGGCATGCTACTTGTTGATGTGCACTGACACAAAACTTGTGATAACACCATAAGAGTCATTAGAAAGGGGCTGACATCAGGTGACCTCTTCTAGGTGGGAAAACAATTTTCAAGTACAACATGGGCCTTCAGGGACAAGTAGCAGATGAGCAGGAGGGGGATTTTTTTTTCTGGTTCATAGTTTTTTACTTTGGTACTTATTTTCCATCTTTTCCAACCAGTTCTTTCATCTCCTATGGCCTATATTGAATAATAAACAAAATCCACTGATTTTGTTTGGATTGACTGTCTGAGCCCTTGGATGTAGAATACTGAAGCATTTGTTATCTTTTATACAGAGTTTTTGTCTTTACTGTAAGTTTCATTCAATACGCATCATTGTTTCTATGTTAAATGTAGGTCTATCACACATGAATACATTACAGAACACATTTTTAAAGATAAACTAACAGTTACTTTTTTCCACTTGGTTAAAAACCGTGTGCCTTTGTTTGAAAATCAAAATAGGTGTTTCCTTGTAGGAAAAAGCTATATCCACAAGATTCAAAGACACAGAAAGATATGATATCTAAGATCAGTTGGGGAATTCTGAGACAATGTCGTATTGATAAATTATTAGAAGACCTTGACTTATCATACATTTTGAAAGGTCACTCACCTTATGATAACAAAGGCTGACACTTCAGACCCCAGCTTCCTCTTTCAGATACTAAGCGTCTGACAAAGCCCAGCAGTATAGCACAGCAGAGACTACTCAACAGATGTCTGTAACTGGTGTCCTTCAGACCAAGTTTCATCTACTTCTTAGCATACCCTATTCCAAAGCTGTGGTGTTTGTATTTACATACGGTGTGTACCATTTCTGTGCATGCTTTTCAATATAAAAGTAAGCTTCAAAAGGAACTTAAATCTGTCTCACAATGCATATATATCTGTAGTGCACAAAAATGACAGGAAATCGTCAGTCATACCACCTTTTCTGCTAAATCTACAGAATACCCATCTAACACAAAAAAAGAACATTTTTGCAGCACGTATAGGTACATTTACAGCTGATTAGAAGGTAGAAATGATACACAGAACCATCCATAATAATTATGCCATTTTTACAAGTATTTAATTCTTGTCCTAATTTTCCTGCAAGCTAGTCATGGGATGCCCCTGCAACTCCCGTTGATATATTAACATAAGACGTTCTGAAAGTTTGTCTTTCTCTAAAAATACACTTGAACTAGCTGAACTTCCTGATCTACTTCTCTCCCCAAAATAAACAATGAGTGAGATCTGTTTATATTTGAGAAGAAGCTGCTGTGAATACCCTTTAAGTGCTTTTGTAGAAGTGCATTTAACTGCACATATTATTCTAAGTATTATGCAATATTCCCAACATGAAAACTCCAAAGGATTTAATTGGAACATTAAAAGAGCAATATCCTTAATCTGATATGTTAGGATTCAGTAATTGTATTTAATATTTTAAAATTTATGAAAATAATGAATTACAATAGATTATTTTGGAAAAGGTCCCATGTTATTTGTTCCCTAATAGTCCCAAGGACATTATATTTTTTCCAAAAGAAATATAAATCTTATTAAAAAAACTTGAGAAAGATGGTGTGTATATGTCTAGAGAGAGGTTACTTTCCTTTTCATCCAAATTCTGATTTCTTTGCCTTTGTCAGCTTAAATTAGGCTTTTAATGTTATTTTAACGTTTTGTATTTAATATGTACTGAAAACGGTCTGGGCCTAATGTTAGCACAGCTGTGAAATTTGATTTTTATCCTCTTTGCTAAAAGACTCGCAGGAGTATAAAGATTTTTATAACAGTACTTCCTAAGGAGGTAAAAATAATCAATATAATACTACTTTAAAAAAAGTAGATAATTTGCACTGTACTCCTGACCATAGCAGTGATTAAATAAACACTAGATAGGGTCTCCCGCTGCTTGTAAGCTGGTAAGTATAACTTAGCCATTACCATCCACTCCTGCCTTTTATGTATCAAATTCTGGCACTGTGACAACAGCTCCAACGCATTTCATAAAGTCATATGACAATTTAGTAGAAAGAACCTCTGGAGTTGATTTCGTCCAGCAAGGCCAACTGAAATTGGGTTGCTCAGGGACACGTCCAGCTGAGTTTTGGATATCTCCACAAACAGAATTCAAAAAATCCCTGCACATGTTTGAAAACCCTTGTGGAGAAAAGTTTATTCATAATATCGAAAAGCTGCACCTTCCGTCCATCGCCTCTTATCCTGTCACTGTGCAGCTCTGAGTAAAGCCTGGATCTGGTTTTCTACATCCTCCAGGGTAGATGAAGACAGTAGTAAGATCTCCCTTTCAAGTTCTCTTCTTACTGCTCAACAAAGAAAGATCTCAGCCACCCAGCAGGTCTCCTGTTCTCCAGCCCCTGCTCAGCCTGGTGGCCCAATGACGGGCTGTCTCCAGCGTGTCACTGCCTGACTTATACTAACTGGGGAGCACAAAATGGACACGTACTCCAGGTGCCTCCCCTCCTCAGTGCTGAGCAGAGGGGAACAAACACTTCCCTTGACCTGCACCTCCCCTAGTCACCTCACCAATGAGAAATTATCTCCAGTTTTCTTCAGAAATGTTTTGGTTGCAGCACAGAGTTGGCCACAGCTGGAAGTATGCTGCCTGGTCCTGAATGGGACAGAAATGACCAAGTGGATCCATGCAGGGGCTGTGTTACTGTGTGTCTACATGTCTCCCATGCTCCTACCTGCAAAAGCGGCCTTGTTTGGCCAAGCCAAGACAAGCACTCCGAGCTCTCAGCTTCTCTGAAATGATGGCTATCTCTTGTTAGCCCCCTTCGGAAACATAAGCCTTCAGGTTGGAAACAAACCACCTGCTGTCTCATGGCAGAGACAAAGGAGAGCCCCAGAGTGGTAGCCCACGGTCTGGTTGCTTCTGGCCCATCTGCACTCTTTGCAGCTTTCCATGGACTACCTGGAGCACAATCCACTTTCAGGGCACCCTTCTGCCTTTGCCTGTGCTCCCCCACTCTCTCAGAGCTTGCATCCAAGCTTTTACGTCCCACTCCGCTTTCTCTGAGGGCCTGGTCACAGCCTGCTCTCTCCAGAACCAGCCTCTGTGCAGCCTGGGGAAGCACCTAATCACTAAATGTTACAGCACTTTTCACCCTCAGGTCAAGTTTGACTGGTACCACCTTATTTTGGTCAAAAGCTCCTCTGGCTCTGTGTCACCCAATGGGGGTAGGGACAGGCATTGAGGGGGCAGGAGACCCACATTTGCTGAAGCCAAAGGAATTTTGCAACATTGCAAAGAAAGCCAGGTCTTCTCCACCCATCTTCTTCCTCAGTTGGTATAGAAGAAATCCCTCTTCTTCACTCTACAGAGGAGGGCAGAAGCACTACAGGTCACAAAAGAAGGTGTTACATCAGGCTTGAAACACCAGAATGGTATTTTTGATCACCGGGAGATGATGCCCAGCCTGGCAAGGTTGGTGCCTGTTTCCTGCCTTCAGGATAGTTCACTATCCTCCATCCCAGCTACTCACTGGCAGGTGTCTAAGCTACCTTGCACTACTTCAAGGCACTGGGCCCAGGCTAAGAAAGGTTGAGCACTACAGATGTTTCCAGTGCCTGCAGGAGATTGGAAGCAATGAACTTGGCCCTTCTGCAGGAAGTTTGCTGCCTCTTTCTGGAGGGAAGCTCAGCCAGGGCCATGTATATAAGCAGTGGCTGCACCTCCTGCTGGTCTCCCACCAGCTCCTCTTTGGTGTCATCTCGATCTCCAGTGGGTCTGGGTCCCAGTGACCTGGCAGAGCAAAACTGGTTTGTCCCACATGTTCTCTCCATGTGCTCATTTCTTGCCCTGTCTCTCCATATCCTTTCTCCTCCAGGCTTTCTCCCTTCAGTTTATCCAGGCTTGACAGGCAGAGGAACTGGAACCACTTTTCCAGGAAGGAGTGGATGCCTACTATGATGTAAAGCCCTTCATGCTCCAATCAAAGAGCTGGCAACAGCTCCCCTTTTCCTCCTTACACCCCTGCCTGCTCCAAGACCCCTCAATGGTCACAGGGATGACACACTCAGTGACTTGAGGGGCCAGTCATGTGGGCAGCCTTCTTTTAAGGGCTAGGGTACAATGGGTTAGCCAGTATGGGCTGTCAGGTGGCTGGTGACAGCAGGAGGCTGTTGGGAGATACTGTACCTCTATTTCCTGCCTCCAGGATTTGAAGTCCTCCATCGAAGCCACCCACTGGGTGGCTTCTCCAGGAATGTCTGGAAACCGCTTAGTATGCCAAGATAACTTTCATCCCAGTTCAATGGGAAAGCTTGCACATACATTTCTTGTTCATCATTCTCTCACACTTGATGAGTTATAAAGAGAAAATAGAAAATGTCAGTGAAGATAAGTTTCTTATTAACATTTAGAATTAATCAGAAAGAGTACTTGTTCCATAAGTATTCCAAGATCTCTAGGTGAGGGTGAAAATATGACACTGAAGTAAAATATGTTTTACAATTACATTTTCAATTATTCTACTTTTAACTTTTATCACCTTCATTTTTTAATGTATTAGTGTCTATTTAGCATGTTTTTTCTCGATAAAACAAATATTGATCACTCATGATCAAGACTTCTGTCATTTTGGACAGGTAATTTATAAAACCCTCAACATAACACAAGATCAAAATTATAAGCCATTTTTCTTATATTACAGTGTACTCTATTAACTAGTAATATTACTTAAATCAATAATCTCCAAAATGTAATCATCTGACATCTAAAGTATTTTATATCAATGGCAGAAACTTCTTGAAAGTAATGTTGAATAATATTAGTCTGTTTCATGTACAATTAAAGGTAATAATAGACGTTAATCCTAATGAATTGCAATAACTGAAAGTATTTTCTAAATTGATATACCACACTGTTTACTTAACTGCTTAAAAGCCGTTATCCACCAATACCTGGACTTCAAAAAAGATAACTTCACAGAATTGTGTTTAAAATTATGTAGAGGAGTGTAACACTGTCGTTTCCATCATTACGAAGAAGCAGAAGCTTGAAATATCACTTTCACATAAACCCACAATGAAACTTTGATAACATATTTGTCACAATAGCAATAGAAGAAATATACTAATACCTTAATTATTACAGTTGTACTTATAGAGGTTAAATAAGAGGATTTGAAGAGAGTTTAAATAAGAGGGTATTACTGTAACTTTTGGCAAATGAAACTGTCATTCTATTATTTGAACTTTTAGTTAGTGTAAGCAGGTGGTTGTCAGTAGCACTCCAGCTTGTTTTTTCATAGAATTAAGATATATTTCTTACTAAAACCACCTTGGCTAAGCTTATATCAACAAGTAGCTCTTTTATGTCATTAGAAAACCAAGGTATTACCTGTCTACATCAAATTAGTTACATGTCAGATATTTGACTAGCAACACTGTTTAATGTGTTGCAGCTAGCAACTAGCATTGTTTAGATATGATTTTTATACTCACTGGTTTTGGTTCTATAGAAAAAGAGATCTCTGTATGTGTGTGAGCTATCCAACGGTATGTAAAGCAGATGAAAAAAATAACTGCTAAAATTTTGTACATTATGTATTTGGTGTACTTAGGAAAAAAAAAATTCACAAATTTTGGACATATTTTTGTCCATCGTTTTTAACAAATTTTATCTGAGGGACAAAAAATAGCCATTATTGTGAGTGCTTGCCTTCCGTGAGCCATGAATTTTTATGACTGTCTGTGCCGGTGCATGGAAAATGAAGTGAAGGGAAGGAAGAACAGGAGGGACAACATAAAAAGTTGCCAAAAAAGACATGGTAAAAGACCTGACAAGAAGACCAAATTTAATTCAAGAAGCAACAAGGACTCAATGAAAGTTTTATGGTGCATTTTGTACTCTCAAAGAATTCCCACAGCTCTTTATAATTATTCCAGCTGATACTACAGTGATTGTGGAGGTAGACTTACTAAACGATGTGCCATTAACAAAACTAAAATACGCATAGCCTTTGTTCATTACAATCAGTTCTTACTCTTAAGAAAATGTTGACCCATGTGCGAGAGTTCTTCCTTCTCTGCTTTGAAAAGCAGTATGAGGTTGCTAGATTCCAGCTAAGGAATGTCTTACAGGGCCAAAAGAGATATATGCTGAATATCGCATTGGGATAACTGGAAGGATTTCTTTACTGTATAAAGAAATACAGTACTCCTTATTCTTCCACTTCATTATCAGCACTGAGTTGCTTCAGCTTTGAAATGAGAATTTATTACTTTCCAGCCTAAAGATGAGTTCTATCTTGGCGCATAAAGCAAAAACTGTCAACATACACCTTTGGGTCATGTGCTTAGAAATCGCTGAATAGACTCACCACAATTTCAAAACCAGGGAACTCCCTTCCTCCTTATTTAGGTAGCTGCTGTAAAGCCCCATGTTTAACGGCATTGAGAATACAGAAGGTCTTTAAAGGGATACTGAAATATATCTGTGGAAACATTTTCCCTCCATTTAAACATCTTGAAGGTAAAGGGGAGAGGTCTGGAGTTTATCCCCTCAACAAAAGCAAGAAATCTTTAACATTAGGGACATAGCTAAAAAGTAATAGTTACAAATTATCAAACACGTTTATGTGATGTTGCCATCAACATATATTTAGCCAGATATATGTTGTCAGGATAAAACTTCAGGGAAGGTAAAACTTCAGGCTTTCATAGACTCATGAATCAATGCTTGAAACCCTCTGGGTTAAAAATGTACGGAGTGTGAGTGCACTACTGCAGTTTTAAACAGATGAAACTTCATTGATACCTACCATGAAAGTAGAGTATTGTACTGATAAATCAGACCTCTGCATTTCCTACAGGTCTAACACAATGTTTTCTAAGGCAACTTAAACAAAACAAAAAAAAAAAACCCCACAACCAAAAAACCACAAACAACAATGCCAACACCCCCCTCCAAATAAAACCCCACCTCCTAAAACCAGAAAAGGTTTCACAAAAAAAAATATTAGTATTTATTTCATACTACACACTGATTTTAAAATGCATCTCTTGAACACATCATGAAAGTGGAAAAGAAATAAAAGTTGTACTTATTTTGTAGTGACCTGAATTTAGCATCAGATGTTAAAATCAAGACATGAAATTTTGGTAGAGAGATAAAAGTCAGAACAGAGACCTGACCACATGCCGGATGATATTAGTGGCAGATGTGATCGTCAGAAGTGTGATGGCATTTCCTCTGAATAGGCGAATGTACTCTTCAAACTTTGATGTTAACATGATTAGCAATGAAAGTATGCTTTGTTCCTTTGCCTTCACATGGTCTCAATATTGGCAGTTATCGTTTACTTGTATTTTTAAATCAAATATTATCCTGCCCTGTATTCATGTGCAGATGCTTTGCACAATGCTGCTTTTTCTGTTGGACCTAAAAGAAAACTGTGAACCAGTGTACTGAACAGGGGCTAAATATATATTTTTTTTCTCTTTTACTCAATCCAAGCACTTGTATTTCCTACTTTTATACTGGAAGTCCCAATACCATGCTTTCTACTTCACACCAATATCCGTACTACTTTGTCCATTGCCCCAAGACAGTCATTAACTGACTGCAAACACAACTTTATTGCAAAATGACTGCAGCTTTATTAAGCAACAGGATTTACAAGCAATAACATAATCAATATAACATTAATACATCACATAATTAAGATTCTTATAAGCTCTGCCTGTAGCCTGAAATATATAGAACATCATTGTGACCAGTGATAGCAGTTGCCCAAAAAAGATACAAATCATGCTTTCTAAAGTGGGAAAATACATATCCTCTCTGAATTGACAGAAAGATGTTCTGTTTATCCCACAGACATCCTCATCAGTCACCTAAAAATTCTCATTCGTCCATGTTAAAATGTAACAGCTGTGTAAGAGTGTTACTATAATGAAAGTTAGAATAGCAAGGTATGTTCTTGAGTGCATACTGGGATTGACTCTTTTATTCAAACCCCTGTGAGTACTCATAGAAGTCAGTGATACTTCCTGTATTTGACATTACTTGTGTGAGTAAAGATGGCATGCTTGAACTCAAGGTGACTGGGAGTGACCAGTAAGTGAAATATGGAAAATAACATCAAATGTTTCACTAGACTGCACCAAACAAAATAGATAAAATGTTGTTAAGTCTTGCACATTAGAACACCATTGAATGTCTTTCAGTTGCTGCAATAAATCTGGGTGTACTTACAACGTTCTGTGAACCTAAAATAGAGTTTACTATTTCCATGAACTCTTACCTGTACGTGAATGAATGACTCATGAGATGACTGAATCTATTCAAATGGTATCAATGTTGAAATGCCCTTGAACACAGAACTTCCCCAAAACTTGCACAAATAGTCTCCAATGTTCTTCTGTTTCCTCTCTTTTAGCCAAAATATTAATTATTCTTACTACAGTGGACACATGCCAACCTAGAAAGCCATGTCTGCACTGCCTTGTTGTAATTTGGTTCTGTTGGAAGCCCTGAGGTTAAATTCCTTGAACAAACTGCCTTACTGCTTCCATCTAGTTTGTAAATGTTCCCTGGGGTGTGGTAGGCATATTGCCACTTGAACAGGGAAATGGATGGGAGAGAACCATGGAAGTGTCCAACACCTCCAGCATATACCCCCATACAGCCTCAATACCTGTGCTGTGTAGTACCCCTCCTGAAAAACCTAAGCCCATCCACACCTCTCTCACAAAAAAACCCACAAAAAATGGGGAAAAAATGAAAACACTCAAAAAACCACCCCAAAACAATTTTGTAGCATAAAATCTTGAGGTCATGAGATCTTCATGCCATGCCCCTAGACCTCCTTTCTGCACACAGAATGTATCTCTTCAAAAAGACATGGCACACATTGGCCTCTTGTTTCTAAGTATGGCACCCAAGCACACGACCGTATGCTGCCTCTGGGAAATCATCAAATCAGAAGAAAACCTGGACAGAGTTAGTTAGTTTAGTTAGTATGGTGTGGGAACATCAGTTGCAGCAATTCTAATTCTACAGAGAGCACTGACAGTTTGGACCAAGTCAATTCAATGTAGAGAGGAAAGCAGTCAAACGTTAAGGAAGAAAAGCTGATGGAGCTTTACAAGCCAAAGGCAGTAACTCTGCTTGGAAGGGGGCTACGTATAAGGAGGTCCATCATAAAAGACTACTGTGCAGCTCATTCTATTCTTGCAACAGAAGATGGGAAGACAGATCTCCAAACTAGTTCATTCAAAACATAATGGAGGAAAATGGGACAGGAGATGATCTCTCCTAAAGAATGATACTTCCAGAGAGACAGACAGCAAAACATCTGCCATGCACATAAGCCTATGAGTAACCTCTTCCTACAATTTGCTTTGTAGGAACTTCCAACCAAGCAAGGCAACCCCTTCAGCTTGTTTGGAATCACTGCCTAGGGGCAGTGAGAACTATCACAAAGATATTCACTGCCCAGCACCATGCTTCCCTCACGCACCTAGAAGTTTTTCTTCTTCCACATATCAGTGAGCACTACTCACAAGCCAGAGATCAGTTATTCTCTCACACTGCGTACGATATAGTTCTGCTACACCTACAGTCATCTGAAAAACCCATATTGGGATATTCAGACTATTCTTCTACACCAGGTGAGGGGGAACTATTGTCTTGTGCTGGTTTCCTAGTCCACAAGCTCCATTTCAGAACTTTCTGAGGAAATTCCTCAACATCTCTAGGAAGCAAGATGATCAAATCTTTAACAGAGATTTACAGTAGAAAATCCCAAGACAGCATTCATTCTGTAGAAGAGGAGGCAGAGGGAAGGATGGAGATCACTTTCAGACCAGATTTCACACAGTTTCCCCATCATTCAGAAGGACTCTTGATTTACACACAACACTCTTACATAACTAGTCCTATCCCTGCTGCCTGAACATGAGGATGAACATGGATGTAAGCCCAGAATTCGCTCTGGCAGAGAACTGTGTATTATCAAACTCACCAAGAAATAACCAGATCAAGAGCTGTGTCCCAGGAGAATCTCACAATCTTATCCACTCTGGACACTTTCTTACAAATAACTGGGCAAACAGCCCAAAGCCTGATCTGGTTAGAGTTGCACATCAGGTTTATACATTTGACAATAATAAAATATTTTTGTACTTTCCAACATGTGTTTGTTCTCTGGGCTTGAGGTCCTTTGGGATTGCCCTTAGCTCTACTGCTGTTTTCCCTGTCTTCCCTATGAGATCTGCAAACACATGCTCTGATCCTGGGAGATAAGAACCTCTGCACATTCAGGTATGGACTAATGGTCTCTTACAGAAGACCTGGGAGTCTCAAATCTCATTCCAATGAAAGGTTTGAAACAGATGACTGTCAAGTGCAAAAGAAGTTCTCCCTTGGGTCAGGGATATGAGAGATTGTGCTTCTTCTGACTAGGAGGTGCAGAGCCAGCATTTTTATGCCATCCTTTGAAACTGATGGAAGGAGCAGCTTCTGTCAGGCAAAACAGCAGTATTCTTGTATTCCTCTGCTTGGATCAAGAGTAGCAGAAGACTGGCCAGGATGACAGGCTGTGATGTTTGTAGTGATGGTTTGGAAGCAGCATCCCATTGCTCACCCTCTCCCAAAAGTTCAGTAAAATGACATCCGTATATCCTCAGTAGTGAGTCGAAGAGTATGTTTTCTGACGTAAAGGGATGATGGAGGCTGGTACTCAGTGTGGAACAATGGGTTTTTTTTTCCTTGTAGACAAGGAAAAAACCTCTTGTAAACAAGAGGTTTGTAAACAAAAACTTCTTGTAAACAAGAAGTTTAAAAGTATCATTTTTTCAAGTAAGGGGGGAGGAGAATTTTTTCAGTTTGGAGAGGGAAGGGAGAGTAGAGGCAGGCAGACATGGAGGTCTGGTGTAGAGGACAGAATGGTCAGGCTGTTTGCTGACAGCAGCCTGTTCTTACAGCAATCAAGGGAAAGCCTCCTACTGCTGAGAGGATACAGAGGGGAACAAAGAAGAGAATATTATTTGAAAGGGAGGATGAAGAAAGAGAGAACCAAGATAAAAGTCTTGAAGTCAGGAAAAGGCCTTGAGAAAAGGTGATGAAGATGACCAATGAACACTTACACAAATGGCCTTCAGGCACAGCCCTTCCATTCCAGGAGCAACTGACTGAAGCCACATCCACCGTCAATGAGCCCAGAGCTATGAGTGCTTATTATCAGGAGAGACTGAGCAGATGGTGGCTCCAAAGATAAGATCCACTTGCCAATGATGCAAGTGATAACCCTTGCATTTTATATTGGTGATCATACCCGAGACCCAAAAGACCTGCACTGCGGGCATGGATATCATGTACTATCAAAAAGTGCTTTCCACAGAGATGCGACAAAATAATCAGTTTCTCAAAGCTGATAAGGGGCTATCAAACAAACGTAGACAGGCTCGAGTACTATAAGCCAAATATTATTGGGGGGGGGGGGGAGAAGGCAAAACCAATAGCCTAGTGAGACCAAGAACATGCACACACCACTTACAATGGAAAAGCAATCGAGAGGGACCAATTTGTTGGTGAGAACAGCACTTCTGTCATGCTTCTCTGATCCTCCATAAACCTTGCATAAATTGGTAAGGGAGGGCCTAGGCAGACTGTAGGACTTGTCCTGCCTAAGCAAGCCATGTGTTTGGGCACTTCAAGTAGCCCAACAACTTAGCTTTTGCACTCCTTCTGAGAGCATCCTCATACCCAGATAGCAGCCACACAAAACATAAGGCAAGATCAGACTTCATTAGGTTCCTGGCAGATTTACCACAGATTACCAGAAATATACAAATTTCCTGTGTTCACAGTAAATCATCTCCTCTTACCTCTTGTCCACATGTAATCACTTAGACTCACAGAGCGGCCCTTATGAGCAAGGCCTGGGGGAATAATTTCTTCGCTCTCTACCGTATACATGCACACACATACACAATAGTAGAAGGCCATATAAATTTTTTAAAAAGTAGTTGGTGACATGAATTGGTTTCTGCTTCCTCCTCTGTTCTACTGCTTTCATTTCTTGTAAAGTTAGTAAGAAGATCACTACAGAGAAAATGTAACTTGAGAAGGAATTTATATGTTCCCTCAAGTTATTCCTCTCCAAAGGAAGGTACTGAATTAAAGCATCACGATCCCCTTAAGGTTCTGGAAAGTAAGCACACAGGTTGTACACCTCCATATCCGATTCCCCTCAAAAGATATTAATCTCTTCCGTTAGCACGCTAGTCTGTATTTTAATTCTACCAGAGGCACCATCACCACTACTCTCCTCATTGTATCCCACTCTTTTTCAAAATTACACCCTGTTTTGTTCTCCTTTGTTCTTAAAAACTCCTTCTAGAAAAAATGTTGTGCTCTGTGGCATTTACCAGTATTATTTAATTCATATTCTTAAACAGATTCCAAACTACTGATGTTCAGACAAGCAGTGAAGTATTTTTGCTACATCCATCTTCGTAAGTCTCCTGCTCCCCCACACAACCTAAAACATGCCTGTCTCACATGAAGAAAGTATCCATTTTCCCTTTTCCTCTCTGTGTATAGGAGAACCACATATATGGATATATTTATCATAATCTCACTTTGCAAAACAGTATTTTTCAAGGTTTACCATCTCTTTTAAAACTAATTTTCCAATTTTTTAAATTATCTTATTTTACATATAGTTTTACATGTGAAGTTGTAAATTATTTATCCTTTTATACAAAAACTTGAAGGATTTTCCTGGCTTTTTTAGAAATTAGTTCATAAAAAAACCTGTTTATGAAGCAATTTTCCCAAATATTGCATCATTTTGTTGGTTAGATTGTTTCTCTAACTCTACAACATGTTTTTCAAACCAAAGAGACCAAGAGTAGGTTCCTCAATCAACTGTTAACCACTGAAATACATGGAGTAATTTTAAAATATTTTTTTAAGTTAAAAAAAAAAACCCAACCTTGATCTTAAGGCCTTCCTTACAATTGTAACCCTTTCTAGAGCAAGCCACTCTGATGACTCCAGCACGAATAAGCATAATTTGTAAATATCAGATTGCTTTCACTCACATAACTAAGTATGGATTTCAGTGTGTAAATTCAGATATGAGAGTCAAAAATGTTTCCAGTGACATCATGGGAGTTGATGACACTCTGGTGAATATATTATGAGGCTGTGGATGCAATTTAATGTCACCAGTTCTGGCTGCACCACTCACCTGCAGTCACTGTGAATCTTTGAAACATCCCGTTACACATGAGTCTCTGTCAAGTGAAAACCCTAATTCTCAGGCTTGGGTTCTCATTTCTGCCCCAAACAAAGTAGGTAACTTTGGGAAACCACTTCTCTATCTGTGCACCTCCGTCCTCCACCGGTCTCACAGAGGCAGTGTTTCTTCATTATGTTCTGTGCAGATCTCATCTAGTACAAATTCACCTGTTCTAGGACAGGAGCTCTCTTCCATGTTATACAGAGCCATTTTTAAGAGGATTCCAGGTACTGCTATTGCAAGGCACAGAAAAATAATAATCACTTCCCCTGGGATTGTGAGTCTGAGCTGTTTGCTCTTTGATAGTCTAAAAAAAAAGGTAAAATGCATGCATTTGAGCAAAGTGTTACTATCGTAGTAGAACCAAAAGCTGATGGATAAGAATGAAAAAAAAAAAAAGAGAAAGAAACCTCAACTTACTTTAAAAGCAAGACTTTGTGTAGTAGTGTATGCAGTTTATATTGCCCTTTGCTCTGAAACAGCTGATAAAAGATCCTATAAAGTGCAGTGTGGTAAAACTGAACGTTGATCTGATCTGTTCACGTAATTTACATGTTCCCAACTGTTGCTTGCAGTTAACGTATGGATTTTCTTGAAATCAAGCTTATGGGATACATTTATTAAGGCCTGTGAAGTGTTTCCTGTATGTAAATTCAGTGGGTCTGAATATAGCAATTTTACTTGCCTGTGAATTTTTCATGTTGCATATACTTAGAAAATCTAATCTGGGAGGTTCATTACTAGAACAGTTTTATTACTTCTGCTACTGTATCGTTATCAGACAGGCAACATCCTGAATTTGAGTAGAGGAGACCCTTGTTGGTTTGTTGGATTTCTTTCATTTTGCAGCACCTAGAATTAATAGATGGAGGAGTCCCCTTCACAATCACACATAAAGAATGCAAACAGTTATTTCTAATATCACAGCTCCCGCATTATTTTATTCTAAATGGGTCTTCATTCCTGTAACTGTTGTGAGGTGAATTGTTAATATTCGATTATCAATAGTGATATCACTAGGCAAATGCAACTGTATCAGAGGGATCAACCCAAAGTCAAAACCAAAGTTTACAAGGATTGAGATGAAAGAAATCAATATAAATAATGAGAGGGCAGTGCTACAAGGCTCTGCAGTGGTGGACTTGCTAACCCTAAACCCTTCCACCTGAATTCTAACAAGCAAATCAAAGCACTCGTATCTGGATCAAGGCACTTTCCAGCTTTGCTTTAGTGACAGGGGAATGGGCATTACCCAGAAGCTGCAGGGTGATGTTCAGACGCGGCTAACAAACCACCAGCTCAGCTTTTCTTTTCCACAGGGCAAACACTCTAAATGCTCCTCCTCCCCTTAACTTGCTGAAACTTGCAGATGTGATTCACAACCTGATCAACAGTGATAGATAACAAACCACTGACCTTGAGGGCGGCTTTGTGTGTCAGCCTTCTTATTGCGTTGAGTCACCGCACTCCTCGTGTGTGTTATTTTAAGTAGCACATTTATCAGCCAGTACCAAACAGAGTATGTGGCCATGTGTATTTTATTAGTGGGTTTTGAGTATTTAAAAAAAAAAATCAGAAAAAAAAAAAATCCACTTTATTTCAAAAAAGGCTTGAAGACTCTGACACACTTTAAAAATCTCCTTGTTTTCAGTTACAACATAAGGAATCTATATGGATGCTAACATGTTTGCATTTGTAGCTTTTCCAGACTTTTTTTTTTCCTCCCAGCACACTGCAGTATAGCAATGTCAGAAATATACCATTCCCCATAACAGGACACATCTGTGGTGAATCTGCACAGAAGCAATTAATTTCCTTGTGGTATTTTTACACTGGGGGCTTAATGCAAGTCCCCATTATACAAACAAAAAGCTCTAGACAGCTCCTGCTGCCTGATAAAAAAAAATAAAATAAAATAAATCAGATTAAGAAGAGCTGTTTGGCCTAGGACTGCTACAGGCAATGACTTGTAATGAGGCATCCCAACACTAATTATGAAGCTTATTAAAGAGAATTGTCTAAGTTGTACTAAAGTGCATGCTATAATCACGTTAAGGGAGACATGCATACTAAACTGGGGTCCTCCAGTTTCTTCTCTTAGAGAAGTGGACCCACTACTTAATGAAGCCAATTTGGGTCTCCGTTTATAGCAGCAATATTATTGTGCTTGGCAGACGGGTCAAGATGAATTTGATGGAGAGGCAGGTGAGAATCCCAGCAGCTTGGTGATAATTCACACATCATAGCCTTCACAACTAACTAACATCTGCAGGCGAGTGGGCCAAGAAACTGCCAAAAACAAATACTTCCAATCCAGGATTTTATTATTAAACTTCTCCCAAATCTTCACTAAGGTTGAAAAAACAGTATTTCAGTGTACTGTTTCAGGAAAGGAAAAAAAAAAAAAAGATTAATAAAGATGTTAGGAGGCTGAACTGCTGTGAGATTTGTTTAATTATTCCCCACAGTACTGCCCCAGCAATCTGCTGACATTTAGCCCCGACCTTGCAAATCCTCAGTAAATATTAATATATCAACTCAAACAGGGACCGTTGTTTTATTGGTTCACGGAGCTCAGAGAGATTCGCCACAGCAGTGAAAAATAATGTGCAGAACTGAGGAAGAACGGCTCCTTTGATATCACCTTCTGCTGCACACATGTGCTGGGAGCATCAACAAAATGGAAATTCTGTTACTTTGCCACAGCTGTAGAGTGACACTTCAGATGCCTTTGCTTCCCTTTGTACAGCCTGCTGGAATAATCCCAAAACCACAGTGGCAAGAGATTAGAAAACACACACGCGCGCGCGCGCGCGCACATACACACACACACACACACACACACAGAGGAAAAGAGAAAGAGAGACAGAGAGAGAGATCACATTTTATTATCTGACACAGTGAAAATGTTAATAATGGTAAGCTCCCATCTTAAAACCTAATAAGCTTTGCCCAGAACAATGAGCGCGCTAATAAGAGCCAAGGAGAGCTAAGCGCAATCCACTGGAATCTGTTTACTACGGTGACTTTGCTGTTTGCCTCCGTGAGCACCACATAAACTTCTTTTTTCTCCCAACAGTTGCCCCTATTGACTGCTTCCTAATGTATTTTATGTGCCTACCAGTCCTCACAAATCCTGATTAAATACCCCCAATTTATTTTCTCCCTTTTATTTGCTTGCGTCAAATGTAAATGTACATTATTAAAATATCTTCTCATAACTACACTGCCATTACTAATAGACGAGTGTTTGATGTGGGTCAATACTGCATCCAAAATTCTTGGGTTTAGGGGAAAGGGCTGCCGTGCAACATTTGGCATTCAGATGTATTGAGCTGCAGAGTTAATGCGTGATTAATTTTATTCATAAAAATGTTAATCGCTTCATTGTGAGATCTTTTTAACATTCTGTGCACCGAACACCTTTTAACTTCTTTTTCACACAAGCTCACAAATGTATTTAATATTTTCAAACATTCGGTTATTACCAATAACACTGGTAATTAAACATACATTTAAAATGCAATAAAAAGCCGGCAAGTGACGGCACGGCACCAAACACAAATGGAAGCCCCTTGCCTGCTGCCTCTCCCGTGCCCCCTCCCCCTTGGCAGCAACTGACCAGTTTCTTTAATGTGCACTTGTTTGCAGAGTCCCAGAGGCATTTTTTTCCCTCAAGCATGCTTCAACCCTCGTTGACACAGCCGAATATCCTGAAAATAATACAACCCTGTAGCACACTATAGACGGTGCTAAAAATACTTCTGTTCTCAGGGAGGGGAGGATCACCGCGTTGGGCACATCGCGGCAGGTTGGGGGCTGCGTGGGTTTTGTTTTGGGTGGGAATGGGGGTTTTTTTGAGAGAAGCACTCGAGCCTCATCGGAGAGTGCTGTCAGGCATTGGTGGGTGTGCCGGCTGCACTCACTGACTTCTTGTTTCCAGCTGGGCAAGGCTATTGTGAGCGTATTCAGCCAATGCACTCATGAAACTGGATAAATGGATTAGTGGATCAGAGACACCATCGGCATCTTCAAAAGGAAAACAGCAGCCTGCAAAAAGACTGACATTTGTGTACTGGGGCAGAGGGTGTGTGAATGCTCTGCCTCCTCCAAAGGGACAAGACAGTGATAAACTTTCCACACTGACCACCTCACTTTGTGCTACAATTGACCAACAAAATAAATGGATTGCTTCATTGTTTTTGAACCGTAGGCAGCACAGGGAAAGCGCTACTTGCGCAGCAACAAAGGACAATGTATTGTGTGGGGCCAACAGCTCAAAATAAAACCTTTAATTATCTACGGGTCAGCCATAAATCTGGAATAAAAATAAATGTTACTTTTTAAACTCGCCTTTAATTCTGCACGGAGTTTACGCCAGCGCTTTCTATTCTCTCAGGAGAGGCACTACCAGGACTTGGTGTGCGCCCCACGTTTGCATTCTTGCATTAGCTTGACTCCAGAGGAACATGTTGGGAAACAAGTTTGGCTATCAGACATGAAGGATGTCTGTAATGCTAATTAAAGTAAGTAAAAACAGATAAAAGACATATTTTTTTCCACTTTTTTTACAAACACCCATGCATGTATTCTCTTCACATACACAAAAGAGAAGCCAAAACTAATATTAATAATGGTGACGGGACTCGAGTAAATTAATTCCTCACAGAAGTACATTGTTTAGTTTTAAGAGCTCATATTTTCGAAGTCTTAAATTTTGAATACCTATTTCTATGGGTTTTTTAGTCTCCTGGTACTTCCAGCGATTCCTGTCCACATGGCTGGTTTTACAGGCACGCTATGAACGGCACTGCATGGGGGCACTGCACAGTGGGGAACACCAACCTCGCCAGGAGCCGTTTATGTAACTTTTCACTGGAAAACATGCCACGCAGGCCATGTTTATTACATGTTCCAGTGTTTTACTTGATTTGTTAGTCCCAGGTAAGATTTACTGCTGAAACGTAAAACTTGGCGGCTCAAAGCCTGGAATCGGGCCCCACGTCCCTCCTCACTGCAGCCCCCACAAAGCTGGCGGTGGGCTCGGGCCCTGCCGGCCACCTCTGTGGCCCTTCCCAGCGGAGGCGGACTGGCGGTGCCGCATGGCACAGCTCCACGTCTGCCTCCCGCTTCCCGCAGGCCAGCAGGGACCTTCCCCGGCCAGTTCAGGCCACGGCCACCTGACCCATGGCGGGCAGCTGGGTTTCGGGGCCTGCCGGTGGCACATGCGGGCCTGGGGCTCCCCTCCATCCGCCAGCAGGCCCACGGGGAGGCGGGTAGTGCCAAAGGCGGGACTTAGGCGCAGGGTGGTCGCCGAGATGGCAGGGGGGCCTCAACCCCAAAGTGAGCCCGGGGCAGGGGGAAGGAGGACGTGTGCCGGGGCCCATGTTTTGCAGCTCCCTTTCGCAGAGCACTTATTACGCATCGGCCCTTCCCCTGCACTGCTTGTGTGCCGACAGCCTGCCCAGCGTGCCTCCGCCAGCCCCGGCCATTCTTTACACCTCGCCTTTTAAGGACATTTGGGAATTAAAAAAATAAAAAAACAAAACCAAACCAAAAAACCCAACAACTTCAGAACTGGCCAGGCGACGGGGACTCCCTGTAACACCTTCCCTCCCCAGCCGCAGCACAGGCGCCCAGCCTCTGCCGCAAGGCCCGGGCCTGCCGGCGGGCTGGAGCCCTCAGGCCACACAGGGCACCCCCCGGGCCAGCCTGAGCCCCAGCCCCGCCCCGGGGAGCCCACCCGACATGGCGGGCGCCGGGCCGCCCGCCTCTCCCCTGGCCGAGGGGGACGAGGGGCGAGACAGCGCCCCGGCAGCCCCTTCCCCGGGGCCGGGCCGGCGGGAGGCGGCGGGGGGCGCGGGCGAGTGGCCGGGGCTGGCCGGCACAGGGGAGCCGCGGCTGCGGGAGTTCGGCCGGGCGGAACTAATGCCGGACCCGCATCGTCCCCCGTCGGTCGCCGGGTGATTTCAATACGAGCCTGTTTAACACGGGGCCGGTGGCCGGCAGCGGCGAAGAGCCATCTCTCCTGCCGGCCCCCGCCTCCCGCCCCCGCCGCTCTGCGCTCTTTGTAATGGTCTCATCTACAAGGACGATTGAAACTTTATAGTGCATGATTCATAGAGCGGGGCTGCGCTCGGAGCCGCGGTGCATATTACATTAATCAGTGTCAGGCCACTAAAACAGAGATATGAATATGAATTCTCCATATTGCAGGGGAGATAAACGTGCTTGTGAATAATTGATCGGCGCCCATGGAAAAAAAAAAAAAAAAAAAAAAGGGCTGGGGGAGAAGGAGGAAAGCATGGTCACACAATGAAAGTTACCGGGAGATCTACCGAGCCCCGCGACGAGGGCTGGTGCGGGGCTCCCGGCGGGAGCATCCCTCCGGCCGGCTGCTGCCCGCAGCGGCTGCGGGGCTGCGGGGGTGTTCAAGTTTCGGAGCGAGCGCGTCAAAAACTCAACCAAAGCAGCAAAAAGGGATGACAGGAGCCGGGAACGATAGCAATCATAGGAACGAGCCAGTTTAAACACATGCACCCTGCTAATTTTCTCGTTCCGTTTCTCCGGGCTTTTTTTTTTTTTCCCCCTAGTTAAAAATAGACTTCTTTTTCAGAATAAAATAGAAAAAGAATAAAAAATGAGGCATGCATACCAATGAGGACGTTTCATAACTACGTCTCTGTGACAAAGCTAAATCCCCGTAAAGCTGCCGGTTGCTTTTAGTGTGTTCTGGCAACTGCTAATTTCGGAGCTTGCTGAACTCGCGATTATATCAACTTTTCAGTGTTCTTTCTTCACAGATTTCTGCCATTCTTCTGTTACTGCTAAGTGAAGAATAACAGAAACAAGACAGGGAGCCAATTTTTACTGGGGGAGGATGGAGGATTATGCAAACATGTATGAAAAATGTTTTCTGCCACCCTTTTAAATAGCACGAAAATGTATCTTGGCGCTCGGCTGTTGTTCTAAAAGAAGTGTTACTCGATGTAGCTCCCATCCGATTCAATGCAAATTTTCCTATTGACTTTATTTATCAAGTTTGGGTACCATCAGGGCTTAAAAAAAAAAAAAAAAAAAAGAGGTAGGAAACTAGGACTTTCCAATTTACTCTTATCAGCTCGAAGCATTCCCAATTAAGGCAAATCGTTTAGCTTAAGCTTCTCCTTTATTATTCACCCTACACTCTGGTATTTGCTGGTATACATCTGCCAGGGTGGATCTCAATGAAAATGGAAAATACGACAGAAAAACTACAAATTATTTTCCTGTCAGGGTGACGTAAACGATCATTCCTAGCACGGCTCACGTGACAAGCGAAACCTGGGGAATATGGAGCCCCCGCTCCTTCCCCAAACTGGCGCGGGGCCGCCCTCGGCGGGGCTCCCCGCGGCGGGGAGCGGGGGGGCTGTGCCCGGCCCGGCCCGGCCCCGCACCGCCCCGCACCCCGCGGCTCAGCGGCAGCCTCCGAGGGCTCCGTGCGACAACGCAGTGACCGCTCGCACGCCTCCGCTCTCGCTGAAACTTCCTCCAGGAGCGATGGCCACCTCGGTGTGGCTAGCGGGGGGGGGGGGCAAACGAAATTACCTCTCTCCGTCAGGTGACAGCTAAGCTAAGGCAACAGCCCTCGGGGACTGCCGGGCGCTTAGGCACGCACCCACGCGAGAGCTTTTCTCACTTGAACAGCACGACGTTTCTCAGGTCGGCGCTCCAGCTGGCCTTACTACTTTGGGGCTTTCCCTTTCCTAAGGGGGAGCCACTTGCGCTCTTTCCAGAAACTTTGGAAGCGGCTCAAGCACCCTCCGTCCGAGCACGCAGCCCGCGGCCCCGGGCGTGCTCCTCCCGCCGCCGGCAGGCAGCTCCCGGGGCCGCCCCCGCCTTCGCCGGCCGAGGGGGGAGGCTGGAGCCGGGTGCTTCGTCCCATCCCCGGCAAACGCTCCGGGCGCGGTGGGGAGAGGCCGGTGGACGGTGCTGGCTCGGCGCTGACCCCGCGGGGCTTCGTTCCCCGCCGCCGTAACCCCCTCAGCTGGGTGGGGAGGGAAGCATCACAACTGTTGGCGTTACTGGGGGGAAGCGGGGCGGGAATTTCAGGCAAGCAGAGGAAAAAAAATAATGAAGTTCTGCAGCAGAGTCTGCTCCAGAGATGCTGAGGCTTCCACAGACGGAAAACTGCCAGCCAGATAACTAGTGGGAATTATCACTCTCCGGAGGGTAATCAAAACTGGAAGCACACTCCGGAGGATGTTTGCTGGCTTTCTGGCTGAATTAAAGGCGGGCAGCCCCCCCTCCGCACCCCCGTCTGAGCAGAGCTGCGGGCCGGCACCTCCGGCTGCCGCCGCGCCGAGCGAGGGGACGGTGCCGCCCGCAGCCCACAGAGGGCGCTGCGAGCCTGCCCAAAGCCGGGCCCGCGCCCCGCCGCTCGGCCCCGCTCGGCTCCGCTCGGAACCGCTCGGAACCGCTCGGCTCCGCTCAGAACCGCTCGGCCGCGCTCGGCACCGCTCGGCTCCGCTCCTCTCCGCCGGGCGCTGGCGGTCGGGGAGCGGGAGCGGGTACACGCAGGGACACACGCACACACTCACGCTGCTTTGCTCTCCACAGTTACAGTCCCTTCTGACGTCAGTACGCCGCACAGTAATCCCCTCTCCTCTCCTCCTCTCCTCCTCTCCTCCTCTCCTCCTCTCCTCCTCTCCTCCTCTCCTCCTCTCCTCCTCTCCTCCTCTCCTCCTCTCCTCCTCTCCTCCTCTCCTCTCCTCTCCTCCTCTCCTCTCCTCTCCTCCTCTCCTCTCCTCTCCTCTCCTCTCCTCTCTCTCTCCTCTCCTCTCCTCTCCTCTCTCTCTCTCCTCTCCTCTCCTCCTCTCCTCTCCTCTCCTCTCCTCTCCTCTCCTCTCCTCTCCTCTCCTCTCCTCTCCTCTCCTCTCCTCTCCTCTCTCCTCCCAAGCCAGTTTGGCACCGCCGCGTTCGCTCCGCCTCGCAGCGCATCGCTGCGCGCTGTTTGCGTGCCGTCTCCCCTTTCGGGGGAGCGGTGCCCATCTATGGCACCGGGCGGGCGGAGCAGCCCGCGGGTTCTCCCAGCCAGGCGGGCGGCGGAGAGGGGCCGGGGCTGGGCCGGCCCGACGCAGCGGCACCCCGGACCGCCGGGTTGCTCGGGGCCGGCTGCGCCGCCCGCGAGGAATTTGGGCGTCGGGCCTAAGGGGGGCGAGGGGCAGCCGGTGCGGGGCTGCAGCCATTTCTTTGGACTGGATAGGCAAGAGAAAGCACTGCCTTCTTCGGGTTTACACCCGCACTGGCCTGACGCGCCGCATGGCTTTGCAGGCGTGAAGTCTTTTTTCTTCCTTTTCTTTCTTTCTAAGACGTCTTCCCTCTCCCTTTTTCCTCACTGAAAGCTAAGTTATTATGGTTTGGTTAAAACTGTAATATGCTCTTTTGTTGGAACCGCTACCAGCGCTGGACTGCCTGTGATTTAGGAAAAACGACACGACTAAAAGCCAGACAGCAAACTAATTGACGCTATGCTGGGAACCGCAGGATGTCAAAACGAGTCGCTTTTCAGGGACAGGCCTTCAGATATCCCGCACAAAATCCACTTCGTCTGATCTGTTTCTCTGATCCATCTGAAAACCGCAAAAAGTAGCAGCCTACCGCCTCCACTGCTTTGTCAACAGATCTCTAAGCGATAGTTTCCCGAGACCCCTCTTTGCTTGCGATGATTTTGCAGCTAAATCAAGATCGATATTCTGATCTCTGACAAAAATTTTATTAATATTTTATTTGAAAATCTCATCTTGTTTCCTACAAGTCCTGGTTTGAGGTTGGTTCAGTTTGGATAGGGCGTCACCACATTATTTCTTAATGACTTTCCCAGCTGCTTCTTTCCATTTTCCACCATCAACAACCATCTGGTATCTTATTAGCACCTCAATGCTCATTTAGTGTTCTCATTTAGGAGAAAAAAAGAAGTAAACACTCAAAATATTACACCTTTTAACGGACCGTCTTTGGAAGATTAATGCCTTTATAAACCGATAGATTGTCTCTCTCAGTCTCTCTTTAACCAACAGATCGGAATCGCAGAACTTTCTTCTGGGAAGTACAAGAGCTGCCATTTTGCCCCCCGTCCCCCCACCCCCGCTAAGATTGTGCTTTATCTCACAGGGAAAAATCTTTCACAGTCATATTTCCTCTGTGTTTATTGAAAGCACAAATCGTTACAAATAATTCTATTTCCTAATCCACTATTTTTTTTTCGGCTTCAGTCGGAATGTATACCAAAGCACTAAAGCTCTTGATCCCATTTAGGAACCGGTTTGGACAGCAAAGTTATACACTAGGGAACTGTGAGAAAACTTGTCCTTTTCATTTTCAAGAGCGTATTTTATAACGTAAGTGGAAGTCAGATCCATTTATGTTCGTAAAATGGGTACTACAGAACACGTCTGATTCATCACAATTGAAAAAAATAGCTTTAATTTTACTAGTCAAGAACCAGCTTCACTCAGCTTCTTAACTTTACGTGTATGAAAAGGGAAGCTCGCAGCTTGTTTTCGACAAAATAGTTACAAGAGTCATTAAAAGCTTGGATTTGGTATTTTAAGTTTCAGCTACCCAAAGGCAAAGAGACTTGACTTTTTAGAAAACAAATTATAAATGTTTGAATAGATTTGTAATATATGTATAAGATCTGCAGCAACAGAATACATACCTGAAGAGAGCTCATAATTTCATTTAGTTTATTAGACAAAAATATATGATTTAGACAAGTTTTGCTGACGCGCTATTTACAATCTGAAATCACTCTATATACAGAAAAAACACAAACACATGGGAAACATTTACCAAACAAATAATCCAAGAATGGTTAGAATAACACGATCTGAAATGGTACAATGAAGAAGGGGATCCATCTACAGATTTGTGTAATCGCTTTTATGGATTTGCACCACCTTATTGCAAAAAGAGATTGATGGGAGTCGTTTATATCGTTTCCTTTTTTTTTTTTTTTTCTGTCCTTAATACCAGTCTCTGTAATATTTTTTCACCAAACCATTTAATCAAGCGGAAGGGAGAGCTGTTAAAATTCTCGGTGTTCCCTCTTGCTGAGCCAAAGAGCTGCAGGGGGGAAGGGAGGAAGGAAAAAAAAAAAAGACGTAACAATCTTTCAGGAAAAAAAAAAAAAGAGAATCCTTTCCTATAATTGCCTGTCTATTGCTATAGCATCCTAGTATTAGTTAATTGCACAGAAATCATTGTCACTGGTGTAATTAACATAAGATCTTGGAAGTCTGTTAAGTTTCAGAAAAGTTACAGGCTGGCTACGTACAACTGCAATTTAGCCTAACTTTGAAAAGATTACAGCAACTTCCGTGTTGTTCTTGTTGTCTGTATGTATTATCATGGTGATGATTAGGTGTTATAATTAGTCTTTATTATTCAAACACTCTGTTTCACATAAGTAACATTCCTGCAGTGAAAACAAACAAACAAACTCACTTGTCACGGACAGGCTGGAAGGGCGATTTTAGCGGCTGAGGTGGGGATTCAGTTCTTGGTACATTTTCTCTTTCTAGAAGGAGACAGAAGGAAAAAAAAAAAAAAAAAAAAAAACAAAACAAACAGGAGAACCATTTTAGAATAACAACAATAAAAATCTGGAGAGTGTGCAGAGAACACACCTGCCTCTCACTCTCTTGCTCAGGCGTGTGTAGGTCTATATGTGTGTGTGTGTGTGTACAGAACTATTCCCTACTTTCAATATTTAAGGAGTATGCAAGCTTTTTTTGCCACGTTTTTGACTGTCATTGAAATGACGGGGAGATGAGGGTCAGGAAGGAGGGAAGGAAAGTAAAACCCAAAGAGTATGTTTCACAGCGCTATTCCTGCATTCTCATCTTATTTGATAGGCGTATAGGGTGAGAATGTAATAGCCCGCATGATATGGGCTTAATGCATGCAATCAACACGCTCCATGAAAAAAAACCCTCAACGCTAGGGTAAACTGTCTGTAACTCCGTTAAAAGCAATCAGTTACACCAGGGCTGAACCTGACAGCATTCCTCAAGGAGAAGTTCATGTGCGTGTGTTGGGGGTGGAGGGAGAGGTGGATGCCTGCTGCGTTCATTACCTATGTGTTTGGGACTGGTCCTCTCTGAAGGTTTTTCACTGCTTAGGGCTCCCAGGGTTGCTGTTAAAACAGAAGGTTGTTGTTGGGCCTGGAGGTGGTGATTGTGATGAGCAGCGTGGTGGTGGTTTACTCCCAAAAAGGACCTCACATTCAGCAGGGAACTCTGAGTGAGGAAAGCCCCATTTGTCCAGTTGTGAAATTTGCCGATCTGGCATGTGTAGAGTCCATGGCTAGGGAGAAAAGCAGGGTGCTGGATCTGTGGAGAAGTGTGGTTAACCTGGGGAGGAGGGGGCGGAGGGGGAGACGATTTCAGGGCACCATCGGGACTGGTTGCCGTCTCTGCCAAAGACCAAATCTTGGGTTTGCTGTGAGATGGCATCTGTAAATTGTTCTGGCCCCCGGGGCTGATGATTCGCGTGCTGTTGTCAGAGGCCTCCTTCACCATGGCCAGCGCGTCTTTGGGTTTCAGCCCTTCAGACCCCGACAGTGCCAAATCCTTCTCCTTTTCCAAGTGCTCCTCTTCGCTGCTTTGTCTCAGGAGCTCGGGCTTCTCCTCCTCTTCCTCGTTGCTCTGCTCCCCATCGTTCTCGTCGATTTTATCTATGTCTATGCTCTCCAGGTCGATTTCCTCGTCGTCTTCGTTCTTCTCGGGGTCCCCCTCATTGTCACTCCCGAAGAGGTTTGCATCTTCTTGGTCCTTACTCCTGGAGCCCCAGGTCACCTTGTTCTCCTTCTTGAGCCGCCGGCGGGCGTTGGCGAACCAGGTGGAGACCTGGGTGAGGGTCATCTTGGTGATGATGGCCAGCATGATCTTCTCGCCCTTGGTGGGGTAGGGGTTCTTGCGGTGCTCGTTGAGCCAGGCCTTCAGCGTGCTGGTGCTCTCCCGGGTGGCGTTTTTGGGCCGCCCCGGGTCCCCGTACTGGAACTGTCCGTAGGGATAATAGCCGGGGGCAGTGTGGGCAGCAAAGGTAGCAGGGTGGACACCCGGATTATCTTTCAGCTCGTACTGGGAGCCCTGCAACACATTCAGACAAGCGGAGAGGAAAAAGCACATCAATTATCTCGTTAGCGTCTCTAACAGACCTGAATAGGGAGCCGCAATACGCCTTTGAGCGGTGCAAAGGGTCTTCACAGGCAAAATTCGGCCCTCCCCGCTCCAGGCTCTTCACGTTCAGATCAGACAGAGGTATTCCCAGAAGATCCCCCCTTCTTGCTGGGAAAGGAAAAGAGAGGGGCTAAGCTGGGCTCTGCCAGGCATTATGCGTATTTTCTCCGCAAACCAAATCAAATCAAACGATGGAAATGCAGCAACTTCGCGTTCGCCTCGGCGAGACAATTTATTGTGCCCTCGCAATTATCAGGCAGAGAAAGCAGGTACTACACCACCGTTACAAACTAATGCCTGCGCACAACGCCGCATTTATCTGCGAAATATCCAGGAGGATATTACAAATGCATGCAGAGCATTCTTCTTTGGCCCCAGATCTGCCTTTAAAAGGAGTTGGCGTGAGACGAGGCTGGGGCGATGAATGCACAACTTCAGTACGAAGACACTTATAATGTAAGAGATTTTCCACACACAAGCCAACTCCCCCACCCACCACCACCACCACCCCCCCCCGGCCCCCAAATCGTACACTAAGATTCTGGTGTAAAACATTAACTTCTAACTGTTAGAAGAGCCTTTAAACTCTGGAGTGAAAACTGATCCACGCATTGTAGAATATGGGGATGCAGACACTTTATCTCATAAGTTTCACTTTGATCTGGGCAGGGCAAACACAAATTGTTTACAAGCGTTTAGAGACGGTGATTTATTTGCAATCAATATTCTTTTTATCATCAGTAGTAAAACACAGCAAGTCAAATTATCCCATCAGGTGTTTTGGTAAATAACATTTTATCTTTCTAGCAACCTCATTAGGCCTCATTATTACCGCAAATTGTCCAGATATTAGCTTAATATTTTAGCTCTTGATTTACAAATGCTCAGAATTTTAGAACTGATTTCAGAATATCACCGTCATGGTAAATCACTGTAGTAAAATATCAGGATACTTTGCGGGTAGGAAAGGGAACTGTTCCTAAACAGCTAACATTTAAAGCCGTTTTCTTTTTTTTCTTGCTTCTACTACAATCTCGGTTTTTTTCTAGTCCAGAAATACATTCTTAGTATCACTCTTGCGAAATTTGCGTCAGCCTTAAAAATGAGCCTCTTCAAAAGCGTCCGCGAAGAGACTAATCTAACTTTGTCAAACAGTTAAAAAGGAACCTGTATTTTAATTTCAGAGACAAAGCTTACACACAAAGAGAAGCCCGATGTAATTTTTGTAATGTGTTACAGAGTAGGCTTTCTGCACTCCCTTTATTCTGCTGTCTTTTGTTATTGTTGCTGAAATGATATTTTTTGTGTAATCTCTGTTGGGAATTCTTTTGAAGAAGCCACTTGTAAATCACTCATTGCTTCTGTCTCAACTTTTACTGCATTTCCAAAATCAAGGTTAAAAAAAGTAGGAAATGCATGCTGTTAAAAGTGCCTTCGTAGGGAATGTTTGCAGCACAAAATGACCTGTTTTCAGACGCTGCCCCTTGTTTAACAGCGTATCTACCTACTTGCCTACATATATGTATCAAAAACCCTCACAAGTTATGCCTTGCATGCACCCAGTTATAAATATTCACACTTTTATGTTTCGGGGGGGGGGGAGAGAAAAGAGGGACATTTAGAAATTAAGTGGAACCTGTGCGTATCGCCGCCGAGAAATGTGGAGATACTAGCAAGAAAAGCGTTTCAACGACACCAGAGATATAAAACAGTTAGTTAAAAAAAGGTGTTTCACTTCGTAACTGTTACGTTCCAAAGAAAAGGAAAAAAGGGATCCGAGGACAATCTGGGTGACGGCAGTTTGTTTTAGAGTTAAGGCCAATATGCCTTTCTGCTCCGATGCATATAATGGGATGTAGATGCCCTCCTTCGCTTGATGCAAATCCGACCTATGATACTCGCCATAATCAGAGTACGAAAAGTTCAGGGAACAGAACGGGCCATTTTTAAGGCTTAAGGAAAATGTCTTGAAATAAACGGGCGTACCAGCTACCGACACTGCACTTTGGCCTTTCGGACGGAACCTGTTTATAGCTCGGCGGCAAAGAAAAGGGCCAGGCGGAAAGAGGAGCGCGCTGGAAAGCCGACTGAAACAAGAGGACCGACAATATCACCCGTCAACAACAACACCACCAGCGACAAGGAAAAAAAAAAAAACCGAGCTGCTAGGGAAAGCCGACAACACGGAGGCAGGAGCCCTGCTCGGCCGAGAAGAAAAACTCGGAGGAGTTTTGCCCGGCTGGAGCGACGGGGCGGATGGGGGCTGCGCCTGCAGACGGAGCCCGCCGCCCCCCGGCCCCGGCCGCGGCCCCTCTCTCCCTCGCAGACCCGCCGCCGCACACGCTCCCCTCTCCGCGGCGGCCCCCGCGCCGGGCGGGCGCCGCCACCGCCACCGCCACCGCGGCCGCCCCGCCGCCCCCCGCGCTCGGCTCCGCGGCCTCCGCCCGCCCCTGCCCGCGGCTCCCCCTGCCTCCGCGCCTGGCGGCCGCGCTCCGCGGGCCCGGGGCGGGCGGGCGGGAGGCAGCGCGGTGCTCACTCACCATTTGGGAGAAGAGGCCGAGGTCGGCGGTGTAGGGCAGGAAGGCGCTGTAGCTGGGGGCGCTGTAGGGGCTGGCGTACATGCCCAGCACCGAGGTGACAGCGGCCGAGCCGCTGCCCAGCTCGGCGCCCGCGGGCCGGCCCGAGGCGGCGGCGGCGGCGGCGGCGGCTGCGGCGGCGGCGGCCAGCACCCCGGGCCGGTCGCTCCCGTACACTGCCTGGCTGGCGCTGAGATACTGCGGGTAGCCCAGCTGGGGGAAGGACATCTCCGGGGCGCGGGCACAGCGGCGGCGGCACTGGCGGCGGCGGCAGAAGCGGCAGAAATAAAAAATAAAAGGGGGTGGGGGGGAAGGAATTATACCCAAAAAAAAAAAAAAAAAAGGGGGAGGAGGGAGCCTGAACAGCCGGGGAGGGGAGCGGAACAAACCCGGGCTTCTCTGGATCTCTCTCTGTCTCTGTCTCTCTCTCTCTTTTTCCTTCCCCCCTCTCTCTTTACTGGAGTCAGGCAGGGCGAGAGAACAGAAATCGAGCCGATAATTTTCTTTTTTCGTTCTGATTTCTTTCTGTCAGAGATATATTGCAACCTAGGTATGGAGGAGGAGGAGTGTGGAAGGATTCAGTGGGGTGTCTTTCCTCAAATCTCGGCTCTTCTGTGCTCCTAAATCCCTTAGATGTGATCTGATCAACAATTGAGCTCCAACTGATGTGTCTGCCCTTAGGTCCTAGGCTGATCTTTCAGATACAATTTGAAGTTGATGTTTTGATTGGCACCCACTTGAGCTGCAAGCGCCGCCCCGCGCCCCCCCGCCCCCCCGCCGCAGCACGTGGTGCACAGCCCAGCCTGGGCCACTTTCCTCGGAGCCCGAGTGTGCGTGTGCGTGTGTGTGTGTGTGCGCGTGTCCGCGCAGCTGCTGTGCTGTGCTGTGTGTGTATTTAATGTTTAGCAATGGGCTCCTTTCAGAAAAGCCCCCACTGCTGTATGACAACCTGTCTACACGATTTTACAGCTGTCCAACATTGGGGTTTTGCTGTTTCGCAGCCTTAGTGTGTCCCCTTTTAACAAAAACAACTGTGTTGCTGGTTTTTTCCACCTTTAACATTGAGTCCCCCTTGTCGTCGTTGGACTCAGGAACAAACAAGAGTGGCCGGGAGAGGAAAAGGGGGCTTTGCAGCCAGGCGACTTGTAACAATTTACCACTAAAAAAAAAAAAAAAAAAAAAGAGGCATATAAATAAATAAATAAATAAATGCGGTCTATCTATCTATAGCAACCCACAAACGCCACACACACACGAACACACACACACACACACACACAACTTTGCTGAAAGTCAAAAGGCTCCTAGCAGTTCTTCCCAGAAGAATCTTTAGTTAAAAAAAGAAGACCCGCAGCCATCTCCCCCCCGCCGCCGCCCTTTCTCCTCCTCATGCCCTGCCGACCGATTGACACTCAGGGACAATTATCAGAGGCATTGCGACAGTCCTCGCAATATTAGCAATAAATAACCCCGCAAATCGACAGAGGCGACACGTATGCCGAGGGGCAGAGAAGACCCCAGCCCTCGCCCCCGAGCGGGGGGGGGGCTGGGGTCGTTCTGGATTGTCAAAACTTCCATCCTCCCGTTTCAGCGGGGACCAAAGGAAACGCATGGGGGGGGGGGGGGCGGTGGGGCGAAAGGACCAAAACGGGTTGTTGCCACTATCGTCATTAACAGCAATGATGAGAGGAAGGGATTTTTCTCCCTTCTTCTTCCCCTTTTCCCCTTGCAGCGGGGTGGAAGGTGCAACGGGAGACAAAGGACCCCTCTGCGAGGGACCGAGGGACTCGGCCGCCTTGAAGGAGATGAGTTGTCACCGCTGTGACCTGCCCGCGTTGTTGCCCGTTTCCTCGACGTGGCGGGGGCTCGCCCGTACCCCGGCGGGGCTGCAGAGCCTCGCACCGCCCGGCCGGCACCGCAAACTTTCCTTTTCCTACCGCTGCCGGGGCCCTCCCAGCCCCCCCGCTGGGGGAAAATGGGAGCGGGGGGGGGCGACGGGCCGAGGGCTGGGCGTTTCTTGCCCCGACCCTCCCAGCCCCAGCGGGACTGCCCGGGGGCCGCGCTGCCCCACGAGTCCGGCCCGCAGCCCGCGGCGGGGCTGGCGCTCCCGCTCCGCGGGCGCGGGGAGGGCACCGCGGGGCGCTGCCGCCCCCTCGGCCGGCCCCAGCGGAGCGGCCCCGCGGAGGGGCGCGGAGCGGCCGCCGCCAGCCCAGCCCTCGCCGCCGCCGTCCCCGCCGCCCGGGAGCTCCCTCTTTGTGCTGAAGGGGCGGACGGGCCGCCGAGCTCTTCCTCAAGGGACGGCGCGGCGCGGCACGGCACGGAGGGGGCCGCAGACGCGAAGGGCCGCTGCTTTTCGGGATGCAAGTGTTTGGAGGGGGCGGGAGGAGGGGAAGGAAGAAGGCAGGGGGGGCACGGGTGTCTCTCTCCTTCTCCCGAGCCCAGGGCGAGAGCCAGCGCCTAAGGTCCGCGCCCCTCCGCGGGGCTTCGCGCCCCCTCTCCGAGCTTGCAGCCGCGGGTTCAGCCCGGCACCGCCGGTCCCGCCGGGGAGCGGAGGGAGATGCCTCCCCGCCTGCAAACGCCCCTGCGGGGTGTCTCTAACCCCGGCCAGCCCTTCCCTCCCCGCGCTCCAGGAAACCGCTCCGTCTCAGAGTTGGTTAAACTTCCTTCCCCCATCAGTTGGAAACAGCGAGCTTTCCCCTTCCTATGTCTAACAGGGAGAGGAGGACCTTCCCCCCCCAACCCCCGCTCCAAAATCTCACCCTCAAAGCAGGAGAGCGACCCTCAGACAAAAATGCACGGCCGTAACAAAGCTGAGTGGGGCTTGAAAATTGCAGCGGTGTTTTGCGAATGGAAGTGTCACATTACAAGGGCTGCAGGTAAATAAAGGTGGGATAAGGCACCGACGCTGCCGAAATCTTCTTAGCGCTTTAGATCTGGGTGGAATGTGTATCCAGAAAAGGTTTCCACTTGGAGGCTTAAGAAATGTGAGTCATCCCCTCCCCCACCCGCCCCCATCCTGCTAAGATCGGTTCAGGGGAAAAGAGAAAAAAAAAAAAAAAGGGGGAAAAAAAAAACTTGCTTGCTTTTCTATTAGCCCAGCATCTTTTCGGGGCGAACTTTGCTATTCTTCACCTTGCGTGGAAATAGAGAAAAAAAATACAAAGTGCAGGTTACCTGTAACGGTGATGGGGGCGGGGGGAGAAGAAACAGGACAAAAAATATGAAGGAAAAAAAAGAAAATAAATAAAGAAAGAAAGGAAGGAAGGAAGAAACCCGCCGAGGACGGGGAAAGTTGCAAGACCGGGAGGAGAGCTTTGTTTCTCATCTGCAAAGTTCCCGGCGCAAGGATGAGCAGGGTCCTGCGAACGCCATTAATTATGCACAATTCTGATCAGTAAATGCCAATCCCTCACCACGCGATTCCTGCTCCTACATTGGACATTGCCCATTTTTCTGACGGTTTATTAAGTCACTTTAGTAGGCAACCTTTCAAAGCCCTTTTTAATTTTTTTTTCCCCCTTGTGCAAGTAAGCTGGGACCAGAGCTGCTACACTAAGCTACTTAGCTTGAAAATCAGTTTAGTGAGGGTCTGGGAGATTCTGGGTTTATTTCCCCCCCATACAAGACCTATAGCAGGAGCTTAATAACAAAAGTGCGAAAAGAACGAAACTGTACGGAAAATTACAAACATCAGCAGCAGCTGCCAGAAGCACCAGGAAAATCTTTCCCTAAACCTAAGACCTAAACAGTCAAAAAGGTTGGTGTGATCAACCCCCCTGTCCATAAACTAGCTTGGAATTGTTAAGAGATGGAATAAAATACTGTTTTCCAAAAAAAAGTAATTTTAAACATAATTCCGAAAAAAACCCCTCTTCTTTTTACTCTTCTTTTTTTTTTTTCCCCCTGAGATCTGTATTTTAGTTGCTCGAATGTCTCCTTAACTTTCGGCAAAACCTAACAAAAAGGAGTGCCGTGCCAACTCATTAGCCGAAGAGCGTTTTTAAAGACGATAAACAGTCACGTAGCAAAAAAGGATTTGAGCTCAGAGTGAAAAGCAGAGTCACCTTCCCGTTGGAGAGCGGATGCACATCTGAAAACAGGCGGGAGAGAAATATATAGCAGCGCTGGGTATAATGTGCTTATACCTAAGGTAATCGCTTAAAATAAATTGTATACTATTTAAGGCAAATCGACCTAAATGGCCACGCTCAAATAATTCAAAGATCATTGGGCAGATAAACTTCTCCTTAAAGAGCCTTTCTGGAGAAGGAGTTTGCTAAGACAGGGTGATCCTTCCAGTTTCTTACGGCAATGCATCCACTGCCAAGAGATTTTCTCTTTATTATTAACAAATCAGTTTAGATAGGGGTCCGATAAGAAATGCAAATCCAGACATAGGGGTCGCTGCTTGGCCGAATTTTAACTGAAGGCTGGTTCTGCAGGAGTTGACTAAAGGGTATGTTTGCGAAGAGGATATGTGAAGCTTTAACACTGACTCTACTAAAAAAAATGAAGTCAGTGTTATTGATCTGCTCCAGATGTCCTAAGAGTGGATATTGCAGTGCTGGGAATCCGCACCAAATATCTGAGGGCACTGATGGTAATCAGCGCAACACATCAGCCAGGGGGGACTGGCAATTGTGATAACCTGCTGCAAATGTGCAGGGCTGGAGATGGCAGTGATAAACCGCTGAAAATATCTTCAAATGGAGATGACAGAGATGTTGAAAGGAGACACCTAACTATGGGGAGAATAGGATACTAAGCAGAGCACAATCTGAGAGTGGAGTTCAGATATTTACTAGTCGACGGTTCCCCCGTGTAATTTCCACAGTGATACACGCGTTTGTGCGCCGTCTCTGCATGCAGATACAGGCGCGTATGGACCTGTTAGTAAAATTCGGGGTTTATGCGGCGTTGATAATAAGATCTACCAAAAGAAAGGGAGCCTTAATCGCTAAAGCGCCTTGTTTGTGGCTTGAGAAGAAAAGTTTTCATTTAATTCTCTGACTGCTTTGAAACATCCCGGTAACGATTTCTTTTGCAAATCCTCTCTTGATTTTCAGCTCGCACCGGTAATAGACGAAGAAATTTAAGATGCTCTATTCAGTTAATAGTCTGTTTCAGTTTTCTTTCCTGTGGAAAGAACGTGCGGGGGAGGAGGAGGGGGGGAGTGCCAAAAAATAGATTATCCGTATGTTGCTAATTTTCTGACTGTTCTCAGCAGGTAGTTTCACTGCCTTTTTTTCCCTCGCTGCCTTTTTTATGTGTAAGTTTAAAATAACTCTACCATGTTAAGTATCAATCCTATACATTTTAATGATACATCTGTGCAGGACTGAATCCATTAATTTAATATATCTCGCCTAGATTCTAATTATGCACCGACTGTCGACTATTTGGACCAGTTGACTGACTTTTCATTAAGTGTATGATGTCTGATTTAGCACGGGACCGTGTTTCATTTGACGACGTGTCCCTTTTTGGGGTGCCGGCAGGACGGCCGGGGCTCGGCAGGACCCCGGCGTTGGTTTCCTGCCGCTGGTCACCCGCTGCCAGGCCCCGTCGCCTCCGCGCGTCCGTCCGGAGCGCTTCTCATCAGCCCTGATTTATGAGCCTTGTTAAACACTCATTATTACTTTGCACCTTTTTTCCAGCAGGGTCTGGGAAACAACCCCACTTTGTGACAACAGGGCATGTGTCAAACAATTATAGGCGGAGAGGTGATGTAGCTCTGGAGCGCCAGATCCGCCCCCCCCCCCCCCCCCTTCACGCCAACCCGAGAAACATTTCTGTTTAAAAAAAGGTAAAAGAACAAACAAACAAACAAACAAAAAAGAACAACAACAACAAAATATGTCACTTTCTTTTTGTAAATTTAATTTACAGTAACAGCAGCCTTCAGACCTCTGACCGTGCAAACGAATGGTTTGGTTTGTCCAAATAAACACAAAGTTGCAGTCAGGGATACCTGGTCGATTCCCTACGTGTGAACATGTACATATCCATAGCATAGGTAGTACAGGAAGGACTCCAAGTCTGTGCAGCTACAGTGTTTGACTGTACCAAAGGTAACAGCTAATAAGGCGTTTACAAAGATTATGTTATTCAGAGAGAGAACATTAAAAAAAAGAAAATATGGTCATATCCCTCTCTCTCTCTCTTTTCTCTTTTAAAGTAAATTAAGATTTTTTTTTTTTTTTGCCCCGATAACCCTGGTGGTGACTTTTTATTAATCCTTTATCAGTCCACCTCAGTTGCAACTTACATTTATTTCTGATAGCAATGCGAATGCACAGATGCTCTCTTCCTTGGCGCTTTTGCAAATGACTTGTAAAGCCATGCACACAGGCCTATATGAACAAGCACACAAACCTATAGAATGAATCATCTGCCTCTCTCTGTATCTATCTGTCCATCTGTCTGTCTACCTATCTATGAATATTTTATGGGTCTGAACTTAATTAACAAAATAATTTCCATTTTGTCTCCAAAATGATCAACAGCAATTATGTGAGATTTTTAAGGTTTATAATTTTATGTCACCAGACTGTTGCTTGGGGGCAGAGGCACAATTGCCGTGCCAGCTGCAGTTGTATTTATTTGTTTTTCTGTCTTGTTCCTGTAGGGCTGCATTATGCAGTTTTTAATTAGTTTGTGTTTGTATTTCACCCGTCCCAAATCAATGCCATCCTGGAGCAATGCAATGTAAATTCCTGCAGTACAGGTGTAGCTGCTAGCTCTGGAACACTAGGAAACTCATGTCTTACAAATGAAAGCAGTGAATGCCATTCAGCCAAACTGTCAGCTTTAAACAGCCAAGAGGAAGGAGATCAAAGCAGAGAGCAGGAACTTCTACTCTCCAGATTAGTCTTTATGGTTTGAACGCCTAATGCTATTAGAGGGAACCAGGACATATAGCACATTGTTGGCTACAAAGTTACTTCTAATTTTGCTAAAGTCCTGCCTTATTTTGGCCAATGTAAGCCTTCAGAGCATTTCAGGATGCACTGTTTCCTTTGAGGCCTAGTAGCTACTCGTCTGAAATTATGCAGAACTAATACCTTCAGAGACACATTTCTGTTTGTGCACATATTTATATAACTTATCGCCTTTTGAAAGATAATTTTGATTTCCTCCTAGGTTCCACAAAGTCTTTTAATAGAACTTGCAGCAATAAAACCTGAAATTCTAGTATCTCCAGACATGAAAAGTCCCTTTATGTTGTGTTTGGTGTCTCTTCTTTCTTGAAATGACCTCTGTACAGTGGTGTATAAATCTATTATTCCAGTCACTGGGGAATTCTTTTAAAGCTTTCTTTTTTTGTCGGGAATAAGAGATCGTTCATCTTTAAATAGGCCACATAGAAATTATGATTCAACAGCAGTGTATATTTAATTAGAGTAATCTCACTTGAATTTAATTACCTAATGAATTATTTGTTTAAAAGGTAAAAAGGCTTGTTTGCCAAGTACAGTGCAACCCACTGATAAGAACTTCCGTTATAAGCACATTAATATTTTAAAAAAACATTTTATGGTTTTATATTTTAACTCTTTGGTTCTGCCAGCCGTCGGTGGGCACGCCGAGCCCGCTTCGATCAGGGCTCCGACCCCGTCCCTTCGACTCCCCGGAGACCCCCCCGCAGCCCGCCGCCGTCGCCTCGCGTAAGTAACGCGGCCCACCGCGCCGCCCCGCGCCGCGGCAGGCGGGGAGGCGGCTGCGGAGGGAGAGACGGGACCCGGGCGGCTTCGCCGGGGGAATTTCGAGGCGAAATGCCGGCGCCGGCGCCACTCGGCAAGCGGCGGCGAGGCCGCCCGGCTGCCGTCGGGAGCGGGGCTGCGCGCCGCTCCGCGCCCTGCGCACCGCCGGGAGCCGCCGGGCGCGGAGCTGCTCCCCGGGGCTCCTGTCCCCTCCCCGCAGCGCCGTGCCTGGAAGAGGTCCTGGCCGGGAAGGTGTCAGAGCGCGGAGCGTCAGGCTACCAAGCAGTCATCTTCTTTCTTTTCTTTTTTTTTTTCTTTCTCCCTCCCTTTCCCCCCAGTCTTGTGGACAGTGCAGCTAATGACAGTCCTTTGATTATTTATGATTCTTCAGGCAAGACAACAAAAACTGACCAGCCTCTACCCTTGACCTTTCTCCTCGGTTCCCAAGTTTTCCTGCTACCGCATTGTTTGTTTCCAAGATACAACGCACACAGCGCTGAACTGCAACACTTGTCAGAAGATTCGTCTGAAAGCACCATAGCTCGGGGATTAGCCGCCTAAAAAAAAAAAAAAAAGCAGGCTTTTTTTTCTTATGCAATAGTGGGAAGCTCTGCTTGATGTAGTCTACTGACCTGCTGCAGAAAAAGTAGATCCAAAAAAATTCCTTTTTTTTGTTTGTTTGTTTGCCTTCTTCTGCGCTGGGAACTCTTCTATAGCGTTTGGGAATGAGAACTCTCGAAGGTACCACTGTGCGGCTACCTGTCGCTCGGACCGAGAACTTTCCGTCTGTCCTCCTGCCTTCCCCCGAACACAACGAGGCCATGGCCAAGGCCTGAACCGGAGGGCGGGGAGCAGCGAGGGGTCGGACCGACCTCTCCCTCCCCCCCCCGCAGTGATGTTCTGGCACCACGCAGGAAGCCCGATGGCTGTCAGCATAGGGAACAGGCGTTAAACCCTGTCTCTGGAGGTGGCGAAGGTGATCAGGGGATGCCAAACATGAGGGGGTATTTCTCCCTTTTACCTACCAAACATTTCTGCCTGGGAAGCACCAGCAAGAGGGAAAAGGGAGCGTGTGTATACTTAAGCCGCGGGCAGGGAGGGTGACAGAAGAAGCAAGCTTAAAATTAAGCTTCAATAACGTTGAGGCATCAGTTTGGGCCAAAGCCGTGCTTGGGAGTCCCTAGTAGGTGGCACTGAAGCCCCCACTCGGGCAGTCCTGCAGCGAAGGACCGCACCACTAATTAGCCCGTGGGTGCACAGACATACCGCACACGCAGAGGCAGAGCCGGAGAGGTACCCGCAGTTCAAAACACCAAACCCGCCTGCTCCCCCGCTCCCCCTTCGCCCCCGGCGGCCAGGTAGGAGGTAACCCGCCGGTCGCCCCGCGGAGGTGGCGGGGGCTGCCAGCCGCCGCAGCCCCCCCTGCCGCCGGGCGAAGGTGCGCGGCTCCCGCCCACCCCCCGGCCCCGCTCCTGCGGCCCTTTCGACGCCGGCGTTTGAAACGAAGATGGCCTGGCCACGGTTTCCACAACAGTTGGCTGCTTTGCTGCAGACATGCCCGCTCAAGTCCTCAGACGCTTGCAGGGCAGCTTTGCGCAGCGCTTAATTACCCCCCAGCGCAGCTGGGCTCGGCCCCAGCCGCAGCGGTGGTGGGGAAGCCCGGAGAGCCCCTCTGGGACTGCAAAGGCAAGGCGCGGTGGTCTGGGGATGTGCTGGGCGTCAGGCAGGAAAGGAGTGGCGGAGGCGAGCCTCAGTCCTTGCCCTTCTCCGTCTTCTCCATTTCAGGGCGGGGATCCTCATTTTTTTTTTTTCCCCCAAGATTTTTGGAGGTCTGCTGAAGAGAAGCAGCTTAATGCACAGGTTGCACACGCTCCTGACACCGTGGCAGCAGTGGAGCTCACCTGCTCACCAGCACCTCAACTCCTGTTTCTTGGTGCCAGAAGTGTTTGGGTCTGATGTCTATTTCACACTTGCAGGTAAATATGCCAGGTCCCGAAGCCAAGAGTAGCCCCGGGTCTGTTACAGTGAGAATGGCATATTGACTTTGGAAAACCTCAAACTTCACAATTACATAAAAAATGTTTAAGACATTCAAAGCTGAAGCTGTAGTCATTTTCACATCTTTCAGCAAAATTATCACAGTATCTCACTGTTTAGAGGCACATAAATATGTTGGTGTCCTCTACTATGCATCAGTTGCACACAGTATTATTAGAATCAACTGGCAACTCCACTGAAATGTTTGTAATGACGTTAAGATATTACGGGAGTTACAGATCTGTAGGCCTGGCGTTTTAATGCTTGAGGGCCTATGCTTTTCTTAAAGTTATGAGTGCAGTTGTCACAGCATATCTACATAATGTAGTTTACACTGTTAATTTTGATAACGAAATACATATATTAACAGATCATATTTGTCTGTGTGTTTTTATTCTTACCCCCTTTGGAAGAGGTATGTATTTCCACTGTATTATTACTGATAAAGTACAGCTGTATAATTTCAATCATGTAGTTATGGTAGGACAAAATACTAAATAAATCTTAGACTAGAACTTGTTGAATTAAAATTCCTCACAAAAGCTCCTCAGTTTCTTCTTAATACTCTATAAACAGTATAATTTACAATGTCATTCTATCTCTTCTATAGCTTTCTTCTGACCCTTCAGCATTAGTAGCAGTTGGTGTATTTTCTTTCTTTGCTTTCTTTTTTCTTAGTTGTATAGTCACTCTTTTTGCTAATGTAATTGACTTATGTATCCATTGATGTGTGCTGCATTTTAATGATGACTTTTTGTTTTATCCAATAATACTTTTTAATAAGATTGTTTGAATCATATTTTAAGGACAGGTGTAAACTGTTGCTTTGGTTTTTAATGCCCAGTGTAGACCTGGGCAAGATTTTTGCCTGTGAACAGATTTGCACTCAAATCAGACTGTACATTTATATGCATTTATACACTTACATACATTTTCAACCTGACTTTAGGCTTACTAAATTGTAATTAGCTTCCCTATTCTGCTTCTTTCCTCTACATTAATGTGCTGAAGTCCATGAGGCCCTTACCTCTTTTGTGTTTGTTCTTTCTAGTAACACAAGAGTATATTTGAATGGCAACACAATTTGAGCTTGGCCTGTATGAAACAGCACTAGTCCATCGAAAGCATTGCATCAGGGTAACAGTGAGACCAGAAATAAAGTGGATTTAAAAAAAAATAGTAATTAAATTAAAATACTTCTACTGAAACACAATATTATGAGAAAATCCTTCATATGTGCTGCTTAGAACAAATATTGACTGGCAGACTAATGATATAGTCTTTCTGAACAAGAAAGTGAAGAAAAACTGAATTATTGGTCTGGATGCTGTAAGAAACAGGAAACTAGACTGTTCAAATTTTTTTAGGACTGGGTCTTCGTGGTAGTTAAATCACTGTGGCGAAGAGTAGAACTTAGTGTGCAGTCATGAGCTGTATCACTGTACTGTGCAAAGTAGCACTGATTTTATTTTATTGATTCTCTGCAGTTTCCCCCCCCGCCCCCAAACTGCTGTTCCCTATCTCATATGTTTCACTTTACTTACACATGGTACTTCCCTGCCAAAGATGGCAATTTTTAGGATTTTGCCTGGGGTTGAGAACACTCAAACAATAATGATAATATCACATCCACTGTTAATTTTTCATGCATAACTAGACTGCTTCAATTTACAAGACATTTTTATAGAATATGGATAGATATATTTTTCTTTTTTTTTTCCATGTGTATTCTACCATTTCCTCATATGTTTTGCATTGTTCAGAGACAAGATAAATTTTAGAAGTCTAAGTCATGATGTTCAGAGACTTACAGACATTATTAAGAACAGTAAGGAATTATGAGCATTTATAAACACAACAGGCCCAAATTAAGACCCTCAGTTCAGCAGCTGGAAGCTTTTTGGGGTTAATTACTACACACAAAGAGAAAACATGCAAGAAACTATGTACTCAATATATTCTGCACCCTCAAGTTAAAGAGATTTCCAATGGGGTAAAATATTGGTTAGCTTGAGTATAGATAGTGGAACCTGAATTGAAGTTTTTTATTGTGTTCTCCTATGTCCGTAAGTTCAAATATTTAACACCTGCTTTTTGAATGCCACGGGATACTCAAATGAAGTCAGATACAAAATAAATCTAAGCTGAGCAGATGTTTTGAAGGCAAAGAAAGTAAAAGGCCATACCCTGCATAACTGGGCTGATAGTGGGCAGGGAAATACTTGCTTTTCTGTTTCACCTTTTATTTCTTTCCCCAGCTTTTCCATGAGAGTCAGAGAGTTAGACAACAACATGGTCATTCAGTAGTTCACAGGTGTTTTTTCTCTCTCACCTTGTCTCAGGCCAACAAGTGCAAGCATTTGCAGTAGTTCATACTGTGCTGGCATCACTGCTGTAATTGCACTAACCCAGAACACTGTTGCCATAAACATTTCTATACTAACCTTAATAATTCTAATACTTCGTTGAAGCAGTCTTGATGCAGTTGCATTGATGTAGTAGATACTGCCAGCGTAACTCACAATAATCTTGCAATCCTTACAAAGCCTGCTCTGTGCAATTTCCTTCTACTTCACATTATTTACTTGGTCTAAACTACTTGCTGTTTCATATAGTGATGAATACCAGTTCATTTAGTTCAAATAAAATAATCTCTTCAGATATTGATTGGTGCTCTGACTAATCCCCACTTCATGAGCCCATCTTGGGACCTGTTGGGAAGTTGTCCCATGATGCAGTGCTACTGCATGGCTGAACAAACTTCTGTGTTAATATAACAAATTTCCACCTACACAGACGTTTGCTGTGGATTTCTTACTTTGTGACAAGTTTACACACTCTTTAAAACCATGATAAGCTCTACGGGTATAAAAAGGACTTTTCTAGTAGAAACTGGAGAATTCAGTGGAAAAGAGTGGTCAAGAGTCTTTGACATCTCAGTTCCACTGTTGTTTTGTTTGCTTGTTTGCTTTTGTGTGAGTTTTTGTGACTGCAGCACTGCCTTGAAGTCCTGGGAGCAGGACACCCGAATTATTCTCATTTGATAGGGCACAGAAGCAGTAGAATAGCCTTTCTTGGAGGGGAAAGAACAACTCAGTGTTGAGAAGGCTGTTGGACCCTCATATATCCCTGACCAACAGAGCTGTTAATAAAGTCAGTATGCTGGCATATAAAACTTGGATTCTACAAGTTACTTTATTTTGGGTGCCAGTCTTTCTTTCCTAACTCAGTATACTTTATTTTTCATTATTCTTTTTTAGATCTTCTCATCTTGCTTTCTTATCCTTTGCCCATTCATTGCCACTTATTTTCTTTCGTCTCCATCTCCCATCTTCCATGTTCCTATTTATCCATCTCCCCTGGCTCAGTCTTGTCAGCTCCATGTTTGACCCTACATTAAAACCACTCTTGCTCTTTCAGTTGTTTTTATTAAAAGCAACATCTCTATATTCTTCATGTTTATCTGTACTTGGTAGTTGATAAGGATTTCAGAGAAGGGATTGTCTTTCTGCATGTTTATATACCTCTTACTCCATCTGAGACCCTAAAGCCCAAGCAATAATAACAAAAAATCATCAGTTTTCCACTGATGTGCCTACTCTGCTTAAAAATGGTAAGTTCAAGCAATTAGGGACTTAGGTGACTCCTCATGTAACTATGGTTGTGTGACTAATTATGCTACCCTTTTCACTTCACTAAAACACTTGAAAGAGCATGTATGTATGCAAGAGTGAAAAACATTTCTGGATTTGTTTGCTTTTGTGTTCCTAACAGTTGCTTATTAATATGAACATGTTTTGGAGAAAAAATGGTGGCCTGTGGATGCATTCTGACCTTCAGCCAGAGTTGATATCAAGTAACTTTACAGTTTGGCATCTGACTGCTCACAGTGCTAGAAAAGCGTGTTGGTGTATGTGCACTTAAACTGCACGTCATGCTCTGTGCATGTAGTACTTGTACTGCTTCCCCAATAGTAAGGTAGTTAATTCATACACATACAATTTTGAACACTTTTTTTGTATGACTGCTACTTTCTAGCCTTACTTGACATTTATTTATGGGCAAGAGTAGAAATGAAGGAATGAATGTAAGAAAGGAAATAAAAAGCATTTAAAAGCACCTAAAGGATTACTTTAGCTAGCTGGACAAGTCCATGGGACAAGTGAGGATGCAGCCAAGGACATGGAGAGGTAGATGAAGACACTGCAAGGGCCACTTTCCAGTTCAGGATCTGAACCTGAGAAGTGAACTTCAAGATGGATGGACTACTGGTTAGCCTGTGAGACTCCACGGGTGATCATGGTACAAAGTCCTTCTGGGGGAGTTACTGGTGGGGTCCCTCAGTAGTTCATGTAGGAACCCATACTGTTGCTTATTAACCTAGGAGCTAGGATAGCGTGTACCCTTAGCAAGTTTGCAGATCATACAACATTGGGTGGGAGTGGCTCTTTCACTGGAGGGCAGGCTGTTATTCAGAAGGACATTGATAGGCTGGAGAAAGAGTTCAGCAGGAATCTTAGGAGGTTCAGCATAGGTGAATGCTGAGTCCTGGCCCTGGTCTGGGAAGACATCCTGCTTCCATCCAGGCTTGGCATCAACTGGTTGAAAAGCAATTTTGTGAGAAAGGACCCGAGGTCCCCAATGGACAACAGATGAAACACGAGCCAGCAATGAGCAGCAGTTGCAGTGAAGAAGACCAGCTGCATACTGGGCAGTAATAGTGTTTGTGTAGCCGGTAGGAAGTAAGTAATTATTCTCATCTCTTTAGCACTTGTGAGACTCCATATGAAGGACTCAGTCCATTTTTGAGCTTTCCAGTGCAAGACAGGTATTGGCATGCTGCATTCAGTGTAGTGGAGGGCTACCAAGATGATTAGAAGCCTAGAGCGCATGACGAGGAGAGGCTGGGAGAGTTGTGTTTGTTCAGCCAAGAAGAACAGGCTAACGAAGGATCTTCTTGCTGCCTTCAGGTACTTATTGGTAAAGTGTAAAAAAGGTAGAAATAGGGTCTTGTTAGAGGTGGCAGGATGAGAAGCAGAAGACACAGTTTTTTATATGGGAAATTATGATTAGACACTAAAAAAAAGGAAAAGAAAAAAAAAAAGGCAAGCCATAAGTGCCCAGAGAGTCTCTGGACTCACCATCCTTGAAGATATTAAAAACTGAACTGGACAAGGCCCAGAGGAATCTGATGTATTTGGACCTGCTTTGAGAGGAGGATAGAACTAAATGACCTCCTTTCCAACCAAAGCTATTTTATAATTTTGTAGCAGGTAGACCCACAGCACTGTAAGACTGGAGTTAACATCCCTGCCCACGTTACAGGGCGATTTGGGGCAGTCTACAAAATATGTGGCAATAATGCATGTGGCTCTAATGCATCAGTTGTATTGACTACAGATACATTTATTTCACAGCTTTGAACTCTCATCAGAATGCACTGTGTGACAGCACTGATACTTCTCTCTCTTATGGGTGTATAGCACAGCTTACACATAGCCATGGTAGCTAATAAGATGCTGTCTCATACAGTGAACAAGCCATATTAGCAAGCTAGAGAGGTCTGGCAAGTGCTGTGCCATCTTTATCAGAAAGCCATTTCTGTGTCCAGGAAAGAGTGGAGAGGAGGAAGAAAAGAGTAAGAAAGACCTAAGGAATGGTCATCCAGTTGATTAACTGACTTTCTGACCCAGCTGTTGCTTTAATGGCCTGCTCCAGGGGACATACAAGAAGTAGACTTGCATGTAAATGTGTAGGAAAGCACTGTGAGAAAGTAGAGCCACCAGTTATTATCATGTACTATACTTCTGAGGATAATTTCTCTGAGTACACAAGTAAGGGTACTTCCTAGCTGAAGAGCTTTTGTCTATGGCCAGGCTAAGACGATTTGGCTTTCTTGGCTTGTGACGTCCCAGGAGAGTCTCTTGGCCCATTCCAAGATTAAGATCCTTTGTCATTTGTTACAAAATAACAAAGAGCAAAGTCACTGAATGTAAAGTGCATGGGAGGGGGAAGAAGGAATGGCTTTAAATGGGTTTTGTAGTGTTGAAATGGAAGTGTTCTCTGACCTTTCTTAATCCTAATTATTGTTTATGAAAGAACGAGTGCTGCTAAATAGAAGATATACTCTTAATTGTGGAATTAACCATAATTACATGCCATTCTGAAATATTTCATAATTTTGTAATTGCTTAAAGTGTTGGTATTTAGTGAACATAATTTACAGTAATTCCTTTCTTCTTTCTTTGTCTAACCAATAATCATCTTTGTAATAGGTAATAGAATCGTGAACTGAACAAAACTGTACACGTAAGTGTTCAAAACATTTCTATTTGTCTTTTGTTTCAGCAGGAATCCAAAACAAAGTTAATCTGATCAACGGGGATCAATAGAAAAGTGAGTGAAGATTCTTATTTCTTTGAAGCCAGTGAAGGCAATGAAATAATCCTGCTAAACAATGAAGGCCTTTAATTCAGAGTCTCGAACACTGAAAGGCATTGTGAAGTGGGATTTGCAGTGTTTCTGGTTTTAATTTAAACTGTACAAGCAGGTGCAGTAATGGGAGGTGAATTACTCTATTACATTGTTGCAGTACTATAAGACAAAAACCACAGAAAAGTCCCAGAGCTGATTTATTAATGACTGGAATAGTAAAAAAGTCTTAGAAGAGCTTCTTTCTGTCTTACCCCCAGTTTTAATGTATCCATCTTCTTCCTTTCTTTGTGATTTCCTTAGGTCTACAAGCTGAAGGACAACTACGTACTTGGTACTTGGCACCTGTGTGAGCTGGCCACCTCTGGAAGCAATGCCAGCCAGTTCTTCAGCCTCCTGCTACTTGGTGCCTTCACCTGAAATGCCAATAGTGGACTGGGCTGAAGAGGGCCCTTCTGTGAATTTTGGTGGCTGAGGAACATATAGGACAATGTGGGATGGGTCCACCACTGTGAGTCACAGGTGGTTGGTTCATCAGGTGGGTAACACACAGCCAGCGGGGCAGGAACTTACCAGCCAGCACCCCGGCCCATCATTCCCGAGTGAGGGGAGCAGGGCAGACCCAGGGGTGGCAGTGGGGGTCAACTGAGAGTCCAGAACACTTGACATCACTTGGTGATGAGACAGGTCCAAGGAATGTAAGTTGGCAAAGCAGGATCTGGTCTGATGGCAGCAGCCAGGGTCCTACTCAGCCCAGTGACCATCAGAGAGGTCCCACAGTGAGGTGGCAGGTCTGAGGTCAAGCTGGGAAGTCAGCCCAGGGTCAGGGTCCAGTCCAGCAGAGTGCATGGCCGGGCACGGCTGTGATGGACCTGGAGACAGGCACACCTACAGCATAGCTTAGGCAGGGACTGATGGCTCCAGGCTGAACTGAGACAGGGCCCCTGGGCCATGGACAGGGGTGTGGGGGGCCACCCAGCCAGGGCTATTAAAGCCTATTAGTGCCCTTGGGGTCTTGATAAGCATATGGGACAGTGACTGATCACTAATCTGAGACCAGGAGTAACAGGTGGGTCTTTGCTGAAAGGTGCAGTACCGGACAGAAGACAGGATGCAAAGAGGGACCCTCTGGCTCATGCTAAGGCAGCAAACCAGGCTGGCCAAAGGAGAACATGAAGGACTCCAGTTATGCTGAAGCTGATGGCAGTGCTTTTATGGACAGCAGGAAGATGATGATTTCACTTTCTACATTCCTGTCTACCGCATAGGCTTGCAAAAATGCAGCATGCAGTAAGACCCCTGTTGTCAGTCACCATTAACTTGTTTGGAGTGAAAAGAGTGATTTCTTAGTAATCTTCTCCTGACTTCTTCTACCTCTTTTCCTGATTCCCTTACTTCATGTTCAGTTAGAGTCTAGTTGGCAAAGAAAATATTAATATTAAATATTTATCTTCAATATTTTTGGTTCCATATCTCTTACAGAAGGAAATGAGGATATATTGATTGTTCTCTATGCCTTGATATTTCACTTTTTCTGTCTGTCTTTCCGTTCCTTGTAATGTGAGAGGAAGTTCAACTTTTGAACCTTGGGTTAAAATGTTTGTCTTAGCCCTAGGCTGAACTTGCTGATTTTGATACTTTATGCTTTTGTTTGTAGAATGTAAGAAGGTATAGATGGGCAAAATCAGGCTTATTGTGGGTTCACAACTTTAATCATGATGACTGCAATCATTATGAGGATGATTTCAAATGTACTTAGTTCACATGTTGTCTTTGGGGCTTTCTGTCTACCTGCAAGAAAAAATACTGTCCTTCAACCCACCTACCTCCAGGAATTCAGGGACCCACAACCATCAAAGCTGTCACATAAGATTGGTTTCATGGCACTGGGGGGAGAGACATGATGCCAGAGTGCTGTTCTTATCTTCAAATAGCATCTCCCTGAATAAGGTCCCCTTTGTTTCAGGAGCCATGGGTGTGTTTTGTATGCACTGTTCATTTATTTTTTCAGTTGCATGTTCAGAGATAACAAGGGTTGCACTAATTGCCTAAATAAGATTTGGAATTTAACAAATTATATTGTTCAATAACATAATTTTCTTTGACAAAAACAACACAGGTAGTGCTTTCCTAGTCTGACAGCACTGGGAACTAAAGTTGATTCAGAAGTGCAAGAATGAGATTCTAATAGCATAAGAAAATAAAAAGTGCTATTTATCACTGTTTCAGAGTCATCAACTTGTTATTTTTATTGTTCTTCAGAATAATGGGATTTATTGAAGCAGTTTATCCTCAAGTCACATGATACATATTATGCATGAAGAATGAAGAGGATTCTAAGTAGCAAAACATAAAAAAGCACATTAAATTTAACAGAAATACACAGCAAGGAGAGCTACACTTTAAAAACTATGCTATTTCTATCTGGAACAAGCAGAAAACAAGTACATATGGAAAAGAAAAAGTTCAGTTATTAAAAACACACAAATCAAGATATTTGCATAGTTACTGCCGCGCTCAAATGAAAGAAGGTAATTATGTATATGAAAGGTTTTCAACAGCTGTCTTTAGAATCAAATAAAGAATTAGATAAACATGCTGGCTGCTATGCATCTGGGATATATACACCAACACTCAATATTCACAAATCGCTAAATAGTTGTTGGACACCTGAAGTTCTATTGATTACTAAAGCTCAATAATGTCTGAAAGACTTGTTCAAAAGAGCGGGCAAGCAAACAAGCAATTATATAGTATTGGGACTCGGCATACACAAAATTCCCTATGATAAGAGCAAACATTCTGACCAGATAAATAACCTTAGCTCAGTATGGCAGCAGCCATAACAGGAAACCTTTCAAATGGTGATTACATAAAATTAAGGATGATACAGTGAAAAAGAGTATTGTAAATCAGACAGCAGGGAACTTCAAGGATCACAAATCCTTGCCTAATATAAATTACAGCAATAAATTCTAGCATGGATTGTTTCTTTTATAACAATGGTTACCAAGAAAATAGGAATTGTGAGCTAAAATTCCAGGACATTTAAATCATGATAGTCCCTAGGAGTTTAATTGTTTTATTTAGTTTCCAGCTTGCTGAAAAGTGAACCCAAGCAATAGATATAAAACTATTTGATTGTATAAATTAATGTCTGTTTGCTTAGATTCTATGTTAAGTCAGCAAATAGCACTCTTAATGTAGTTATTATGGTAACTGGAAATAAATAGTTAACCTTATTCCTCCTCTCATAGATTTTTAGCATGACCCTAGTGACATACATTCATGTATCAAGAATTCCACTGAAAACTGGGGGAAGATACCAGTACAAAACTGGTGTGTGAGTCAGTCTCAGCACTTGGCAGAGGTGATTGTCCCCTGGATCTTCTCTTTATTACAAAATACTCAAAAAACAACTGCCTGAAAGATGAGAATAGTAATTTCAAAAAATTTATTTTAAGATTAACTCCCAGAGTGCTTTTCTTCTTGCTGGAGTTATTAGTCATCTCTCAGATGGCTTAACAGGGATGGTCATTGTACTGTAACCCTGGGCTCCGATCGTGGGGACATCCTTATGTCATAATTAGAGAAAAGATATTGCCTCAGAGAAAATTGTAATAAAAGCATGAACTGCTCTGGTTAGCATTAATCTATTTTGATATGAAGTGATCTGGCATCATGAGAAGCCAAAGATTTTCTTCATGTGGTTTACAAACAAAAGAAGAGCACTGCAAGACTACAGAAAAACACAACTTCAACAATGCTTTTAATTTGGCCTGGAGTTGACTCCATAATACCTGCAGGCAATCTCCTGCAATGCAAAATACCACTAGTGAATTGCGGTTCTCTGTAGAAGGCAGCTCATAATGGACGTTGGCTAGTCATCATGTCCTTATGACTAGTTAAATGCCACAGCAATGTTTTGCATAGATTAACCTGTGTTCCCATGTATTTCTGGTCAAATATTCCCAAAAGAAAAATTCTTATGTTGCACATAGTATGTTCCCATCTTTTGAGAATAGCCCCCTCAAAAAAGGCTAGATGAAAAATTTCATCTCTGTTCTTAGATTAAAATTTCACTGTCCTTAAAGTCTTCAACAGGTCCTGTTCAAAACTACAACTTCAACTCCATATCCAACTATGCGATGTGTTGAGTGGTAAACAGTTTCTGTAGTTTCCCCACAGAATGATAATGGTTTGGGACCAGTCTGTGACTACTCTGTTCAAAGACAAATGAGAATGACAGGTGTACAATTACATAGTGTCATCTGATGCCACTGACTGTGTGATATAGCTGATTATCTGTGCACATAGATTATACATAGATGATGCCCCTGAATTGTTCTGCAGTTCTTCAAGAAACTGTAAGTGAAGATTTGGACCCATTATTTATGGGCCTTGAGTACTTCCCCAAGATATGCTATTATATATCTTATTCAACATACTTTGGGGCTTCAGCTAAAGTGGAGCTGTTCCTGGAATAAGATAGAAGCATCAGTACTAGCTCTAATGCCTTTGCTGTTAGGCAAGAAGGAAGCGTAATTTCTGCGACTCATGGGATTGCCTTATACAGGACTGGTTGTACCGGAACTTGTCGCTGAGCAGTGGTGTACAAGGAAATCTCTCAGAAGACCCACAGTTATGGCTTTCAATACATCTTCTGTTTAGATGATGGCAACGTTGTCTGATACTAAGGGCACGTAAAAAACTAATCTCTTATTTTCCTTTTATATGGTTGGAGCTAATGAACGTGTTAGGAGGTGAGCAATTTCTTTGCAGAGAGTTTGTTGTTTAGTTCCATTACATCAATAAGAAATGAGGTATTAAAATATATTAGAAGATAAATATGACATTTTTTCCCTCTGTTTTTCTAGTGTGCTTTGCCTTCACTGTGTCTGTCATTCAGGCAGCAAAGACTTCATGGTCTAGAAAGTGGCTTTTTGTATTGTCAGTGTCTAAGAAATAGTAAGGTATGAGCATAGAGATTAAATTAATATGAAATTTTAAATATTGTATTTAGGATGGTGGAACTGTACCACATGTTCTGCAATAAATTAGTAATTTATATTCCATTTACCTATTACAATTCCTGGAATGCACTTCCACCAATTCTTGTATTTTTTCTATCATACACTTCAGGTCAGGGCCTTGACAAAAGAGAATTAGGTATTGCACTGCTGGATAGTCTCTTCTTTTCACAAACCAAGGAATTATATTTCTAATAAGTCCTCAAGTGAACTTGCGATACTGAATTCTGCTAGCTACCTTTGACTTCTGTGTTTTCACCAAGGAATTGTGGAGAAAAAATGGAAGCACATCCTCTTCAAATCCCTGCTCTGTGACTGAGCCCAGTGTCTGGGTTCCCAGTTCTCATTTGCAGAGCCTGGAAAGGTTCAGTCTTCTTCCCGCGTGGTTTTTTTTTTAGAAAACAAAGCTGATCTGCTCTCTACTATAAATAGCTGCAGATGGTAATAATAGCACTGGTAAGCAACCAGGTGAATGAATGCCAAACCTTCCTTGAAATGCCCCAGCCTCTACTGATGAGGAGGCTTGCATGCAGCACCATCTGTCAGGGGTGTTCATTTATCATTAACCAACTGGGGAGACAACATGAGCTCAAATGCCACCAGAAAAGAGACAACAGCTCTGTTTTAAATGCTGTACATTTGTTTCAAGAAAAATTTGTGAACAGAAAGTAGGGCTAAATGTATTAAATAAATAATTTGCTCTGAGTCAGAATATGTTTACTCACACAGAAAAGTACTTTATTTAGCAGCTGAGTGAGCATTTCATGTGGACTGAAATAATATCTGAACCAAGAGAAAAGATCAGAATTATGTTGTGGAAATATCAGAAACTGTTTAACCATGGGAGACTGTGGTTAGAAGGCTTCCAGTAACGGTGGGTAGGTCACTTCATCTTAGTGTAGTCCATGCAGAAGGACTGTCTGGAAAGCTTACTACCCCATTTCTAAGAAGTTCTCTGTTACTGGTATTCAAATGATGATTTTCAGAGGCTTACATCTCAGACAAGCTTAAATAATTTTTCAAAGGGACAGCAGGCCCCGGACTGATCCCCTGCTGCATTCCTGCTTCCTGCTCCAAAGCACATTTGAGGAGCCTGTAAGAGTTGACACCAAGCAATCAGTAAGAAGAAATGCATATAATACGTACATACAAATGCAGGATAACGTAGGTTATAGAAGATCCCAGGAGGTCCCCAGTCCAACTTCCTGCTCACAGCAGGGTCAGCTATGGGATCAAATTAGGCTGCGTAGGGCTTTATCCAGTTGGGTCTTGAAAACTTCCAAAGACAGACACTGCACAGCCTTTCTGGGCAACCTGCTCCACAGTTTGACTGTTTTCAAGGTGATAAAGTTTTCCTGATATCAAATCCAAGATGGCATATTTTTGTGGCTTGTTCTCTTGAATGACTGAACAGCTTCAAATGAAACTATTCTTTGTGTAAAAGAGGTGTTAGTTCCCTGTGCCTTGTTTTGTGTAGGTTTTGATTCAGGACGCATTTTCAAAAAATAACTATTAGTCTGGGTCTGCCAAATGAAGTAAATGGATATTTAGACACATGGGACCTTTGGTACGTCTAGATTAGGATGGAGGTAGCAGAGGTTCTGAGGATCTTGTCTCTGGAGGACGTACTCAAAATCTGCAGTAGGCATCTCAGGCCTTTTGCAGCTCTTTTCCTGTTCTTAGGCAAGTAAGACTTATTCTTAGTAAGAACATTCACAAGTTTTGTGGGGCTGGCACTCTTAAGAGCATGTTTGTGATATGAACAAAGAGAGTTTTAGAAGTGTTGATAGCTTGTGTATTTTCAGTTTCGCGATGGGAATCACATTAATGAGAACATCTGACTCAGAATGTTAATGCTTATTCTCATATGAGATAAAACAAGTAGACAAACTGATAACAGCATCAGATTCGTGTAGCTGATCTTTTCTCTTTTACTTTTACACAATACACTATTTCCAGGGAAAACAACAGCAGCAGCTATAAAACTTCCTCTGGACAGTTAATTAATAAATCTATATCAATTAACTTTAAACCACTGTTAACTACAAAACCAGAAGTTTAAATCAGCCATAAATTCAATTGTATATTCCATCCCCACCAGCCCCATTGTGACAAGCAATTTCTAAGGATTGCTAACAGGGGGTGATATGGAGGGTTGGAGACATCATATAGCACATTAACTCTAGTTCAGTGTTGCTACTGAACAGAGCATGAAGGATAGAGAGCTTATGAAAACCTGAATGAAAACTTTTTAGATTCTTATATAGCAGCCATCATGTCTCCCTTTGTACTACCCCTCATTGTCAAATCCCTTCACAACCAGTCCTGTGCACATTCTTCAGGGAAAATTGCACTTATGCACTTTTGCAGTTAGAAAATGTGGCGTGCCAGGTACTTTGGAAGCTACATGCAGGTTCCACCCAGTTAATGTGACCCATCAGTGCTTGAGAGGCAGCCACTACTTGGCCATTCAGCACATAAATGACTCTGGATGCACCTGAGTTGGCAGTGCAAGCAGGGGTAGGCCCAGGACAGTGGAAGAGTAGAAAGTGCTGTTGTGGGGAAGTTACCTGGAGAGGAATATAGCACGTACAATGAGCTATTACTGTATGGACAAATTATACTGAAAGTAGAGGACATCGGTGATCTGAGGTTATGGATAAGGGAGAGAGAAGATATGGGGAGGAGCTGCAGATGTGTGGTAGTGGATAAATTGCCTTTACAGACACACCTGCAGACCTGGGCTGGGTAGCATGGGTCCCTTCTGCCCTTTGTCAGTGAAGGATATCTGTAAGCCCCATCATAAAGAGTGTTATTGGGTGATAAGCTGCCAAGAAATACTACTTTCACTTTAGCCCTAACCAACCCTTTTCACATTGCCTGCCATACTACAAAACAGATACAAACAGCTTTCCCTGCATTTTGCTGAACTTTCCTTCCATTTCACTTACCAACAGTGTTTAAAGGACCCACTAAAAAGGGTGTTCTGATTGAAGTGATAATGTTGACTGTGGTTCATGGTATTTCTTTACAAAGGCTCTAGGTTCAGGAATATATAAAATAAGGCTTTTTTCTTTGTCAGCCAGGAGTCATGTGGCTTTCAGATGTGGTTTAATTCAGGCCCAGTCCTGAATTCCCTTCTGGGTCAAAATTTGAATAATGTCAATGGGTGTTTTGGTCATACAAGGATTGTTAATTTGCCCTCTGCATGTCTGGGCTGGCATATTCCGAAATGTTGATTTGGGATATAATTCCATAAGCAACTTAAATTTAGAGTATTTCCCCCTTACCGTATCTATCAAATATTTTTTTCCTGTGGGAAAGAAAAAGCTATCAGAAAATCACAAGTGATTAACATATTGTTAAAATCTCAGTTCTGAAAGTGGAAATAAACCATGAAAGCTCACCCCACGAGCATTAAAACCACCTGTAAATACCTACACATTTAATTCCTGAAACTTTTATTGTTTTTCAAGTGGGAAGAATATCTCACTCGCTCCAGTCATCTAAATTTTAAGACAGCCACAGCCCCGTTATAAAGTACCTTCCTAATGCCTGGTCTTCTCTCCAATAATTTTTCCTCTTGCTTGCCCAAGTTACAATGCATTTTGAGACAGAAAAGCAGTAACAGACAACTGTCTTTCTGTAAAATATAGTGAGGTTATTCTGTACAAATGGAATGAACCTCATTTTTTCATTTCAGATCAAAGTAGAAATCTTTTGAAGTTTAGCTATTTGATAAAAAAGGGCTTTATAACAAGCAGATATAGAAGTTAATAGGACATAGAGATATTTTATTAAACTGCAAACCATTATTAATATTGCAGTTTTAACTTGAAAGAAATATGTGAAATGACACCGGAAATTAATTAGATTATTTCATCATTCTTTTACATTATAAACTTTGATACACTTGCATAGATATATAGGTACATTGATAAAAAGACACAAAGACAAACAGAATTTTAATGAGTGGGGAGCTTTTATCTACTATCACTTTGTGACTTAATTTTTTCTGTTTATACTGTCTATTGATTCCAGTTGAAACCTGCTGTTTTAATGTTGTTATTGATATTCTCTCTGGGTTTTCTTCTAATTCTGGCATTGATATTACCTTGATCGGATTTAGTTTATTTGAATTGCCTGTAGGTTTCAGTCTCTGGAGTTTTTCACTGCTTATAGACATGCAAAGATAAAACCTCTCTTTTTATCTAAAAATCCTTGAGAGACTCTGAAAGATACAGCCGTTTTCTGAGAACATTAAAAAGAAAGAGACAACAATCAAAAGGAATATACTTCTCACCCAGCCTATTCAAGACATCATTTCTATACACCCTGCATATTCTCTGACATGCACAGACTTCTCATTTAGTCAGTTCCATTTTACATTTGGAAAAGATGTGTGGAGAAATTGGTTTGTCATAAACTCACAAGTGGTTCCAAGCTCCAAGTCACGGGATGCACCTTCACTGGACTGACTCTGGTCCTGGCTAATTTGGGAAGTGGACCTGCATAGTGCTCCATGTTATTTGTTTTTGCACCCTGGTGAAAAAGTAGGCTTTAGCACATTCTTCAACTGTGAAAGAAAATCTCCCTTCCCAATGAGAGAAGTCAATGTGCGAGAGTGGGTGGGGTAAATGAGGGAAAACTTACTATGTGTTTGGGCTGGAGGTAATTTCTGTACCTTGTTCCTGTAAGTTGCTATTTCCACAATTTCCCTGTGACTCTTAGAAAAAAATAAGAAAAATAATACTTCAGTTTAAAAAAAAAGGATTCTAAATAGTTTTACCTTTCAAATTGTTAGGTTTCCTTTCTTGTAAAAGTAAAACAAAAAAGGAAAAATACTCATACCTTTCTGCTTTTTTATCTCTCTGTCTCTAATTTGTTTGCTTTATTTTCTTTCTCTTTGTAAGGTCTTATTTTTTTTTTCCCCCCTTTCTCTTTTCTTTTGGCTTGAGTTCAATCTTCATTTCCTTTTTGTTTTGTTTTCTTTTGTTTTGTTTTTCCCCCTGCTTTCTTCTTCCTGTAGGCCTATAGTTTATTTTCTTCTCTTTGTTCTGACTCCTTTGTCATCTAACAGTACGCTTTTTTTTAAATAATTATTTTGCAGGAAATAATGAACATTTTCAAGTCGGTAATTAAAGCCAGGTAAAGCTATGAATATATGTGTAAACATGTGCTCCGTTTGCACGTGATTTATTTCCTCTGTCCAGCTGTCACAGGCCAGTTATATTAACAATTTGACATCTTATAGAATTCTTTAAGATCTAACAGTCAGCTTGTGCAGTATAGGGTATTCATAGACAGGAAGAAGGCTGAGAATTTTTCTCATGGTTTAATACTGAATCATTCTGGTATCACCATACATTTAATTTTTAATAACATTAATAGGCAATGGTAATACAAAAGTGAATTGGAGATTGTGGCAAAAAATTTTATTCCTCTCAGGTAGAGCATGGTGGACTGTGATGGGCTGTTGGAAAGCAGCACAGAGGGAAGGGGAGCAGCGTTTGCCTTTTACTACAGTCTTCCCCATGGATGACCTGCACAGGGCAATCAGCAGCACTGTCCACAGCCTATATGGGCTATGTTGTTAGAGTTACTGTGCTTCTAACAGCAGAAATGAAAACAGGTTGTAGAGGTATCTGTCAGGCCTGTGGGAGGAATGACAGGGAAGGAGAGAAGTTTCTCACTTGGGGAAACCTCCTGAACCACAGCCCCTCAAATCTTACAGCTCCCCTACCTCCTGCTCATATCTACAAATACTTTTCCTTCAAAATCCTCCAGTGCCTTGCAGCCCAGAGTCCTGACTCCCCCATCTCAGCTCTCCTTTCCATCCCCAAATCACTTTACTGCTCTCACTTATTCAGTGTAACCCTTCTCCTCATTCATCCTGGGGCTCTGTTTCTTCTCCTAATCTCTCTTAATCTTTCTCCTGCAAATCCCTTCCCAGTTTCTGCCTCAATCACCTGATGCTTCTGACTCTTCTCACACTGGATTTCCCCCATCCTTCAGCCCACTGTCGGACACACACCAAACTCTTTCCTTCCTGTGTTGCTGAAGACATAGCTTAACTTCTCCTCACAAAGTTACATCCTTCTTGCAGCACCACAGTCACCCTGGGAGTCTTTTACCCCAGGGATCCGATACTCTTTAACAATTTCTGGGAACCTGCAGTTTTGCTGATGTACCAGCCCATGCATTTGATACCAGCCTTCACTACTGCTTTCCTGTTGGTCACTGCAAATATCAGTGCCTTCTTGGCCTTTTTTTTCTCTGAACAAGCACACTGCTGGCTCATTTTCTCATCAAAAGATGAGTAGCAAAGTAGAAAAAGTGTCCCAGCTTCCCTAGGCATGGTAGCCCTGTGGCTAGTGTTTTCCTGGAGAGAAACATCTCGTTTCCTGTAAAAGAGCAAGGCTTATAGGACTACCAGTGAGGTGGAGAGATGTTATGGCCTTTGGGATAGGTATACCTCTGTTGTCGCTCTTTTGCTCTTCATTCTGTGCCAGTTTTCTCTGTAGGGGTAGCCCCTCTCCAGCGTATGTTCAAGCAGGCACGTGTGTATACCTTGCCATCCCAGAAACTGGGATTCTGCGTGGTTGTTGCAAGGCAATGATCTCCACACAGCTCCAAGCAGGTATACAAGCCATAGGCAAGAGTGACTGGAGTCTGTTGGAAAGGTGTCATGCACATGTTTTACAAGAAAATCACAAACGGCCCATATATATTTGCCAGAATTGCTAGGGGGACTTTTGGCTGAGGTGGTTGCAAAAAAGTACAGTGTGAAAAAAGTGAACTGGTATGAGCAAAATCTGGGGGATCACGTTGTGCTCTTGCTTCCTGAAAATGGAGATGATGGTGAAAGTGCTGCTATTGTGTTCATTTAACTCCTCCTGATACAGATTTGCTTCTGGATGACAAAAAAAAATCAACAAAATGCAAGTTTTAGCCTAGCAACTTTTGTTGTAGACAAAAGCAATGATATATAGTAATAGGGAAATAATAGAATAGGAGGCAAAGAATGTACACTTGAGGGAATATGTCTAAAAATCAGGGAATAGGAAGAAAAGACTGTTTTCTGCCTTAGAAGGTTTATCCATATCAGGAAGTGACAAGGAAGCACTGGTGAACTGAGAAAATGCTCCTTTTCAGGAGTTATGGAGTCAAAGTGAGGTGGTATCTCACATTGAAAGTGCCACACCATCTCAGACATAAATGAAGGTAATGGTATTAAAAAATGTTTTTGCAGCAGGCTATAAAACCTGCTTATTACATTGACTAAAAGGAGGAGAAAACAAGGTTGAATCCTGCAGTATTGCTTTGCCTGGGAGACTGGAGTTGACGAGACTTAATATTTTCTCAGTAAAGATTTTGACTTCATTTTGAGAACATCCATACAGAGCCGGTAAGCAGTGAGTAGCAGATACTAAGGGATGATCATGGAATTGAGTACTGAGTGAGATTCTGATTTATCCACCCGGCTTCCAGGAATCAGACAGATACACCATACAAACCATCATTTTCAACAGCCCAATGTAGAAAGTTATCCTTGATTATACTTTTTGAGCTCATTTAGTCTGATTTACTGTGGGAATAAGTTCCATAGCTAAAATGTGCATTTTGTAAAAAACAGTTCTTTCTGCTACCTGATAAGTTCTCTAAATGCCCTCTTGCTCTTCTGTAATGAGAAATAGTGGGTGATCATTTTTTAAATTCACCTTATCCATTCTCTTCATAACTGTGTAGACAAAGTTACATCTATTCCAAGCTTAAAAGTCTGTTATGTACTCTTTCCCATATTGGAATAATCTTGCACCTCTGATCATCTTTGCTATTCTTCTCCAGCTTTTCTAGTTCACTCTTTTCAATAGTGCACACAGCATTCAACATGTTGGTCTAGCATGAGTTTGCAAAGTGTCATAATGACATTTTCTGTGTTGTTTTCAGTTCCATTCTAAATCTTACTGATCATCTCTGAGCACAGCATATACATAAGTATGCACAGTAACTTCAAGATCTCTTTTTTGAGATCCTGACTTCAGATTTTTTTTTCTAGCAATTACCTAAGAACTAACGTAAACTCTCTCCTTGTGTACAGTTAGATATATTTTTTGATGTGCATAACTGTGTTTATTCAGACCTAATTTCATCTGACATTTTAGAACCCAATTAGTCAATATCTTGAATTTTCATATCAGATTTTGCTATCCTATAACTCTGTCTTCACCAAACTTGGTTTTACCTCCTTTCTTTCCTCTTTATCTTACTGTCTTTCACCTCACTCATATGTATTTAACAACATGTGTCTCAGTACAGATCCATGTTCATCATTGGTAAACCTTTGGCTGGTTCACCTGATGAACTTGTGAGACTGAACATTTATTTCTATTATTTATTTACTCTCCCACAACCAATTATTTATCAATGAGAGGACCTTATCTTTTAACTCAAACCAGCTTAGTTTCTTAAAAAGTGTTTGGTGAGAGACCTTGAAAAAACCTCAGGCTCTGTACTACTGCTCTGTAGTTTCTGGAGTAATTTTAAAAGCTGGCATTGTATTTGCTGTCTTCTATTCCTTCAGAACAGAGGTAAGTTAAACAATAGGCTACACACTTGACTTCCAAACTCTTTTCCAGGCCCTGTTCATTCTCTGACTTGTCACATTTCTTTTCCTTTTCTTTATTTTGTTCTAGAAATTTCTAAACTGATAGTCCTGTTTGGGCCTTCCTACCTGTTTTACATCAGTGTGAGTCCACTGACTTTCAGGGAGCTGCTCATGTTTTGCTGGTGTGTCAGAATGCCAGTGACTTATACCATGTGGAAATTTGTCTCCAGCCATTCCCTCTGTATCTGCATTATTTACTTGCTCTTTTCTGTTTCATTGTCATTTCAGAAGTTAATTGCCAGCTTCCTAATAGGTAAACAGTTAATCTCAGGTTGGCAGGCATTGAATCAACTCATCTCAGACTCTACAGCACTAAAACAGTCTGTTGCAGACTGGTTGGCAGTATTTATTTGCTGACTGGCAGTTAAATATTTAATTGTTGGATTCACTAACAATTAACTGTATCACACAAAAAAGTTGAATAGCTTTTAATTTTCATATCAATTTACTTTTAACTTTCGTCTGTATTCTGCTTCTTAAGAAGAGTTAGAAGCCTCAGATGTATCAAATCCAAGACAGCTATAGAATTCTGGCACCTTTGAAAGAAGTCAAAAATATGCTATAGTCCAAATATTCTCAAACTCATAAATGTCTTCTCTGATTCCTTGCAAATTTTCATGCAAAAATATCCCAGTCTGATATGATGTTATGGTATTAAAATCAAAAAGCATTATGAGTGGTGCCAGGCACCTTTGCTGAGCTTTGCTGTTGGAAGGATCACAGAATCAGAAAGTTGTTTAGGTTGGAAGGGACCTCTTCAGGTCACCTAGTCCAAGCCCCTGCTCCAGCAGGGTCAGCTAGAGCAGGTTGCCCAGGACTCTGTCCAGGCAGGTTTTGAACAACTCCATGGATGGTTTTGCTGGTCTTGCCTTTGCCTTCAGTTGTCCCCCTGCTGGCGGCAAGGCAAGATGAAAGGTATGAGTGCAGGACTGGGGAGGAGGAGAAGAGATAAGGAAGGACACAAGAGGCCTTGGTAAGAGCAGAAGTGGAGACTACAGGTGAGGATGTGGAGGCAGAAGGCAGAGGTCTAGCAGATGGAAAGAGCAAAGACAGGATTCTGGGGGAAAATAAATAGAAAAAGCAATTTTAGAATACTCCCTATCCAGAACCTGCCATGGAAACCAGATGTGCTAACCACTACATTGCCTGTGGTCAGTGAACAGACTTGAAACCCACTGGTTAAAGTGTGCATCATATCAATTTTTTAATGGTTAATCAATGTATTCAATCTACTGTCACCAGCACTTTTGCTGTTAGCTCAATTGGAGAGGTCTACGTTGTGATTCCAAAAGTCCAAATCCTCATGGTGGCCTAAGTATTAACGCTAATATAGGTTCAAATAGCAGATGTTTCATTATTACAATCCTTAAAGATCTGTGTGAAAAGAGCCCTGAGATTATAAAGTTAGAAATACAGATACTTGAAACTGCTAAGTCTAAGTATGTGCACTTACTCCTACTTTTGTCCTTTTTCTGTAACTATTACGCTGCAGCCTTTAAAGACAAGGTCAGACACAGGAGAGGCAAGACAGGGCAGAACTGTGTGACCCATATCTCACTGACTGCTGAAGACGTCTTCTCTGAGGGTGAACCAGGTTTGTGTGCCTGTTGTCTGTAGCATCTGTGCCTCACATAAATAGGGCAGGGCGATGCAGAAGAAAGCAAGCACAGCCTTACAGACAGAGAATGTGAATGTCTCTGCCTCTACCCGAGACTTATATGAAATATGAAGAGTGACATGTAATCATTCCAGTTGAGCAAAAATCCTGCCTTTTTCACACTCTGTGGATACCTCTGCAGGACTCCGAGGCCAGATTTGTGGAAGTGTGGAACTGTTACTTCTGGAAACTGAAGTAAAATTTACTGTTCTAACCCTATTTGGTTTTGAACGTGGAGGGAAAAAAAAAGAAAGAAAAAAAAAGGGGGGGTCTAAATCTCTCAAGTGAGCTTGTTGGATCATTTTGACTATTTTTCCTCTTTTCATACCAATACTGTAAAGAAGTGTAACTAATTACTGTTCATGAACACAGCTATGCTCACAAAGGAAGAAATTGGTCTATATATAGTGTGTATTTGATTGCTTTTGCTAACATCATGCATGGAGCTGAGCACTGAGAAAAGGATCAATTCAACGTGACTACATCAATCTAAAAGTTAGGCATTTCGTCTAAGTTCATGTCAACACAATGATCAGATGATTCATCCTATTCCAAGCAGACACTTAGACGGAACAAATCACCCTTTGTGGGTGCTGGACTGTCTGTCTTTGATTATTGAGGAAGCAGAGATGACTAGTTCAGACCAGATACCCAAGTTCATAAGCTTGTGATGAGAGTGAAGGTCAATAACCACTGTGAACAAGTACACGATTTGGGATCTGGACAAACTGTTTTTGGCTAAAACCTTTCAAAGTAAAGTTTGACAGAATTGTAGGCAATTTAAAGAAAAGTCCTTGAATTGTGCTGGGTAATATAGCTGGAGGAATTGCTCTCTAGTGCAGTTACAAACTAATGAATTAAAAAGGTGGAAATAAAAAAATGGTATTTCAGTCATGTAGAACTTCTGTAAACAAGATCAAAGTGTTTCAGCTGTTTGACTGTGATGATGAGGTGGGCATCTTAGGCCTACAGTCTAAAGACACATTCCATCATATATTTTTACACCATTAGAAATGATGAGTTTATATCATTTGCTGATGTTAAAGCATATAAAAAATCAGTGTATTAGCTACGGTGTATCGTTACACAATGTATGTTATATATGGACTGAATACCATGTCTGATGATGGAGGAAGTCTGTTTGTGTCTAATACTGTTCCCTGGAGAAATTGTTCAAGAGCTGTTCATCCTTGTGGAAAGATTACTTTGATATCAGTGAGACTATCTGCTATGTAAGTGCCAGTTGAGCTGTAAAGCTTCTCTAGGGCATTTTATCAGGTGTTCTTACTCAGCAACAATGGTCTCTATGAGAAGAGAAAGAGCTGAGAAACAAGGCTTGGTTCTTCCAGTTAAAACAAATGGATCTGGTAAACGCCTTTTTTTTTTTAAAAAACACTTTTAGTGTGATGCAAAGTATATCCATCCCTCTTCTTTGCTGTCACACAGGTATTGAAACAGATAGCATTTCTGTTTTACTTAGTTTGTTCTCTCCATTAATGCTGAATCTTACTTCAGAGGAAAGAAAAAAGATGTGCTAAAAAGGATCTCCATTTAAAGAACTGGTTTTCTTGTGCTTATGCCAACAATTTCATCTTGGAAATTCTTCAAATTCTGTCCTCAGACAGATTTATATATGAGCTATTCACATATGTTTCAGTGAGAGTTTCACACTTTTATCTTACAGAAGAATTTGACCTCTGGGTTTTGCCTCTCTTAGGAATAGTTTAGGAATATTAGCTGTACTATGCCCTGAAAATATTTCATGCCCATTGCTGCCTGACTGAGAGTAATTCAGGAACCACTTTGTAAGAGACTGAAAGTGGATTTTGTAATCCTTTTGAAATCTTTCCTTTTTTGATGTCTGTTTGTTAATCAAATTGAAAACAAAATGTAGAAAAAGTTGAGACTGTTACAGTAAAATACAGGGCTGTTAGCTAGTGGTTGAGAGTGGAAATGGAAGTCAAAAGATAAAAGTTCTGGTTTAGCCTCAATTACAGATTTTGTCTACGGCTTAGCAAATATCCCATAGGACCTGAACTGTTCCTGCTGTTGTAACTAGAAAGAAGAAATACAGTTTTTTACAGCTGTTGCTTCAGCTATCAAATAAGGTGTTAATTTTTCCCATCTACTGGTGTGTGATTTACTTTGAGAGTCCTGAGTAGGTGGAGTTCTGTCCGCCTTGGTATTACATTTTGTGTATTTTTGTACTTTTGTTCTGCAAGTTGTTTTATCAGTGTAATGGGATTGTTCGCAATTCTTTTACTGCTTGTGAAAGAAGGCATCACAACCAAACTTTAAGCAGGTGTTACTATAGTAGCTGGGTTTTGTCCCTATTGCTCTTAAATGTCTAAGTGGTTCTGGGGACAGTGGAGTGAGACATGTTTCTCTAAAATTTTGGGGAAGAAAGAGTTGGTATGGGCATAATAATAAATCAGAGGAAAGAAACAGCAAAGAAAAAAGGAAGCTGAAATCACTTCTTGCATTTTTTTTTTCAGAATTGCACAGCCTCTTTTCCAGCTAGCAAAATAAACAATTAAAGGCCTTTCCGTTTGATATATTATTCAAGTTAATGAGCAAAAGCACGTTCGTTACTCTCATAATGGAGCTGAGAGAAGGAAATCTGTTTCAAACTTGTCATTGTTTGATGCAAGGCTGAGGATTAATATTCTTATTTCACATCAAGAGTATCCCATTTCAGTACAAGAAGTTGCTATTTTGTGAACTTACATTATGCAGAAATCAGAGTGTTCACAAACAGGATTACATAAATATAATAAAAGATATGAAAGAAAAACAACTCATTCATTTCTGATCTAACTTTTGTGTATTAAATCCTAAGAAAAAAATCCACCACAGAACACCCCATAAAAATGTGTAGTATAAAAAATTCAGAAAATGAATTAAAAATGCTGATGCAACATAAAACATATAAAGAAATAATTGTTGCAACCACAGTATGTATTGGATTTAGTCTTTTTCTGACCTACTGGGTCCCTAATACTTCTGTAAACTCCTAGATAGTGGCCTTCACATTTTTGTGCTAATTGAACCTTTAACTCTCCATGTCCTTCATGGACTTCTGTGCACCCTTATTGTCACTACCTAAGGTCATATAAGCACAAGCTGTACTTTCTAACATGGTTCTCCCACTAGTCAAAGACTATTTAACCATGGTCACATCAGCCCCCTGTGGTTTCCAGATTCTGCTTTGGGAACAACTACTCGAAAACACATAGGTGCTTTGTGTAGAAAAAGGGAAAAAACTCACTTCTGTTAATTTAATTAGTTATGCAGATAGTAACTGAATATTCAAAGTTTCATTCAGATTTAGAGAATCTTTTCTACTTTATTGTTTATCCATTGGCATGGGTGGAAATGAGTCAAAACTTCTTGGTGGTTAAAGTTCAAATCATATTGAGCTATTTAAATAATAGGATTTTTTTTTTTTAAGATATGGTAGACATCTATTAATGACATCTTACTCCCAAATGTTATTTCTGGCATCTCTTGGTGTTCCTGAACTGTTGAGTTCTGGCTTGATTTTTAATTTGTTCATCTGCACAATATTTGAAAGAGCAATCTGTAGCTAATTGCATATCTTGTCAGAAAAAGTGTAGTGTGTGTCTGAGAAGTTTTGAATTGAGTTTTTGAAACTCTTCTTTTTCTGTGCTATCTTGATTTCTAGTGCTATTTTTGTCATATTACTGATTCCAATAGAAGTCTTTCCATGGTATAGTAATATCCTCTCTTGGCAACAAGGTTTGGGACTGCATTGGTCAACAGAGTTGAAATGCAAGTAATATTAATAACTCTAATTACCATCCTTATAGGCTAAATGGAATGGAAGGATTTCTAATTCCTCTTTGAAATTTATAATAATTTACCTGCCATCTGACCTGAAGCATCTAGCCAGACCGCTATTATAAATGAGTGTCTCTTATCAGTGTTTGCTTTGTGTGAGATGAAGGAATTATTTACCATTAGTGCTTATTGATAATGGTGATTAGGCTGCATGTCCTACTTCTGTGCAGAAGCTTACAGACAGGAATTTCATAGTAAATGCACCGGTGAGCTCCAGAAGTTACATCAAAGCACCTGAAATGTCCCTGCTCCTGTGACATGTGAATCACCAGAGCTGTCCTGATTCCAGCTTCCCTCCGGCTCAGACTGCCACCCAATCTGGACAGGAACTTTTAACTTTGAGAATCTTAGGGCTGATAAAACAGAAAGTGTCCACTGTGCCTATCAGTCTTTGTATTGTTTCCCCTATTCTTTTCTTTATATGCAGTAAAATACTGTATAAATAAAATTTGTATTAAATATATTCTTGCTTGAGGGTTTTGGTTGGGTTTTTTTTTTTTTGGTACTGCTTGTAGCATGTACCTAAGGTTTACTGTACACAGTAATTTAAATTTATTTACACTGTCTGCAAACCCCTAATTTTTATGTAAGTGCAAGAACATAGTGTTGGTCTCATTGATCCCTTAATTAGGTGTAACTACTAGGTGTTACTGAGAATGGGAGACTATTAAGCAAAACTCTCCTTGTTATAATCCCTCGAAGATGTATACTTGGGTGCAAGGTAAAAGGGTATAAACCAAAAAGTGTAATAATATTCCAGAATAATACGCCCAGGGAAAATAATCACTGTCATGTAAAAGCAGAGCTGGGCATAATCTATAATACTAATGCTTTTTATATGTAGGTTACTGTATGTGAAATGCTACAGTAATTGCCTCCTTAAAGTATTATCATGATTTCTCATGTAAAAACCAAGCTGTACACGGTAGCATGAATAGACGTAAATGGTCTTTTTTTCAGCATGCCTGTGGAAATGATCATGCCAATTATCTTTTGCTCTTAAGCTGAATTTAGTTGTTATTCAGCATGTTTTTGTAGCATGTCTGGTGGTGTCACAGAGGATTTCCATCCGGAGACAGCATGTGTCTTTTTCTAGGGCTTATGTCAAAACCCAAGTTATTGAGACAGAAATTCTTCCAGTACATGGTGCTAGAGAACTCCTACTCCATTTGATTAACAGCCAGGTAAGCTTCTGAGGATTTCTTTAGGAATTACAGTTCTCTGCTTTCTTTGGAGTGCTGGGTCCCTTGGAGCTAATGTCATCTGCAGATGGGCAGCCTGGGAAAGCAGGTTGGAGGAACAACTGTCTCACACACAGGAACCAGCAGTGCAACTGAGAATTAAGAAAATGCTGTTAAAGGGAGCTTACTTGCTTCTAATGAGCTATATAGATTATACTGCCCTCGTTAGGGAGGGCAACAGAAATCCCTCGATAGGAACTTGTCTCTCTTGAGAATTAATATCCCACTGTAAGCATCCAGCACTGTGAGTGTTTGTGTTCATAAATCTGAGCGGGTGCACAAGGGTTCAGATCTTGACATCCTTAAACTTGTTCACGCAGATGAAACTTACTGGTGACAGTGAGAATTAAGGGCTACAAATCTGGCTCCAAAAATTGCCTAACCAGGTATCTTTCCCAAAGCTGACTGAAATCAAGGGGAAGTGTTTTGTATCAGGCTTACGGTTTGAAAAAGGAAAGGTGACCTGCTGGTCATTCTCTGCTTCCTTCAGGCAGTTTTATTTAACATATTGCTGAGAAGAAGCATTGCTGGGGTTAAAATTAGAAAGATCACTTTTGAAAGAGATTCTATCCCCATTTATTTTGGGACTAGGGATCTGCCTTTCATTCATTCATTCATTCATTCAGTAACGAAGTTCCAAAGCAACAGCCAAATGGTAATTCAGCAGACTTTGTAAGGCTTTTCATCCCATGTCTAAGACCAGGCATGGGAAAGTCTGGATGGGTATGCATTCCAGAAGCCACGTTTGTGTGAACACAGCACAGCTGGAATGATGAGGCCTCTTGCAGCACATGTCTAACGTCCAGCTGCCCAGGGGCAGGCAGAGATCATCTTCACAGCCTCTCTGCAGCTGCCATGATTTCAGCCACTGTGTCTGTGTCATCCTGTATCTAATTATTGCACCAGAGGGCTGCAGCATTCCCTATGCAAGGAATCTTTGAGTCCTAGCCTGCAACTCATGAGGGAATCACTTCTCACAGCTTCTCTCTGCCTTGGAGGATTTATATACTCTGAAGAGATCATTGTAGTTTTTTTAAGATTAGAAAAAAGTATTTTTTGAAATGTAATAGCATTTCAGAATTTAAATAAAGATGCTATTAACAAAACAGAAATAATTTTTTCCTTGTCTGCTTCCTGCCATCCTGCTTAGCCTGGAAAGAAAAATATTCAGCTGCTGTTCTAATTGCTCTGCGGGGGCAAATAATTTATATATGAGGGATTGTTTAAAATGAAAAGGGCATTCTCCATCTTACTGTTTCCTATCTAGGCTCTAGATCACAGTTGTGATTGCATTCCCTAGGGAAGCACTGAGCATGTCTTTAAACTGTAATGGATTTTAATTAAAAATAACTAAATATGTACAACTTAAAGAATTATTGTTTCTAAATGAGAAAAGATAATTGTTCTCTCTGCTGCCTCCTGATGAGATATTTGGTTGTGAATTTGATATAATCGTCATCTGCTGCCAGGTGACAACGTGGAAGGTGGCCTGTGATATCCTGCAGGCGTGTACTGAATGCATCCATGCAGGATCCTAGCCCATGTTCTTCTGAAGGCAACTGGAAGTTCTGCTGTTGACTCCAGAGTCACAGAATTATTCCTCTCCAGAAAAGAAAAAGTTTATTTATTCACGCTTTTCTAATCAGTGGAATAGTTTCAGAATAGGTAATAACATGGACAAATTAAGAAATCAAATACATAATTTTTATTCCCAACATGTGTCATGCACATTAAACTTTGAAATAACTGTTTCTTTTTTGTAAGCTTTTCCTCTTCAGTAATGCAAAATGCATCTTAAAGTCCCATAAATATTGTTGTGTGACCCAACACATATTGAATCTCTTCTAAATTTTAAAGCTTTCTATTGTTCAAGGTGGCACCAAGCTCCCACTGTGTCAGCACTCTCCAGGAGACACAGATGAGTTCAGGGAATGCAGAATTATATATTCTTATCACTACACCTGAGGTCATATCTGTTAGTGCTAGAGGTTGTTAGGCCATTATCAGCCACTGATTCTTCTCCAGCTGTGAGAATAATTTGGATTCAGGGAGGAAACAGAAACTGATCTCCTTTCACTCATCCACTAAGTTTAATAGGATTTGTCTTCTCTGTACTGTGGTTTGGTCCATTGATACACCAGTGTTACTGTAACAAGTGTATTATTTTTAAATTTCCTTTTTTGTTAGACTATCAACTCTGTTGTGACTTATGGTTGTGATTTTAAGCTGGTTTAAGACAGCTGGAAAACTCACATTGCCTTCATTGGCTTTAGATTAGACTTCTAAGCACAAGCTCATGCCATTTAAAGGATCACATTGCTGAAGCAGCGACTCCAAAAGGTGTTGGCTTTCGTAAGCAAGATGCCTTCTAAGCCTTCAGGATAAAAACAGAATACTATTGCTCTTAAAAGCATGTGTCATGTGCATGATGTTACCTTTTACTGGCTCTGAACATATGCCCTGCTACTTCACTTTCCCTCTCAGTCTTTTCTTCATATATATATATAGAAAAAGAAATATTTGTATATTTTATATATATATATATAAAATTAGTGTACTTACGGGCCTTGTAGACGTCTCAGCAATATATTTCCTGTTTTGTTTGTGCTTGGGTAATGTGTAGAAGCAGGTAAACAACATTATCAATGCATGAAGTATCACTGTGACCTGCAGACTTATGTTTTAACTTTCATTTTACCAAAGAGTAGTAATTATTATAGTAACTGTGCCATCTTATGCTATTCTAACCATTACAAAGAGAATAATATAAGAATGTTAGTAGCAGTTTAGTATGTATTAGCAACTATTGCAAGCTGCTTAGATAACTTTGGCTAGGGTTAGTGCTATTTGGAAGTCAAATGAGTAGTAGATCTTGGGTGTGAGAGGGAGTAGAGATTAAAAAAAACCCAAAATAATGGTCTGGGTAGCATTTTTCTGATCACAAACATGGATTTCCTAATAGCATTCTTAAATATCCTTTACTTCTGATTTTAGGTGCTTGTTCTCTCTTCTTGCACTTATTTTTTGTGTATTATCCACATGATAAGTAACCAAATACTTTTCATCTCACAGTATAACCTGAATTTTCCGTGACGTATCTGTGCTGCACTGTTCTTTATTTACACATTGCATATTTTGGAATATTTTGGAAAATATCCATATTATGAAATTCTTTGGAATCATATCTTTTAGAAAGACTTTAAGAATCTATGTATCTTAACCATAACAGCAGTCCATAATAGAGAAATTAATGAGCAAACTCTGTCATCCCCATTATTCCTTTTACTTTAAAATCTATGAGATATTTTGATGTAGGAATCATCATTGTGAGACATTTGGAAGTCACTTTTGCTATCTTTTGCAGATGGGAACATCAAATAAGACTAATAGTTTTCAGAAGTAATGTTGGCATGCTTCCATTTTTGGATTCCAAAGTGAACACATGAATGTGCTACAAACTAAAAATCAACTCCTCCCCACAAAAGTCAGCAACAACATTTTTGAAATGTTGTTGAAATGTCTGTGAAATTTTACTAAGCCTCAGGAAAGATTCCTGTGAGAGTCAGGAATACAGTTAGAGATTTTTTTACAGAGTAAACTGCATACCCTGATCATAAGCTTCCTTCGTACAAAGATAGTCAGCATACAGAGTCTTTGAATCATCTGCCTGTGAAGACAGGTCCAGGTACTGGACAGCTGTCGAAATATGTGACTGTCCCTTGAAAAGTTGCTAGCCTTGTCTTATTCAGCATATTGCAGCACAGGGAAAATTAATAATAATATTATCTCCTGTCAGTAACCATTACAGATTTTGACTACAATAGCAAAGTAATAATAATTGTTTCTCTATAAAGTGATTTGTAACCATGATGAAAATACTTTATTGTATAAACATGTCATATCCTCTTCATGCGACAAAATTTTTCATGCGACAAAAGTCTTCAAGCCTTTCTTGTGACTGATGCTCAATCCTGTAGTTCTGAGTTACAATTGACAAACAAGAGAGAGTAGAAACTGTCACCTGAAACATACTGCAATGCACAAGGAAAGCTTTCAATCTGCAGGATTTTTTTTTAAAATAAAATCTTTACAGATTATTATTTGGAACGTAGTATATTTACACAAGCCTTTTCTACGACCAGTGAAATCGCATGCCACTTCTGTAAGCTCATGAGAATAACACTGTTGAACCTGAGATCCCAGTTCACAGACCTTAATGCATTTGTGGAGGGAGCATTGTATATGATCACCGAATTAAAAACTGTCCCAATGCATGTTCAGAGAGCCAAGTAGGATAAAGTTTCATTTACATCACTTTAAATCTGCAGCTTCCTAATATAAGTGCTTGACTTTGTAAATCAAAACATTGAATATGCTTTTTTGCACATAATATATATAGTTCATGCTCTATTGTAGCTGATGCATCACACACATTGTTATTGTACCTGTTGTTTATGTCTTAAGTAATATAAATGCAACAACTACAAAAAATCTTGAGAAACATGCTGAGAGAGAAATACATGTTAACAATCAAGCAGGGCAAATAGAAATGCTTCTCCCAAACATCTCTGAAAGGTTTGTATAAAATTCCTCTTTGCTTACGTTCCAATCTCTCCACACAGCCTTTTTATGAAAATTCATGCGGGTTAAGTTTTGTTCTTTCAAGTGTTCATGGAAAGTGAATTTCAGGCGCACAGCCAAGTTACATTTAATCATGAAACAAAATTAGTTTAATCGTGAAACTAAATTTGTTTGGGGAAGAATTAGAAGTGTGTAACTTAATGCAATCAGGAAACAGAAACAATAGTCTGCTTTAGGTGGCCAACAAAACAATTCGGATTTCAGACTCATGATAGTGGCGTATCATATGTGGCTATAGGCATGGCAGGCAATTTGCGAGAAAGCTAAAATGCACAAGCAAATTCTACAGCTGGGTAGTTCCAAAGATTTTGGAACTGAATACAATTGCCTGAGCTCCTGGTATTTTATCTTTCTGTAAATTTTGGGGCAATAGATATGGTGTGGTGGAGCTTGTGCATTTGTTTCTATAATTCTTTAGACTTGTCATAGTTCTGGATAGGCTTGTCCAAAGCTTTACTTATTTGTTATTTGGGTCAAAGTTACATGATATTTCAGGTCAGTTTGGGAGGGTTTGTTGTCTGCAAGAGCATAGTGACTACAATTTTGATACTATTCATGTACTGTTTGAGATGTGTACTTCTGGCTGTATTTTCAAATGCTGGACAAGTCAAACTGAGTAAGCCTTCCTAGAAAAAACAAGTTCTAAGAGGATACCTTGTAAATTTGAAGTCTAGAACTGATTTCTACTCCTATCTCTGTCTGTGAGAGCTCTTATGAACACTTCTCATTTATGTAGTGCTCACTAGTAAGGATTAACAATTCTGTAATTAAACTTACAAATATTAAGATCAAACTTCTAAATTCTGGAGAAGTACCTGAAAGCTCAATTTTTTATAAATAATTACAATTATTCATTTAAAAAAAAACTTTTCTGAATGTAGGTATCGGTGACTTAAGATACATACAAGTTCTATTTTGGCTACAGATCCAATAAAAATGATGGCAAGACTGTTTTTTCTGCAATATATTTTTTCCACTTCTTCCACTTAATGGAAGCTTGTCAAGAAATCACTATTACATAGAAACCAGGTATTGCAAATTTTAAGCCTTAAAATGAAAAAAACAACAACCTATATAGCCATAAGTGGATGCAAATGTAGGGTAATGGAATAAAATGAAAACTTGTTACTGTTTTAATTTGTCATAAGAGAAATAATGGGTCCATCCTTACAGAAGCACACTCTCTTGATGTAAATATAGGATAATTTCACTTCACTTCAGCCATCTGATATCAACAACAAAAATGCCTCCGGAGATGTTAGTTGTCTCCGTTGACTATAGGAGCCAAGATGATCACTATAGACCCGCTGATCTCTCTCACTTGTGCTACAATGATAAAAAAAATTAATGTTAATGCTCCTGGTGGTAAGTAGTACTGCAGATACATAAATAAAAAGATTCCAGAGGACTGATGCCCCAAGAGACACCAAATAAACAAAACATACAGATGAGATAACATACAAAGGAATGACTATGATAAGCCAAGGCTGGCAGGCATCGTTTGAGATTTCCTTCTAACTGGAGTCAGAAGCTGGATAAAGAATGGCAGGAATAAGGGACTTCACTGAAATGAGGAAGTAGGAAAGGGAAGATAGAGAATTAATCAGTGATGATCATCAGATTTATTGGGCACCAGAACTACAAAGTTAGATTTAAAACTAGTTTTAGAGGAGGATATGGAAAGAATTTAATAAGCTGTCTGCCTCCTTTGTTACCTAAGTGAGAAAGTTATGCAGGAGAAAGCCCCAAAGTGTTTAAGGAGGAGGCTGATTGGTCTGTGAAGGCTTCAGTTGCTGGCAGAGTACAATCAGAGGCCAACTTTGTATAAGTTATAAAAAATAGGGAGGATGGAACTAATTTGCCAAACCTTAAGCTCATGTAAGACTTTATATGTTAAGCAGGTGAAGGAGAATCTGAGGAGGGATGAAAAAGGTGACATTTATGTAGTTAATAATGAGCAAGAAAATCTGAATAGCAGCATACTGAATATATTAGAGCTGAGGAACATGTTTGCAGTCATTAAGATCAGAAAAGAGAGGACTGAAAAAGGCAAGATGTGAAATGGTGAAAGATTTTGCTGTGAATAGTAGTAGAAAGATCAACAGTTTAAAACTGTGCAGGAGGTGAAATTTGGATCCAGTTTGAATATGCTGCTTTAAATAAAGTGTTGAGCAAAAAGTAATTCCCAAGGTAATGGCTTGTCTGACCTTGGGCAATGAACCAAATCTCTGTTTTGGAGAGGATAGTCAGAAAAAGGAGAAGGGAAAAAAAAAAACCAAGGAGAGGGAATAGAAGATATGTATTGAGAGAAAAGACAGTTCAAGTAAGTTAAGAAAAGTGATGGTAGTGTATGAACACAAACCAACAAATGCGATACTATCAGCTGAGGGCTGGCATGGAGAACAGCAAGTGGGAAACTTTCTTTGCAAACAGTCCCTGGATGGAGTGAAGAGGTCTAAGTTATCTTTCTGAATGATTTCCCTCCTCTTCTTCTCCTGCCTACTTGGAGTGCAAATACTGGACAAGCAGGAAAATTTGTCAGTCTAATGAGATGTTTTTAGCTATCACAGTCCTTCAGCTGTAGCATTTTGACAAAACTGATGGCTGATTTTAGGTGGGATGGCACAGGATTTCTTTGTGGAGGTCAAGAAGTTAAAATTTTGACAGGGACGGTGATGAAATAATTTAACGCCTCAGCTGTGTGGGTGCAGATGGTCATCCACATGGGGGATATTTTTCCAGCAGGTTACTGAGTCAATGAAGCTGGCTGCCTGCAGTTTGGCAGTTATCCATTAATATGTAAAACAAAATTTTGGACTATGCAAAAATTGGGTGTTGCAGTCCATTTTATGTTGTGCCAGGTTTGCTTCAGTACTTCGTAATCTTGGATGATAGGAGGATTAAGAAATAGAATTTTACCATTGGCACACTGACTGACAATAGATTGGCAACTACATTTTTGGGGAGACTTCTTTGTTTCCACTGAGATGGGATGGGAATTGTTAGGTTTTTTTGGTTTTGAGGTTTTTTTGTTAGCAAAGCGTACAAAGATGAATTGAGAATGACTTGCATAATAGGTCCCAGTGTTAATCTTGTTACTATTAAGTCCCATGTAGAAATTTGTGGAACTGAAGTTAATTCTATTCCTGTTCTTGAGCTGCAGTTTTGTACACTGGACTCATCTTTTAAGAAATTAACAATATGTAATACCCATCACCTTAACTCGACACAGCTCAGTCAACTGCTAGTGTTAATGTAGCAGGGAAACAGAGTAAGAAGAGCTACCCAGGCAATAGAAGAGAAAATAATTGGTAATAAGGAAAGCTATTTTGGCAGTAAGAGTTTGGTGGCTCAACAGAGAAATGCATCTGCCTAACTAATGGAGGATTTGGGTGGTGCCAAACCAGAGTTAATCAGGGTCAGGCTTTTGGGGTGACTTGAAATAACTTAAGTCCAAATAACAATTATCTGAGAAAGACAGCCCCCTCAGTGATTGCCGTTCCCTCGATGAGCATGTACCCCAAGCTGCTACCAAATGGGTTCATATAACACACACAATTAATGTCGAGGGCAGAACTCTCCTGTTATCTCTCCATATCCTAAACACTGTGTTAGTCATCTCCTGCCTTGTGTTCAGCAACCACATCTAGATGACTCTTCCATACGTTGTTAAGTATTGCTCTTGCACAAAAGCTAACTCTCCTTGCACCCATCTCAGCTAGCATTCCTTTCCCCCAGCCCCCATTCTACATAGGGGACTTATAAGCATTGAATTCTGGATTTCTGAATGGCATACAGAGAGCCAAGGACCTTAAAGTTGTGCACTGAAACATGCAGGTTGTGCGCCTGCAGCTCTTTTATTGACTATATCCCTTTGGTAGCTGACCTCAAAGGTGAAACTGCTCTCTACCCCAGTGTAGGAATCAAGAAAGATTAAAATGGGATCAACAGAGGATCCACCTCAGAAGTTCTAATACCTTGCAGCTATGAGGACTTCCAGATGTTTGGAAGAAAAGAGGAAAGAATCAGTAACAGAAAAGAGAAGTAACATATCAAAGAGAATTTGTGTTAACAGTATGTGTTAGTTAACAGTATGTGTTAACAGTTTCTGGTTGAAATTAGTTGAATTTTACATTTTGGACCAGCATACATTCAATTTTCGTGCTAAAACTTTCCAAGGATGGTTAGAGTCTAGATGTAAATTGTTCTGGAAAACCTGAAGCTAAATTTGTCTGATGATTCATCAGGAAATGTCCTTTATCCCCTGTCAAACATTAAGAATTCTTGAGCATAGATACAACTAAAAAAGCACTGAATCTTACATCAGCGAAAACCAGCAGCATTTCTGAGTTTTCTGCCATCAGCATCTGAATAAAGAGCAGCTGGCAGAACCAGAACCTGGAAAAATTAAAATGATCTTGATAGGAATAGGGAATGGCCTGATAAAATCTCCTCCACTGAGAAAATGATACACAGAACTTCCGTATTTTCTCTTTAAATTGATGAGATACAGGAAAAAAAATTGAAATGGGAAGTGGTAATTAAAGGGAGGAAGAAAAAATGGGATGGGAAAACAAATGGTAAAAACTGAGTCTGTAAAATGAATCTGACAAAACCAGAACTGGATAGGATGAGGACACTTGGGAAGGTGCCCTATGAAGAGACTAATGAAAAGAACTGTGAATGTGTTGTGAAGGAAAGACGGCAGGACTTGTACTTTTTTTAGTATGTGATGCTCTGGTGAAGACAAAAAAATGTGAGGTGGGAAAATATATTCTCATCTCTGGTTTCCAGCTGCTGGTGAAAGCGCATGTTGTGTAGCAGAGTGAAAGCTGAAATCAGCTAAACCTGAAACCCAGTAGCAACTCTACAAAGTCCTGGAAACTCACCAGGAAGGAAGTTGTTGCAATAGATTTGGGACCTGGATGTTTTGGTTCACCGAAGGAAAATCATAGCACATTTGCAGCACACCAATGGTATGGATTTAATTTCAGATAGAGGTATCAATCTATTTATGCTACCATACTTCTTGTGCTTTCATTGACAGAGTAACTAGAACTTGATTCTTAAACTTTGTCATGATGTTTCCACCTCTTCAAATGGAAGTATTGTGGAAACTACTTGACTGTGGTCTGTCTGTTTTCTGTCCTCTTTTGAAGTACATGGGTTTGGCTAAACAAAAGAGATTAAAATTAAGCAAATAACAACATGTCAATATAATATTACTACAGTGCTTACAGCTGCTTGTTTTTGTACCCCATTGTGCACCCAAGCCCTCTGTTTTCTCCTAGAGTTTGGATTTCTGTATTCGTTAGCACCACCTTTTTTTCCCCCACTGCCTGTAGTCTCCAATGCTTTACTACCTTCAGGTCACTGTGCAGCATGCTTACAAACCTCCCATTTCTGTGTCATTGGTAAATTTGATCACACTTGAAAGTATAGCAAACAAACACCTGACAAAAGAAGAGACTCATTAACAGCCTTCATTTCCTATGCAGCAACCCAAGCAAGCACAGGCATACATGAGAGTTCTGGCAGGAATACAAAGGAACTGTGCTTGAAGACTGACAATTAAAACTTTCTTAGGAAGCAGGACCGCCTCCTTGTTTCAGCTGTGCACTGGGAGAGTGAAAACAACTCCCTGGACCACCTGCAGTTACTCCACACAGATAGTCTAGGGAGTACAGTTTAAAAACACCTGCCAAGTGTCGGTCTCTGAGCAGGAGTCTCACACACTTGGCAGGCTTCTCATTCGTTGCAGCACTCAGCATCCAGCTGAACTTTGCTGAAATTATTTACCTTGGCCCTTTGGAGTGGATGTAACACAGGGGCAGAAGATGAAGATGCTACTTTGCTAAGAGCTTTCTCTGGCATCATTACATCAGATCTCTTATTAAGGCTCACTGGACTTTACACCTTTTTGTTGGATTACACAAGGAATTTTTAAATCTCATTTCCAAGGAAGAGAGAAAAACAGTTGGCTTTCCCTGATCCAAATGGTGTATCCCTACCTCTGGAGACCAACAAATGACCAGTTGACTTCAGGACAGAGGTTCTGATGTCACGCGCTAGTAGTTGTCCCCAGCTGGTACGACATCCCCAATGTGAATTGGAGGTTATGCCTGGTGTGCTTCTTCTGCCTGTGTGGGCCATGGGATAGGTGGGAGGTATGCTTCCTCAAGCCCAGGCCCAACAGAAGTTCTTATGACTGCAGCCAACAGGCTAGTCCATCTCCAGGTCACCAACCCATTCCTCACGCACATCCATCAAGAGCTCCACTATTGTCTTCATGATGTGCCATGTTTACAAGGATAACGAGAATTTGTGCCACAGGGAGAAGATTTAACCCCTTTTTTCCTTTCCTTTTCCCCTCCAAAAATCCAGATGTTTTCCTGCCACAGTGCTGGCACATGCATGCTACTAATTCATTACCATGGTTTCTGCAAAGAGTGGGAGAACCACTGGTACAGTGGCAGAACTGTGGCAGGACAGCAGGAATAAATGATGTTAAAGTGACATCTGACGGCTCTGAAGATTAAGGGTTAAAATTGCTAATGCTGATTCATGAGAAGAAGTGTTATTACAGCTACACAGAGAAATTGTAATTGATTGTTCTTTCCACTTAGGGTTTTTTCTTTTTTTCTTAGTATGATGATTGTCAAGTACTCAAAAGTTAGAAAATCCAATGTTATGGTTATCTAACATTAATCTCCTGGATAGGTGTATTGTGATACTGTCAAGTAATTGTATACTTTTACTTATTCCAAAAAAATTCATGCGCCTCTCACTGCACAGCATGGATGTCTTCTAAGTGAATTAGAATTAGGCAGTGAATGAGGTTGCTTGGAGGATTCGTACTTTATTTCTCTTAGAAGATGTAAGGTGGGCATAGAAATGACGTGGGGCCGGCAGGAGAAGAAGGACAGGTGAATGTCAGACTCCAGAGCTCAGGTCTACTATTTTGTCTTCTACCATTTGTCACAGCTCTTTCATGTGATGTTGCACAATAACTTAGTCCGATCACCTTGAAAGTTGGCCACTGCTGTGTATTTCTTGCAACTAAGTTACAGTCAGAATGGGAGGAGATGAAAGTGCAGCCAAGGCTTTTAGGAGAGAGATCTGAGGCTGCTA